>NC_085136.1:328302403-328902403 GCF_035046485.1 Aedes albopictus | reverse complement strand
TCGCTCACGGCGGAGCGCTTCCCTAAATACCTCTTCGTCGAAGTATGATGTCTTCCACCTACGAGGGCTTGGCCTTGGCCTAGCCGCCTCTTCTTCTATCCGCTGTCTGCTGTTGTTGTAGTCGATACTGTAGCGAACCGCCAGGTGGTCGCTGTGAGTGTAGCCATCATCTACTCTCCAGTTCGAACTACTTGTTAGGCCAGGACTACAAAAGGTCACGTCAATAATTGACTCCGCTCCATTTCGACTAAAGGTACTCTTGGTACCGACATTAGCCAAGTCGACATCTAAGATGGCCAGTGTTTCTAGCAGGATCTGACCCCGCTGGTTCGTGAAACGGCTTCCCCATTCTACGGCCCAGGCATTAAAGTCGCCCGCTATTACCACCGGCCTTCGCCCTGTTAGCACGGTCGTTAATCGGTCCAGCATTTGCGTGAACTGCTCGATCGGCCACCGCGGAGGCGCATAACAGCTGCAGAAGAAGACCCCGTTTACTTTGGCGACCACGAAACCCTCATAGGTAGTAGACACCAACTCCTGAACGGGGTATTTACCCGTCGTCCATATCGCCGCCATTTTTCTGGTCCCATCCGCGACCCAGTTGCCGTTGCCGGTGGGTACTCGGTATGGGTCCGATATGATGGCGATATCCGTCTCCCACTCAGAAACCGCCTGACAAAGCAGTTGCTGAGCCGCATCACAGTGGTTCAGGTTCAGCTGCGTTACCTGCACTGTGATTTATTGTTCACTGCGGCTTTCTTAAAGGCCGGGCACCCTGGACCACCCATCGTATGTCTGTATTTCGAGGTTTTCCCGGTACAGATCATGCAGATGGGCGGACTCGTGCAGCTTTGGGCCTTATGACCTTCAGCGCCGCATCGCCTACACAGTTTGCGCCTGTCGGGGCCTTTGCAGTCCCACGACTTGTGTCCTGGTTCCAGACACCTGAAGCAAACCTCTGGTGGCTCGTGGAATGTCAGGTGACATACACACCAGCCCACCTTTATACTTCCTACTTTAACGGACTTTTTAACATCCGCCACAGGTAGCTGAACCAAGGCTATCTGTGTCCCTGCTGGCCCTCTCCGTAGCTTAACGGCTGCGGCGGCCACCTGCACATCGCACTGTTGCCGCAGTGCCGTGACGAGCTCTTCCACTTCGGTGATCTCATCAATGTCCTTGACCTTCAGAGTCGCCTCATGTGTCAGAGCCCTCACCTGCACACCCTCACCAAGGACCTCTTCTGCCAGCCTCTTGTAGGCGGCGCCCTTGTCTTCCTTCTGGCGCTTCAGCTCCAGGATCATCTCACCCGTACGAGTACGTCTAATACTGCGTACGTCGGCTCCAAGACCCTCAAGCTTGGCGTCGCTTCGCATCGTCTTCAAGACGTCCGAGTACTTAGACTGTTCCGTCTTGATGACGATAGCGTCGCCTTTCTCGCGCCTGGCACCTGCCCAAGCAACACACATGTTCTATATTAGTTACGACAGCGCAAGTTTTGGTTGTATAGAAGTTTATTTGACGTTATTTCAACACAAGGTTAGAGTTACGTAAAATTAACTTCTATATAACCAAAACTTGCGCTGTCGTAACTCTTATATAACATGTGTGTTGCTTGGGTGCCTTCCTACGCCTTGGCTTGGCGTCCTGCACTTCTGCCTGCGGATTCACCTTCTTCTTCCTCTTGAGTTCTACCTTTGTCCAAGGAGGGTCCTCTCCTTGGATCGCCCTGCTCTGTGGCTGCTGAGGGCCTACCATTGGTCGCAACCCCTTGTTCCCATCGTTCCGGGACGGGCCAGCCTTTTCAGGCCCACCCTTCCCAGCTTTCCGGGAACCCTGGCTGGGGTCCGACTTTCCGGCATTACCACCGGCTTTCGGGGTTATTATACGCCTGGCCTTGCGGGCGCCGCCAGACAGCTCCTCACCTGACGGCTGCCTCGCCCGCTTCTGCGAATGCTTGTCGCGTTTGTCACGAGCATTCGCTTCCACTCTCTTTGGACTACCCGCGAAGGAGAAGGCCTCCGTTTGTGTAAACTTAGACGCTTTCTCCTTTGCGGGTTCCGCCGCTGCTGCAGCCAGCAACGCGACCGCGTGCTCCTGCTTGGCCTCATCGACAGACGCTCTAAGCCGAAGCAAGGCCGTTTTCAGGTCCTTGCTTATATTCGACTTAGTTGTCGCAAAGTCGATAATTTTGCCAAGCTGCTGCTCAGCTACCTCTAATGCGGGCTTTTCCTACTACTTGGCTGATGGCCCTCAGCAACCATGCTCCGTCCATAACCTCCGCCGGCTGGCTTGCCGTGGAGTGGACAGGAGCTCGCACTCTTGAGCTGCGTAAGCAGCTTCCAGCACCTGACTCCTCGCTTCTCCTTGTTGGAGACCTCATCAACCCGCTTCTTGATCGCACCACTACTACCTACTGCATCTGATTTCTGAATTTGATTGGATTTGTTACTCATATTTGATTCCCACGAGTCGCACGAGAAAGAATGTCCACCACGCCAGGGTGTCCGGCCATTTGGCCGAATGCCGTTTGGCCGAATGTCGTTTGGCCGAATTATTATCAAAAGGATTTGGAGGCGTGGGCAAACTCTGGATAACATTCTAGCTGCCAATATGATCATCAGAAATATTTCCTTCTTTTAATCATAGGCTATTCTTTCAAGTTTTACCATCAAGGGATTAGTTGGCGTTGAAACTGGGACTATTTTTGTCAGAGATTTTTCCTTCTTTGAATCAAAGGCTGTTCTTTCGAGCTATACTGATATAGGCAACAGTGGCAAGATCACTTAAGTTCATCATCCTTTTTCGGCCAAATGGCATTCGGCCAAATGGCGTTCGGCCAAATGACCCTTTCGGCCAAATGGCGTTCGGCCAAACGGCATTCGGCCAAATCGGCCAAATGGCGTTCGGCCAAATGACCCGGAACCCACGCCAGAGCTCTGCATTAACGCGGTAAGGGACAGGTTACTGTGGGGGGTGCCCAGGTGCCCCACAGGCTCCGTTAAAGATCGAGCATCTTTTTCACCTCCTCGATCACTCATTCCTCGGCACGGGTCGCTTGACACCTTGAATTGGGGTTAACCCGAAGCCTTTACGCAGTTTTGAACACCGTCCATCGTTGCTTTAATCAGTCTAGTTAGCTTCCCAGGAAAGCCGTTTTCATTTATGATTCTCCATAGCTCTACGCGGTCGATACTGTCGTATGTCACTTTGAAGTCGATGAACAGGTGTTGCGTTGGGACCTGGTATTCACGGCATTTCTGGAGGATTTGCCGTACGGTAAAGATCTGGTCCGTTGTCGACCGGCCGTCGATGAAGCCGGCTTGATAACTTCCCACGAACTCTTTTGTTTTAGGTGACAGACGACGGAAGATGATCTGGGATAGCACTTTGTAGGCAGCATTCAAAATAGTGATCGCCCTGAAGTTCTCACATTCCAAATGGTCGCCTTTCTTGTGAATGGGGCAGATTACCCCTTCCTTCCACTCCTCCGGTAGCTGTTCGGTTTCCCAGATCCTGACTATCAGCCGATGCAGACAGGTGGCCAACTTTTCTGGGCCGATCTTGATGAGTTCAGCTGCGATACCATCCTTACCAGCTGCTTTGTTGGTTTTGAGCTGGTGAATGGCATCCTTAACTTCCCTCAGCGTGGGAGTTGGTTCATTTCCGTCCTCCGCTGCACTGGCGTCGTCGTTTCCTCCGTTGCCGTGGGCTCCCGTGCCTACGTTCTCCACGCCGTTCAGGTGCTGATCGAAGTGCTGCTTCCACCTTTCGATCACCTCACGTCCGTCCGTCAAGAGGCCTCCGTCTTTATCCCTGCATATTTCGGCTCGCGGCACGAAGCCGTTACCGGATGCGTTGAGCTTCTGATAGAACTTCCGTGTTTCTTGAGAACAGCACAGCAATTCCATTTCCTCACACTCCGCTTCTTCCAGGCGGCACTTTTTCTCCCGAAAGAGGCGGGTCTTCTGTTTCCGCTTCTGTTTGTAACGTCCCACGTTCTGTCGAGTCCCTTGCTGCAGCATTACCGCCCTTGCTGCGTTCTTCTCTTCCAAAACCGTTCTGCACTCTTCGTCGAACCATTCGTTCCGTCGATTCCGTTCCACGTACCCGATGGTGCTCTCGGCTGCGTCGTTGATGGCTGCTTTCACTGTACTCCAGCAGTCCTCTAGAGCGGCCTCATCGAGCTCGCCCTCGTCTGGCAACGCGGCCTCGAGATTCTGCGCGTATGCTGAGGCGACATCCGGTTGTTTTAGTCGCTCTAGGTTGTACCGTGGCGGTCGCCGGTACCGTACATTGTTGATGACGGAGAGTTTTGGGCGCAGTTTGACCATCACAAGATAGTGGTCGGAGTCGATGTTGGCGACACGATAGGTCCTGACGTCGATAATGTCGGAGAAGTGCCGTCCGTCAATCAGAACGTGGTCGATTTGAGATTCCGTCTGCTGTGGTGATCTCCAGGTGTAACGATAAGGGAGGCTGTGTTGGAAAAAGGTGCTACGTATGGCCATATTTTTGTAGGCGGCGAAATCAATGAGTCGTAGGCCGTTTTCGTTCGTCTGCTAGTGGGCGCTGAACTTACCAATCGTCGGTCTGAATTCCTCCTCCTGGCCTTCCTGAGCGTAACTGCACAACCCTGGTGACGATTATTAAAAATAATAAAATTGTGGTTTTGAAGTTATTCCGTGCTTGGCAACTGCATAAAAATTAAGGAGTTTCTTAGGGTTCGTTGACCCGGTGTCCGGCCATTTGGCCGAACGCCGTTTGGCCGAACGCCGTTTGGCCGAATGACATCTGGCCGAATGCCGTTTGGCCTAATTATGAATTCAAAGGAAGTTTTTGACAGTCTAACTACCATTATGATCATCACAAATATTTCCTTCTTTTAGTCATAGGTTATTCTTTCTAGTTTTCACATTTTTGGATTAATTGGCATTGAATGTGTCAAAATTTTATCAAATATTTTTTCCTTTTTTGAATCATAGGCTGTTCTTTCGAGTCATATTGATGCGAAGCACAGTGGTATGGA
Organism: Aedes albopictus; assembly: GCF_035046485.1. Lineage (NCBI taxonomy): Eukaryota > Metazoa > Arthropoda > Insecta > Diptera > Culicidae > Aedes > Aedes albopictus. The sequence continues at coordinate 328,897,374 of NC_085136.1, read as the reverse complement.
CATTTAAGTTCGTCATTCATTTTTCGGCCAAACGGCATTCGGTCAAACGGCGTTCGGCCAAATGACCCGGAACCGTTTACTGACCCAAACAACGATTGCTATCCTCAGATAGTAAATTATACCAGCAAAAACCTTAGTCCGATAGATAAACGTTACTATCAGACTGAGAATAAGGCGCTTGCCTTAGCTTGGGCAGTCGAGCAGAACCCAGCCAAGTACCCAGCATACCTTCTTCAAATGAGAAACGGAACACAAACCACTGGAAGGAATATTTGGATCCAAAGCACGGCCATGTGCTCGGCTGAATTCATCATAATTCATGAAATGTGTATATCTTTCCTGCATATTGTCCACAAAAACCGAACAAATGCACCTTGTAATGTACAGTATTCCTCATAATATAATCGTTTGAAATTTGGTCCAGTGGACACTTCCATAGTGTAGATTTCATCCCGGTTTGGGTAACCCTAGCCAGCTGCGTTAGAACCATCCTTCCCGAAAGGGTCAACAACGCCTCCGACTTTTTGGCAGTGTCACCCACGATGGCATAATGACTGTTGAATAGATTGTTAGGGCTGATACGGATCGGCCGTGCCTCTTCCACTTACTGACTGAAGAAGTTGAAGAGCTATAGAGCGTCCAACAACCACTGGTTGGCCATCCGCACACAAAAAAGGATAATGTGAAAGAGGAAAAGACCATCCTGCCGTCAGGGAAAAGTGGTTCATTATAGTAACCTTTTTTCTGCTGTTTTTGTACTTTACACCAAAAACCATTGCTGTCTAGTGTCTACGTTGTTGCCTCGTTTAGAGTTCCCCATCCAGGTCTTGCGCAAGCCTTGATTGCTGCTTCGAGCGATGTGATCATCAAGATTGATAAATTCAATCAAATTAAAGTCGGAAAACAAGAGAGCAGCTTGTTTTGGATTTTCCAAGCCACCGGGTTCCGGGTCGTCGTGATTCGTCGTATCCCTTTCCTTCCGTATCGCTTTGAGGTGAGTGCAAGCAATCGGAAATCGTAATCCTCATGGCGAACAGATTCAGAATGCACATGTCTCCCAGGAGTAGGTAGGCGAGAACGGAAGATAGAAAGTTACATTTAAATAACGATTAGTCACCCTCGAAAATTGAGAACCAATTTAATTTAACTTCTTTATCCGTCTTCTTCGCTGCGCCGCACCGTAACAGACGACGACGACGGGCGGAGACGTAGGCAAATAAGCTGACAAAAATACAATTTGTGCTTCTCCCTGTTTCTTCCACCCGGTCGATGTTCGTTCCGCCACCCATTTCCGGCTCCGTGAGCTGAACACCCTCAGACATTGCGTTTACAGATAGACAGCAGACGTGCGCTTACAGATGGTACACTTCCGTCACCGACCAGTTTCCGGCTCCGAAGAGGGATCTAAGCCTCCTCCTCCCCTCTCCCCTGTCCAAGGTCCAAAAAGAATCATTTTATGACGCTGGCTGGTTATTATATGGCATTTAAGAAGTGGAAAGTTCGTTTGCGAGTTTACCAATATTGGCACTTGGGCAACTTTTTTATGGCTTTTTAATATCGGGGACGACAACCGGTTTTCCATTTGGGATTTCGTCCTACGCGTGGTTCGTGACTGTCAACAGGGCGGTGGTGGAGTGGCACGTGAAACGGATCAATTTGGAAAAGGTTATCGTCGTAAAATTGTGTCGTGTTGTGGTTAGCCACCCCCAAAAGTTGTAGGTTGATTTTAGCTTAATATTCAAATGAGATAAATCGATCAATCTTGGCTTCGAATGCTGTTCGTTCATCCTAATGTGACAAGCTCCTTTCGAATTCATTGGGCGTGAAATTCTGCAGAGTGCCTAGCTTAAGCAGTTTGCCTAAGATAAGAATGAGAATTCGGAATACACAGCAGCTTTAGATGCTTAACCCTTTGGAGCCAGAGGGGTCATATATGGCATAGAAACGGTTGTATAAAATACTATTTGGAGACAATACAGGGGTATTCCAGATTATTCAAACTACCTTAGAGTTCGGAACTTCAGGTCTACACTCGTAGCAGCAGCCATATCTAATATACTGAGTAACGTTGCGGTTACTGGACTATGTCATTACCTCTGATTATATTTTGTGAGCTCCAGTAAGTATAATAGATTATGCAATATAACTCTATATAGCCAAAACAGAATCTGAGGATGCTATAGATGCTAGATTTCAAACATCATAATAGTTTGGATGACCCCAGCTGAGCTGATGATGTCCATTGAAGATTCAGAGGACTTACTGGACATGATGGATGATATACCGTAGCTTTGTATAACGAAAGAAATTACCGTTTTACCCGTAGACTTTGAGATCTGAACCCAAGAACAGTTTGGATGACCTAGGATATCCCGATTGTTGAACTTTCAGAAGACTTACTGGACATGATAGATTACAAACCGTTGCTTTGTATAATGATAGAAGTTACCGTTACACCAGTAGCGCTTTAAGATTTAATCCTAACCCATTTACGCCCAGAGATCTATTTATAGATCAGTAACTTTTGCGATGACTGCGAAGAAATGAAGCATTTTGGAAGACTGGTGTCTTCAGCAAATTTGTTGAGGAGATCAAGGACTCTCCGATAGTACGTAATTTAGTACGTATTTGTTCCCGTAGGTGGCGCTAGTGATCATGAAACATTGTGCTTTGATTGGTGTTTCGTCAACAGCCATTGCCAATACCGTCACGCTCGTATCTTGAGAATCCAACGGCATAGAAAAAAATTGTCTTCGGCAAAGTTGATCAGAACATCAAGAGCTATCCGAAAGTGAACTAGTTGGTTCTAGGTTTATCCGTTAGGTGGCGCTAGTGAGTCCTAAAAAAATTAAACCTCTGTATCTCGAGAATCCGACTACATAGAAGAATTCTGTCTTCGGCAAGGTTGATCAGGACATCAACAGCTATCCGACGTGAACTAGTTGGTTGTAGGTTTGTCCGCTAGGCATCGCAAGTGTGCTCTGAAAATCCTGAATTTCTGTATCGAGAGATTTAGACTACATAGGAGAATTTCAGAATGTCGTCTTCGACAAGGTTGATCCGGACATCAAGAGCTAACCGATACTGGCTCTACGTTTATCCACTAGGTGGCGCTAGCGAGTCATGGAAAATATTAATTTCTGTTTCTCAACAACCAGACTACATAGAAAAAATTTGCCTTCGGCAAAGTTGATCAGGACATCAAGAGCTACCCGATAGCGCACTAGTTGGTTCAAGGTTTATCCGCTAGGTGGCGTTATGAGTCCTAAAAATTTTAGTCTTCTGTACCTAGAGAATCAGACTACATAGAATAATTTCATCTTCAGCAAAGTCGATTAGGACATCAGTAGTGCAATAGTTGGTTCAAGCCAATCTGCTAGGTGGTGCTAGTGAGCCCTTAAAGTTCTGAACTTCTGAATCTCAAAAATCAGACTACATTGAAAAATTTCGTCTTCGGCAAGGTCGATCACAAGGACATCACAAGCTATCCGATAGTGAACTAGTTGATTAAAGATAAACCTAGGTAGCGCTAGTGAGTTTTGGAAATTCTGAACTTCTGTAACTCGAGAATCAGACTACATAGAAAATTTTCGTCGTCGGCAAAGCTGATCAGTACATCAAGGGCTAACGGATAGTGAACTAGTTAGTTCCTGGTTTATCCGGTAGGTGGTGCTAGTGAGCTTTTAAATTTTGAATTTCGGCAAGGTCAATCAGGACATCAAGAACTATCTGATAGTGAACTAGTTGGTTGTAGGTTTGTCCGCTAGGTGGTGAAAATGGGCTCTAGAAATTCTGAACTGATGTTGGTAAAGAAGTTTTAACGATAAAATAGAACTGCATGGCTACTGATCGATAAAAAATCAGCTAGATATCAAACAGCCGTCTCATTTCATATTGATAACTAAATATAATATTGAACAAAATATAGTATAGTATTACTAGTTATCAACTTGAAGTCAATAATAACGTTATTCTCGATAACGTGCTATGTGCTATCAATTTATTATCTTTACTCGGGTTAATTGTGACTCTCATCTCAAAGACATTTGTTTGGGTCGAACGTGCCTCTGGAGCCGACAACTGATTGGTCGGCTTCATGCAAAATAGCTGTAGTGTAGCAATGAACAAGCTACGTGAATTTAGTATTCAAATATTTTGCATTTGCAGAAATTAATGAAATATTTGTATATTTGAGTATCAGTATTCAGATGAACAGTTTTGGTTCAAGTTGTTAAAACAAAAGTTAAAGATTGAAGTTAAAAAAAAAACAGCAACTAGATGCAAAAAGCTAGGTAGCAGCTTTTCAAAGGTAGATGTTAGATGCTACGTAAGTTAGCAGATTAGATCAACAATCTAGATGACAGATGCACGACAGAAGCTAAAACTGAAGGATTTCCCAAGTGAGTTGAAAGAAACTGAAACTCAAAGATAATTACTCGAATGTAGAAGCTTGGAGATATGGATTGCAAGGTGGAAGCAATAAGATAGAACCTAATCATAAGAAGCAAAATACAAAAACAAACAGCAAAATGGCAAGAATGGGACGGCAAATTTCCTATCTGTGGAACTTCGTACAGTTGTTCACAATGAGAGTGCAATGGCGTCAACGGTATGGTACATAAATGCACTTATTTTCAAACAATCTGAAACAATGCAGAGCGGCAGAGAAGAACTAATGTCGAATTCGTTTATTTGCACCGCCTGCACCGCTTTGCCACCGGGTGTAGCAAACTTGCACCGAAACCGTTCGTTTATTCGCAGGTACTGTTCTGTTTTGACACTCGATTGGCACCGGTGCAAGAAAATGCTACACCCAGTTTGACCACGGTGTAGCAGGTACAAAGCTAGTATTACCAATACATGCATATCGCTGAACTTGTATCGTGGTTTTGCTTTGGTAGGAATGATGATTTTCTCTTCGGCATTAGGTAAACAGTTTTCTTGGATATTAATTTAACAGCAAATCTGTGCGTTTAAAAATTAATTAAACTTGATCGATGATTATCGCGTCTTTCAATCAACTTCTGAGGAATCTTCAAAATTCATCGGTAATATGAAATTTCAAAGAGTTGATTCAACGTATATTTTTCCCATTACAATTTTTTTTTATTATCGCAAATATGTGGATTACTTTTAATGATTTTCATCATTAGAATTTTCTGTCGCATGGTGATCCATTAATTATGAAAAAAATGACGTAATAAAATTTTGATAAGCCCAGAATAGAATAAAAATCTATTCATTCAAATTGGACTGAAATATTACTGAAGTAACATTTTGTAGGTACAAACAGTTTCAAAAAATTCCAATTTTCTTTTCTTACAGCAAATATTGGATTTTTGAATTATTACATTGAATGTCACTAAAGGATGGTTAAAGCGTTTTAATATGAGTTGCGTTTCAATAACGTTATGTTCTAAAAAGCATTTATTTATTTTTATTTTTATGTTGCAGCTAAACGTTTGCTATTGAACTGCCTTTAACATTTTTTGCGTTAAATTTGTGCACGTAGATCGTTTACAATTGTATGTTAGCATCCTTTTTTATTAGGCAACGGAAATTGTTAAATTCTAAAAAGTTGCTTATAATTGATAAATTATAATATTACGAGAATATGAAAAAGATAAATAAAGGGTGAGTCGTTAATTATTGTGCCACCCTACCTTCAAGTGATTCGCAAATTGGCTACAGTTAACGAAATGAAACCAAATTTTTACTGTAGTTTCGTATATGTATGTATTCCAACATTTTGGTATAGGTTCAAATTTAGGATGCGTTTTAGTGAAATTCACGACATTTTCAATTAACGCCCTCCATGTGGACATGTTCAGGCTCCACTTGCAACAAATAAATAAAGCTCTTTGGTTTGTTTATGCGTATCGTGCCTGGTTTTCACCCAGCCCCAAGCTCATGTTTCATTGATAACCGTTTCTGAAACCTATTGACGAACATTAAAATGATCCGATAATGTATAATCATCAATTGTTCCAAGGCGCTATACAGTGATTTTAGATTTTAGCATGTGATTGTACAATATCTCTTTTAGAACTGTGAACTAAATTTATTCTATATCGAGCGGAATCTCACTGATAACTGCTCAATTCATTTTATGTAAACAATAGACTCTAAGGAGAAACTGTACAAAATTTGGTTGATTTTGGTGAAGTAGGAAAAAAGTTACATTAGTTTGAAAATGGCACAATAATTATCGACTCACCCTTTAATGTAGGAGTGTTAAAACATTAGATAACAATTTTCAAGTATCATTTATTATTACAAGTTTATGATGTACAAGTGGATTACTGAAAACGTTTAAAATTTTTAAATTGGATATAGAAAGTAAAAAATAAAAATAAATAAAAATAATTTTGTTCATCACGGAAATCATGAAAACATTGATTATGTTTATTTTTGATATCCTTTATTGTTTTCATTGACGCTCTCACGCGCTCTTACTAATACCATCATAAGCTGTCAACAAATTGCACCGAAACCGTTCGTTTTTCCGGTGTCAATTGCTACACCGGTGCAGTGCAGCGTCGGGAATAAACGAATTCGACATAATAAAACATTAGGTTCTTCTTTTTTCCGTTTTCATAAATTGTGCGCTATGTTTACATTCGTTGAAAGATCGTTCTTTCTGGTCCAATTTGTGTGAAATCTTCCAACATTTGCTACGGAGATTGATCCAGCAAATCTTTTATGAACCCTACATTTTCTCCAGATGAGTTTTCTTGTATAGCCACATTGAAATCACATCATCAATATTTATTCTGGGATCCAAAACGAGTTATTTCCAGGAGTTCCTCCCGGGATTCCTACAGGAGTTCATTCTGAAATTTTTCGATGATTTCCAACCTGGCTTTCTCCTAGAATTTTATCCAGGATTCTTACAAATATCGCTTCTGAGATTAGGAATTTTCTGCCAAAATTCCTTAAAGTCCTTATAATTCTTTAAAGAGTGCCATCCAGAACTAACACAACTGTTCTTTCGGGGATTCCTTCAGGAGTTCTTTCTGAAAATTGTTTATTCAAGGGTTACTGCAGGGGAGTTCTCCCCGAAGGATGCTGCAGAAGCTCTTCCCAAGATTCCTTCACGACTCCTTTCCAGATTTTCTCCGTAAATGTCTTATGGCAATCCTTTGGGAGTTCCTTCTGTGATTTCTACACGTTTTACTTCAAGGACTTCTACAGGAGTTCCTTCTGAAAGGAATTTCTGGAATGTTGAACGAATGGTGGCAGTAACTTTTGAAGATTTTTGAAAGAAGTTCTTGGTGGAATTTCAGATGCATTTCCCTAAGGAAATGTAGGAGAGTTTTTCTGAAGGTATCTCGAAAGGAACTCTCCGAGAAGCTTTAGAACAAACTAATGGGGAAATAATTCCACACGAAAATTACGAAGGAATCGTGAACGAAGCTCATGGGACAAAACTGCTTGATATTCTTGAGCTGCATTTTTCGAAAAAAAAAATCCGAAAAGAATTCCAGGCGAAATTCTAGAAGAATTTTCAGGAGGATGCCCGTAAGAAACCCTACTTGGAAATCAAGAAGAAATTCGTGGAAGAATCCCAGAAGAATCTCAGAAGGAAGTCTTTTAGGAATCCCAAAAGAAAATCCTAGAGAAATCTTGAAAGAAACTGTTAGATGAATCCATCATAAAATTCCTGAAGCAGTTCCGGAAATAACCCTGGAGGAATTAAGAGGGAATGAGAGAATATCCTGGAAGTAGTTTTGGAGGAATCCCGAAAAGAAATTCACTGATCTCACCGCTATCTCGAAGGACGACGAGCAACCAGATACATCCAATTTGCCGTTCGCTCGTCTTTTCATCCTGCTGTTCCTTCCTTACCGGTCAGATTATAGCCTAAAAGTGTCCTCTGTTGTACGTAAGAGTCGTCTCCACTCTGTCCATGGATGTACGTCTGCAGTTACGAACACTGCGAAGGGTCCGCCGATCGGCTTCCCCATCCAAATTGACCGGATTCATGGAAATCGTTTCTCGGTAGTTGAGCGAGGCTCGTCGCCTACACCTTCCAGAACGATGTTGAAAAGTAGGCATGAGAGTCCGTTACCAAGGCGCAGCCTTCGGCGTGATCCGAATGAACTGGATAGTTCACCCGAAACCCTTACACAGTTCTGCTCACTATCCATCGTGGCTTCAATCAGTCCCAGGGTAGCCGTTCTTGACCATGATTCTCCAGCCCATAGTTCTGTGCGGTCGAAGAACAGCAGGATTTACCATACATCGAAGTTCTGGTCTGCTATCGACTGGCCGTCGATGAAGCCGTGGTTCATTCTTCGCTGTCACACACCGTTTTTCTACATACCACCAAAGATGGTCCTAAGCATCCGCCGCTCGAACACTTCGAGTGCTTGCATGTCCTGCTCGAACATAGTCCAGATCTCGTACCCCTAGAGAACCACCGGTCTTATCAACGTTTTGTACATAGGACATTTGGTACGAGGGTGACTCTTTGTCAACGGTAGGCCCGACTTCCACTGATGATGCGCCTTCGTATTTCACGGCTCACGTTGTTGTCTGCCATTAATGTGGACCTGAGGTAGACGCAGTCCTCCACCACCTTAAAAGTGTCTTCGTCTATCGTAACACTGTTGTCTAGGCTTGCCATGCCGTTTGTGGTTCCGCCTGCTGGCATGTACTTCGTTTTCGATGTGTTCACCGTGAGCCCGACTTTTGCTGTTTCACGTTTATGGCGGGTGTACCCGCTCCAAAAATGTTCTAGCAATAATATCCACGTCATCCGTAAAACAGACAAATTGGCCGTATTTTGTGAAAACCGTGCCTTGGATGTTGGGCCCGGCTCGTCACATAACATCTTCCAGGGCGACTTTGAAGAGAGGTATGAGAGTCCATCACCTTATCGTAGTCCCCTGCGGAATTGGATCGATGACTGACTGCCCGAGACCCTTACGAAGTTTCTTACACCGTTCATCGTCGCTTTGGTTAGTCTAATGAGCTTCCCGGAGAAGCCGTTCTCGTGCTTGATGTTCTATAGCTCTTTGCGATCGGTACTGTCGTACGCCTCCTTGAAGTCGATGAACAGGTGGTGCATTAGGACCTGGTATTCGCAGTATTTTTGGAGGATTTGCTACACGTTAAAATTTGGTTCATTGTCGTGCGGCCGTGAATGAAGCTGGTTTGATAATTTCCCACAAACTCATTAACTTTGGGTGAAAAACGAAGGAAGATAATCTGGAATATCACATTGTAGGCTCGGATGTTCTCGCACTCCAAATAGTCACCTTTCTCGTAGACGGGGCACATGACCTCTTCCTTGCACTCTTCCGATTGCTGTTCGGTCGGATTATCAGCCGGTGCAGGCAGGTGCCCAACTTTTCTTGGTACATCTTGATGAGTTCAGCTCCGATACCATACTTACCATCTGAATTATTGTTCTATAGCTGATGGATAGCTTCCTCAACTTCCCTCAACGTTAGCTTGTTGTTGTTCCCTGCTATGCTGACGTAGTCATTTCTCCCGCTGACTTGGTCCTCCATGTCCACGCTCTCCGCTCCATTCAGGTGTTCGTCGTAGTGCTGCTTCCACCTTCCGATCATCTCACGTCCGTCAATTGAGATGCTCTCGCTCTTATCCCTGCACATTTCGTCTCGCAACTGAAGCCTTTGCGGGATGCGTTGAGCTTCTGCTAGAACTTCCGTGCTTCTTGGAAACGGCGCAGCATCAGCAGTTCTATTTGTTCACATCCCGCTTCTTCCAGGTGGCGCTTTTTCTCCTGGACGCGACGGGTCTGCTGTTTTCGCGTTATTATTTTTATATATATATATATATCGCTCCCGTGCTGCAGCATGACCACCCTCGCTGCGTTCTTCTCTTCCAAAATCTCTCTACACTCATCGTCGAACCAACTGTTCCTTTGGCTATGCTTCACAGTTGAACTTGGAGTCCTATACTGGAACTTGATGTTAGTTTGCAGCGTTACTTATCCATTCTTTCTAACAATTGCTGATAGATTTTTTGTTTGTTTGTGAAACACCATCCAAACTTCTCTGGAGTTTCCAAAATTAAACTGAGTATTTGAATCTCTTCCGCATTTATCTCGCTTTAGAATCATAACTATTTCAAACGATTTTACCCAGAGCTGACGAAAAATCTCGCTCCACAGGCTAGAAGCAATCAACCAGGAGCGAAGAAGTCTTTAACGAACTCAAACAAGCATAAATTTCCCAGCTGACATGCAGTATACGGTATTTATCTTATTGTGAAGCACCATCTCCCCCCAGAAGAGTGCTTGCCCCTCCTCGAATGGTCTACGGGAGTAGCAACAGCAAAAAGCCAATAAAAAACTTTATGCATATACGTACCTACTACGGGAGCCATGGCCGGGTCTACGATGATGGGAAGCGAAAAACGATTCCCTCAAGGATGGGACTTGCGAAGCGTTTTAACCTGGGGACCTCCTTTCCCCATATGCGGGATGGGATGGAGCTGAGTATGTGCACACATTATAGACCGATCTCCGAACGTATGCTTACGAACTTCTGCCGGCTGTATTGTGTGTGTCGTCAGCCAGCCACAGCATCGCCATCGCCGAGTGGGAGAAAGTCGAGTATGTTGCTCTTAAGAGGCTTAATGTAAAAGTTAAAAGTATCATAAATTCAATGATGTGTTATGGAGATTTCCCAGCCATGGAGAGCAGACTCCGCTTGTGCAGTTCCGATTTTTTTCCTGTCTCCTCTCGCATGGCACATTTTCCGGGGTCTCGCTCGACTGGCTTTGTATGTTTTCGGTATTGTTTTCATAAAGTCTCCCCTTTCGGTCGGAGGCTGTCTGCTCTGCCATATTGCTATCTTTGTGGTGGTCTACGGGAAGAAAAAGACACGAGACCAAACTAGTGACATCCGGTGAATGGGTTCATGTTTTCTGCCAACTGCCTGCTCAAAGTATATACACACGTCTTCTAATGGAGGAGATTCGACTATAGCGAAGGAGCAAAAAAAGTTATGAAAACTTTCCGTCATTGTGTATGGAGCCCAAAAGAGTACGTGAAAGGTTTTTCAGCACATACTCAAGATACATCATCGCATCGCTTCGCAGGAAGCACTCGTTCCCTCTTCTTTTCTCACACATATCATAAGTGTTTCTTCGTTTCCGCTTCTCGCTTCTGGGTTGACACTGTCGGCTCCGCACTTTCCAAGCTTCGAGTTGAGGCGAAGAAGGTGAGGAAAATCGGAAAACTTTTTTGAGGAGTTGATCTAGTCTAAGTGGTGGCTTCATTTTTTCCCTTTTTGACTCGATTCAAGTAGTAGGCTGTGAAGCGACGAACATACAGGAGACGCATTCTGAGAAGTTAATGACGACGACGAAACCGCTGCCCGGTCTCTCTGTACGCTTCCTTATGGTTAAATTACCGCACTTGGATACTCTACTACTGGGAGAAGGATAAAAAACCGCCCTTTTTCAGATCTCAAAGTAGGCTGCGACGAATCCAATCCAATTAGGGTAAGAGGCTTTTTATGTCAACAAGCTTTTAATGGGCATGGGAAAGGAGTGGAGTTTTTCTTTATGAGTTCGGAGCAATGGAATCAATTAAATTTCCCTCTGACAGTTTAAGTCGAAAAGCCATAAACAATCTCCGATAGGGGAGAACATCGGGACGATACATTTACTCGTAGCAGGTTAGAATTATGGTATTGAACAAAGGCAAGACACTGGTCGGAGATAACATTCAGATCTGCAAATAGAACATATACCTACCGAAGTTGTTTGCACAAGAGATATTTATTGTTATTAAAACTTCAACTTGTTCTGTTCACATTTGCCACTTCAATGGCCATTTGTGGTGAGAGTGGAATAAAATGCGTTCACCAAGTAATAGTGCCAATTTGTTACAAAACGGATTGTTAGATGATCTTTTTTCGATTACTATAAATTGATTCAACAATACTCTGATACTCCAAGAACTCACCTGCCCACCAAACCTACTCTAAGAACTTTCTAAAACGCCCTGAAACGTTTTTAAACGCCTTGGTATGCATCTGAACTCCCTGAAACCTTGGTAAAGCTTATTTGAGTGCCTATGAAGCTCCCTAAAACTCCTCTGACACTTCCTGAAATGCACTGGAAGGTATTGAGCCGTCTCTGTACGTCTCTGAAAACCCTGTGAAATTTATCTGACAGTCTTGAAGCCCCCTAGAATCCCTCTGATACCTTCTGAAAAGCCATGAAACGCGACTTGAATCGCTTCAGAAATCCCAACTGAAATTCCTGTGAAGCTTACTTGAGAGTCCGTAAAGCTCCTAAAACTCCCTGAAACCCTTTGAAATAACTCGAAACGCCTCTGAAACTTCCCTCGAAACTCTTGTGAATGCCATCTGAACTCAAAGACATTTGCTTCAGTCTGATTGAACTTATGATAAAACGAAATTGAATTTCATCATTTTGAAACAGTCGTTGGAGGGTCAAGTAGTACTGACTGAAAAAGACGATGAACAAATTCACCACAAAATTATCACAAAGTGACCACTAATTTGAACACTTTGACCCCTAGCAGTCCACACACTTAAAAATTTTGGATTTTACCCGAGCAGAAGAGAATAACAACTGCATAACAAAATGCGTTATTTTGGCAAAATAACTGCATAATGGAATTAAGTATTTTTAAGTTATTAACATAACATATTGAGTTATAAACTTGTCTGTCATAAGCGGCAAAATAACAAGTCACATTACAAAAATTTGTTCCTGGAAAATCAATTTAATCCAGCTTTTTACGCTATGATGAGGGGTGATTCAGTTTTGACAATTCTTGCCGACAGCCCTTGCAGCATCAGAGGTCATCAAAGTAGCCAAAAATTCAAGCAAAAATTTCAGTTCAACTTTTCTAAAATGTCAAAAATTTTCACCGTTGTTTTTCCTTGAGTTTTTTTTTTGTACGATTTAAATTAAAGCATTTTCTTCAATTTTAGGTTTATGATTGTCGCCACCATTACATTGGCAATACCGAATTAAATGGAACATGATAAGTAGATAAAGGAATCATGAGTTGACGTCGGAGAACCAAATGATTTTGGCCGCAACATTATGTACCCACACGACGATTCTCCATTAAACGAATAAAAAACCGTTGTAATTATTCACAAATCTTGGAGCGCGAAACTCGTTCGTTCTTTTATTAAATATCGGGTGCACAGAAGTAGGAAGAATCATCTATATATATAAAAATGAGTTTGAAGTTTCTTTGAGGCAACAAAACTCAAGAAAGGATGAACCGATCAGCATGATTCTTGCACAGATCGGTTTGTATTCGTAGTGGCTGTGTTTATATGTATAAAAAGTTACGAATATCAGCTAGAAAAGTAAGAAAATTGATAAAGTACTGATTTCGCTTGAGCTGGTCAGAAAATCAACACGATTGAAATAAAATCAATCTAGAGTGCGGTGCTATTTTGAGCTCAACAGTTGTCAAACCACCACAAGAGGGCAAGACAAAGTTTGCCGGGACAGTTAGTCCAGAATAGATTAAATGCATTGGTCAATTACCTTCTGGAAAAACGAAGTTGCGGGAAATGAGATACACAATTATTTTGGAAAACTTATTTCAAATTCGTCAGTGGGACAGAGTGGCTATGTTAGAGAATAATAATTTTCAACAACCTAAATCCCATTTATGTACCTTATTAGAACTAGAGAAAAAGTCGTTCCAATGTTGTAGGACTTCACTACAAATAACTATATTGTACTGGAATTTCAAGTGGAATACTGATTCGGAATTATAAATCATTAGTATTTATTAAAGACACTTTACCACTTATGTGGCATTTGTGTCTGACTGATTCGGAAGGATAGAGAGAACGATACCAGGAATAAAAATGTATCAAGAATTTCAAAAGGTCACCAAGCCAGAGCCAAGTTTACAGAATGTGTTTGTTGCTGAGCAAGTTGAGGTTGCTGATGACAAAGTTGTGACCATTGGTACAAAATCATTCGGGTTTTCGACGTCGTCTGCATTTTCCATTCCTTTTGTTTCATCATTACAAATAATGGCGGCTATCATGTACCTAAAATTAAAGAAAATGCTGTAAAATATTAAATTTGTACTGCTGAAGGAAAAACTTGAAAACATCAACAGTGAAAATTTTTGACATTCTAGTGGCGTTGAACTGAAATTTTTGGCTACTCTGATGACCTCTGATGCTGCAAGGGCTGTCGGCAAGAATTGTCAAAATTGAATCACCCCTCATCTTAGCGTAAAAAGCTCGTTAACATCCCAGACAACCACTCATCGTATAAGATGTTGTATATGATGTTAAATGGAGGCAGTATGCGTACATTTTACATGCGCCTAAATGGAGGCATGCACGCATATGGCCTCCACTTTATCATCTTATGCAACATCTTATACGATGACTGGTTGTCTGGGATGTTTTGTTAGTGTCAATAACAACTTAATAACAGTGAATTTGGGAAATATTTCAATAACAAATTTTGATATTAAAGAATTATTGATAACATCCCGAAAGCAAAATTAGTTATGATGTCAAACAATCGCACATGCTGTTGAATAGGATGCTAAAGTGGAGGCGATATGCGTACACTTTACCCGTGGTTAAATGAAAGCATGTACGCATATGGCCTCCACATTGGCATCCTTTTCTACATCATATATGACTTCGTGTTGACTGAGAATGCTATACATATTTAGACCAGCATGTGAGAGTGACGTAAGCATAACTCGCGAAATAATGCAAATAACGTTGTTGAATGACGTAGGATTTATTTCAAAACTTGTTTAAGTATTTGTACACTCTCAATAATACAATAATAGCCAAACTTGTTCCACAACAAAATGTTATATTGAAATCCCAACTTACAATTGCAAGTCACAAACAAGCAAGCTTGTTGAATTGGTGCTTAATAATGGTAATGATAGCTGACCTAAAATTATGCTCTACACATTACTGTTTAAATGATTTTTCAATTGAGAAAATAGTCAATGTTTGACTTTCCTCATCGGTATCAACAATGATAAATTAAAACAGTTTTCAAAAGTTTAACACGGTTCCGGGGGAACACTACTGGTTCAGATATGGTCTAATACGGTTTTCCTGCTAACCTTTCATTAGGTTATCGGAAATGCCGCTGTTTGATGTGTCGCATGCATGGGTTTGGTTCTCTTTTATATTTGGCCACTTCCGCCGGGACCCCCGGAACCGGTTCCGGAACACTACTGGTTCAGATATGGTCTAATACGGTTTTCCTGCTAACCTTTCATTAGGTTATCGGAAATGCCGCTGTTTGATGTGTCGCATGCATGGGTTTGGTTCTCTTTTATATTTGGCCACTTCCGTCGGGACCCCCGGAACCGGTTCCGGAACACTACTGGTTCAGATATGGTCTAATACGGTTTTCCTGCTAACCTTTCATTAGGTTATCGGAAATGCCGCTGTTTGATGTGTCGCATGCATGGGTTTGGTTCTCTTTTATATTTGGCCACTTCCGTCGGGACCCCCGGAACCGGTTCCGGAACACTACCGGTTCAGATATGGTCTGATTCTGTTTTCCTGCTAACCTTTCATTAGGTTATCGGAAATGCCGCTGTTTGATGTGTCGCATGCATGGGTTTGTTGTATTTTCATGTCTGGTCCCTCCCAAGGGTACCGGTCCGGAACACCTAAATGGCCATAACTCCGGAACGGCTGGACCGATCCGAACCATTTTCAATAGGAAACAATGGGACTATATGCCGCGTCGAATGAACCATCGGTCATTGAAATCGGTTGAGGTTCACTACCAAAAAGTGATGTGAGTTTTTTGTACACACACATACACACATACACACACACGCACACACACACACATACACACATACACACACACAGACATCACCTCAATTCGTCGAGCTGAGTTGATTGGTATATGTGACTCGACCCTCCGGGACTTCTATCAAAAAGTCATTTTTGGAGCGAACATATAGCCTTTCCAGTACACTTAGTGTACGAGAAAGGCAAAAATATTCAGATCGCAATTAGTTCGTCTGGAAACAATATCTTCAATAAGGACCAACACTTTTTGGCCGCATTCGATACAAGTTTTCTCACCGTGCGATAAAAATACTGACAGCGAAATCAGAATGGAAAACCCGTGTTTTGAGCTGAACAGCTGTTGAAGTATAAGGCGTTGTTCAGTTGATTACCATGTGCTGTGCTAATTCACCACTGCTGAACACAAGTTCAGGAGTGATCATTATTGAGTCATGGGAAGATTATGTTTTGCTTTGGGTGTTGCATCTCACCATCACTAGGATGGCGCAGATAGGAAGGCATGCGGCTGGCAATCGACAGGTCTCGAGTTCTAATCCGGATTTAGGTAATTTTATACAGGGTGTTAGGTTCATGAGTGCAAACCTTTTAAAGGGTGATAGAGGACCATAAATGGTGAAAAAAATTGTTCTACGCATATGGTCAAATCTCAACCGTTACGTAGTTATTGAACTCCCCATGTTTTTGACTCTTATTGCCTTAACTGGCTATAACTTTAAAATGGTCAAACTTATCGCAGTTTTTTTACTCTTATTTGAAAGATTATTGAATTTTCTATCAAATGGCATCTTTGAACCGATTAGTTTAGCTAAATAACTAAGTTTTCTAGAGCAAAATAGCTAAAAATAGCGTGTTTTTATTTGTTTATGTCCATTATCTTTAAAACATGCGTAATAAATTAAAATTCTTTCTTTGGAAAAGTTGTGGCTTCTGTTCCACTCTACAATTTGTTCTTTGACGCCAAACTTCTAACTCTTATCGTTTTCTTGCAATTTTGATTTAAATGTGCAGCACAGTGCGCAAAAAAGTGCTTACCATGACGATTGCAAATTTCTGATCTGAAATGCGACTTTTAAATCGAAATTGCAAGAAAACGATAAGAGATAGAAATTTTATGTCAAAGAATAAATTGCAGAGTGAAACAGGGGCCACAATATTGCCAAAGAAAGAATTTTAAATTATTACGCATTTTTCAAAGATAATTGACACAAACAAATTAAAACACACAACTTCTAGGCTATTTGATCTAGAAAACTTAGTTATTTAACTAAACCGATCGGTTCAAAGATGCCATTTGATAGAAAATTCAATAATCTTTCGAATAAGGGTTAAAAAAGTGCGATAAGTTTGACCATTTCAAAGTTATAGCCAGTTAAGGCAATAAGAGTCAAAAACATGGGGAGTTCAATAACTACGTAACGGTTGAAATTTGACCATATGCGTAGAACAATTTTTTTCACCATTTATGGTCCTCTATCACCCTTTAAAAAGTTTGCACTCAGGAACCTAACACCCTGTATGTAATTCTTGTTTCATAATAGGTGTTCTCAACATGAGAGCAAATAATTACTCTCGGGAGAGTTCAACATTTTGCATTCTATTTATTTTCAGTCATTTTTTTGCCAAAGCTCAATTGTACATTTGTAAAACGCTTTGAACAAAAAAAAAAAACAAAAAAAAAATCAGTGGAGCGGATCTGGTTGGATGGTTAGAACACTTGACTATCACGCCGAGGACCTGGGATCGAATCCCACTCCCGACAAACTCGCAAAATATGAGTTCTTCCTTCGGAAGGGAAATAAAACGTGGGTCCCGAGATGAACTAGCCCAGGGCTAAAAATCTCGTTAATACAGATAGAAAAAAAACAAAAAAATAAGTTGGTGCACAACATGATGCTTTATAACTTCTCCAAATTTGCGTGAACAAAACCCGAACATAGGTTGTACGTGAAAATAATTCAAATGTTATTCAACATTATGCTGAATTAATTCGTCATAATGGTGTCTGTTAAATGAGTGATTGTTAGTTGGGATGTTATTTAATGGCTGTATACCAATAGCTTGGTCATAACAAAATAAGATTGTACAACAAAACATATTATGGAAACGTAATGCCTTGGTAATGCAATAATAACAAAACGAGATATAAAAACAGGTTTTGTAATTTCGTAGTTATTAATTTGATATTCCCCTCTGCTCGGGTACACGTGACGTAAACCATTAACATACATAAACATTTCACGACTGAATGGCAAATATGATTCAATTTTACATATGTCCTGTGAATTCGAGTCAATGGCTCAAGATGTCAACAAACCTGTCTGACCAGGTACGTAGAAAAAGTTTCACATTTATCATCTGTCTTTCAACTCGGTGATATGGTCGGGAGGTATAGTGTCTCTCAATCAGCGGACCAGTGTTCGATTCCAGTTCAATATTTTACTTTGATGTGTTCTATCTGTCGATTCGGTTCTAGCGATTGCTAGAGGCTAAGAACAAACAAGTTTTATGCAGTTTCCCTTTGAAGAGGCCACATCTCACGGCCCACACGTCGAGAAGAATAACATTTATCGTTTGCTTTTCAGGGCTGAGTAGAAAAGCATGCCTCAAATGTTTTTTAGATTACTATTCAACAAAGTATGTATTCACCCGTTTACACCGATGTTTTCGGGACCGTTGCTATCATATTTCGTATAACTCGATGATCGTTTGCTTCATCCATCAATTAATCTGTTTGGTTGAATGGGAGGCTAATCGTAGCATCCCCGTCCGTGAACTTGGATGACGACCTAGGGTTCCTCTCTGGAGCCACCATAATGATCTACTTCAGAGGAATTCCAAGGAGTCATGTCAGTCGATCCTGAGCGACCATTTCAAAAATATCTGAAACTTTGCACAGTTTTTCAATTTCATCTAAATCGCCATTTTTCGATATCAAACCTTCATATTCACTCACGACTAACTTTTCAAAAGGGTGTATGCGAAAATAGTTTAAAAATATTCTAATAGCTGTTCAGCAAAAACGGATTGTTCGATTGTTATGAATTTTTCAGCAAAGTTAGATAACTAAATGATGATTCCTTAGAAAATATACACTGTAAAAAATTTCTTTTTTTACTCTAAAAAAATATGATCTTTGTCACAAAAACTCAAATATCTCAAAACCCAATCTTTTTACCAACGTCATTTTTTTAGGGATAATGGCCCATTATATCAGCTATCTACCGTAAAATTTTGGTGATGGTAAACTGATAAACAAAAAAGTTATGACATTTCAAACATTTCACAATTTTTACATTTAGTAACAAAAAATTTTTTTTTTCTGTGTAAATTATTTCGAGAATTATATTTTGATGCTGATTTTATTGTAAAGGCTACCGCCTGAATTAAACAAGTTGTTTTCATGATATTTTTGTTTGATAATTCATAATTACTATAGTAGGGTATTGGTTCCCTTATTAAGCATGTGGCTTCCATTTTCATCCTACGAAAAACAAAGGAATGAAACACTGTTTGTTTTGTTTCTTATTTTTGTATTTTTTGTTAGAAGTGAGCACGCATGAAAACAAAAAGAACGGAATCAATCGGTGCCGTAATCGCTTGTTTTTGAATAGGATGAAATTGGGAGCGTGAGATTACTGATGGAACACAAACCCTATCTATTTCAGACTTAGACGCGACCAGTGTTGTGATCAAAAATATTGAGAGTGTCATACTTTTTATTGTACCTGACTGGTGAAAAAATCCCTTGATAGTGTTGAAAAGCTGTTGATCATAAGAAAAATGGAATTAATCTTATTTTTAGGACGAAAGCTGCATATTAAAAGTTTTATATATACGCGTTGATCTGCAAAAAAAATACCTCTTAGAGAACAGATTATATGATCGGAACAATGCGAGTAACTTCAACAACAACAAATGCATGAGAGGTACATACCACAGACAAACAGACGAAACGCCTACAACAATTTTCGTGAAAATCCATCGCCCAGTTCACACTACCACCACCTGGTGGAAATGATGTTTCACGAAACACTGCGTTGTGCAATATCGTCATCAGAAGGCGCTAGTGTGAAACGATGGGCACTCTTCTGGTTATGAAAGCCACAACCAAGATTCAAAATGATCGTTAAAGGCGTGGTCAATGAAAATTTCGTCAGTGTTACGTTTGTTTGTCTGTATACATACCATGACAATGCTCACGAAAAAGCAAAAAAATACTACCGCTATGGATATTAAAAATTGTATAGTAATTTTTTTCTTCAGCCAAGCAAACAACACCAAACTAGTCAGTTAAAACTAATAAGTGATTTTGTTTATTATAATCTAACGAACAACATGAACAGTCGCTTTCTCAAAGGTCTTCAACTCAACGCTCTCTTGTAGACCGTTTGATGAAAAAAAAATGTTCAAAAGAGTTACGAAATCTCACCGAAAGCACCATAGATAAACTGAAAGAGACTGGCACGTCCTGCCGTCTATACTTTGACAAATGAGCCATCTGTATATCATCGGTAAAGCAGGGCGCAGGAAGTTCGAAAACGACAACAACTGAGAAATTGCCAGAAGTGCTAAGTGCAGAGAGTCATGCCACCGTACCATCAGCGACATCTGTTTAAACAATTTAATCACGCCCCTTTTCAAAAATGCTTTGAAATATACTTCAACATCTATACCCATTTCAATATTTTTTTTTTTTTTTATTAACGACACTTTACACTGAAAGTGCATTCGTGTCGGATATACGTTTGATCAATTTTACATTCAAATAGGTATAATTAGTTATTCTATAATTTCACTAACAAATTTTGGAGACATTTCAAAGCTTATCCATTTTTTTACACTTCCTAGATCGCGTAATCCTCCAGCCTAAATCAGGAGAATCATTTCAATATGTTTAACGTTGCAAAACACGCTTTCAACATTCATCTTGAAAGAGAGGGAAAACACTTGTTCTCAAATGTAACAGCAAACTAATGAATAAACGACTAATGCACGGAGGGCGTGATAAAATCGGAACATTACTGTACATATAATATACATAATACATAATAAAAACAGCTTGTTTTACTCACGCAAGGCCATAAACAATAAAATCAGCATCAAACTGCGATTTCCGCCCGAAATAATTTACACTAAAAAAATTATTACTTAATGTGAAAATTGTAAAATGTTTGAATTGTCATAACTTTTTTGTTTATTAGTTTATCATCACCAAATTTTTATGGTAATCTACCTAATACAATGGACCATCTTCCCTGAAAAAATTACGTTGGTAAAAAGGTAGGGTTTTGAGATATTTGAGTTTTTGTGACTAAAATGATATTTTTTAATGTTAAAAAAGATTTTTTTTCACAGTGTATATTTTCTTACGAATCACCATTTAGTTATCTAACTTTGCTGAAAAATTCATAGCAATCGAACGAACCATTTTGGCTGTGCAGATTTTTGAATATTTTTGAACTATTTTCACATACACCCTTTTGAAAAGTTAGTCGTGATTCAAAATAAAAATTTGATATCGGAAAATGGCGATTTAGATGGAACTTAAAAACTGTGCAAAGTTTCAGTTCAATAGAAAATCATGAATTAAAAAATCTCCTTGATTTTGATGCTGTTGCTTGGAATCGCTCTTCAGTTTCACCGCTCTCTTCCGTATCTAGTAGAGCTGGTTTCACCACGGTCCTTATAAATGTTTCTGATGGTGTGCTTTCTAGTGCATGACGCATTCATCCGTCTCTTAATTAGCATTAGCATTAGCATTTAGCAAGTCGCACAAATTCGTAGGTGGTACAGCCCTGGATCGCTGTTATGAGGGTTGCATCTTTCCTGTCCGTTATCAAAGCACAAAGATTTGGGACTAATCTCTGACTCTTAGACAAGATTGACGCAATCCTCCAACGGTCGAGTGCTGTCCTGGCCACGTCCTTGCGACAGCTGAGGGATGGGGAAGGAAGATTAGTTGGACACCTATGAAAGTACATAGAGACCTCTACATTCTTTCAGGCCTAGGCGTCACGGGAATTTGGATGTTAGTGAAAGGGTAAAGTTCAAAGGAAACGTTTGGTCAACGTTCAGGTGCACGCAATATTTTTGGTTGATGCCTGGTTCCTTTCCTAATTCCTTGTTGGGTGTTCGATTCCAAATCTAAAATAAAAAGTAAAATTATAGATTTTTAAATGGTGATAGGCTCACAACAGTAACATAATTACAAATTATCTGAATCCTCCTGAAAGAAATGGTTTATTAACAATGAAAAACATAACATGTAAAAGAAAAAAAAAGTAGAGCAAATTGTGATCTTGGATTTTTTCTGCATTTAAATTAACAAAGCTAATAAAATACAAGATCAAAATTTGTTATGGTAGATCTTACGCCGTAACGCACCATTATAAGGTGATCTACCCACGTTATGGGATCCGCATTCATCCGTCTCTTAATGCAGAAAAAATATGAAAAAAAACAAAAGTATTTTGGGTAAAATCAAACAAATTGTCAATTTGTTCAGGCCATTCACATAAAACTGTTAGAAACAATTCAAACGTCAGATTTGAAGCAAATGCAATCCATGTTGGAAATAAACATGCATTTTTCATTTATTTCTAGTAGGCTATGTAAGAAATGAATGTGTAAAATTGTGACCCGTTTAGCATACTGGGCAACTGACAACTGAAAAAAACGCTCCTGACACGCCTCGCAAAAGACTAAGTTAACGTCACGAAGCACTCTCACACTTGAAGAGATCTGCCTCGGTCGGTTGTAGGACAAAAGGTCGAAGGTCAAAAGGTCGTCGGTCAAAAGGTCGACGGACGGTCAAAAGGTCGAAGGGTCAAAAGGTCGAAGGACCAAAAAGGTCGAAATAAAAAAATAAGTAGGACAAAAGGTCGGAATGACAAGTGGACAGAAGGTTGAATGGTCGAATGAAAAAAAAAACGACCGAAAATAATCTCAAATCTTTTTTTTTATTCTTAACCACTTAACCTATTTCACAGCTCTTTTGTCCACTAGGGCACTACGTGAGCGATTCCAATTGGCGGCCATACGGATCGTCAACATTTTTTTCGATTTCAAGGACGTCCCAGTTCCAGGGGTATGCCAGACAGACTTCATGGATTACAAGGGGTTCCAAAGACATTTCAAGTGGATTCCAGGGGGTTTCAGTGGTAAACCAGGCGATTTAAGAAGCGTTCTTGGGATTTCCAAGATGTTTCAGAAGCAATCCAGCGGGTTTCAGGGGCGTTGGAGGGATGTTCCAAAAGGTTTCAAATGGTTTCAGAAGCGTTCCAACAGGAGATCATGACGTTCCTGTGGCGTTGCAGTGGGTTTCAGAGGTGTTCTAGGAATTTTCGAGGGCTTTCAGAGGCGATCCAGCAGCGTTTCAAAGCTGTTCCAGAGGATATCATGAACGTGCCAGGGGTTCTCAAGGAGTTTCAGGGGCGTTCCAGAGGATTTCAGATGTTGTTAAGCGATTTCAGAGGTGTTCCAGGGGTTTCAAAGCGTTTCAGGAGTATTCAAGGAGATTCCAGAGAGTTTTAGCCCTCTAGGTTTCGAGCGCTTTCAGATGAATTTCAGAGGTGTTTCCAACTCCCTGGGGCCCCCCCCCTTTAAAATCCTTCTGAAACTTCCATTAAACTAATTAATTAGTAATGGAAACCCCTCCAACCCTTCCAAGCGAGAGCCGTTCAACATTATGATGAGCTGGCTGCAGGATGCGTGACCCAAACCACGGAAACGATCTTCGTTATCATCAAGATTTTCAGATTTCGGCGATTGATGAGAGGATATACTCCAGCAGTCTGCAATGTGTTTGATGCAACCTTTAGTAATGAACCACCGGATGTAAATCTTAACATTTTGTTGAAAGTAACCATACGGCATAGCAAGACCAGCACTGGTTATGGCTTTTTATCACATCATTAACCCGTCTTGGCCATGAGTTCCTCCAGAGATTTTCGCAAGGATTCCTTCAGGAATTCCCCTTGGAATTTATCCCAGAATTCTTCTGGGATTACCTTAAATAATTCTTGATGAGATTCATCCAGCAATCCCTGTAGTAATTTTTCTATGGATCCCTCCAGAAATTCATCAATTTTTTTCTTCAGAATTTCTCTTAGGATTCCGCCAGAATTCTTACACTTACTGTATATGTATATATCATGTTAATGTAGCCTTCTAGAATATCTGTTGAAATTGCTCCTGGAATGTTGCTGGTATTTGTCAAGGAATTCGTGGTGGAAATTCTTCTAGAAGTCTTGCCGAGATTCCTCAAGCATCCGGGAATTCCTGAAGGACTCCTATGAGCAATAACTTCAGAAATACCATCTGGAAAAGCTTGAAAAATCTCAGTAAGAGTGCTTGTGGAAATCTTCGCAGAAGTTTCTGAAGCAATTCCAGCAAGTATTCCAAGAAAAAATCCTACAGGAATGCTTGAGGAAATCCCTAGAAGAATCATCGGAGTAATTTGTGGAGGAATCCTTGGAGAAATTCACAGTGAAGTCCCTGAATTAATTACAGTAGGAATTGCTGGAAGAATCCCAGCAAGAATTGTTAGTAGTGCTAGAAAAATACTTGGCTGAATCATTGCTGAAAAATCTCTGTAGGAGTCACAGGAGGAATTTCTGGAGAAATCTATGAAGAAATCTTTAGAGGTGTCTCAAAAAGAAGCAATATATGTAAGTATTCTGGAGTTTTTGGTGCATTTTTTTTGAAAATCATTGAAAGAAGACATGACATTTTTTTTAGAAAACTTCTGGACAAATCACAGGAGTAATTCTTGGAGGAACTTCAAGTGGACACCTTGGAAGAATCAATGCCGGTAGAAATTCCTGGATGAATCCCTGCAGGTATTATTTCAGCAAACCCAGAATAAATTTCTAGAGCAGGAATTTTCATCAGGCATTTTCGAAGGCTTTCCTAAAAATATTTTTGAAAAAATCCTCTTGGAATATCTCTAAAAATCCTTTTTATTTAAGAATTGGTATTCATTTACTGCCTGCGATTTCTCCAAGGATTCTTGTGAACGTTTTTCTTGCGATTCCTCCAGAGATTACTTGAAGGCTTCCTTAGGGGCATTCTCTTAGTGGTGCATCAAATCATTTTTCCACATTCATGTTTGGCCATTAGAGCTAACAAAAAAAAACAGAAATAAATGAATTCATTACCAACAACGGCTTTGGGAAGAAAAAGTGTTTCGATCATATTAAACACCTTGTAGAACCCGAATTAAATCTTCAAAATGATGAGCAAAATCGTGAGGGAGACTGCCGTTCTACGCCCGATTGTCCCATGTTATAATGAGGGAAATTATAAAGGCGACAGTGCATTTATACCGATTCTACCCAACCAGCTCTGCAGCTCTCTGCAATTGCTTTTGTTTTCTTTTATCTCATCGCCGGATGAAACATGGCCTAGCACTTGGCAAACACCCTGCAACAACAAAAGGACAATCGTCCGGTCACCCAAACTCCTGGCAGCAGTAGGTAGAAGAAGAAGAAGAACGAGTTGGTCAGACGTTCAGTTGGGGTTCCCGTTTTACATATAAACTCCTACAGGCTTCACACCACAATAACATTATTTTATCCTCCGGATTCAATCGTCACCATCCCACAAGACAAGCACGGATGGATGTGGGAAGTAAATCGAAACCATCTGGGGCCCAGGCATGGTTCCGGTCCGGTGCGGTGGTCATCCACAACAACGCACCGGAGAAGACGCTCTCGATGCTCGTTCGTCGGACTTGTTATGTAGATATTAGGTTCGTTCTTGTGGTTTTGCCTATACACAGGAAACCCATACAACTGACTGTGATGGACCGACTGCTCGACCGACCGACCTACCGAAAACCGGCTCAGGTGCAACTCGAGCGAGAGGACATTAGGGGTCGGGGGGGGGGTCGACTTGGAGCACTACATACTGCTGTAAAGATAATTGTGGGACAACTCAAGACGATACCTGAAACCGAGACAAGATTTGTGGTTGGATAAGTGAACCAATTGGCAGAGTCAAGTATTCCAATTACTGGTGCTGTTGTGGCGATATGGACAGGAACTTAGGCTTGAAGTTTGAAATGGTTTTGGTTAAGTGTTGCACTGGAGAGCCATTTCATGGCATGTTTAGTAAGAAGGGTGAGTTATGAACTAGATGTTTGTTCCATTTCTTTATCAAACATACTACACACTAGCAGGGCTTGAAGGTTCATCTTGGAACGTATCAAACCACAAGAATTACTTGTGGAAGGTTAATTTTTAAGTTTTTTCTTAAAATTATTCTAGACCTGAGTTTCTAGGGTAAACAGGTATAATATGCCCCCCTAAGCAAAAATGGCAATATATCTAAAATTGGCGCCTTATTCCATCCATTGTCCACTGCAAATCGTTGTTTCTAAAGTCAGTGAAGTGTTGCATGAGAACTTTACCTCTGGAGGGGTGGCTATGGAAGCTTTGAAATGTTTTCCGAAAACGTTCCAAAATTTACCTTATCAAAACAAACGGGGCAATACGCCCCATCAAAAGAAAAACGTCCAGCCCCGTGATAAAACTGTACCAGGGGATAATTCTACCACATGCTTATCCTAGGAGGGCCTTTTAACAAGTGTTTAACTGCATAAACGTTGCAAAATAACATAAGCGAACAGAACTGGCTTCGTTTACAATGAAGCCAGCTTGCAAGAGGTGAAATATTACGCCAAAAGCCTCGATTTCAGACTTTTTGATATTTTTATTGCTTTTCTATACCAATCAAATAACGGATCAGCTTGATGGCAATCAATCATCAATATTTAAGATTTCCAATCGATCCCTCATGCAAAAAGCGCTTGAATCGCTAGAAAATGAAGGGGGGCGTTTTGCCCCGGTGGGGCGTATTATACCCTTTTACCCTACCTTTTTATCTATCTGCTTCAAGCTTCTATCGACTAAATTTCAATTCCTACTTTTAACTTTTAACTTTTAGCTTTTAGCTTTAATCATCTACCTTCCGTATTTTTTTTAACTTCCATCTCAAGCTTACTCTGAAGTATGATGAACTCCAGAATTTCACGCTCAATGAATATCAAAGAAGCTTGTCATATCAAATAATCGATTGAATCTTGAAGCCAAGATTGATCGATTTACTTCATTGGAATATTAAGCTCAACTCAACCTACAACTTTCGGGGTGGTTTTTCTTGAGGGAATCGTTTTTCGCTTCCCATCATCGTTGACCTGGCCTACGGGGACCATAGTATAATATGCATAAAGTTTTTTATTGGGGTTTTGCTGTAGCCCATTTGCAGGGGAGCACTCTTCGAGGGAACTTCATAATCATGATAGATCCCAGAAGGAACTCTAGGATGAATCTCAGAAGGAATTATGGAGAAATCACTGAACGAACTCCTGGACGAATCATCGAGAAAACAATCCAGGGAAAATCCCAGAGAAACTCCTGGAGAAGTTTCGGATGGAATTCCTGAAAGAAAAGTCCTGGAAGCAATTCTTGGAGAAGTCACGGAAAAAATTCCCGAAGAATTCCAGTAATAAAAAAAATCTGAAATTCCGAAAGAAACCCTGGTTAAAATTATTGGAGGAATGTCAGAAGTAAGTCATGATAAAATTTCTGAAAAAAAACCCTTAAGGACACACTGAAGGAACTTCTCGAAGAATTTCTTAAGGAGGAATCCTCAGAAAGAGAAATCTTAGAAGGAACACCTGGAAAAATCCCAGAAATCCCCTTATTTTTTTCTTAGAATACAATCCTGGAGGAATCTCAGAAGGATTTCCGGAAGAAAGCCGTGAAGGTGCTCCTGGATGTGTGATCAAGATTAAGGTAGAGGTGCAATGGAATCTATAAGCCCCAACACCTTCCCAGGTTCTTCAGATCTTACTAAGTTGCAAGCAACCACTATTTAGACTATCCCCATCAGTGCGTAGTAAGTCGGTGAGTAGTAGAGGTATACACACCGTTTTTTTTTTAAAGCCTCCCGCTTTCGCACCCCGCGTTCACATCATCGTCGGTAAAATACTACCTTATCTTTCCACCGGTGCAGGTGGTTTGTAGTAGTACTTCATATCGTAAACAGAACACATGGAGAGTCAAATGTGCGGTAGTACGGAATATATTGATCGTTGAACAAGAATTCCTCTAGATTTACTCTTTTTCTTGACGTTACGTCTTAAATGGGACAAAGCATGCATCTCAGCTGATGAGCACTTTCGCAGTTATTCACCTAGAACGTCCTCTGCAAATGACCGTTAAGTATGTGTATGTTTTGTGGTAGTCACGAAGATTCTCTATGCCCAAGGAAGTTTCTCAAGTGTTCTGTTCGATTATTTTTGGTTCCACAATGATGACGATGCAATTCGCGAACAGGTTATGGCACTTGCTACGGAAAATTTGGAACCAATTCAGTTTACTGAAGACGATATTGTACAGAAAAGTCTGTTTATACTGATATCCCAACTATCAATCGCAAGCCCCAAACAAGCATGCATGTTGACTGCTGAATTATTGCTTTATAATAGTACGGATAGCTGAACTATAACTATGCTGTACACATTACTGTACAAATGCTTTTTCAATTGAAAAAGTAGCCTACGTTCAACCTTTCGTGTCGATAACAATGACAATTTAAAACACTTTTCTCAAGAATATATTAGGATTTCTATTCGACTGGCAGTAATTCCTTTACAAAATAGTTTAACAAGACCTTTTTCTGCATGTTGTTGTATTATTGTTCATGTACAAATTAGGACATGCACAATGTGTTACAATGTGTTTTTCACAAGTCGAATAAGCGCTTTCGTTTCATCATACTCGAACTCAGACTGCAGGATGAAAAACACGTGTTTTTATCTGAACTTTAGCTGAATTAATATGTTGTTCAGCTGTTAACCATAATGTTCTGCGCTAATTTACAACTGCTAAATAGGAGTCGAAGTGCGATCAGTTTCAAACCACGGAAAGTTTATGTTTTGATTTGAGTGCAACATTTCATCATCTCAAGGATGGCTTTTGATAGGAAGGCTGGCCATCGACGGGTCACGAGTTCGAATCTTTATTTAGGTATTTTTTTTTTGTAGTTATTCTTTCAGGAATTAATCTTTCAGGAACAACTCCAGGGAAATTCCTCCGACGATTCTCCCAGGAACTCTCTTAGTATTCCTTTATGAGTTCGTCTTGGAATTTCTTCCAGGATTCCTTCTGTGGTTTCTTCAGGAATTCCTGCAGGGATTCCTTCAGGAACTGCAACAGAGATTCCTCAAGGAGTTCTTTCACGAACTCTTCTTAGGGTTCCTTCAGGATTTACCCAAGAATTCCATGTGCGATTTCTTCATGAGTTCTTCCTGAGATTCATAAAGGAATTCCTTAAGGGATTTCTCCACGAATTTCTACAGGGATTCCTCCACAAATTATTCCAGGGATTCCTCTGGAAATTGCTTCAGGTATTCCTCTAAAAATTCCTCCAGGGATTACATCAGAAATGCCTCTAGAGATTCCTCCAGATTTTTTTTCCAGGAATTCTTCTAGAGATTTCTCCAAAAGTTTCTCCAGAGATTCTTCCGGGAATCTCTGCAGGTATTCCTCTAGTATACCTCCAGAGATTCCTCCAAAAATTTCCTTCTGTGATTCTTTCTGGAACAACTTATTTTAAAAATTCCTCCAAAGATTCCCTCTGGAACTTTTCTTAGGTTTTCTTCTGGAATTCCTCCCTGTATTCTTTAAGAAACTCCCCCAGGAATTATTTAGTACTTCCTCCACGAACTGTTCAGATATTTCCTTAGGAATTTCTGAGATTGCTTTCAGGATTCCTTCTGGAGTTTCTTGAGAAATTCCTCTTGGGTTTCATCACGTACTGCTACAGGGATTTCTCCACGAACTCTTCTTCTAATCTGTCCAGAAATTCTTCCCGGAATTTCTCTGGGAATTCCTGCAGGGATTTCTCTGAAAAATCCCCTAGGAATTCCTTCAGATATTCCGTCAAAAATCCTCTAGGAATTCCTCTAGAGATTTCTCCAGGAGTTCCTCTGGGGATTCCTTAGAAATTCCTACAGGCATTCCTCTAGGGTATCCTTTAGGCATCCCTCCGAGAATTCCTACAGGAATTCTTTCAGGAATTCTTCCAGGGATTCTTCCTTGGGTTCTTGCAGAGATTATTCCATGAATTATTTCAGCAATTCCTGCAGGTATTCCTCCAGATATTACTCCATGAATTGCTTCCCCAGGAACTCATTCAGGAATTCTTCAAGGGATTCCTCCAAGGATTTCTACAAAGACTCTTACAGAAATTCCTTCAAAGATTTCTCCAGAAATAACTTCAGGGGTTCCTCCAAGAATTCCACCAGGCATTCCTAGGTATTCTTCCAGGAATTAATCCAGGAATTCTTCCAGGGATTCCTCCTTGGATTCTTGCAGAGATTCCTCCTACTATTCCTTTATATATTCTCAAAGGAATTGCTTCAGAGATTCCTCCAGGATTTCATCCAGGTATTTCTCCAGGGTCTCCTCGAAGAGTTTCTCCAGAAATAATCCCAGGAATTTCTTCAGGGATATCTCCAAGAATTTCACCAGGAAATAATCTGGAAATCCCTTAATTAATTCTGTCAGCAATTCATCCAGGAATTTCCGCAGGAAATCCTTATGGATTCCTTTAGAAATTCGGCCAGGATTTTCTCCAGGTATACCTTCTGGAGTTTTTCCAGGGTTTCCTCCAGGAAATCGTCCAGAATTTCCTCCAGGAATTGCTACAGGGATTCCTCCAGGAATTCCACCAGGAATTCCGCTAAGAATTCCTCCAGGAACTTTTTCAGGGAGTTTTCCAAGGATTTCCTCACGAGTTTTTCCAGGGATTCTTTCAGTAATTCCTTTGACGATTTTTCCAGGAATTCATCCAGAAATTCGTTTTGAAATTCCTCCAGGAATTCTCAAGCGATTGCTCCCGAAATTTTTCCCATCCTCTAGGAATTTCTCCGGAAGTTCTTCCAGGAAATTTTTTGACAATACCTTCAGAAATTTTTCAGAGATTCCTTCAGGGATTCCTCCAGCGATTTCTCCATGATTTTTATTTCCAGGGATTTTCCCAGGGATTCCTCTAGGAAATCCTTCAAAGATTCCTTTCGGAAACCCTCTAGAAATTTCTCCACGAAATCTTTTAGAAATTCCTCCAAGAATTCTTCCACGAAATCCTTTCTGCAGAAGTTGTTCCAGGAAACTCTCCAGGAACATCTTCAGGATTTTTTTGCGATTCCTCCAGGCATTCCTCCGGGAATTGCTTCAGGGGTTTCTCTACCATTTTTTCTACGGATTCCTCCAGGGAATTCTTTCGAGGATTTCTCCAGGAATGTAGAAATAATAGAAATGTAAAAAAAATCTCCCAGAATTCCTCTACAGATTCTTCCAGACATTCATGCAGTAATTCTTTCAAGAATTTCCCTAGAGATTAATCCAGGAATGCCTCCAGCAATTCCCACCGAAATACCTCTAGGAATTCCTGCAGACATTCTTCCAGGATTTTTTTTCCAGTTTCTGGAATTGCTCCTGTATATCTTTCAGACAGTATGTCAGCAATTTCCCCAAGAATTTCTCCAGAAAATTCTTTAGCGATTTCCTCAGTGATTTTTTCAGGGATTAGTCCAAGCATTCCTCCATGAATTCCTCCAGAGATTCCTTCAGGGATTGCTTCAGGGATTCCTCCAAAGATTTCTCCACGATTTTTTTTTCCAGGGATTTCACCAGAGATTCCTCCAGGAAATCCTTCGAAGGTTCCTCCAGAAAATACTCCAGAAAATCCTTCCAGGATTCATCCGAGAAATCCTCCTGAAACTACTCAAGGGATTTTTTCAGAAATTTCTCCAGCAATTCCTCCCAGCATTCCTCTGGAGGTTTCTCCAGAAATTCTTCCTGGGATTGCTCCAAGAATTAATCGGAGGATTTCTCCAGGAATTGTCTCATCCAAGAATATATTTAGGAATTCCTCCATGTATACTTTCAGGAATTCCTCCGGGATTTTTTCCAGGGATTGCTCCAAGGGTACCTGAAGTGATTTCTTCAGAAATTCCTCTAAGTTTTTCTTTAGAAAATTCATTAGGGAGTTCCTTCAGAAATTTAAAAAATCCTTCAATTATTTTTTCAGGGATGTACCCAAGAGTGTTTCCAGGAATACCTGATGATTTTTTTTCATTACTCTAAGCATTTCTGGAGGAATTCCTCCAGCAACTAGTATTGGAAGATAATTTAAAAATGATGCATACAAGAACCAGGAAATTATCCAGGAATTCTTTCAGGAATCCCTCTAGCAGTTTCTTCAGAAGTTTACTCAGGGATTGCATTAGCAATTCTTACAATAAGCGACACAATAAGCCCTCCAGTGATTCTTCCGAGCAACCAACATGCCACAAAAGAGTCAGGTTTCGGTTGCGTAGAAGTCACTTGAAACATATAAGAACTTATATGCTAAAAGTGCTTTCAGACATTTCTCCAGGGAATCCTTCAGGAACTCACCCAGAAAAGGCTATTTCGGAATTCGGATTTCTCCCTGGATTTCTCTGGGAAATGCACCAAGAACTTTGCTAGGAATTCCTTCTTAAATTCCTCCAGACGTTTATTTTTGAATCAATTCCAGGATCTTTTAAAAAAATCCATTATTCGAGAGTTTTCCGAAAATACCTGCGGCAAAATTCTACAAGAATTTCTCTAGACATTTTATGGCTTTTATGAGAATACTTTCAAAAATTCTTCCGAGGATCCTCCCGGGAAAACGTCAACTGACATTTCTATAGGATTATTATGGGCTGAGTTGAGCATATGCATGAGTGTATAAAACAATATTTAGGGAGATTTCGACAAGAATGTACTCGGAACAATTCAACTGAAGGTTTATTCTTAGAGGTATAGAGATCCAGGACATTCCAAGATTGCCAATAAGCATACACAAACTAAATGATTAATTACTGAAAGAACTCTAGTTAGGCATGGAAGACATTATGTAGACGTTTTGAAAAAAAAATCTTCGACCATGTTTCCATTATGTTCTGTTGGAAAACTTTGTTTAAGGAAATCATGAAGAAAATTCTGGATTAGTCCTCAAAAAGAGATGGTGTTTCCCAAAAGAGTTCAGCTGTAACTTCTTACGAATGTTTTGTGGATATCACCAAAAAATATTTTATCTCCATAAGAAACAATGCCCGAGTAAACCTAAAATCCTAAATCTTCCAGAAATTGTCTACCGCTAACAGCACCACGTTGATTTGTGTAGAACAGACGTAGTGTACAAAATACAACAGCGTAACTGCTGAAGGGTTAAATACTGCTTTTATAATGCAATGTTATTATATTCAATTTCATCTTATTGCGTTTAGTTTTAAAAGCTAGTAGGTACAAATTTGCCAAGGGTGCTTGTCCACCCCCCCCCCCACCTGACCGAAAAGCTGGCTACGCCCTTCAGCTCCGCTCATACACACCACGTTTCACTAGTGTACAGCGGCACAGCCTTTACGTTCCTCTTCTTCTTCTGTATGGCTCTACGGTCCCACACTGGAACTTGGCCTGCCTTTCTCCAACTTAGTGTTCTTCGAGCACTTCCACAGTTATTAATTGGGTTTTTAAATTAAGAAAAATGTATCGATTTTTTGATTTTATACGAAAGAGCACCTTTTTCTGAGCCACTATGATTTTTTTCAGATTTTTAGAACTTTATTTTGATACCTAAAATCAATTTCAAAGAGATTTTTTGAAATCACCTTTTGACAGCTGGGTAACTGTTTGACAGCTCCACCCAGTACAAAATGCGACGAGGGGTGATTCGACAAATCGCTCCCATACAAACTTCAAATTGATTTTTAAATGGGTTCCCGGTCACCAAAATTCATGAAAATTTGGATTTCGGCTCAGTTTCACATGCAGATTCAGAATATGGAATTATCTCAACACCGCTAAAGAAGCCAATTGGAAGGCATTCTTTGCCAGCCATTGCATGAATTACTATATTGTGAGGCAAGCACAATGATACACTATGCCCAGGGAGTCGTGGAAATTTTCCCGACCGGAACGGGAATCGAACCCGCCGTCTCCGGATTGGCGATCCAAAGCCTTAACCACTAGGCTAACTGGAGATAGCTTTCACGTATGAGTTGAAAATTTGGATTTTGGTGCGTCTATTAATCTGAATTCTCAGCTACTGTGAGCACTTTACTAAAAGCTTTCAATCTTGATGTAAAGGTTATCAATTGTGCCTAAAATTTTACCAATCATGATACACACGTGTTTCAGTTATTATCGATAAATGTATCCATTGCTGGTAGCAAAATTTCTGACGGACATCACGAAAAGTTAAAGATTCTAAAATATTTTCTGTTAAAAGGCAGTCGACCTATCCCAAACATTTTGTCTCTTCCCTTTTCAATGCAAAACGACCGATAAAAATCTCCGACAGTCACTATAAAACCAAGTCCACCCACCCACCCTTCCAGAAGCAAAACCAGAAGAAAACGCTAACAACGAAAGGTTATCTGTGCCTGTAATTTGATTGTAATTGTTTAACAGCAATATTTCAAACCGGATTTCCGGTCCAACTGCTGGCGACCAAGGCGGGGTCGAACCAAGCACAAAAGTGTCGTTCATCGTGTCCGTTCGTCCGTTCCGTTCTGTTCTTTTTTTTTTTCAAGCACAGCCATTTAGCACCCAATAACATTGCGCGAACTGGCAGAAGTCTCCGAAGGTGCGATTTCGGTGTCCCTTTTTTCCGAAATCGCCAGAAGTCCACCTTCTCTTCATTCCTTCGAATAGGGTGTGGGGTCAGCGCAATGAAATACAATAAAAGGTCCGACAAACCGTTGGAAAATGGACCGCGTCGGCGGCGGCGGTAGGAACAAAACTTTCACCAGAATGCAGAACTTTGTCGCGCTTCTGTTGATCCTGGACCCAGGCTCAAACCACATTGTCGGATGGCAGAAAAGAAAAAAAAAAACACCTAACCGGAAGAAGGAGTTTTAGTGAAAAACGGTTGTGCCTGTCCTGCCCGCCGAAGCAAAAAAGTGAACACCCTCGCCTAACAAATGGATATAAATAGCACCTTTTTTCCGTGGCAAACTTCTTGCGCAATTTTTATCCCGACCTCGTTTGCATATCTGTTCTGGATTTTTTGCTTCTCTACTATACAAGCACGGTTCTAATGAGACTTTTATAAATGACTCAACGGCAGCAAATTTTCACTTTCTGGTCAAAGCAGGCAGCGCCAGCGTTAGGAACGACACCGGGAGTTGGGGTTTTTCGCGCCTGCTTTGTCGCTGGACTGCAGCTGCTGCTGCTGTTGCGACGCGACTGGTCACGGGTTGCGGATCTTTCCGGTGTTTGGTCGATGTGTCTTCATTGAGAATTGCCAGATTAAAGATTGGAGGGGCCCGAGCCGAGAAGTGCAGCAAGGCGTTAAATATTTCAGGATTATGTTAATTTGGCGATGTCTGGGCTCCCCTGAATTGTTAAATGTTGAATAGAAATACTTTGAAGCAATGGTTAGTTATATATCTAGGAGGAACAAGTACAGTTGGATTTTGATCCTAGTGCTAAAATCCTAGTTTTACTCAAACTCAAAATAAACACTGAAGTCAGAATTTTGATTTTTTATTTATGGTAAGGTGTAAAATAATGTAAAGTTCGTATTATTTTCGACAAAATAATAGCAATAGTGTCTGAAAGAACCAGAATGAAACTCGTTTTCACTGGCACCTGGTAGCATACTGCGGGTGATTAAAAATAAACATTGTACTTCCGACATAATTCTCATTTTTGTTGAATTTAGGTTATAACTATTTTTTGTTTCTGTGTGAAGAATTAGTATTTGTTAAAATTTACAAAAAAAATGTGAAGGAATCCATAGAGAAACTATTTGGGAAACTCCTGATAGAACTCCTAGGATTCCTGGAGGAATCCATGGACGTGTTTTTTTGAGGAATCTTTGAAAAAAAAAACATTCTGAGGAACACCTGGACAAACCTCTGTAATGCATCGTAACAAATCTATTCGTCAAATGCAAAAGAGTTCCTGTAGAAATATTTCTTGTACAATTTCTGAATCAATTTCTGCCTGAACCGTGGAGATATTCCTAGAGGTATCCTTGAGAGTACTCAGAGGTATGGCTGAAGCAGACTCAGTAGCATCCCTCGAAGGAGCATCCCTTGAAGAATTTCCAAAAAAAAAACTTTGGTAGAATATCTAACGGAGTTTCAGGAGGAATTCTGAATTTATTATTCTACCGTGTATAGCATAGTTGTCCCATGTTAATGGGGATTCCTATAGAACATGGGACAACAATGCTGCACACGGCAGATGTCTGCAGGAATTGCTTGTAAAATGTCTTCGGAATCTGTGGAAGTTTTTACGAAAAAATCGCCGGATGAATTTCTGAAAGAATCCATGGAAGAATGTCTGAGGAAGTCCAAGGAAGATTTTTTTAGAAAACCCCTGTGGAACTTCTAAAAGAATTTCTGAAGAAATTAACATAGGAACTTCTTGGGCAATACACTGATCCCCCCCCCCATCGTGGCTAGCCAGTGGTCTTTAGACAAATCTCTCTATAAAATTCTTGAGTACTTTTTTTTTTAAAGAATCCCCAAAATAAATTCTGAAGCAATCCATAGAGAAACTTCTTTAGAAGAAATTTCCGAATTAATCACCGAAAGATTTGATGGACATTTTGAAGATTGGCTGAAAAAACCCTCGAAAAAAATGTATATTCAACTATAAAACCCATAAAAGATTTTTAATGGAATCCTTGGAGAAATTTCTAGAAGAATCTCAAAGCTAATATCCGAAGGATTTCATGAAACCCGCTCTGGAGGAATTAAAAAAAATCCGTTGGATTTTTTCCAAAAGAAACATTCTTGAATTTGTTGGAGGAATCTCTTGAATGACTGAAGAAATGCCCATATGAATTTGTGGAAAAAAAAATCATTGAGAAATTTCTGAAGCATTCGATGCAAGATGCCCCTGTGAATTGGCTTTTCAAAAAATTTGACCCTCGAGCAGTCGCATTTTCGGCCACCCTCAGTGACCTTACGCTTAGGTTGTGTACTAGAAGCGAGCTTTTTTCAGGGTCCGTGTACTCAGTCACGACGCGATCGCTCCCGAGTTAAAGAGGAATATCCTGTGATGATTTGAAAAATTTCTAATGCAATCCCTGAAGAAAATTTCCAGATGATCTTCCATTGTAAATCTTAATGCAGTTTCTAGAAGAATTTTCAGACGATTCCTGAATTAATCCTTGCAGGAATTCCTGGATAAATCTCGTGAGAAATTTCTTTCTGATTTCCGGAGAAGTCCTTGAAAAAATCTTTGTATTTCAGCAGGAATCAGTGAAGGTATATCGGGGGTATCTCTGAAGAAATTTACAGAAAAATCTTAAAAGAAACCTAGGAAGGAGTTAATGAAAGGGAAAAAAACTCCAAAGACGTGTCGGAAACAGTGACGGAAGGAATCCCGAGAAGAAAAACAGAATTCCTGGAAGAATCTCTGAAGGTATCCCAGGAATAAACCCTGTTGCAAACCTTGAAGCAGAGATTCCTGAGCTCCTGAATATTTCCCTGAATTTATACTTGACGAAACCCCTGGATAAATTCTGAAAGGAATCCCTGTAGGAATACTATGAAATATCCATAAAAGAATCCCGGGGGAAATTCCTGAAGCAATCTCGCATGGAACCTTGGAAGGTATCCCAGTAGCAATTTGTTATTGGTCTGTAAGCCAACAGCGCTATCGCGGTGCGCAGACATGCGCAAAGAAACACAAATAACAGTGGTGGCGTTCGCATGGCCCGTCGTCGGCTGTTTCCAAGGAACAAAGAGAACGACGAAAAAGTTGCTAGTCGACTATTTATGATTGAGCTTCGTCATGGGGTGCATTTTGGCGGCGACAAAGATTCTTTCCGGACGGAAATGATTTGTTTTTATTTTTTGTTTTGTTCGCGCTGTGAGAACGGCGACTATACACGTACCTGCGTGAGCGAAGGTAAAATGTGGCTTTGTTTTAATTGATCACAATGGGGTTGTTTAGTGAATTAAATACTGCCATTTTCTTTAGCCTAATCGAAAGAGCTCATTTTTCTGAGTATTAGGTGATTTTAATGCGTTTCAATTCCTTTGTTTTGATGGTTAAATAAAAAAAAACAGTTTTAAT
Organism: Aedes albopictus; assembly: GCF_035046485.1. Classification (NCBI taxonomy): domain Eukaryota; kingdom Metazoa; phylum Arthropoda; class Insecta; order Diptera; family Culicidae; genus Aedes; species Aedes albopictus. The sequence goes on along the minus strand of NC_085136.1, from coordinate 328,859,435 downwards.
TTCCGTGGATAGAATGACAGTTTAATCGATAAAGTGACAGTTCACCCCGAACAAAAAATTTTCTCCATACAAACTTTAAATGAATTTTCAAAATAGTTCCCGGGCACCAAAAATGATGAAATTTTGGATTTCGACTAATTTTTGGACGGAGATTCCGATTATGCAATAATCTGGATACCCCTAAAGAACCCAATTATATCATATGCCGATATGATTACTTCTGCAGATGCTATTTAGTTTTATTCTGTTTTAGATTATTTTTAGTAATGAAAAAGGTATTTATGATATAAAGTCAAACAATATATGGTCGAATAATAATAGATCGAAAGAAAAAAGTTATAATAGACAAATGCAATCATCAATTGAGCAGAATTGTCTGTATGCATAGTTGACATTTTTATTGATTAGAATTATTTAGTAGGTACCACATTTGCTATCTCCACGCTCACTAACATTCATTACTTCATAATACATATTCTGTTCGGTACTTTTTGACGTTATAATTAGAAGTTAGAATAGCAGTACTGTTAAAATGACATATAAATCCAACTGAGTTTACTCAATTTTGAGATTAAAAAAAAAACTCATGTGCAGATGTATCACTTTTTAAAGCTAAAATTTTACTTAACCTATAAGAATTGGGAATCGTTGAAAAGTGATAGCATTTTGACACTGTTGGCGCGTATCCGGGGCCAACTCCGGCGGGTCGAGGTGGACTGTAATTACTCGGGTCGGGAATTCGAATTGAAAGGCACACAACACCACTGGTTACTACTCGCTACACTTTATTTTACTCTGCACCTTACTACACTACTTAGAACTATTTGGAATTATTCACTTTGCACTGGTCGAAGTATATTCGCGGCGGTAAAAACATAACTGAAGTTGCGGGTGAACTTATCTCGTATTTATATGTGCGCACCCGCAATCTGGAATGTTCGCGCAATATCGCGACGCTGGTTCCCAGATGCGGGTGGAACTCTCTAGATGGCTGTCACTCTCGGGGTGCTGCTGTGGTGAGTTTTGCGTTAGTCACCACACTTCGGAAACGGTGACGATGACGGGACCACTCACTTGCGCTCACTGCTGGTACTCACAGTGGCTGTCGGAACTCACGTAATCAAAGGCGTAGCAAGGGTGGGTCGTGTTGGGGGCGGCAAATCGGTAAATGTTTCGCATTCGTGGGTCGCAGTAGCTAGGTTAGGCGATTGATCGAGTACTCGTTGAATGATCTCTCGTTCCGTACGGAACAGACACCGTAACGGGACTGGGATTTTGAAAGAAGGAAATAAATACTTAAACTAAACATATCAATAGCTATGATGCTATATTTACCCAAAAACTCAAATTAAAGCAATGAATAAAATAAAACATACGGAAGAGTCTGATGAAATTTCTAGAAGTTGCAATGCCTTTATTTTTAACTTCATAATACAGTGATAGACATTCGTTTAGCCGAGACCAAAAAAAGTGTCAGGAAAGTAATACAAAAGATTTAATGAATAAACTTTTTTATCGTAGTGATAGTATATCTAATACTGTTTTTTAAAAATGTGATACATCACACTTACATATACACTGAAACGAAAACGAGGGTAAAAACCCTTCAAATGTCATTTTTTGCCTAGACATTCGTTTAGCCGAGGTAAATGAAAAATTGGTTTTCATGAGATTTTTTGCAATTTCGTTAGTATATTTCGAGCATATACTCCAAGGCATTTAGTTTTTGACGTGTTAGCAAGATAATTGACCTTAAAAGTTCATTTATTTGTGAATTTCAGAGAAATATTTAAAAAAAAATGTCCCCATAAGGACAAGCGACGATAAACAAATTTATTTAAGAAAAATGATTTCTGTAAACACTCAAACGTAAGCTAGATTAGCAGTTTTGAAAATATGGCACAAAATTATTGTTATAAATGTTCAAATTATTGCATAAAACGTTATGAAAAAAATAAATATATTGGTTTTTAGTTGTTCAAACTTTAAAATGGGATTGATAAAAGCTAAAATATATAGTTCTGCATTGAAATAAAGACGTGCCCTAATGCCTGTGGAGTATACCTGTTTGATACTAGCATTACCAAATGAGTTAGAAGACTGCTAAGTGAAAGAACTGCAGGAAGTGTCAGAATTTTTGTACCCTTTTTATTTAAAAGCTGATGCTCATACAAAAATGCAAGATATGGTCAAACAATTGGCTTTTTTCATTCAATCTGAAGAAATATATTATAAATGAGTCTTAGTTGTGAAGCACATTCATTTTAACATGATTTATTTGAAAAGAATGTCTAAATTATGAAACAAGTAGTTCATGCTAGAAATTTGAATTCTTTCGGTGCCATTCCTCGAAATGTGAGCCATCCAATTATGTTAATTCAGCCAGAATAAAGTCTAGAAGATATTGGGAGCTATTAGAAGACGTAATAGTAGGAAAAGCAGTGACTTATGCAAGTGAAACCATCATATTTCATCAAAACAATACTTAAATACGTGATTTTTTGATGGTTTGCGTTATTTTTTTCTGTTAAAAACATTGTTTTTCGTAATTTTTCAACCTGCTTTGGTCATGAAACTTTCATTAGATTCTTTTGAAACACTTCCGATAAAAATAACTACATCAAATATCAATTTGGAAACATTCACAATATTATGACATATTTATATGAGATGCATGCAAAATTAATATGGCAACACTTCCAAAAACGATCTAACTCATGATTTACAAGTCGATCTATAATGCAGGTCACCATACAAAATGATTTTGTTGGATATTTTTCGAAATTTGTTAGTTTTTTATTATGAAATTCTAAAAATTGTACAATTCGGCTAAACGAATGTCTAGGCGAAAAATGACATTTGAAGGGTTTTTACCCTCGTTTTTGTTTCAGTGTATATGTGAGTGTGATGTATCACATTTTTATAAAACAGTACTAGATATACTATCACTACGATAAAAAAGTTTTATCATAAAATCTTTTGTATGAGTTTCCTGACACTTTTTTGAAAAATTTTTGGCCTCGGCTAAACGAATGTCTATCACTGTATGAAACATCAGTCAATAAACTAAAGAAGGTAAACTATGTAATGGTTATATCTGCGATAAATTTTCTCCGATTTTGATAATATTGATCTCATTTAATCCAGATTTATTTTTTCCATCTAAAAAAATCCGACTGAACCGATCTGGTCATCATGGGTTAAGGAAACCCCGAACTGCCATACGCGTGGAATAAGTATCGCAAAAAAAAAAAAACATTGTTGGAAAACGGAAAATAATAACAAGTAAGTGAACTGAAATCAATTGTTTGGATAAGTAACTTGATGGGTTTGATTCATGTTTTGGAGAGCAATCTTCGTCGAGAAATTTAGTTTTTTCATTACCACACAAAATAGAACCATCATGTGCCTTTTTATTTTATTACAACGTTCTTGTTCGATTTTAATTGGTGTTTCTCGGTGATGATATTAAATTAAAATCGTAATTTGGTTTTACGTTTCAACCTACTTTTATTTTTCGGTCATCCTCAGAACTGTCATATAAAAGGAACAATAAACAATTTTTCACATTAATTACAATCACATAATTACAAACATTTACAATTTTCAAATTTCTAGACTAAACACTTACAATTTCCGCCGCGCCTGCGTTCTTTGGGGCGGCACACTTAATTCTAATTATCTATGTCATGTTCCGTCTCGGTGTCGTCTTGTTCGTCGTTGGTCGTCTTTCAGTTTGTGTATCAAGTTATTGTATGTGTTTGAGAACCCGTCTACGTCACGTTGTAAATTAACCGTCGTTTCTCTGTTTATCTTAATGTGAACTACCTCTGCTGCTAGTCTGCTCGCGTCATTGTTGATTCTCTCCAGAATTCTAGTTCGAGAGAAATCAAAACGATGTCCGTTGTCTAGCGCGTGTTGGGTGAGTCCCGTAGCTGATGCGTTCGTGCGTACTGAAATCTTGTGTTGCGCTATGCGCTTGTCAAGTGTTTGAGATGTCTGTCCAATATATTCCTTACGTTCGCATGCTCCACAAGGTATAGAATACACTACATTTGTCTGTTTTAATGGTGGTATAGTGTCTTTCAGTTTCGTAAAAATAGTGGTTTTTACCTTGTCGCATGGTTTGAAGGAAGCGGTGATGTCATGTTTTTTCAACGCTTTGCTCACCTTCTCGCTGAGACTCGGTACGTATGGAATGGACACATATTTTTTTGGTTCCTCATTGCACTCCCTCTCTAATGTGTTGTACAACCGGTGTACCCGATCTCTCACCGTTCGTTGAATGAGATTCTCCGGGTAGTTGTTGTAGTTCGGGTAGTTCACATTAAGATAAACAGAGAAACGACGGTTAATTTACAACGTGACGTAGACGGGTTCTCAAACACATACAATAACTTGATACACAAACTGAAAGACGACCAACGACGAACAAGACGACACCGAGACGGAACATGATATAGATAATTAGAATTAAGTGTGCCGCCCCAAAGAACGCAGGCGCGGCGGAAATTGTAAGTGTTTAGTCTAGAAATTTGAAAATTGTAAATGTTTGTAATTATGTGATTGTAATTAATGTGAAAAATTGTTTATTGTTCCTTTTATATGACAGTTCTGAGGATGACCGAAAAATAAAAGTAGGTTGAAACGTAAAACCAAATTACGATTTTAATTTAATATCATCACCGAGAAACACCAATTAAAATCGAACAAGATCAAGTAAGCGGTGATCAAAGCCATATCAAGATTACAACGTTCTATTGGTAAAGATAGCGTTTAGTTAATAACTGTGCGGAAACTTTTTAGGTGCGCGACCCCCTTTTGTCAGTTGACGTGCTTTCGGCGACCCACCATAGAAATTACCACCATTCCCTCATTTGTTGTTTGTTACAGTGAGGCTCGGATTAAGGATTGTGGGGGGCCAGGGCCCGAGCGGATGTGGAGGACCCTCGGAGCGATGACCAAACATGTTTTTCCTCATTTTCGAACAGTACTTGAGAAATATGAAAAATAAAGCTAATGTTAGCAACCAAAAAAGGTTTTTGTGGGGGCCCCTAAAATGTGGGGACCCGGGGCCCGGGCCTCCCCGGCCCCCCTTAGATCCGGCCCTGGTTACAGTAAATTATTCAATTGACTCTCGCGACCCGCTGGATGAAGGCCGGCGACCCCCCTGGGGGGTCGCGACCCACAGTTTGGGAAACCATGGCTGAAAATCCGTGTTATAGGAGTCTGCATAACACAAATTCATAGTATCGGAGTCTCTGCTATACGTCTACTAATGATTCGAACCCATTTTTGTAAATTAAAAATTAAATAAGTTTTGGTGTACGTACTATCGAGGCAAAATGTACGTACTATCGAGGGTACGTACTATCGAGGGTACGCACTAACGAGGGTACGTACTATCGAGGTACGCCTGTATATTGAAAACATCAAGGATGTAGAACATGATTATATCACAATGAGTTATAAATATCATGATTTGTTAGAATTATGTTATACACGCAGAAAAAAATATAATGCACTCAAAGTGCTTTGAATCAAAGAAAATAAATCATTGAACAACGGCTTAATACCATTTTGCTTTGAATCTAATACATTTGGCATTAGTTTCAAAGCATTCATTTCATTGTTTCTAAAATCAACCCTCGCGGCTTTGATTTTAGTTTCTAATACTTCTTCACTTTGAATCTATAACATCATTGCTTTGAAACTAAGCAATTTTGTGACTTCAAAGTCTATATTTTTAAGAAACAAATATCAATCGACTTAGATTCAAAAACAAAATATTTTTGTTCAAAAGTGGTAACGAAATAGAAAAAGCATGCGAGAATCGAACACAGGTACTGTTGTAATATGCATCACCGATAGCGAGCTGTCGTTCATGGCCAGATCTGCTCTTGAAAATCTGAGGGTAAAACTGAATCATCTTGCTCATTATTGGCGATGTGGTTTCTCCGATATTGACATCAAAGAAATATTTTTTTGATTCAACAAACTCCGCGACTTAGAAATGAAATCTCATTGAATTTGGTTCTAATTTGTGTTATTTTTCTGCGTGTACTTTTGTTGCAATTTTCTAGTCGGGGTATTATTACAATTGTCGCCATAGTTCTTCCCAGCACTTAAATTAATCTCACACTTAAATGCATCTCTCAAATAGCATATTCCGCAGTCACACACGAATGCACATACACAGGTAACTAACTCCGCCTTTTGCCGGAGACAAACTTTATTGGCTCGCATCTGCAGCAGCAGCATCCCGACTAAAGCACACCATACACCATAATCTAAGCCACACCTCCGTCGGCACACGGCGAAAAAAAAAACTCAAAAAACCGGAAAGGATACTTTATGCGGCGGTCGGTGGAGGGTTGGTTCAAATTTTCCTCGAAGGGGATGAGAAATCCGTCTTCTTCCCTATGATGTTTGGCATTGTTTTACTTCATGTTCCAGCAAGCAACGATGCACATGGCACAGGCAACGGCGCCAACGGACGGACGGACGAACGTTGCTAGTTACTAAAATATTGAAGGAATTTTCTTTCCAATTGCCACGGGGAGTATAAATTCCATCACACTGACTGACGACGACGCGACCGATGACGGTGCCACTCTGCCTTGTGTCTTGTTCAGAGAATTTTGGGGCCCCTGGGCCCCGGTGGAAAGTTTTCCGTCGACGGAACGCAGTACCTAGTTGAAGCGCAAGGTTGTTTGATCAATTTTTGACGAAGTCGCTTCTATCGATTTCACACAAAAAACGCTTAAAAATCAGTTTGCCGGCAGGCATCGACTTTCGGCGCCGTTTTCGTACTGGTCGTCGTCCTCGGTGTCGTTTCAGGGAAGAAATCCTTTGAGAGCTGAAATGTGGTCTTGACTTTACCTCGTCGACGGTTGGGATCTGTTTGAGCGGTGGAAGCAGAGTTCAGTGTTGCGATGATTGGGAGAAGAGTTTTTTGGCGCTGAGATGAGATCGAGGGAGTGATGCTCACTTTCTCATGATTTTGAGAGCGCTTGGACCGTGAGAGGGAGATCAAGCGAGCGGCTTGAACTTGTTTTGGGGATTTTTTTTAATATTCAGAACAGGTTGTACTCAGCGGCGTGTACAAGACTATCGAGTCAGGAGGAAGTAGTAGGAGAATAGTAGGAGATTGTTATTTATTTGTCAAATTTATGTAAGGAAGTGGAACCATCTCGGCAGGGTTCCTATTTTGGGCACGTTTCCTTTAAGGTCCCATTAGACATGACAAATAAAAAAGACAATTCACACCGTCTTCAACCAGAGGCTGCACAGACTGAACACTAGCGTGGGACACAAAAATACATTTTACTCCTGTACACTTTTTGAGTTCCATTTTGGTCCCATAGCAACCGGGCAAAATTTCAGCTCGATCGGAGAAACTATATTTTAGCGCCAGCCGTTTAAAGTTTTCATACGATTTACTATGGGGAAAATCACTTTTTCAAAGAAAAATCGCCCCAGGTTGCCCCTTAACCCCTAAAAATATATCGATGAATGATTTCTGTTGAGAATTTTATGAGGAACAAACCCTCCGAAGACCGCAAAGCAATCTAAGGCACGTAGAAAAAGTTATTGACTGAAAACAGAATGGCATGCAAACGCTGTTTAACACGTAAGGAATAACAATAAATAATAAAATCTCGTCATTTTATCGATCGGGTAAAGCTTAATAACTTTTTCCACGAATGTCGCATCGCTTTGTGGTCTTTGGAGGTCTGATTCCTCGTGAAGTTATCTACAGAAATCATTGACCGACTTATTTTTAGGGATCAATGGGTGACCTCAAGCGATTTTTATTTGAAGAAGTAAATTTCCCCCATAGTAAATCGTATGAAAAACTAAGAATGGCTGGCGCTAAAATATAGTTTCTTCGGTCGATTTGAAATTTTGCACAGTTGATATGGGACCAAAATGGATCTCAAAAATTATACAGGAGTTGCAGTTTTTCCATTTTTTATATTTTCCTATATAAACCGTGTACCAGGCTACTGAACACATTACTTACACTAGACAACGGACAACACGAGAACACCCAGTGACCCAGTGATGAATTTTTCGTTTGACGAAATGTTTCCACCTTCTGGAGCGGGAATCGAACCCACACTCCGAGGCTTACGATACGCCTAGATGACTGCCGCCGCTAACCGCACGGCCACGAAGCCCACACAAATATTTGGCCAAACAAGCCCAACAAATGACCAACGCATCGCAAATCATGACAACCTCGGATGAATGTCGGACTACAATGGCAAATATTTGTCATTATGACAAACAGTCTAATGACACCTTTGAGAAATCTTTGGACCAATAGACATGGTTTTGTACACAGCGAGAAACGTATAAAAATATTGTTTTTTAATATACCTAAAGTTTTATCTCGGAATTGCTGCAAGATTCTGCCCATCAGAAATTTCTATAGAAGTTCCTTCTGGAAATGTTTCAGGAGTTTTTATTGGTGATACTCCAGGTGTTCCATCTGGAATGGCTCTATTTAGGATGTTCTATTAAAATATCTCGAGGAGCTTCTTCACAAATCTCTCTACAAGATCCTTCAGAAATTTCGTAAGACGCTGCTTCAGGAATACCTCTAGGTGTTTTTCTAAAAAAAAACATCCAGGATGACGATCAGAAATTTGTACTCATTTATCTAGGAGGTCCATCGGAAACCCCCTTTAGAGTTTAAAAGTTATTAAAAGCTTAAAATAAATGTATCGGCCCTACAAAAAGCATGGAAAATTACGGGGAAAATCCTTACATAAATCTTTCATGAAGACGTTTCTTTTGGGTCCCAGTACGCGATTGTTAAGAAATAACAGTTCAATTGGCAATCACTGTAGAAACTTTACGGGAGGAATGACATAAGTAATTACTCAAGCGGTTCCTTTTGAACACGACATTGGGCTTCATTCAAGAATTGCTGCAGAATAACTTTTAGAAATTTCTAGAAAAAGTTTCTTGAAGAATTGCTTAAGAAATTTCTTCTGGAATTTCTCTTGAATTTTCAGCTGGAATTTTAATGGGTGTTCTCTCAGGTATTGTTGTTCGGATTTATTTTGGAAGCTCTTTTAGAACATTTTCCATAGATTGCGTCAAACTTTCTTCCAGAGGATTCTCTAAACTATTTTTTCAAGAATTCCTCCAGAAAAACTTTTATGTATTCCTCAGAAATTCCTCCTTAGTTCCAAGAATTTCTTCACGGATGCTTCAAGCAATTCTTTGAGAAATAGAAATTTCTTCAGGAATTCTGCAATGAAAATCGCACGATTTTTTTTTCTAGGGACCCTTACAGAAGCTCTTCTGTAAGGAGCACGTCCACAAGTTGCTTCAGAATGATGATTATCCAGAAATTTTATTGAAGAATTTCTCAAAAAATTTCAAAAAAAAAACATCAGAATTTTTCATAAATTCTATCAAAGGATGAGTTTCTCGTGGTATTCCTCCAGGAAGTTCTTCAGATTTTTCTCAGATTTTTCACCTGGGATTTTTCTAGAGATTTATTGAAGCATTCTACTCTAGATTTCTTCAAATATTCCTTCAGGAAATCTTTCAGAATTCCTTCTTGGATTCCTTTCGAAGTTTTTTTAGGGATTCTTTCAAAAATACCTCTTAAAAATTCTCCAGAGTTTTGAGGATTTCTTCTGGCATTCAGCAAGGATTTTTTTCATAACTTTTTTCCAAGGAATTTTTCAGATGTTCCTCTAAAAATTTCTTTGAAATTCTAGCAGAGACTTCATCGATTTTTTTTTCAAAAGATTCTTCCACGTATTTTAACAAAGATTTGTTTATGACTTAACTTTTCTAATTTGAAAAAAAAACTTCATCGTTTAATACGAAAGACCATCTTTTTGTGAATCATTATGGGTTTTTCAGATTTTTAAAACTTTATTTTGATACCCAAAATACAAAGAGATTTTTCAATATCACCTTTTGAGAACTGGGCAGCTGCTTGACAGCTCCGCCCAGTACAAAATTCAACGAGGTGTGATTAAACAAATTGCTTAAATAGGTTCCCGGGCACCAATATTAACAAAAATATGGATTTCGGCTCAGTCTATCGTGCAAATTCAGAATATTGAATTATCTCAACATCGCAAAAGAAGCCAATTGCCTTGTAAATCCGTCAAAAATATTTCCTGGGATTCCTACAGAGGTTCGTGCAAGATTTTTTTCTGATATTTTTTAAAGATTTTTTTTTAGAATTTCTTCCAGAAGCTGCTCAAAAAATCACTGGAAGAATTTATAAAAGAAATCTCTGAAGGATTGTTCAAAGAAGTCCCTTTAAAAGCTCTTGGTAATCAAGATGCACTGCCTAGCAAAAATTCATGGAGCAGTTTCTGAAGTTATCCGATGATGATGATGATGACGATGGTGTATTCACCATCAGCGCAAGCACTACCTATAACTACAGAATCAAACCGGAACGTAATGACCTGACGGTTTTTATAGAAGGGTAAGCTAAATTCACTGGAGACCTTCGGAAATCAACATAGTGGTTGTCATCTCGTGATAACAGCCTCTGACCACTGCACGAACATCTGTCCGGAAACGAGTTCATTTAGCTTCCTTGGGGTACACAAGAAATCCTATGACTATCACTCCAGGCCAACCTTCAGGGATCTGCCGAAAAGTTGCTTGAGTTTCTGTAGGAATCTTTTCAGAAATTCTTCAGAAATTGTTCCAAGAGTTGGAGTTACTCCAAAGATTCCACTGGGAGTTTCTTTTTAAATAAGTCTATTTAGGAGTTGCTTCAAAAATATCTCTAGGAGTTCCTTCAGCAATCTCTCTACAAGTTCTACAAGAGTTGGCTCAGACGATTCTTTGGGAATTACTGTTTTCCTCCCTAATTTCAGGAGGAATTACTGAAGCAAATATTGGTCGAGTTTTTAGAAGACACAAATCATTCAAGAGGAGCTCCTGGAACAATTGCTAAAAACCTCCTTGAGAAGTTATTATAGAAGCACTTGGAGCAAGAGATGAAGGAACTTCTGAACTTCTGAAGGATTGTCTGCCGTTAGTGTCACAAACAAACACTTACAATATTGAGAACAATCCCCAGAGATATATTTTAACGTGTATCTCGTGAGCCTTAGAACCAGTTGGTGCCAATGGCATCCGGAAGTCAAGCAGTTTGGTTGAAAATATTGCTACTCGGTGACACTAGAAGAAATATCTCTTGATAAGATAGTAAAATCAAGTCTTTAGCAAAGCTGCTCTGAAAGTAGTTAAAAATCATGCAAACGGTTTGGTAAAAGCAAGTAGCTGTTGTCAACGAGAAAGAGTGTAAAAACTGTCTGCGCTAGTCCAGGTACGCTTCAGGTTACCATGAGTGATCGGAAGCAGGCAAATGAAACTGTGTCATGTGAGATTTTTACACCTAAGTATCATGTTTACCTTCCAATCCACTAGGTTGAGATTGGGAATAGTCACCGACGAGTCTTCGACCTGTGAGGCGATCATGCAAGGCTTCAACAACTCCTCTATACCTCCAGTTCAAATGCTGAACTGCCAACAACTGCATACGGTTCAAGATACGGTCTATTAACATATATTTTCCGGATCAGAACTATCAGCGTTGCAGTAGCGCACAAGGCGAAGCTACGCCTAGATGCTGAACAAGCTCCTCCGGTTTTAGAATCGCGCAAAATCACTCTTCCAAAGTGAAGCATTTGTCACAGAAGATTCACAAATAAATACTTGCTTGCTAGAAGTTAGTCACAGTAATTTCTGCGCAGCCAAAACCCACGCTTCCGAGACGCTACTAAATGGTATTTCACCCCGAATTTCTTCCGGGAATCCTTCAACAATTCTTTGCGGGATTCCTTCAGGAAATCTTCGAAATTCCTTCCGGCATTTTATCAGGACTCAACCAGGAACTCCATGTAAGGTGCCTCTATGAGTTTCTTCTGTCATTTCTACAGGAATTTTCTCTGAGGTTCGTCTAGAAAATTCTTCCAGGAAAACTCCAAGAACCTCTCCCGGTATTTCTCCAAGAAAATATTTTAAGATTCTTTCAGGAACTCCTTTCGGAATACTTCCAGGAATTATTGCTGGAACTCTTTCGAGAGCTCCTTTCGGCTTCCCACCGGGAGCTTATTCCGGGATTCCTCTAGATGTTCCTTTCGGGATTGCTTCAAGGATCCATCCAGGATTTCTCTGGAAACTCCTTCCGGGATACATACGAGAGCTTATTCCGGGTTTCATTTAGAAACTGATTTCGGTATTTCTTCAGGAGCTCCTGTCAGGATTCGTCTAGGAATTGTATGTGGAGTTCTTCTTGGAGTGCCTTCTGGAGTTTCTTCGGAGGTTCATTGTCGAATTCTCTCAGGTTTTCCTAACGGAAATCCTCCAGAAGGTTTTTAGGGGATTTATCTAGGAATACTTTAAAGATTTCTTATTGCGCTTTTTATATGAAATTTATTTTGGAATAATTATAACAGTTTCTTGTGAAGTTACTACACGAGCCCTTTGAGGAATTTTTCCAACATTTTCATCTGGTACTCGTCTAGCAGCTTTTCAAGGATTCCTTTTTGGTTTTCTTCCTACAGTTGTTTACGGGATTTCATTTGTCCGTGAAAAAAAAAAAAACTTTTAAAAACATTTCTATTAGGATTTTTTGTAAAATATCCTGAATGATTCCCGGAGCTCCTGATGGGTATTTTTCATTAAGATTTGGATTTTTTCATAAATGCCACTAGGGTTTTCGTTTATTAAATCAGATTTTTTTCCATGAGCTTTTTCAGAACTTATTGCTTGAGCTTTTCCATATGTATCACTCCATTTATTAGGGGATTTCTTGGGCATTTATTTTGAAATTCCTCTAGAAAGTTCTCAAGAGATTCTTCTGGAAGTTCTTCCAAGGGTTTCTCTAATGAAACTTTTGCCATTCTCCAGGTATTGCTTTGTACCAGGTATCTCCAGGTATTCTTGTAGGAATTACTGTTGGACTAACTAAACAAATTTCTTAAATTATTCTTCAGGATTTTTTTTTAGATTTTTTTTTCGAAGATTCTTTCAACAAGAAATTGCAGAAATTGCTCCAAAATCTATTCTATAGCACTTTTTAAGGAATTTTTCAAGATTATTCCAACATTCCTACAAAAAAAATTTTTTTTCAATTTTTTCAGTTGTTGGAAAGTTTTCCAGATGTTTGTGTACAAATCTGTCAATATATATATATATATATACATTCAGAGGTATCTCTAAGAGTTCTTCTGAAGATTTCTTCAAAAAAAAACCTTCCAGGAATTTCTCTGATGGAGAATTTTTGAGATTTTTTCTCGAGATATTTTTTCAAGAATTCCATTTTTGCCTTTCTCTGTCATATCTGCAGACATTTTTTAATAGAATCATTTTGAAATTCATCTACGGGTTTTATCTTGGAATTACTTGCAGACCCTCCAGTGTCTCCCATATTTTTTCGAGAATCAAGGGGCGTACAATGCCGTATTAATGTTAAAGAAACACCTTTCTCTATATTTTCTCCTAGGTTCATCATGAAGAATTATCCTACGCATTCATCCAAGAATTGCTCCCGAGATAAATTCCGATTTTTTTTTCAGAAATTTTAGAGCAGGAATTCCTTCAGAAAATTTGAAAGAATTAAATATTATTTTATTGCCAGAATTTTTTCTAGGATTTTCCATATGTATTTACAGGAGTGAACAAGGGATTTGTTGAGACAATTCTCGAGCGATTTCTTAGAAATTTTCTCAGGGAATTCATCAGTTATGTTTGGACTATTTCTGGAGAAAGATTCTGGAAAATCGCCGTAGGAACATCCGAACACATTCTGCAGTGATCTCTTAAGACATTCCAGGAGATATTTCTGATGGACCCGCAGGAGCAATTTCTAAAGTAAAAATTCTTGTAGGAATTTATGCTGTAGGAATTAACTGACCAAATTTCTTAAATTATTTTTGGAAAGCCCCTGGGAAGAAATTCTGAAGAAATCGCTGTGGAATTGGTGAAGAAATTTGAAAATGAATTTCTGAAAAACTTCTTGAAAGAACATTGAAAGAGATCACTGAAAAAAAATCCCTGGAGATAAAAAAATCTTTTCAAAGGAATGTCAGAAGGAATTCCAGCAGGAACTTCTAAATAAACCCTGATGGAATTTCGGAAAAAAATCTTCGCTAGAATCTCTGTAGAAACCTTAAGACTTACTTTTGTTTTGATCTCTAGAGGATTGGCTGAAGAAATGCCAATGGAATTCTTGAAAGAAACCCAGGAGGAATACCAACAGAAACTTCTCGGGAATCCTTTGGTGGAATTTCCAAAAAAAATATTGAGGAATTTAAAGGAAAACTCGGGGATTTCTGGAAGAATTCCTGGAGAAAACTATAGAACAAACTTCTGAAAAATCCTGTAGATAAAAGCATAGATAAGTGTCTGCAAAGAACGTTGGAAAAATCTCTTAAGATATTGTTGATGGAATTTCCGAAGGAATTACAAGGAAATAAATTTGAATACATTTCTTAAAGAATCCGTTGAGAATTTTTGAGAGTTATCTTTATAGAAAATCCTGACCCTGTGTGAGCCTTCAAGAATCTTTGGAAAAATGTCTGCCAAAATCACAGGTATTAATATACAAGAATCTCTGGAGATATTTCTGCGATCTCCTCTGGATGAATGGCTGAATAAATTTTTGAACACATTCATGTGGGAATTTTCGATGGAATTCCGATTTCCAGAACAATTCTTTGGTGGATTTCCTGATGCAATGCATGAACGAATTTCTGAAGGAATCTCTGCAAAATTTTCTGAAGAAACCACTAAAAGAATTTATGAAAGATTTTTTGAAATAAAGTGATATATTGATGAATATCGCACTTGCATACGTTTACAAAAAATCCATTTCATAGCACCATTCTTCATATCGTTTATCTGGATTTTGAGCTTTAAACTCTTAAAAATAGCCTTGAATTTTGAGCCGCCATTTTGGATTTAAGTTCGCCATCTTAAAAGTTCTGGTCACCATTTTTTGACTCCAGACTTCTTCCACATATCAAATATACCAATATTTTATGGTTTTACAGCCTAAAACACCATTAAACAGCCACCATCTCGAATTTGAAGCCGCCATCTTGAATATTAGGCTGCCATTTTGAATTTTAGGCCGACAACGTGGAATTTCTGGTCTCCAGTGTTGATTACCGCACAAAATTCGTCAAGCACGCAAAAGGTTACAAAAATCACCGCAGTTTGAAGTGTCGCATGATGGTGTTTGGTCCAGTTTTATATGACGTCAGTTCTACCGGAGCTGGTCCGGATCTCTGTATTGGCCATAACTCCGGAACGCCTTGATCGACACGGACCATTTTTAATAGCAAACAATGCGGTAAAATTCCGGTTCGATTCGAGCTGTAATCCGAAAATCGGCCAATGGGAAGTGCCTTAAAAGTGAGTAAACTTATTTTGCGCTCAGACATACATACATACACACATACAGACATCATCACATCGACCTGAGTAAATTGGCATATGCGACTTGATCCTCCGAGCCTTTTTTCGAAAAATTGTTTTTTTGAGTGAACATATAGCCTTTCCAGTACACTTAGTGCACGAGAAAGGCAAACAGGAAATGTCTGTAGTCAACCTCGATGGAATCAATGAATGAATCCGTAGAAGAATGTCTACTGTAATTTCTAGTGGAGTTACAGAGGAACCCATAAAATTTACCTAAAACAATTCTTGAAGAAATTTTTTGAGAAATTCGTGATGGCATGACTGTGAAATTTCCTAAAAACAACCCTTCTAGAATTTATAAAATAAACTACCAGAGGAATTTCTGACAGAACTCTTGATAAACTTAAGGCCGAATTCCTGGTGTTATTTCCGAAGGAATTCATGGGTTAATGTAAGAAGAAATCAATACATTGAAAATTTTCATGGACTAAGATCCATGTGACAAATTTTGGAGGATTCTCATTTCTTTTTTTTTTTTTTGAAATCTCGGATTTTTCTAAGCGAATTTCTAGAAGAATTTATGAAGGAAACTTTGTGAGAATTTCTGAAAGAGTATGAGGAAGATTCTCTTAAAAATCGTTGGAAAAATCTTCGAATGAACCAGTGTGTTTCTCAAAGAAACGCTGAAAGCATTTCTGCAGGAATTCGTGGATGATTTTCTTAAAAAATACTCGTAAGAATTCCTGGAAAAAAATCCAGGGAAACCCCTGGATACATCCTAGCTGGAAACTTATCCAGAGAAATTTTAAAAGAATTTTTTGGAGCATCCTCTATTTAAAAATTCTGATTGAAATTATAGTAATAATTCCTAAGTAATCCATGGCAGAAATTGTAAAAAGAAATCCGTGGAAGACTTTACGAAAGGAATTCTCCTGGAGGACTTTCTAAAGGAATCCATGAAGCAATATCGCTTAAGTTTAATAAAGTAGCTCCCAAATTTATTTGTGTGGTAATTTGTAGAAAACTTTGGCGAAAGCAGAATAGTATATATTTATGTGATGTACAAAGTGTAAGTGCAGCTGTCAATCGCTCATGTACTGTCCTAGTGGACATAAGAGCTGTAAATGTGGTTAAGTGATTAAGAATGAAAAAAAAAATCCAATCATAAATATAAGTATTTTAAAACTCCTTCGTACCCCCATGAAACGTAGCACCACCGAATAATCCAGCAGGGGAAAAATCGATGCCCGTTTTAAAGTCCCTCGTGGTTTTGAACTGGGAAGGGAGGCATGAGTGGGGGAAGAAAGGATCCCAACCTGATACCTTCCAGAGCGGGTAGGCACCAGCAGCCCAACAGCGCAGCGGTCTCGGTGTAATGTAAATAAACCTTTCTAGTTAATTTTACAGCTGACTGGGTGCTACGGTAGTTTTATTTGCTCGTTCTACCGCCAATGCCAATGATGCCGCCCGGGCCGGCCCGACTGCCATAGCAGCTGAGTTCGCCGTGGTGCTGCTGGCTGCTGTGATTTAGGTAGCTACCTCGTCGATGGTATCCTCTACTTGGAGTGGTGTTCCAGTAGTGCCGAATGCCGAGAGCTGATGATGGGGCGAGAGCATTTGGCCCTCCTGTTATGGGGGTGTCGAAATGATTTGGCTAATTGAATCAAAGGGGTGAATCGGATCGAACGAGAAGGCGGAGGTTGCTCATTCATGGTGGTTAATGAGCTGTGATAGTGGAAAGTTGATTTTTCATTTGTGTCGAGTAAATTGGATTTCTTCTTTCTGGGAAAGTTTGTCATTTTGAGGTAAACGGAGCATGGTTCTTGAAAATTTGAAAGCAGTCTTTGTATAGAAATGATTTAAAAAATATTTTACAATCGAAGAATACTAATTATTTACTCATTTTGTTTCATTACAGGTTAGTGAAGCACAACATTTCAAAGCATTCTAACAGAAATGTCGAACACATGTAAGTTGCTTAAAGTTCTAGCATCTCTTCAATTTGTAACACAAAAACCCGGACATCCAATCATACCACAAAACGGTGGAATTGTCCCCACTTTTCATAATGTTTATGCATACATATGTCGCAAATGATTACCCATCACATTCCAAACGTAATCGTCACTTATCATTCGCCGGTTGTCGCCACGTAACCCCTCGTACATTCCCATTTGTGCGCCTCCAATTTTCCACCACGGTCACGACGACGACGACGACGACGGATCGGCCCAGACCCAGACGTACCCATTCACATTAGGGACTATCCATCTGACCCCCAGGCCGTCGTCGTCGGGCTCTCGTTTGCGGTGTGAATTCCTTATCTTGTGCTCCTTAACTGGAACGGCCTTCAAGACCTATCTAACCGCAACAACACACATCGAGACCATTTTCCACGATAGAGCTCCGATTTTCTTATCGTGGTTGCAGGTGTTGAAATGGTAAATATCTTTATTACCCCCCGTATACCTGCGAGTGGGATCGTTTGTGCTTTCTCCGGCTTCCCACCATCATCCGCCGGTTCCATCGTGGCGTATCCATCTGCTAGACGCTCCATTCCGTCGGCTGACTCTAAACAGTCGAGGAGCCAAACGATGCGAAAGCTCACGTAGTTGTTATCCCCATCAGGTGAGGACTGTTCCTACATACTTGAACTCTGGGCTGCGCTTTGCAGACAGCGAATGGGAAAATGCAGGGCCGGTTGTTTGTATTCTATGCTAAATACAACCCCACTGGATCTCCCCCTTAAACGTCTAAAAGCCCTTCTTAAAACCTCTGAAACGCCATTGAGGCTCACCTGAATGTATGTCAAACTCTGAGCACCCGGAGTCTAAGACATATTGGAACTCCTCTGAAACATCCTGAAATCCTGTCTTGAAACACCTTTGAAATCCCCTGAAATCGCTGTGAAGCTTGCCGAAGACCTTGAAACAATTTGAAACGACTCTGACAGCTCGTAAAAGCTCACTTCAGCTTATCCGAGAAGCATCCTAAAGCTTCTCTGAAACTCATCTAAAACCGTTTGCAACGCCTTGAAGCCTCCTGATAGTCCCTAAAAATCCCCTTGAGATCCCCACAGAAACATGATTCTGGGAGAATCCCTGACGGGATTCCGAGAGAATCCCTGGCGGGATTCCGAGACAATCCCTGGCGGGATTCCGAGAGAATCCCTGGCGGGATTCCGTGAGAATCCCTGACGGGATTCCGTGAGAATCCCTGACGGGATTCCGAGAGAATCCCTGGCGGGATTCCGAGAGAATCCCTGGCGGGATTCCGAGAGAATCCCTGGCGGGATTCCGAGAGAATCCCTGGCGGGATTCCGAGAGAATCCCTGGCGGGATTTCGAGAGAATCCCTGGCGGGATTCCGAAAGAATCCTTGGCGGGATTCCGAGAGAATCCCTGGCGGGATTCCGAGAGAATCCCTGGCGGGATCCCGAGAGAATCCCTGGCGGGATTCCAAGAGAATCCCTGGCGGGATTCCGAGAAAATCCCTGGCGGGATTCCGAGAAAATCCCTGGAGGGATTCCGAGAAAATCCCTGGCAAGATTCCGAGAGAATCCCTGACGGGATTCCGAGAGAATCCCTGACGGGATTCCGAGAGAATCCCTGACGGGATTCCGAGAGAATCCCTGACAGGATTCCGAGAGAATCCCTGACGGGATTCCGAGAGAATCCCTGACGGGATTCCGAGAGAATCCCTGACGGGATTCCGAGAGAATCCCTGACGGGATTCCGAGAGAATCCCTGACGGGATTCCGAGAGAATCCCTGACGGGATTCCGAGAGAATCCCTGACGGGATTCCGAGAGAATCCCTGACGGGATTCCGAGAGAATCCCTGACGGGATTCCGAGAGAATCCCTGACGGGATTCCGAGAGAATCCCTGACGGGATTCCGAGAGAATCCCTGACGGGATTCCGAGAGAATCCCTGACGGGATTCCGAGAGAATCCCTGACGGGATTCCGAGAGAATCCCTGACGGGATTCCGAGAGAATCCCTGACGGGATTCCGAGAGAATCCCTGACGGGATTCAGAGAGAATCCCTAACGGGATTCTGAGAGAATCCCTGACGGGATTCCGAGAGAATCCCTGACGGGATTCCGAGAGAATCCCTGGCAGGATTCCGAGAGAATCCCTGGCGGGATTCCGAGAGAATCCCTGGCGGGATTCCGAGAGAATCCCTGGCGGGATTCCGAGAGAATCCCTGGCGGGATTCCGAGAGAATCCCTGGCGGGATTCCGAGAGAATCCCTGGCGGGATTCCGAGAGAATCCCTGGCGGGATTCCGAGAGAATCCCTGGCGGGATTCCGAGAGAATCCCTGGCGGGATTCCGAGAGAATCCCTGGCGGGATTCCGAGAGAATCCCTGGCGGGATTCCGAGAGAATCCCTGGCGGGATTCCGAGAGAATCCCTGGCGGGATTCCGAGAGAATCCCTGGCGGGATTCCGAGAGAATCCCTGGCGGGATTCCGAGAGAATCCCTGGCGGGATTCCGAGAGAATCCCTGGTGGGATTCCGACAGAATCCCTGGCGGGATTCCGACAGAATCCCTGGCGGGATTTCGAGAGAATCCCTGGCGGGATTCCGAGAGAATCCCTGGCGGGATTCCGAGAGAATCCCTGGCGGGATTCCGAGAGAATCCCTGGCGGGATTCCGAGAGAATCCCTGGCGGGATTCCGAGAGAATCCCTGGCGGGATTCCGAGAGAATCCCTGGCGGGATTCCGAGAGAATCCCTGGCGGGATTCCGAGAGAATCCCTGGCGGGATTCCGAGAGAATCCCTGGCGGGATTCCGAGAGAATCCCTGGCGGGATTCCGAGAGAATCCCTGGCGGGATTCCGAGAGAATCCCTGGCGGGATTCCGAGAGAATCCCTGGCGGGATTCCGAGAGAATCCCTGGCGGGATTCCGAGAGAATCCCTGGCGGGATTCCGAGAGAATCCCTGGCGGGATTCCGAGAGAATCCCTGACGGGATTCCGAGAGAATCCCTGACGGGATTCCGAGAGAATCCCTGGCAGGATTCCGAGAGAATCCCTGGCGGGATTCCGTGAGAATCCCTGGCGGGATTCCGAGAGAATCCCTGGCGGGATTCCGAGAGAATCCCTGGCGGGATTCCGAGAGAATCCCTGGCGGGATTCCGAGAGAATCCCTGGCGGGATTCCGAGAGAATCCCTGGCGGGATTCCGAGAGAATCCCTGGCGGGATTCCGAGAGAATCCCTGGCGGGATTCCGAGAGAATCCCTGGCGGGATTCCGAGAGAATCCCTGGCGGGATTCCGAGAGAATCCCTGGCGGGATTCCGAGAGAATCCCTGGCGGGATTCCGAGAGAATCCCTGGCGGGATTCCGAGAGAATCCCTGGCGGGATTCCGAGAGAATCCCTGGCGGGATTCCGAGAGAATCCCTGGCGGGATTCCGAGAGAATCCCTGGCGGGATTCCGAGAGAATCCCTGGCGGGATTCCGAGAGAATCCCTGGCGGGATTCCGAGAGAATCCCTGGTGGGATTCCGACAGAATCCCTGGCGGGATTCCGACAGAATCCCTGGCGGGATTTCGAGAGAATCCCTGGCGGGATTCCGAGAGAATCCGTGGCGGGATTCCGAGAGAATCCCTGGCGGGATTCCGAGAGAATCCCTGGCGGGATTCCGAGAGAATCCCTGGCGGGATTCCGAGAGAATCCCTGGCGGGATTCCGAGAGAATCCCTGGCGGGATTCCGAGAGAATCCCTGGCGGGATTCCGAGAGAATCCCTGGCGGGATTCCGAGAGAATCCCTGGCGGGATTCCGAGAGAATCCCTGGCGGGATTCCGAGAGAATCCCTGGCGGGATTCCGAGAGAATCCCTGGCGGGATTCCGAGAGAATCCCTGGCGGGATTCCGAGAGAATCCCTGGCGGGATTCCGAGAGAATCCCTGGCGGGATTCCGAGAGAATCCCTGGCGGGATTCCGAGAGAATCCCTGGCGGGATTCCGAGAGAATCCCTGGCGGGATTCCGAGAGAATCCCTGGCGGGATTCCGAGAGAATCCCTGGCGGGATTCCGAGAGAATCCTTGGCGGGATTCCGAGAGAATCCCTGGCGGGATTCCGAGAGAATCCCTGGCGGGATTCCGAGAGAATCCCTGGCGGGATTCCGAGAGAATCCCTGGCGGGATTCCGAGAGAATCCCTGGCGGGATTCCGAGAGAATCCCTGGCGGGATTCCGAGAGAATCCCTGGCGGGATTCCGAGAGAATCCCTGGCGGGATTCCGAGAGAATCCCTGGCGGGATTCCGAGAGAATCCCTGGCGGGATCCTGAGAGAATCCCTGGCGGGATCCTGAGAGAATCCCTGGCGGGATTCCGAGAGAATCCCTGGCGGGATTCCGAGAGAATCCCTGGCGGGATTCCGAGAGAATCCCTGGCGGGATTCCGAGAGAATCCCTGGCGGGATTCCGAGAGAATCCCTGGCGGGATTCCGAGAAAATCCCTGGCGGGATTCCGAGAAAATCCCTGGCAAGATTCCGAGAGAATCCCTGGCAAGATTCCGAGAGAATCCCTGACGGGATTCCGAGAGAATCCCTGACGGGATTCCGAGAGAATCCCTGACGGGATTCCGAGAGAATCCCTGACGGGATTCCGAGAGAATCCCTGACGGGATTCCGAGAGAATCCCTGACGGGATTCCGAGAGAATCCCTGACGGGATTCCGAGAGAATCCCTAACGGGATTCTGAGAGAATCCCTGACGGGATTCCGAGAGAATCCCTGACGGGATTCCGAGAGAATCCCTGGCGGGATTCCGAGAGAATCCCTGGCGGGATTCCGAGAGAATCCCTGGCGGGATTCCGAGAGAATCCCTGGCGGGATTCCGAGAAAATCCCTGGCGGGATTCCGAGAAAATCCCTGGAGGGATTCCGAGAAAATCCCTGGCAAGATTCCGAGAGAATCCCTGACGGGATTCCGAGAGAATCCCTGACGGGATTCCGAGAGAATCCCTGACGGGATTCCGAGAGAATCCCTGACGGGATTCCGAGAGAATCCCTGACGGGATTCCGAGAGAATCCCTGACGGGATTCCGAGAGAATCCCTGACGGGATTCCGAGAGAATCCCTGACGGGATTCCGAGAGAATCCCTGACGGGATTCCGAGAGAATCCCTGACGGGATTCCGAGAGAATCCCTGACGGGATTCCGAGAGAATCCCTGACGGGATTCCGAGAGAATCCCTGACGGGATTCCGAGAGAATCCCTGACGGGATTCCGAGAGAATCCCTGACGGGATTCCGAGAGAATCCCTGACGGGATTCCGAGAGAATCCCTAACGGGATTCTGAGAGAATCCCTGACGGGATTCCGAGAGAATCCCTGACGGGATTCCGAGAGAATCCCTCACGGGATTCCGAGAGAATCCCTCACGGGATTCCGAGAGAATTCCTGACGGGAATCCAAGAGAATCCCTGACGGGATTGCCTTAACAGGATTCTGGAGGAATCCTTGACAGGAGTCTGGAGGAATCCCTGACAGGATTCTGGAGGAATCCCTGACAGGATTCTGGAGGAATCCCTGACAGGATTCTGGAGGAATCCCTGACAGGATTCTGGAGGAATCCCTGACAGGATTCTGGAGGAATCCCTGACAGGATTCTGGAGGAATCCTCGACAGGATTCTGGAGGAATCCTTGACAGGATTCTGGAGGAATCCTTGACAGGATTCTGGAGGAATCCTTGACAGGATTCTGGAGGAATCCTTGACAGGATTCTGGAGGAATCCTTGACAGGATTCTGGAGGAATCCTTGACAGGATTCTGGAGGAATCCTTGACAGGATTCTGGAGGAATCCTTGACAGGATTCTGGAGGAATCCTTGACAGGATTCTGGAGGAATCCTTGACAGGATTCTGGAGGAATCCTTGACAGGATTCTGGAGGAATCCTTGACAGGATTCTGGAGGAATCCTTGACAGGATTCTGGAGGAATCCTTGACAGGATTCTGGAGGAATCCTTGACAGGATTCTGGAGGAATCCTTGACAGGATTCTGGAGGAATCCTTGACAGGATTCTGGAGGAATCCTTGACAGGATTCTGGAGGAATCCTTGACAGGATTCTGGAGGAATCCTTGACAGGATTCTGGAGGAATCCTTGACAGGATTCTGGAGGAATCCTTGACAGGATTCTGGAGGAATCCTTGACAGGATTCTGGAGGAATCCTTGACAGGATTCTGGAGGAATCCTTGACAGGTTTCTGGAGGAATCCTTGACAGGATTCTGGAGGAATCCTTGACAGGATTCTGTAGGAATCCTTGACAGGATTCTGGAGGAATCCTTGACAGGATTCTGGAGGAATCCTTGACAGGATTCTGGAGGAATCCTTGACAGGATTCTGGAGGAATCCTTGACAGGATTCTGGAGGAATCCTTGACAGGATTCTGGAGGAATCCTTGACAGGATTCTGGAGGAATCCTTGACAGGATTCTGGAGGAATCCTTGACAGGATTCTGGAGGAATCCTTGACAGGATTCTGGAGGAATCCTTGACAGGATTCTGGAGGAATCCTTGACAGGATTCTGGAGGAATCCTTGACAGGATTCTGGAGGAATCCTTGACAGGATTCTGGAGGAATCCTTGACAGGATTCTGGAGGAATCCTTGACAGGATTCTGGAGGAATCCTTGACAGGATTCTGGAGGAATCCTTGACAGGATTCTGGAGGAATCCTTGACAGGATTCTGGAGGAATCCTTGACAGGATTCTGGAGGAATCCTTGACAGGATTCTGGAGGAATCCTTGACAGGATTCTGGAGGAATCCTTGACAGGATTCTGGAGGAATCCTTGACAGGATTCTGGAGGAATCCTTGACAGGATTCTGGAGGAATCCTTGACAGGATTCTGGAGGAATCCTTGACAGGATTCTGGAGGAATCCTTGACAGGATTCTGGAGGAATCCTTGACAGGATTCTGGAGGAATCCTTGACAGGATTCTGGAGGAATCCTTGACAGGATTCTGGAGGAATCCTTGACAGGATTCTGGAGGAATCCTTGACAGGATTCTGGAGGAATCCTTGACAGGATTCTGGAGGAATCCTTGACAGGATTCTGGAGGAATCCTTGACAGGATTATGGAGGAATCCTTGACAGGATTCTGGAGGAATCCTTGACAGGATTCTGGAGGAATCCTTGACAGGATTCTGGAGGAATCCTTGACAGGATTCTGGAGGAATCCTTGACAGGATTCTGGAGGAATCCTTGACAGGATTCTGGAGGAATCCTTGACAGGATTCTGGAGGAATCCTTGACAGGATTCTGGAGGAATCCTTGACAGGATTCTGGAGGAATCCTTGACAGGATTCTGGAGGAATCCTTGACAGGATTCTGGAGGAATCCTTGACAGGATTCTGGAGGAATCCTTGACAGGATTCTGGAGGAATCCTTGACAGGATTCTGGAGGAATCCTTGACAGGATTCTGGAGGAATCCTTGACAGGATTCTGGAGGAATCCTTGACAGGATTCTGGAGGAATCCTTGACAGGATTCTGGAGGAATCCTTGACAGGATTCTGGAGGAATCCTTGACAGGATTCTGGAGGAATCCTTGACAGGATTCTGGAGGAATCCTTGACAGGATTCTGGAGGAATCCTTGACAGGATTCTGGAGGAATCCTTGACAGGATTCTGGAGGAATCCTTGACAGGATTCTGGAGGAATCCTTGACAGGATTCTGGAGGAATCCTTGACAGGATTCTGGAGGAATCCTTGACAGGATTCTGGAGGAATCCTTGACAGGATTCTGGAGGAATCCTTGACAGGATTCTGGAGGAATCCTTGACAGGATTCTGGAGGAATCCTTGACAGGATTCTGGAGGAATCCTTGACAGGATTCTGGAGGAATCCTTGACAGGATTCTGGAGGAATCCTTGACAGGATTCTGGAGGAATCCTTGACAGGATTCTGGAGGAATCCTTGACAGGATTCTGGAGGAATCCTTGACAGGATTCTGGAGGAATCCTTGACAGGATTCTGGAGGAATCCTTGACAGGATTCTGGAGGAATCCTTGACAGGATTCTGGAGGAATCCTTGACAGGATTCTGGAGGAATCCTTGACAGGATTCTGGAGGAATCCTTGACAGGATTCTGGAGGAATCCTTGACGGGATTCCGAGAGAATCCCTGACGGGATTCCGAGAGAATCCCTGACGGGATTCCGAGAGAATCCCTGACGGGATTCCGAGAGAATCCCTGACGGGATTCCGAGAGAATCCCTGACGGGATTCCGAGAGAATCCCTGACGGGATTCCGAGAGAATCCCTGACGGGATTCCGAGAGAATCCCTGACGGGATTCCGAGAGAATCCCTAACGGGATTCTGAGAGAATCCCTGACGGGATTCCGAGAGAATCCCTGACGGGATTCCGAGAGAATCCCTCACGGGATTCCGAGAGAATCCCTCACGGGATTCCGAGAGAATTCCTGACGGGAATCCAAGAGAATCCCTGACGGGATTGCCTTAACAGGATTCTGGAGGAATCCTTGACAGGAGTCTGGAGGAATCCCTGACAGGATTCTGGAGGAATCCCTGACAGGATTCTGGAGGAATCCCTGACAGGATTCTGGAGGAATCCCTGACAGGATTCTGGAGGAATCCTTGACAGGATTCTGGAGGAATCCTTGACAGGATTCTGGAGGAATCCTTGACAGGATTCTGGAGGAATCCTTGACAGGATTCTGGAGGAATCCTTGACAGGATTCTGGAGGAATCCTTGACAGGATTCTGGAGGAATCCTTGACAGGATTCTGGAGGAATCCTTGACAGGATTCTGGAGGAATCCTTGACAGGATTCTGGAGGAATCCTTGACAGGATTCTGGAGGAATCCTTGACAGGATTCTGGAGGAATCCTTGACAGGATTCTGGAGGAATCCTTGACAGGATTATGGAGGAATCCTTGACAGGATTCTGGAGGAATCCTTGACAGGATTCTGGAGGAATCCTTGACAGGATTCTGGAGGAATCCTTGACAGGATTCTGGAGGAATCCTTGACAGGATTCTGGAGGAATCCTTGACAGGATTCTGGAGGAATCCTTGACAGGATTCTGGAGGAATCCTTGACAGGATTCTGGAGGAATCCTTGACAGGATTCTGGAGGAATCCTTGACAGGATTCTGGAGGAATCCTTGACAGGATTCTGGAGGAATCCTTGACAGGATTCTGGAGGAATCCTTGACAGGATTCTGGAGGAATCCTTGACAGGATTCTGGAGGAATCCTTGACAGGATTCTGGAGGAATCCTTGACAGGATTCTGGAGGAATCCTTGACAGGATTCTGGAGGAATCCTTGACAGGATTCTGGAGGAATCCTTGACAGGATTCTGGAGGAATCCTTGACAGGATTCTGGAGGAATCCTTGACAGGATTCTGGAGGAATCCTTGACAGGATTCTGGAGGAATCCTTGACAGGATTCTGGAGGAATCCTTGACAGGATTCTGGAGGAATCCTTGACAGGATTCTGGAGGAATCCTTGACAGGATTCTGGAGGAATCCTTGACAGGATTCTGGAGGAATCCTTGACAGGATTCTGGAGGAATCCTTGACAGGATTCTGGAGGAATCCTTGACAGGATTCTGGAGGAATCCTTGACAGGATTCTGGAGGAATCCTTGACAGGATTCTGGAGGAATCCTTGACAGGATTCTGGAGGAATCCTTGACAGGATTCTGGAGGAATCCTTGACAGGATTCTGGAGGAATCCTTGACAGGATTCTGGAGGAATCCTTGACAGGATTCTGGAGGAATCCTTGACAGGATTCTGGAGGAATCCTTGACAGGATTCTGGAGGAATCCTTGACAGGATTCTGGAGGAATCCTTGACAGGATTCTGGAGGAATCCTTGACAGGATTCTGGAGGAATCCTAGACAGGATTCTGGAGGAATCCTAGACAGGATTCTGGAGGAATCCTAGACAGGATTCTGGAGGAATCCTAGACAGGATTCTGGAGGAATCCTAGACAGGATTCTGGAGGAATCCTAGACAGGATTCTGGAGGAATCCTAGACAGGATTCTGGAGGAATCCTAGACAGGATTCTGGAGGAATCCTAGACAGGATTCTGGAGGAATCCTAGACAGGATTCTGGAGGAATCCTAGACAGGATTCTGGAGGAATCCTAGACAGGATTCTGGAGGAATCCTTGACAGGATTCTGGAGGAATCCTAGACAGGATTCTGGAGGAATCCTAGACAGGATTCTGGAGGAATCCTAGACAGGATTCTGGAGGAATCCTAGACAGGATTCTGGAGGAATCCTAGACAGGATTCTGGAGGAATCCTAGACAGGATTCTGGAGGAATCCTAGACAGGATTCTGGAGGAATCCTAGACAGGATTCTGGAGGAATCCTAGACAGGATTCTGGAGGAATCCTAGACAGGATTCTGGAGGAATCCTAGACAGGATTCTGGAGGAATCCTAGACAGGATTCTGGAGGAATCCTAGACAGGATTCTGGAGGAATCCTAGACAGGATTCTGGAGGAATCCTAGACAGGATTCTGGAGGAATCCTAGACAGGATTCTGGAGGAATCCTAGACAGGATTCTGGAGGAATCCTAGACAGGATTCTGGAGGAATCCTAGACAGGATTCTGGAGGAATCCTTGACAGGATTCTGGAGGAATCCTTGACAGGATTCTGGAGGAATCCTAGACAGGATTCTGGAGGAATCCTAGACAGGATTCTGGAGGAATCCTTGACAGGATTCTGGAGGAATCCTTGACAGGATTCTGGAGGAATCCTTGACAGGATTCTGGAGGAATCCTTGACAGGATTCTGGAGGAATCCTTGACAGGATTCTGGAGGAATCCTTGACAGGATTCTGGAGGAATCCTTGACAGGATTCTGGAGGAATCCTTGACAGGATTCTGGAGGAATCCTTGACAGGATTCTGGAGGAATCCTTGACAGGATTCTGGAGGAATCCTTGACAGGATTCTGGAGGAATCCTTGACAGGATTCTGGAGGAATCCTTGACAGGATTCTGGAGGAATCCTTGACAGGATTCTGGAGGAATCCTTGACAGGATTCTGGAGGAATCCTTGACAGGATTCTGGAGGAATCCTTGACAGGATTCTGGAGGAATCCTTGACAGGATTCTGGAGGAATCCTTGACAGGATTCTGGAAGAATCCTTGACAGGATTCTGGAGGAATCCTTGACAGGATTCTGGAAGAATCCTTGACAGGATTCTGGAGGAATCCTTGACAGGATTCTGGAGGAATCCTTGACAGGATTCTGGAGGAATCCTTGACAGGATTCTGGAGGAATCCTTGACAGGATTCTGGAGGAATCCTTGACAGGATTCTGGAGGAATCCTTGACAGGATTCTGGAGGAATCCTTGACAGGATTCTGGAGGAATCCTTGACAGGATTCTGGAGGAATCCTTGACAGGATTCTGGAGGAATCCTTGACAGGATTCTGGAGGAATCCTTGACAGGATTCTGGAGGAATCCTTGACAGGATTCTGGAGGAATCCTTGACAGGATTCTGGAGGAATCCTTGACAGGATTCTGGAGGAATCCTTGACAGGATTCTGGAGGAATCCTTGACAGGATTCTGGAGGAATCCTTGACAGGATTCTGGAGGAATCCTTGACAGGATTCTGGAGGAATCCTTGACAGGATTCTGGAGGAATCCTTGACAGGATTCTGGAGGAATCCTTGACAGGATTCTGGAGGAATCCTTGACAGGATTCTGGAGGAATCCTTGACAGGATTCTGGAGGAATCCTTGACAGGATTCTGGAGGAATCCTTGACAGGATTCTGGAGGAATCCTTGACAGGATTCTGGAGGAATCCTTGACAGGATTCTGGAGGAATCCTTGACAGGATTCTGGAGGAATCCTTGACAGGATTCTGGAGGAATCCTTGACAGGATTCTGGAGGAATCCTTGACAGGATTCTGGAGGAATCCTTGACAGGATTCTGGAGGAATCCTTGACAGGATTCTGGAGGAATCCTTGACAGGATTCTGGAGGAATCCTTGACAGGATTCTGGAGGAATCCTTGACAGGATTCTGGAGGAATCCTTGACAGGATTCTGGAGGAATCCTTGACAGGATTCTGGAGGAATCCTTGACAGGATTCTGGAGGAATCCTTGACAGGATTCTGGAGGAATCCTTGACAGGATTCTGGAGGAATCCTTGACAGGATTCTGGAGGAATCCTTGACAGGATTCTGGAGGAATCCTTGACAGGATTCTGGAGGAATCCTTGACAGGATTCTGGAGGAATCCTTGACAGGATTCTGGAGGAATCCTTGACAGGATTCTGGAGGAATCCTTGACAGGATTCTGGAGGAATCCTTGACAGGATTCTGGAGGAATCCTTGACAGGATTCTGGAGGAATCCTTGACAGGATTCTGGAGGAATCCTTGACAGGATTCTGGAGGAATCCTTGACAGGATTCTGGAGGAATCCTTGACAGGATTCTGGAGGAATCCTTGACAGGATTCTGGAGGAATCCTTGACAGGATTCTGGAGGAATCCTTGACAGGATTCTGGAGGAATCCTTGACAGGATTCTGGAGGAATCCTTGACAGGATTCTGGAGGAATCCTTGACAGGATTCTGGAGGAATCCTTGACAGGATTCTGGAGGAATCCTTGACAGGGCAATCAGATCCGACCCTGACCCCGACTGAAATGGGCTTCAACACTACCCGACCGACAATCCATTGCAGAATGCTTTCTCTTATCCTCACATTCTGTTGTTCCAGGGCCCATGAATGAAACTGGAGGCGTGCGAACCAACAACCATAGAAGGATGTGCCGTAAAAAAGCGCTCACCGACGGCGGGCGATGTGTATTCTTTACAATAAAACCCCTTAGCCACCGTCGTTGGTGATACGGGCTTGCTTACTACTAGACGAGGGAAGGATGGTTGGAATGTCGTGGGGAGAGGAAAGTGATTTCGCGGCTGGCTAACAAGAGGGGATTGTTTTATTATTTTTATGATGCCTTCGGAATGTGTGCGCACCCGGAGTTGGTGAGTGAACACTCCGTACGTACAAGGATCCCGAGGAAAAAGAAAATTGTAAAAAAATGAAGATATTGTTAGGTATTAATCAGTGCTGTGCAGAAAAAAATATATCATATGGTAGTTGTATAGTTATGCAACTATACTAGAACGTCTATTCTTTGAACGGTTTAAACCGAGTTTCACTAACCATTAAAATAGTAAATCGTTTCATAATAATTAATTGATATGTTTGCTTAGTGCAAATGGTATGAAGTATATTCACCATACAAAAACAATAAGAAATAAGGTTTGCTGGCTGTTGAACTTATTTTAACTGAGGACCTTTTATGTTTTGTGATGTAGGTAGTGATGTATGTTGTATCGAAAACTTTGGAATCTACTATATAATTTACAATACTGTTTAGTTACTATAAATTAAATGGTTGTTCAATGGTTTTTGCCATGGAAGTTACCCCTACTTTTATGACAGTGTTTCAGTTCAGTATTCTGCATAACTCTTGTTAGGGCATTCGGCACTGAAAGCAGTATAATGCAATACAAAGAAAGAAAGGACTCGTGCCAACGGCCATTTCAGTTCTCGTGCATACGTCCATAAAATATGAGGATTTCTTATGATGATATGCGGCACGGTGCTATTTTCACACCCTTTGTTTCCTCTGTCAGTCGCAACCGACTCGATGGTGGATGGAAGTGGCCTCGGTTCCATGCACTCTGGAGAGCTTCTTTACGTATCCCCAGTGTGATGTAGGTACGCGACTGTGGAATTCGGGTGAAGTGTGTCTCTATGAACTCCCGGCGTGTGTTGGAATTCTTTTGTGCGCGAATATTAGCCGGAACAATCCGGCTTCTCGTAGTAGGAATTTTTCTTCTCGCTGACATGGGGTGTAAACAAGGCATCCGGGCGTGTAAGGGAAATTTTATTTCCTACATTAGCTTCTTGGCATATATGAGAAATCTTGACACCCATATCTGTGCCGGAGTTATGAGGAAATTAGATGGTAGAGAGAATGTTTAGAAGAATTTTTGCATTGTTGGGACAATGGGTACAGGGAAGACGTTATTTCTTATGTAATATTATACAGTTATAACTTGTCAGAATTCAGTAGCAGTGTATCCAATTAAAATCTAATCGAATACCAATCCAAAGTCAATTAAAAGTTAATTCGAAGCCAACCCCAAGCCTATCCTAAGCTTATCCAAAGCCTATCCAGAGCCATTCTAAAGCCAACCCGAAGCCAATCAAAAGCCAGTTCAAAGCCAGTTCAAAACCAATTCAAAGTCAATCAAAAGCAAATCTAAGGCCAATCCAAAGCAAATCCAAAGCCAATCCAAAGCAAATCTAATGCCAATCCGAAGCCAATCAAAAGCCTATCCAAAGCCAGTCCAAAGTCAACCCAAAGCCAACCCAAATCCAATCCGAAGTGTATAAAAAGCCAATCCAAAGCTAATCCCAAGCCAATCTAAGGCCAAAACAAAGTCAATCCGAAGTCAATTTAAAGCCAATCCAAATCCAATCTAAGGCCAATTCAAAGCCAATCCAAAGCAAATCTGAGGCCAATCCGAAGCCAATCCAAAGCCAATCCAAAGTCAATTTAAAGCCAATCCAAATCCAATCTAAGGCTAATTCAAAGCCAATCCAAAGCAAATCCAAAGCCAGTCCAAAGCCAACCCAAAGCCAACCCAAAGCCAATCCTCTCAGGATTCTCGACAGAATCTTTTCTGGATTCTCGACAAAATCTTCTCAGGATTCTCGATAGAATCCTCTCAGGATTCTTGACAGAATCCTCTCAGGTTTCTTGAAAGAATCCTCTCAGGATTCTTGACAGAATTCTTTCAGGATTCTTGACAGAATCCTCTCAGGATTCTTGACAGAATCCTCTCAGGATTCTTGACAGAATCCTCTCAGGATTCTTGACAGAATCCTCTCAGGATTCTTGACAGAATCCTCTCAGGATTCTTGACAGAATCCTCTCAGGATTCTTGACAGAATTCTCTCAGGATTCTTGACAGAATCCTCTCAGGATTCTTGACAGAATCCTCTCAGGATTCTTGACAGAATCCTCTCAGGATTCTTGACAGAATCCTCTCAGGATTCTTGACAGAATCCTCTCAGGATTCTTGACAGAATCCTCTCAGGATTCTTGACAGAATCCTCTCAGGATTCTTGACAGAATCCTCTCAGGATTCTTGACAGAATCCTCTCAGGATTCTTGACAGAATCCTCTCAGGATTCTTGACAGAATCCTCTCAGGATTCTTGACAGAATCCTCTCAGGATTCTTGACAGAATCCTCTCAGGATTCTTGACAGAATCCTCTCAGGATTCTTGACAGAATCCTCTCAGGATTCTTGACAGAATCCTCTCAGGATTCTTGACAGAATCCTCTCAGGATTCTTGACAGAATCCTCTCAGGATTCTTGACAGAATCCTCTCAGGATTCTTGACAGAATCCTCTCAGGATTCTTGACAGAATCCTCTCAGGATTCTTGACAGAATCCTCTCAGGATTCTTGACAGAATCCTCTCAGGATTCTTGACAGAATCCTCTCAGGATTCTTGACAGAATCCTCTCAGGATCCTTGACAGAATCCTCTCAGGATTCTTGACAGAATCCTCTCAGGATTCTTGACAGAATCCTCTCAGGATTCTTGACAGAATCCTCTCAGGATTCTTGACAGAATCCTCTCAGGATTCTGGACAGAATCCTCTCAGGATTCTTGACAGAATCCTCTCAGGATTCTTGACAGAATCCTCTCAGGATTCTTGACAGAATCCTCTCAGGATTCTTGACAGAATCCTCTCAGGATTCTTGACAGAATCCTCTCAGGATTCTTGACAGAATCCTCTCAGGATTCTTGACAGAATCCTCTCAGGATTCTTGACAGAATCCTCTCAGGATTCTTGACAGAATCCTCTCAGGATTCTTGACAGAATCCTCTCAGGATTCTTGACAGAATCCTCTCAGGATTCTTGACAGAATCCTCTCAGGATTCTTGACAGAATCCTCTAAGGATTCTTGACAGAATCCTCTTAGGATTCTTGACAGAATCCTCTCAGGATTCTTGACAGAATCCTCTCAGGATTCTTGACAGAATCCTCTCAGGATTCTTGACAGAATCCTCTCAGGATTCTTGACAGAATCCTCTCAGGATTCTTGACAGAATCCTCTCAGGATTCTTGACAGAATCCTCTCAGGATTCTTGACAGAATCCTCTCAGGATTCTTGACAGAATCCTCTCAGGATTCTTGACAGAATCCTCTCAGGATCCTTGACAGAATCCTCTCAGGATTCTTGACAGAATCCTCTCAGGATTCTTGACAGAATCCTCTCAGGATTCTTGACAGAATCCTCTCAGGATTCTTGACAGAATCCTCTCAGGATTCTTGACAGAATCCTCTCAGGATTCTGGACAGAATCCTCTCAGGATTCTTGACAGAATCCTCTCAGGATTCTTGACAGAATCCTCTCAGGATTCTTGACAGAATCCTCTCAGGATTCTTGACAGAATCCTCTCAGGATTCTTGACAGAATCCTCTCAGGATTCTTGACAGAATCCTCTCAGGATTCTTGACAGAATCCTCTCAGGATTCTTGACAGAATCCTCTCAGGATTCTTGACAGAATCCTCTCAGGATTCTTGACAGAATCCTCTCAGGATTCTTGACAGAATCCTCTCAGGATTCTTGACAGAATCCTCTCAGGATTCTTGACAGAATCCTCTCAGGATTCTTGACAGAATCCTCTCAGGATTCTCGACAGAATCCTCTCAGGATTCTTGACAGAATCCTCTCAGGATTCTTGACAGAATCCTCTCAGGACTCTTGACAGAATCCTCTCAGGATTCTCGACAGAATCCTCTGAGGATTCTCGACAGAATCCTCTGAGGATTCGCGACAGAATCCTCTGAGGATTCTCGACAGAATCCTCTCAGGATTCTCGACAGAATCCTCTGATGATTCTCGACAGAATCCTCTCAGGATTCTCGACAGAATCCTCTCATGATTCTCGACAGAATCCTCTCAGAATTCTCGACAGAAATCTCTCAGGGTTTTAGACAGAATCCTCTAAGTATTCTCGATAGAATCCTCTCAGGATTCTCGATAGATCCCTCTCAGGACTCTCGACGGAATCCTCTCAAGATTCTCGACAGAATCCTCTCAGGAATCTCGACAGAATCCTCTGAGGATTCTCGACAGAATCCTCTCAGGATTCTCGACAGAATCCTCTGATGATTCTCGACAGAATCCTCTCAGGATTCTCGACAGAATCCTCTCAGGATTCTCGACAGAATCCTCTGATGATTCTCGACAGAATCCTCTCAGGATTCTCGACAGAATCCTCTCATGATTCTCGACAGAATCCTCTCAGAATTCTCGACAGAAATCTCTCAGGGTTTTAGACAGAATCCTCTAAGTATTCTCGATAGAATCCTCTCAGGATTCTCGATAGATCCCTCTCAGGATTCTCGACGGAATCCTCTCAAGATTCTCGACAGAATCCTCTCAGGAATCTCGACAGAATCATCTCAGGATTCTCGACAGAATCCTCTCATGATTCTCGACAGAATCCTCTCAGAATTCTCGACAGAAATCTCTCAGGGTTTTAGACAGAATCCTCTAAGTATTCTCGATAGAATCCTCTCAGGATTCTCGACAGAATCCTCTGATGATTCTCGACAGAATCCTCTCAGGATTCTCGACAGAATCCTCTCATGATTCTCGACAGAATCCTCTCAGAATTCTCGACAGAAATCTCTCAGGGTTTTAGACAGAATCCTCTAAGTATTCTCGATAGATCCCTCTCAGGATTCTCGACGGAATCCTCTCAGGATTCTCGACAGAATCCTCACAGGATTCTCGACGGAATCTTCTCAGAATTCTCGACAGAGTCTTCTCAGGATTCTCGACAGAATCCTCTTAGGATTCTCGACAGAATTCTCTCAGGATTCTCGACAGAATCCTCTCATGATTCTCGACAGAATCCTCTCAGAATTCTCGACAGAATCCTCTCAGGATTCTCGACAGAATCCTCTCAGGATTCTCGACAGAATCCTCTCAGGATTCTCGACAGAATCCTCTCAGGATTCTCGACAGAATCCTCTCAGGATTCTCGACAGAATCCTCTCAGGATTCTCGACAGAATCCTCTCAGGATTCTCGGCAGAAATCTCTCAGGGTTTCAGACAGAATCCTCTAAGTATTTATTCTCGATAGAATCCTCTCAGGATTCTCAATAGAACCCTCTCAGGATTCTCGACGGAATCCTCTCAGGATTCTCGACAGAATCCTCACAGGATTCTCGACGGAACCTTCTCAGAATTCTCGACAGAGTCTTCTCAGGATTCTCGACAGAATCCTCTTAGGATTCTCGACAGAATTCTCTCAGGATTCTCGACAGAATCCTCTCATGATTCTCGACAGAATCCTCTCAGGATTCTCGACAGAATCCTCTCAGGATTCTCGACAGAATCCTCTCAGGATCCTCGACAGAATCCTCTCAGGGTTCTCGACAGAATGCTCTTAGGATTCTCGACAGAATCCTCTCAGGATTCTCGACAGAATCCTCTCAGGATTCTCGACAGAATCCTCTCAGGATTCTCGACAGAATCCTCTCAGGATTCTCGACAGAATCCTCTCAGGATTCTCGACGGAATCCTCTCAGGATTCTCGACAGAATCCTCTCAAGATTCTCGACAGAATCCTCTCAGGATTCTCGACAGAATCCTCTCAGGATTCTCGACAGAATCCTCTCAGGATTCTCGACAGAATCCTCTCAGGATTCTCGACAGAATCCTCTCAGGATTCTCGACAGAATCCTCTCAGGATTCTCGACAGAATCCTCTCAGGATTCTCGACAGAATCCTCTCAGGATTCTCGACAGAATCCTCTCAGGATTCTCGACAGAATCCTCTCAGGATTCTCGACAGAATCCTCTCAGGATTCTCGACAGAATCCTCTCAGGATTCTCGACAGAATCCTCTCAAGATTCTCGACAGAATCCTCTCAGGAATCTCGACAGAATCATCTCAGGATTCTCGACAGAATCCTCTCAGGATTCTCGACAGAATCCTCTCAGGATTCTCGACAGAAATCTCTCAGGATTTTAGACAGAATCCTCTAAGTATTCTCGATAGAATCCTCTCAGGATTCTCGATAGATCCCTCTCAGGATTCTCGACGGAATCCTCTCAGGATTCTCGTCAGAATCCTCACAGGATTCTCGACGGAATCTTCTCAGAATTCTCGGCAGAGTCTTCTCAGGATTCTCGACAGAATCCTCTTAGGATTCTCGACAGAATTCTCTCAGGATTCTCGACAGAATCCTCTCATGATTCTCGACAGAATCCTCTCAGAATTCTCGACAGAATCCTCTCAGGATTCTCGACAGAATCCTCTCAGGATTCTGGACAGAATCCTCTCAGGATTCTGGACAGAATCCTCTCAGGATTCTCGACAGAATCCTCTCAGGATTCTCGGCAGAATCCTCTCAGGATTCTCGACAGAATCCTCTCAGGATTGCGACAGAATCCTCTCAGGATTGCGACAGAATCCTCTCAGGATTCTCGACAGAATCCTCTCAGGATTCTCGACAGAATCCTCTCAGGATTCTCGACAGAATCCTGTCAGGATTCTCGACAGAATCCTGTCAGGATTCTCGACAGAATCCTGTCAGGATTCTCGACAGAATCCTGTCAGGATTCTCGACAGAATCCTCTCAGGATTCTCGACAGAATCCTCTCAGGATTTTCGACAGAAATCTCTCAGGGTTTTAGACAGAATCCTCTAAGTATTCTCGATAGAATCCTCTCAGGATTCTCGATAGAACCCTCTCAGGATTCTCGACGGAATCCTCTCAGGATTCTCGACAGAATCCTCACAGGATTCTCGACGGAACCTTCTCAGAATTCTCGACAGAATCTTCTCAGGATTCTCGACAGAATCCTCTTAGGATTCTCGACAGAATTTTCTCAGGATTCTCGACAGAATCCTCTCATGATTCTCGACAGAATCCTCTCAGGATCCTCGACAGAATCCTCTCAGGGTTCTCGACAGAATGCTCTCAGGATTCTCGACAGAATCCTCTCAAGATTCTCGACAGAATCCTCTCAGAAATCTCGACAGAATCCTCTCAGGATTCTCGACAGAATCCTCTCAGGATTCTTGACAGAATCCTCTCAGGATTCTCGACAGAATCCTCTCAAGATTCTCGACAGAATCCTCTCAGGAATCTCGACAGAATCATCTCAGGATTCTCGACAGAATCCTCTCAGGATTCTCGACAGAATCCTCTCAGGATTCTCGACAGAAATCTCTCAGGGTTTTAGACAGAATCCTCTAAGTATTCTCGATAGAATCCTCTCAGGATTCTCGATAGATCCCTCTCAGGATTCTCGACGGAATCCTCTCAGGATTCTCGTCAGAATCCTCACAGGATTCTCGACGGAATCTTCTCAGAATTCTCGACAGAGTCTTCTCAGGATTCTCGACAGAATCCTCTTAGGATTCTCGACAGAATCCTCTTAGGATTCTCGACAGAATCCTCTTAGGATTCTCGACAGAATTCTCTCAGGATTCTCGACAGAATCCTCTCATGATTCTCGACAGAATCCTCTCAGAATTCTCGACAGAATCCTCTCAGGATTCTCGACAGAATCCTCTCAGGATTCTCGACAGAATCCTCTCAGGATTCTCGACAGAATCCTCTCAGGATTCCCGACAGAATCCTGTCAGGATTCTCGACAGAATCTTGTCAGGATTCTCGACAGAATCTTGTCAGGATTCTCGACAGAATCCTCTCAGGATTCTCGACAGAATCCTCTCAGGATTCTCGACAGAATCCTCTCAGGATTCTCGACAGAATCCTCTCAGGATTCTCGACAGAATCCTCTCAGGATTCTCGACAGAATCCTCTCAGGATTCTCGACAGAATCCTCTCAGGATTCTCGACAGAATCCTCTCAGGATTCTCGACAGAGTCCTCTCAGGATTCTCGACAGAATCCTCTCAGGATTCTCGACAAAATCCTCTCAGGATTCTCGACAGAATCCTCTCAGGATTCTCGACAGAATCCTCTCAGGATTCTCGACAGAATCTTCTTAGGATTCTCGACAGAATCCTCTCAGGATTCTCGACAGAATTCTTTCAGGATTCTTGACAGAATCCTCTCAGGATTCTCGACAGAATCCTCTCAGGATTCTCGACAGAATCGTCTCAGGATTCTCGACAGAATCCTCACACGATTTTTGACAGAATCCTATCAGGATTCTCGACAGAATCCTCTCAGAATTCTCGACAGAATCGTCTCAGGATTCTCGACAGAATCCTCTCAGGATCTCGACAGAATCCTCCCAGGATTCTCGAAAATATAAAGCAGAAGTCATTGCGACTCACTTCTACCTAATAAGCATTTGCTTGCTAGAAATTAGTCATCGTGACTTCGCCTGCACTACCATTACTGTGGCATGTGTGTTGCTTGGGACTCAAAGCCATTATTTCAACAAGTCGGCTTCAACAATTGTACTGTTCAATTACCAGGAAAACTTATTAATTCAAACGGTATTCAGAGTAAATCCACGAAACATTGTTGAGCTTTTAAAAATCTTATAGTTATTTTAATAATATGGGACGAGGTCACCGATTAATATACATGTGTTCAGCAATTATGTGCTTCTCGATGAAATCAAAAGCGACATATTGATTCTGACTGACTGGTATGGCCACCATTTAAAATGATCGAAAACAGAACCTTTCCGATTTATCAAACTTCTTAAATTTGTTTTTATTCTGTATCCTGGATAACTGACTTTGAAATGTGTTAATAGTCTTCAATATAAAGAAATGCTTTAAATGTGAAATTGATAATTCGCGTCCAACAACTTAAGGGAATTATCCTCAAATTGCCGCGGTTAAAACTCTCTCACTCTAATTAGGCTCCATTTGAATCCATCATGCCCATAAAAACCGCCGTAGCCATCGTCGTCTCAATCTACCCCGAATTTGTCAATTACTGATCAAGTCGTTTTTACTGCTTCGGGTTACAATCCGCGCAACAGAAACCGGTCCTCTTCCATCCATCCATCCATCCATCCATCCAAAAAGAAGACACCCAAAATCTCTGCTCCACCAGAGCCAGAGATGGAGATGAAAAATTAAATAAAATTAAACGACATACATCAAGAGGGTTCATTTATATCAATCTCGTTTTCCTCGCTCTGGATCACCACTCCACGGAAAGAACGACAAACGATTCCGACTTTCGACGACGTCTCCCGCTCGAAGTGCACGGCACCAGCGAGTTGATTTTATTTTGATAACACGATTAATGATGCTTAAGTAGGCACTCTCAAAGTTCTTTTGGCAGTCTGTTAAGGCTGGAGGCATGTTAAGGGAAGGCATGGTCTTTGACGCAGGATTTCGCGGGGTTTGGCGGTGTGTACGATGAATAATTCACCTGGGTCGATTGGCCCTGTGCTCACTGCGTGTTACAAGCTGCAGAACTAACTACTGGTCGGATCCAACGAAGTGGGGAAACTGTTTGGAGATTTGAGACTACCGAAAAAGGATAAGGTAGATGGGGAAAACGGAAGTTTTCGAATAACACGTACGCAATTCGTGATGAGGATTTCCTAGAAGATGTTCTCTCCACTGTAGGACTAGCTTGGTTCTGACTCAGCGGCAGGCGTCGGTACTGTTCAACGAGGAGAGGTACCTTCTTATCTTAGAATGCCCCAGTCATTCAGTCCTAGCAGTGCAAAGTTTTTCACGGTCAGCAATAGTTGGCCGGCACTCATAAACACTCGGTGTCTGACGTTCGTTCTTGCCGTAAGGGAGCCGATAAGTTGGTAAACAGCACGTCCTTTTGACTCATTTATTGTTGAGCCGACTTACGTACCAGGAGTTTAGCTTGAAGTCCAAACATTGAAGACATAGAGATGTGGAAATATTCAGTTCAGAGATAGTTTCAGCTTTGCAGTCTTGTTATATTGGAACAAACTCCGACGTTTCGACACCGGGTTCGGCGTCTTCTTCAGGGTATCGAAACTTCGGATGAAATTTAAAAAAAATGTTCCAATGAAACAAGACTGTAAAGCCGAAACTATCCATGATCTCCCATCACAGTCGAACCAGCATAAGGGACTGTTCATAAACCTCGTAGAGAAAAATTTGGTCATCTCAGACCGAGTCTCAGACCCCAGCCCCTTCGTAGACTTTTGTCCATATCAAAATTTCAAAATTTGTATGGAACATAGATTTGGCCAGACCCCACCCTCCCTCCAAAAAGTCTTAGTGGTTTATGACCGGCCCCTAACAAGAAATATTCAGTTCTAGATTATTTGTACCGAAAGTTTGGTCTGGTTCAAATTTTGTACGCATCATTGGTCTAGCTCATCCCAAATTTGATCGATTTCCTCTCTCTTTCTGGAAGTTTCTGGGGATTTCAAAGGGGGTTTCGGAGATGTTTCGAAGGAGTTTTAAGGAGTTAAGGGTGGTTTGATGATCTGAAAACAACAAGAATGCTTTCTACTCTGATTATGGTGTGAAGTTGTTCAAATCTTTCTCTGGATGTTGTCCTAATTTTTTTATGGAAGTTGTCCAGAACTTTCTGTGGATGCTATTTAAAGCTTGATCTGGAAGCTGTCCAACACTTCCTCTCAAAGTTATCTACGGTGTCCGTCTATGGTAAAAGAATATTATTACAATGAAATCAGAATCACTAAACTACACACCAAATGAAAGATAAGGGTCTATTCATTTATTTAGTGCTAAAGCGAAATAATCTGTAGAGGATTATTTTTCTATTTAAATTTTGGGTGCAAAGCAGGGATGCCAATTATTTACAGATACAGATTTATCTGTATTATTCGGATTTTTATGCATTTCTACAGATTTCGTTTTATATGAAATACAGATATTTGAGCTAGAGGTTTTTTTTTTGTATGGATTACAGATTTTTCACCCAAATTTTGAATTGGGATACAGATTTTTGAGATGTGTGATATTGATTTTTCAAAAAATAGTTAGGCATCCCTGGTTTAAAGTACTCAGCAATTGGTATTTCTCGATCATTGGTTCTAGAAATCACGAATAGAATAAAAATCGTTCTAGATTTCCCTCTTAGCACCCTAATGAAAGCGGACATCCTTAGCTTTTGTTTGTTGTTTTTTTTGAGAATATTTATTCTTACAGAACCCGCACATCTACACCTTTCTCTGGAAGTTATCCAAGTTGACTCTCTCTTGAAGTTGTCCGAAACTGTCTTTAAAAAGAGTTCGAAATTTACTATGCAAGTTGTCCATAGCTACATCTGGAAGTTGTCCAAAACTTTCTCTGGAATTTATCCAAAACTTCTTATGGAAGTTGTCCGGAACATCCTGTGGAAGTTGTGCAGAACTGCCTCTGGATGCTGTTAAAAGCTTCCTCTGAAAGTTGTCCAAAACGACCTATGGAAGTTGTAACATAGTTACAACTGAAAGTGATCCAAAACTTCTTCTGTAAGCTGTTCAAAACTTCATTAGGAAGTTGTTCAAAACTTTCTATGGAAGTTGTTCAGAAGTTTCACTGGAAGTTGTCCAAACCTCCTCTGTAGGTTATTCAAACTCCCTCTAGAAATTGGACGGAAGTTGTCTACAATTTCCTCTGGAAGTTGTCCAAATTGACTCTCTCTAGAGGTCGTCCAAAACTTCCTTTAGAAATTGCCCAGCTTACTTTCTCTGTAAAATGTTCAAAACTTCATCTGGGAGTTTAAAAATTGCCCAAACTCCCTCTGGAAATTGTCCAAACATCTTCTGGGAGCTGTCTAAAAGTTCTCCTTGTCCAAAACTTTGTCAGGTACGTTCCCACTGGAAATTGGCCAGCTTCTCTTCAACTTAGTGTTCTTTTTAGCATTTCCACAGTTATTAATTGAAGGGCTTTCTTTGTCTGTCATTTGCATGAATTTGTATATTGAGAGGCAAGAACAATGATACACTATGCCCAGGGAGTTGAGAAAATTTTCCCGACTGGAACGGGAATCGAACCCGCCGTCTCAGGATTGGGGATCTATAGCCTTAACCACTAGGCTAACTGAAGACCCCAAGCACACCTGTTAATCACACGAAACCACAGATACCCCTGAGTGACTCTGTGGAACCTCCTGAAATCCCTCCAAAACTTATCTGTGCATCTTAATCCCCTATTTCTCCATGGATTACTTTTTGGTTAGCCCATTTGCCACTCACTCCCTGAAATCGTCGTAAGTCTTTATTTCGTCCACATTTTCAAACATACCCCAGAAGCCGTTGCCATAGTTACCATGAACATTACGGGGACAGACTGGATTTACGGAAACTTGGTAGGTTTGTTTTTCTGAAGCCACAGAAAAGTGTTTATTATTCTATATCCTCTCATGTTAGCGTTGGTTAGTTATTAAATCGTGTGTTTTTCTATTTATTCGATCTGCAGCCGTTAAGGTATTTACTGACATAGTGGTTTACTGGTTTCCATTGATGTTTTCCGCATGAAATTCGGCAACTATGCCAAATTTTGATGTGTCGCATGATAGCATTTGGTTTAGTTTTAAGTATGACAAGTTAACCAGTGTTGGTCCGAATCACTAAAGTAGTCATACCTCCGAAATGCCTTGACCGATCTGCACCATTTCTTAAAGCAAACAATGCGGTAACATTTCGGTTTAATTCGAGCTATAATCCATTAAATCGACCAATGGGAAGTGCCTCAAAAGAGAGTGAACCTTTCTTGTGCACAGACATACATACATACACACATACATACATCATCTATTCGTCGAACTGAGTTGATTGGTATATGTGACTCGACTCTCAGAGCCTTCTATCGAAAATTCGTTTTATGAGTGAACATATAGCCTTTCAGTACACTTTGGTGTACGAGAAAGGCAAAAAACGGAATGTTTGAATTCTCAGTTGCATGCTATAACTCAAGTTTTTAGCAGAGAGTACATTTCAAACATATTTCTCCACATAATATTTCCGATGTCTGGTAGCGGCGCATCCTATCTCTGATCATTCGGCACGCATCCTGCCCATGAAATGCAAAAGTGACCCACAAAAGCAGTTAGTTGACAATCGCATCGCTTTTTGTTGCCTGCTTCCGCTATGTCGTCGCGTCACCGATTCCCGCCTAAAACCGGCGGCGCACGTCTGATGATGGCAAAAGTCCACCATCATCAAGTCGTTTCGTCGTCATCACCGTTGTCGCCGTTGTCGCCGACGACGACGACGACGACGACGACGACACCACCATTCACCGTTCCGACCTAAATGTCATAAATGGCGGGAAAAATGTGGATGTCACCGAGGGAACTCCCGGACGTAGCGAGCGTAGCGCAGAGGGAATTCCGGAGAAACATCGAAAATGAATGCTAATTTATGTTGAATTGCAATGAGGAGTTGCTAATCAAATTTAGTCTTTTATCATTCCCACCGGCTCCGGCCGGCAGTCGTAGCAGCGTCGCGTCGTGTCGGGTAGGATGGAGAAGATTTTCCGGAATGTGGGAGGACGGTGGGTGAATCCCGACGATGATGGAGCACGATGCAAGTGGGTAGTGGATGGGTGGCGTTTGCCGCAAACGCTTGGGCGAAATATGCTCTGGGAGCTTTTCTGGCGGTGAAAGCTTTCAGTTCAGGACATGGGTATAAATGCAGGCGAAAAAGCGAGAGCTTTTCGGTTAGGTTGCAGCACTGACGTTGAGAGGGCTCCACTTGTATGAATTGGAGTTGATTTTATATTGCGAGCAGTAATTATCCTTTGACGTTCGTTGGATTTAACTGAAGTATTTTTAACTGCATCCTATAAGGCTCAACAATTCAGTAGAAAGGTGCAGTTTAATGTCTGTAGCTATTAATATAGTAAAAGATGTGCTGACTCGCATATAAAACATCACCTTATCCTCCTTTAACTAGAGTTGCATACTTTAGGGTGTAATTTCTCACAGCTGGGGTCTCCAGTTAGCCTAGTGGTT
Organism: Aedes albopictus; assembly: GCF_035046485.1. Classification (NCBI taxonomy): domain Eukaryota; kingdom Metazoa; phylum Arthropoda; class Insecta; order Diptera; family Culicidae; genus Aedes; species Aedes albopictus. Next base: position 328,815,054 of record NC_085136.1, on the reverse strand, counting down.
AAGGCTATGGATCGCCAATCCGGAGACGACGGTTTCAATTCCCGCTCCGGTCGGGAAATTTTTCTCGACACCCTGGGCATAGCGTATCATTGTGTTATCCTCACAATATACAAATTCATGAAATGGTAGGCATAAAAAGCCCTTAAATTTATAACTGTGGAAGTGCTCAAAGAATGCTTGAAGAGAGGCAGGCCAAGTTCCAGTGAGAACGTAGAGTCATGCAGAAGAAGAAGAACCTGTACCATTTCAAGTGCCTCATGTAGATCAATTTTCCCACCGGTTTTCGTGTATTTTTGCCTATTCCCCCACTCCTTTTGCAAACAGTGTAATTTTTCTAAAAGTCTGGCACACAGCTGGATAAACGGATGAATGCAAATTATACCGACACTCGTAGTGCCGCAGTAGTAGCGCAAATCTCGAGAAAATGGGTGACAAAATTCCTATCATTTCCACACTCTCTCCTCAAGGGAAGGGAAGGGAGAACATCAGAATTGCACGGGCGGGCGGGGAAGTGTGTTGATACTTGATAGGGCTTGCGAAGGCTTGCTTTTGATGTTGTACTCGGTAAAAGGAGATAAGTTGGCATCTCGCTTGCACACTCCAAACTTGGGTGTTTGTTTACCCACCATCCGCACCCTTTTTATGGCAGCAGTCAGTGCACGGATGCTCATCTGGCGGTAGGCACCTAGGTACTTCTGTGCTTGTTGAGCTCCAACTGCCGGAGATTTGTGTGTGGGTGAAGAAGAAGTGAGACTTCTTAGGCAAATATTTCGACGTGTCAAATTGCACAGTGAGAAGTTCTTTCTGTGCTCTTGAAGTAGAAGTGATGATCATTTTAATTATAAAAAAACTTCATGCATACAGATTGTCTTTTTTGAAGAAGATTCTTAACTCATTTTTCCCCACCTTAGCATACAGTGTTTGAAGGATGCTGTTAGGGGTGATACACAAATTATGTCACGCAAAAATCGACCTTTTTCAACCCCCCTCCCCCCCTATGTCACACTTTTTGTGAGACCTCAAACATTTTTGTATGGGTCGTCACGTTATGCAAACCCCCCCCCCCTCCCCCTAAAACCGTGTCAATTTCTGTAGGATGAAACATCTACAGATAGATCTCTGTAAAACATTTGAAGGAAAATTCGTAACATTACACTGGATCCACTTATTTTACAATAGACTGGGGTGCGAAAATGGAAATTGCGTTGCGCGTTGCGTGGTAATGGAGTAATTCGTAGATTGCATACTGGAAGTTGTCATGTTAAAACTTTAATACTCTTATTCTAACTGCTTATGGGATTCTATTTGGGATGAAATAGCTATCCACTTAGAGGTTGAAGTAAAAAAGACATGAAAGGACTGGGGTGCGAAAATGGAAATGAGGATAAACTAGAAGAGGACATAAAAGAGTGAAATTCGTGCACGAATTAATTCGGAGAATTTAGTTCGCGAAAACAGATTTTGCTGCGGAGGGCAGTGAAGAGAATTGTCAGACAAAAGAGGCATAAAACAAGCAACAAATAAGGCGCGGTGAGGGATAGAGCCCTACTGGTAACAGATAATGACATGATCTCGAAAATTTTTGTTGCAGACAAAACGGAAGCTGAATTTGTTGCGTACTTTTCAACTCGTGAATAATCAATTATTACTAACCCAAAATCGAAACTGTTTGATGATAAACCTTCAGCAGAGTTGTAGTGTTTACCGACTCGAAGTTGCCGTTCAAAAATCGCAATGCAAGGCTTAAAAATCTGTAAACTCGTGGTGTACGATGTTTATCCTAATATTTTCAAGTTGGGACAAACTTATGTCGCATTGGGTGGATTGTCGCAACAAAAATTGGTTGCGACATTGTCATTATTGTTACGCGATGGTTGAACTTTGATTCACTGACGGAGGGGTAAGTTGGGGCCAGGGTGGATTTTTGGAGTTTCAGGGACTCCTTAAAAGAGGGGGTTCCATCGGGCTTCAGGGACGTCTTGGTGGGCTCCAAGGGAATTTGAGAGAGCTTTGAGTAGTTTTAGGCAATTTCAAATGCGCTTAAGGGAATCCCGGACGGATTTCAGAGGGCTAAAACTGAAATCCAATGAAACCTCTTGATGCTCCCTGTAGATATCGCTACGTTGATAACTCGTCGAGCTACATATATGTAGAACATTTAAAACATTAAAAAATCCTATTCAATCTACAAAGTGAGTCTACATACTTGAAAAAAATACATATAATGTGCCTCTAAACTAAAATTGTATTTAAACAGCACAAAACAGATTTGTAGTCAAGGATAGTGGAAAAGGCACTACAAGTAGACCCTAATGATACCAGTGACTGCCATCCACTTAAATTTTCCTCTTTGCTAGCAATTTAGCGCACCACGCTAATGATTTTACAAATTCGTTCATTACCGCCCAACACTCCCTAAAGTGCTCCTGGAACCCTATGAAACCCTTGCAATCCTCCAGAAACGTTCCAGCACCTTTGAAACGTTCAAAAATGCCCTTGAAGTCCTTAACCCACTCATAATCTCCCATGAAACTCCTTGAGACTTTCTGAAAGACCTCTAAAAACCTCTGTGATCACCATAAAATCATGAGAGTTTCCAAAAGGCCACTGAAACCCCTTTGAATCTCTCTACGATCCTCTGAAACGCCCCTGGAACCCCCAGATACCCCAGAAGCCTCATGAAACCTATTTGAAACCTTCGTGATACTCCCTGAGCCCCCTGAAACCTTGAAAACACCTTTGCAAGTACCATGTTACCTCCCAAAACCTTTTTTACCCCTCTGAAACCCATTTAAAAATCTACGTCTCAGGTCTCAACGTCGAGGTCCAAAAGCAAACAGTTCCAACCAGGACCGAACCGTCGGAGCGAGAAAAATGTAGTTCGCTCAGAAGACGGACAGAAAGTTTTCACGTGCCGTGTTTTTGGCTTATTCGTTATCAGCGCTTTTGATCAATTCGGCTGAAACAAGTCTGTTTGCTTCAAAGAAAACAATTTTTTATCAGGTGCTATTTTTTAAATGAAGTGATTCTGTGAAAAGTAAAGTCTATGCTAAATATTAACAACAATAGTGGATTTTGGCAACAATAACAGCGCAAAGACACTGCCTTCATAACGGATGTTTTTACAGCAGTTGTATTTCTTGAATAAATGCAATTCCAGAAAATTTTTATCACATGGATTTGGAGATTATTTCAGAATTCGTTTTTCAAAGATTCGATTAACATCGACAGCCCATTGTTTGCGCCGGATCTATGACAAAAGGTCGAAGGTCAAAAGGTCGAAGGTCAAAAGGTCGAAGGTCATAAGGTCAAAAGTCGAAAGGTCGAAAGGACAAAAGGTCGAAGGGTCAAAAGGTCGAAGGGCCAAAGGTGGAAAGGTCGAAATAAAAAAATATTTAGGACAAAAGGTCGAAAGGTCGAAAGGTCGAAATAACAAAAAAAAAAATAACTAGGACAAAAGGTCGAAAGGTCGAAGGGTCAAAATAAAAAAAATAACAAGTCAAATATCGAGAGGAAGAAGGTTGGAAGGTCAAAGGCTCGAAGGCTGTAGTTAGTAATAAAACTGAAAGGCCAGGATTCGTTAGGTACGAAAAGCGGATTTCAAATTTTTTCAAGTACCTGCAGCGCGATGATTTACGCCATAAATATTTTTCGCATTGCGTCACTCATAACACCGTTCAACACTAAATTTTGTTATGGGATGAGAAAAAAACTAACATGGGTTTGGGACCCTAGAAGTGTCATAGTGAAAGAATTTTAAAAAAATATTGGACCGGGCCTTCACAGTTTAAAACCGAAGTTTGTATGGAGAACTTGGGGTGTTCAATTGATATGCGTATTAGAACACGCTGTGCATATATTTAGGCGTTAGACAATAACGAAACCAACCCAAATACCGAAAACGCCTAAAAATATGCACGGCACGTTCTAATGCACATATCAATTGAACACCCCAAGTTCTCCATACAAACTTCGGTTTTAAACTGTGAAGGCCCGGTCCAATATTTTTCAAAAATTCTTTCACTATGACACTTCCAGGGTCCCAAACCCCTGTTATTTTTTTTCTCATCCCATAACACCAAATTTTGTAAAATTTTGTCGAGCAGTGTAATCAATATGAGTTTTTGGATGGAATGAAAAGAAATGGTCAAAACGAATAGAAAAATTACGTATAAAGTATCAAAAATGCAATGTCTAATAAGTACATTGAACTAGAGGTCATTGAAAAAATGAAACGTAACTTTGATCTTCACATCTTTTGATATTTAAGTAGATATTTGTAGAAGATCTCTTTGAACATATTTAAAATCAAATTTAAAATAATCGCTGTGATAGTATAACTAGAAAGAACGACCTATTTTTAAAAGAACGGAAAATATTATACACAATTATATTATTAGTAAGTACGTCAAAAATTATCAAAAAGCACTACTAGAAAGAACAGCCTATGCTTAAAAGAAGGCAAAATTCTATTAAAAAAAATATAGTAATAATGTCAACAACTGCCAAAAAGTATTACTAGAAAAAACAGCTTATCTTAGAAAAAAGGCTAAATTCTATAAAAGAAACTAATAGTGGTAACGACAATAATTGTTCAAATGAATCATGCATTCTACAACAAACTAGTACTAGGAAAACGCCAACTATAATAAAAACCCACTGTAATAAAAGGTTGAATTCCCGATTCGGTCAGGAAATATTGTCGACTTCTTAGGAATAGTGTATGCTTGTCATATAATATAAAAATTCATACAATGACAGGCAAAGACAGCCCTTCAATTAATAACTGCGAAAGTGCTAAAAGAACACTAAGTTGAAAAGATGCAGGCCTAGCTGCAGTGAGAATGTAAAGTAAGAAGGAAAAGGAAAGAAAAGTTTTATGGTTATTTTGATCTTCTGTATCATCGTCATTGTTCCCCTTAATCCATTTTTCAATTCGACCTTTCGACCTTTTGTCCTAGTTTATTTTTTTCAATTTCGACCTTTCGACCTTTTGACCCTTCGACCTTTCGACCTTTCGACATTTTGTCCTTTCGACCTTTTGTCCTAGGTATTTTTTTATATTTCAATCTTTCGACCTTTTGACCCTTCGACCTTTTGACCCTCCGACCTTTTGACCCTCCGACCTTTTGACCCTTCGACCTTTTGACCGTCGACCTTTTGTCCTACAACCGTTTGCGCCATCAAATTTATGAAACGAAGCATGAAAAATCAAAACTTTTGAAATTGAAAAATGTCCTAATATTCATTCCTTTTGACAAATTTGACAATACGAAATGTCAGAATTTCATAAACTGCTCCTTAAATGGCTGTAATAAACTACATATAAAAAAATAGGAAATGAGCCATGGAAATTGGAAAAACGATTCATAAAATATGAAGAAAAAGCTCTCATCGATCCACCCAGCCGTAATGGCGCCTTTCTCGTGCCTTCGTAAACCCATTTCTACAAAACTCAAGTGATATGTTGATGAACATCGCTCTTTCCTAAAATCTATTTGATGGCACTAGAAATCACATCGTTTATCTGGCTTTTTATGTTTGTGCTTTAAGGCGAAACTGGAAGCATTTCCTCACTTTTTGGTTTTTGATTTTTTTTTTTAAATAACAAAGTAATATTTTCAAAATCGGGTTTCGTGCACATATAGAGGATGGATCAAGGTATCTTCTGATTTTTATTTATTTATTTATTTATTTATTTGCCGTCTTTAGTTAGAAAAACTACACAGACCGATACTTAATCCTATTTTTAAACTCTATTCTACTAATATTAAAATCAAATTCGTCATAAACAGCAAAAGTAGTGGAACATGTTTTTCGTTTTTGCAGAAACCATTTTTGAACAATATTTCACAAAAAAATGGTTTTTGAAAAAATGGAAAACTTTTTCAACACGAAAAAAAATCAGAAAATGCGTTGATCCATACTCTACATGTGTACGAAAACCGTTTTTGAAAATATTGCTTCGTTATTTAAAAAAAAATCAAAAACTGGAAAAATGAAGAAATGCTTCTAGTTTCGCCTTAAACTCTAAAATATTAAATTTGGAGCCGCCAAATGAGTAATTATGGTCGCCATTTTTGGACTCCAGGCTTCTTCCCCATACCAGATAATTGTTTTCACCGATTTTGGAAACATGAGGTGTCGCTAAAATCGGTTGAAAAAAAATAGATTTATTTTTAACCTTCATGCGTCATTTTGGCTTATATTACAAATATGAACTATGTATTCACAAGTTATAAAACGCTCCCCTTAGAGCAAGTTTACCGGGGGCTACTATCCGGGCGAGTAAAATGATTGCGCACAGAGTTGTCATTTTAGTTTAGTTACTCATTTCCACACCGGTCGCTACTATATTTAGTTACCGGATTGCGTACCGGCCGTTGCCAAATACTGTTGCGGTATAAACAAAATATTTTGGAAACATGTTATGGAAGAATTTCTTCTGGGATTCCCTCTGAAATTCTAGCATGATTTTTTACTCCTCCGGGAATTCCTCCGGGAATTCTTCCAGGAATTCCTCCGGGAATTCCTCCAGGAATTCTTCCGGGGATTCCTTCAGGAATTCCTCCGGGGATTCCTCCAGGATTCTTCCGGGAATTCCTCAAGGAATACCTCCGGGAATTCCTTCAAGTAATTCCTCCGGGAATTCCTCCGAGAATTCCTCCAGGAATTTCTTCGAGGATTCCTCCGGGAATTCCTCCAAGGATTCCTCCGGGAATTCCTCCAAGGAATTCCTCCGGGAATTCCTCCGAGGATTTCACCAGGAATTTCACCGAGGATTCCTCCAAGAATTCCTCCAGGAATTCCGCCGAGAATTTCTCCAGGAATTTCATTAGGAATTTCTCCAGAAATTTCCGGAGGAACTTCCGGATTAATCCCCGGATAAATTCTTGAGCAATCCTGGCGGATTTCCTGCAATAATCCCCGTAGTAATAACCGGAAGAATTGCTGGAGAAATTTCCGGAGGAATTCCTGAACGAACTCTTGCAGGAATACCAGAAGAAATTAAAGAAGGGATCGTAAAAGAACTCTAGAAATATTACAAAAGGAATTTCTGAAGAAATTCCCGGAGAAGTTCCTTAATGAATCACAGGATCAATTGCTCCAGGAATCTCTGGAAGAATTCCTGGAGAAATCCCAAGAGAAATACCCGGATCGATTTCTTTATTAATCTCCGGAGGGATGCCTGAAGAAATTCCCGAAGAAATTCCTGGAGGAACTCTTTGACTCTTTGAGGAGTTTATTGAGGAATCCAAGGAGAAAATGCTGTCGAGTTCCCCGGAGGAATTTCTTGAGGATCCTCCGGAAGAATTCTTGGAAAATTCCCCGGAGGAATTCCTGGAAAATTCCCCGGAGGAATCCCTGGATAATTCCCCGGAGGAATTCCTGAATGAATCCCCGGAGGAATTCCTGAATGAATCCCCGGAAGAATTCCTGAATTAATCCCCGGAGGAATTCCTGAAGGAATTCCCTGGAGGAATTCCTGAATGAATCCCCGGAGAAATTCCTGAATGAATCCCCGGAGGAATTCCTGAATGAATCCCCGGAGGAATTCCTGAATGAATCCCCGGAGGAATTCCTGAATGAATCCCCGGAGGAATTCCTGAATGAATCCCCGGAGGAATTCCTGAATGAATCCCCGGAGGAATTCCTGAATGAATCCCCGGAGGAATTCCTGAATGAATCCCCGGAGGAATTCCTGGAGGAATTCCTGAATGAATCCCCGGAGGAATTCCTAATGAATCCCCGGAAGGGGATTCCCGGAGGAATCCTCGGAGGAGTTTCTGGAGGAATTCCCGGAGGAATTTCTGGAGGGATTCCCAGAGGAATTGCTGGAGGAATTCTCGGAGGAATTCCCGAAGGAATTCTTGGAGGAATTACCGAAGGAATTCTTGGAGGAATTACCGAAGAAATTCTTGGAGGAATTCCCGAAGAAATTCTTGGAGGAATTCCCGGAGGAGTTTCTGGAGGAATTCTCGGAGGAGTTTCTGGAGGAATCCCCGGAGGAATTCCCGTAGGTATTTTCGGAGGAACCAGTGATCTACACAGTTCCCGAACCATTATTCACCGAAATCCCCTCGACATGCAGAGCGAGATTTTCCGTTTCTCGCTCACGCCCCGGGAGACATCCCACAGCTGTGACACTCATTTCTTCCGGCTTGTCCTCCGGTGATTCTTTCGGTGGTCGTACTCTGCCCCGCTTTGGTGGATAGGCTTCCACTTCTCCTCCTCTATTGCGGTGTCGTGTTTCCTTCGTGGAGGCTGTCCCTTCCGTTTGGGAGTGATATTTTCTTTTGATTTTTCCAGCACTTCACTCACCCGAACGCTGCGACGGGTACTCCTGGACATTTTCGTTTGTGATATTCGCAGCACATTTTCTCTAACTGCAAGTGTTTACAAAATTTGTTGCTTACCACTGGTGCGTTTTGTTCGAAACAAACAAATAAAAAGAACACAACACTTTTGACATATATGAAATAGCAATCGTTTCCTGCGCAACTATCGGGCGCCTAAATTTGTGCGCTCGATGTTTCCCGAAAGCCTCGCTGCTATTTTACTAGCCCGGTTAGTAGCCCCCGATAAGGTATAGCGCTATGATACTGCGCTATGTAATTTAGTTTAGTCGCGCACCGGTAAAGGTGCTCTTAGATACAGTTTATAAATTACGCCATGATTTGTAAAAAAAATCGTTATTTGATAACTTAATGAACTTTTATTTTTTGATGGAGTCAGGCTAAAAATGTGACGATTTATCGGTAAACAAGTTTTGTCCAAAATTTGTGTTGTCAAAATTGGAAAGCAATTGTTGCCAAAAACGGGTGTTTCCTAAATTGGGAGTAGACAAAAACAGGTGTTTCCAAAATCGGTAAGAAACTGTACATGTACCCATATTGCATGGCTTTACCGTCGTACCCCGCCGGTTCGACACTTTTTAATACGACACTTTTTAATTCGTACACAGTTCTGAGTTGGTGCTATTCGACACACAAACCACCTGGAGAACAACCCGAATGAACTGAGGAAATGAAATGAGGAAGGCAATAATAAAAGAAAGAACAAGCTTTTCATTCGCATTACCGCAATATCTATTCATAACAAATCCGGAAATCAAAACAAAAATAGAGTTGCCAAATTTTTATGAGCAAGGTGGTGTAGGGTGACTAGTTTGTCGAATTTAAAGTTTTCCTGGGTTATTCGATAACAGTCGGTGTCGAATTAGCGGGGTAATATGGTAGAACCTAAAACTCCATGATACAGCCTCCATCTTGGATATTCGACCGCCATCTTAGATATTCCGGTTACCATTTTTGAACTCCACTCATCTTCCCCATATCAAACATACTCATGTTGAATGGTTTTAGAGCCTAAAACTCCATTAAACAACCGCCATCTTGAATCTGCCGCCATCTTGGAGATTCTGGTTGCTATTTTTGAACGCCGGTCATCTTCGCCATACCAAATATACCCATACTGCATGGTCTTACAGCCTGAAACTCCACTAAACAGCCGCCATCTTCAACCTGGACCTGCAATCTTGGATTTTATACCGCCATCTTGGATATTTTGGTCGCCATTTTTGGACTTCGGACTTCTTCCGCATACCAAATGTACCCATATTGCATGGTTTTAGAGTCTAATACTCCATTAAGATGGCGGCTATCTTGGATTTGGAACCGCCTTTTTGGGTTTGGAGTCGCCTTCTTGGAGTTTGAGCCGCCATCTTGGATATTATGGTCGTCATTTTTGGAGTCCAGACATCTTCCCCATACCAAATGTACCCCATATTTCATGGTTTTTGAGACTGAGACTCTATGAAACAGCCGCAATCTTGAATTTGGAGCCGACATCGTGGGTTTTCTGGTCTCCATTGTTGATTTCCGCACGAAATTCATCAACCACGCTGAAGGTTCAAAAATTAAGGCAGTTTTATGTGTCGCATGATAGGGCTTGATTCAGTTTTATATACGGCCAGTTCTACCGGTGCTGGTCCGCAAGGTTGCGACCATTCATTTGCAAAGATTTACATTCATTTGCTATTATCTCAGTTCAGAAGCATGCTATCGAAAAACAATGTATGGATGAATTTAACCTTGTAGTTTTATCTGAAAGTTTGCCAAATATCATTGGGATCGCAAACGTATACCAAAGTCGTGAGCGAGCTGTGAAGGCAACTCTCCACGCGGTGAATGTAAATTTCATTCACGCTGTGGAAAGTTGCCTTCACAGCTCGCTCACGACTTTGGAATGCGTGTGCGACCCCAATGATATTTGGCAAACTTTCAGATAAAACTACAAGGTTAAATTCATCCATACATTGTTTTTCGATAGCATGCCTCTGAACTGAGATAATAGCAAATGAATGTAAATCTTTGCAAATGAATGGTTGCAACCTTGCTGGTCCGGATCACTGAAATGGCCATAACTCCGGAAAGCCTTGACCGATCCGGATCATTTTTTATTAGCAAACAATGCGATGAAATTCCGGTTCGATCCTAGCTATAGTTCGAAAAATCGGTCAATGAAAAGTACCTTAAAAGTGAGTGATTTTTTTTTGCGCACAGACATACATACATACAGACATTATCTCAATTCGTCGAGCTGATTTGATCTATGTGATACATGTTGGTATATGTGACATGGCCCTCCGAGCCATCTATCGAAAATTCGTTTTTTGAGTTGAACATATAGCATTTCAGTACACTTTGGTGGACGAAAAAGGCAAAAAGGTGCATAGAAATAGGAGAACGACCCATAAACCGTGGCAAATCATACAAGGTTTGAATTGTTTCATTACGTTTATGGAATGATGGAATGGTATGTAAGATCCCAAGAGTATTCACTAGAGAAATTCCAATTGAAAAAGCTTGGGAAACCCCAGCCATTTCTTTTTAGGGAAAAATAAGTAAGAATAGCTGCTGATACTCTAAAAGAAATTCCTAAAGTAATCCTTGAAGGTTTTTCTGAAGGAATCGCAAAAAGATTTTTTACAGTAATTTTAAGAGAAATTTTCAAAGGGATCACAGGAAGAATATGTAAAGAAATCCTAGCTAAAATCTCCTAAGATACCAAAAATGTTTGATCTTTGTTCATACATTTTTGGAGGAACTCCAAGAAGATTTCTATATAGATTTCTCTTGGATTGCCTCCAGAAATACCTGATGGGATTCTATAGAATTTCCTGCTGAGATTGCTGAAGAAATACTTTCAAGGTTCCTACAGGAATTTCTCCTGAGAATTTTTGTAATTGCCTCTCCAGTGATTTCTCTACGGCTAAATATTTTCAGATAAAGCTCCGGAAAACTCTCAGGAATTTACTCCTGTGGGATCTACAGAGAAATTTCCAGCGGTTCATTCCATGAATTCTTCTGGCATTGCCACTAAAATTTCATGTTGCGACTCTTTCTGCAATTCCTGCTATAATTTATTCATGGATTTCTCCAAAAATGTAGTATTACTACTGGGTATCCACTTCAGATTATTGTAGGAACTACTAGTGGGATTGATATAGGGCTGCTACTGGGATTCCTTTAAACATTGTTGGCTGAAATGCTCCAGAAATTCCTGGAGGACTCTCATATAGTCATTGGAGATATTGCTGCGAAAAGTGCTTGAGGAATCCCAGTAAGAATTTCCGAAGAAATTTCAGTATCATTTCCTGAAGTAATCCGGGAGGAAATTCTAGATTAATCCTAGAAGAGGTTTCGGAGAATCCCCAGTAGGCACTATAGAGGAATTCCAAGAGGAATTGCTGGAAAGTTTTTTTTTGAGAAATCCTCTTTAATTTCTCCAGGAAAGCCTGATGGGGTTCTGCTAGATATTTTTGCTGGGGTTTGTCCATGAATTTCTCCATTCCTTTAAAGATTTCTTCAAGCACTCCCCTAGGAATTCCTATTGTTGAAATTTATTGAGCATTTCCAGCTGATATTTTTGCAGATAAGGAGTCCTCCAGGATTTCATACAGGATATACACATAATCCCAGAAAAATTACAGTAGTATTTCAAGAGCCATTTCAACAGAAATTCTCGCAGTAATCTGAACTGAATATGAATTCAAGTTTGAATATGAAGAGTAATTCCGAGAAGGACCTTTTGAAGAAAACTTAATTTATCCCTGAAAAACAAATCCCAAACAAACAAATCAGAAATTGCTCTGCTAAATAAATCCCATTAGGAATAATTGGAGGAATCGCAGCAACTTTTTTTGGATAAGCTCTAAGAAGAATTCCTGCAGGAATCCTTGGGAAAATCACTGGAGGAGAAACATGAGGAATTTTTGTAGGAAACACAGCAGTCATTCTTGGAAAGTTTCTAAGAGAAATTTGTGGAGGATTCTTTTGAAGAATCCCTGTAGAAATCACAGAAGAAACTTCTGCAGGAATCCCAGTGGGCAATGCCTAGAGGAATTTCTGATAAAAAAATCTTGTAGAAATCCGCGGAGAAATGCTTGGGACAAATCTTTGAAAAAAAAATCCTTCCAGTGATGTCCGCAAGGATGGCTATAAAATTTCCTCTCGTGATTATTCCAGATTTCTCTCTTTTGGAATTTTCTTGGGAAACTCCTGCCAGGATTCTTTAAGATATTCCTACTTGCTGGGATTTCTTCAATCAAAGCTCTGAGGAGTCCTCCTAGTATTCTCGGAGATTAAAAAAAGGATAGCCTGAGGAATCCCAGCTAAGCTTTGTAACTAGTGGGCGATCCCTGTCCAGCACTGGTGAGACCCCTCTCCTTCAACTGCCTCAGGGTTGGCGTACGCTCTGGACTATCGCGGCCAAGGAAACACTGAAACTCTTTACGGTAAACACAAACCCACTTTATTATAACTTTCACACCACAGACCTATAATGACTACTTTCTTTCCACTTTCTTACTGTCTATCTCCTACCCCTTTCTTGCAACTTCTTCACTCTTAGCGGGGTCCCTTTCTTCTTGCTCCGCTACTACACCTTCTCTTCCGTCTCTCCTTCTGTGTCCTCTGTTTCTCGCCTTCCGTTGAGTTGGGCGGCCGTTTGTTGCAGTCCGAGTCGCGACGGTTGTTTGGGCGCGTGAACTCCGGACACTTTCAAAATGGCCGCACCTCTTCAGGGCTTGGGCGACGTCTGATTGGCCAATGGCGATCTATTAGGTCGACGGAGTGGCGCTTTGAACGTTTGGGCCAGACTGCGGACCACGATTGGTTCTCACAGGGTTAAGGCGTACTTCCGGCAATCCTCCGGGTAAACTTGGAGAAATACGCGGGTCCTTACAAGGGTAAGTACAGCGCTATTCACAGGTAAGCACTGGCTTTTAAACTTTAGCACAGGGTCCTGGATGCTTTCCGTATTGTGCACTTCCGTTTTTCTGGCTTTTTGATGAACCTCATCTTCACAGTGGGTTTTGGAATAGTCAAGGTCTGTCAAGGTTACTTTGTACTTCGTGGATAGAACACGTCCTTCGCTTTTAAAAGTTGCAAGCTAATTGCCAGTTAAGCGATAGCGATTTTTGCGCTCTCCTTCGACCGATGTAATGGATCATTGAAGCCGACTTTTCCACTACTCACCGCATCAAAACAAAAGCGCCACCGTATATGGACGGTAACACAGTAACAGCAGTCGAGTTACGTCAAACACACAAGGCTACGGTGGCGCTATCTGTTCATTTCATAGCGGTCGTTTTAGTTATTTTAAGGCTTCTTACGGCATCATCAGCATCGGCAGCCATGTTGGATATGCGGCTCGAAATTTCAAAGTGATGATTCTCTGCAACCAAAGCGAATATTCGTATGAAAAAGTATCACTCTATTTGCTCACTCGCAGCGATAACGATGATACTTTTTCTACTGCGTTGCTGCAGAATTGACAATTTTTTATCACTTCAAAAACGCGAGGCAAAAAATCATTGAAAAGCAAAAAGTCAATGATTCGTTTGAAAGCTTCGTGATGCATTATGACACCTTAATGATCCATTGCTCCTCCTACCTATTTTCGCCCCATCAAGGATCCTTTTACACCACCCACAATGGCCGCCCAACATGTCCTTCGGTGATGCCTGGTGGTGAGTAGCGGAACTCTTAGCTGCGTTACATCACAGTGGGTGTTGGGTAGTGTACAATAGACCGATGCAAATTTTGAAATTTTCGCTCCCCTATGCTTGAACGATCACAATTAGGGTTCTGATCATCCTGCCAAAAATTGAGATTTTTTGGATCAAATTTGACTGAGCACACGCCATTTAAAGTTTTCATGGAAATTACTATGGAAAATCTAATTTTTCATTTGCACGGACTGAAGTATCTATCCATGAGGTCTTAAAAATAAAACCGATATGAATTCAAATAGCTTAAACAGTCATTTATCAAAGTTCCGAAGATACATGACACGTAAAACCTATAGAAAAATTGTTATTCAATAAAATTTGATTTTAAATCTTTAGCAATGCTCTTTTACTTTAACTTTTGGGAGCACTGCGAGAGCAAAATTCTTCCTAGTAGGCCGAATGAAAATTTACAAAGCAAAATGTCACAATAGGAATGCGGTGGCGTGCCGCAACAGCGAGTACAGCTACTCTTGTTTTTTTTTTCGTGATGGTAAACTGGCCGAGGAATAACAGGATGCGTCTTAGGATGGAGACAAACAGTCGCAAATTGACGATAAGAATACTCCTCTACTTCCAGGTACTCTGGAATACGATATTGGCTCATCCTACGGTTAACGCTCGACAACTCAATCTGAATCTTAATCTGGAAGTGAACGGCCTTCATTCCATTACTTCAGGGGTTAAGGTTCCCTGTCACAGACAATCCGAATTACATACGAGCCGATTTTCATAAAATTTTATGGCTAGACGTAGACAAATGCAATCATTGACTCATATTTCATTAAATTTTCCCAGAAAATTGCTCATTTATTCCTAGAAATGCCTTTCCAATGTCATATTGAAATCTAGTAGGATAAAGTTGAAGTCCATGGTGGTGCCCGAATGAGTTAACAAAACTGATTACACTCATTCGAAGAGGGTATTCTGCTTACAGGGCTCAAAAAGTCGGCACAAGGTACATAGTGGTGGTTGCCGTGCATGGCACCGAATGATATGGATTATAGACAATCCAATGCTATGTTATTTTATGGCCCTATGATGATTGATCAGTTTTTAGACTTTTTCCTCGGTTCGCGGAAACACAACTTGAGGAAATCGCAGTAGAACGGATATTTCTGAGCAGTTAACATTCTTGGTGCCGCTCCTGCTGCAGCGAATTGTGTTTTTATTTTGACACATTGCGCTGCACAACTTTCCTTGCCTACTAGGCATAATTTACCCCACGCAGTGTTCCCAAGAAGAAAAGTTAAACATCATTACTAAAGTTTTGAATTGAAATTTTAATGAATAACAATTTTTCTATAGGTTTTACGTGTCATGTATCTTCGGCACTTTGATAGATTTATGTGTAAGCTATGTGAATCCATATTGGTTTTATTTTTAAGATATCATGAAAAGATATTTCGGCCTGCGCAAATGAAAGATTAGATTTTCCATAGTATTTTCCATGCAAACTTTAAATGACGTGTGCTCAGTCAAATTTGATCCAAAAAATCTCAATTTTTGGCAGGATGATCAGAACCCAAATTGTGATCGTTTAAGTATAGGGGAGCGAAAATTTCAAAATTTGCATCGGTCTAGTGTACAAGTTCTGTCATTTAAGGACTTCCTTGGTATAAGATTACAACACAACGATAAACAAAATCACGATAATCTCACAAATCTGGGACACTTCAACACACCACTGGTTACAATTTCTACCAAGATTCTTCAAGCACTCCTCTAGGAATACCTCTTGATGAAGGAATTCTTGCTGAAATTTCTTGAGAACAGTTATTGCTTTAAGGATCCTTCTAGGAATTCCCAGAGGATATTCAGCAGGAATTGCTTGAAAAATCCCAGTAAGATTTCATGTAGGATGCTAGCCATGAATGTCTGAAAAAATCGCAGTAGCATTTCAGGAGTAATTTCAACAGAAATTCCCAATGGAATCTAAAGACGATTCTCAGTATGAATATGAAGATAAATTCCAAGAAGGATCTTTTGAGTAATTCTGAATAAATCCCCGAAAAAAATATTTCTGAGTGAACTTCTCAAGTAGTCCAGTAGTTACAGAAATCCATTGGAAATAATTGGAGAAATCCCAACAAGAAAAATTCTTGGATAAATTCTATGAATAATTCCTGGAGGAATCCTTGGCAAAATCCCTGAAGGAACAACATGATAAATTTTTCAAGGAAACTCAGCAGGCATTCTTGGGGAGCTTCCAAGAGAAATTTATGGTGGAATCTTTCGAAAAATCACTGCAGAAATAATAGAAGGAACTTCTACAGGAATCCTAGTTGGAATGCCTAGAGGATTACCTAGAGGAGTTCCTGAAGAAACTCTTGGAGAAATCTGCGGAGAAATTCCGAGAGAAAGACCTGCAGGAACACATGAAGCAGTCTTTGGAAAACTCTTCTTGTAATTTCGTCAAAAACGCCTGATGGGGTTTTGAAGAAATATCTGGAGAAATCACAGCAGAACTTATTGTAGTGTTGGAATCATAGTAAGGAATTGCATGAGGAATTTCAGCATAAGACGTGTACGCCGAATCACATTCTACCGACGGCGGTGTATATAATAATTAAACGCAGCGGCGACGGCAGAGTAATCGGAGTGTGTTTTTTTTTATGAATTTCTACCGCTAGTGCTTTCATCCCCTTGCGCATCGGCGTCATTTTTGACCCAAACCGTACGATTCGCCAACGACTTATTCCCAACGTAATGCATTAGAATGATTTGAAACGTCAATACAGAATCTTTTGTTTTCTGTATCCTAAGTACGAATTTTACCTCTTTTGAGCGTTAGGAAATCATGGGTTTCAATCAAAGCTTTCCCCTCCAGAATTTTACTATAATTTTTTGAGAGATTTCTTGAAGACGTTCTGCAGGGAATTTATAAAAGATTTATCGAGATAGAAATGCACAATGCCGCACACAAAGCATAATCTATGATGATTAACCTTCTTCGGGCATTAGCTTGTGCTCACCTCGCTAACCCAGTGCACGTTTAGGGGTCATAAAGACCCCCATGCAAGACGAGGATTAAAAATATGCATTAGATAAGTTTTGCCACGGTAGAATCAGAGCTGGCTACCCAAGGTTTTCGAATTCCAGCGCCCCATCTACTGGTATGCTCCCAAGGAAATTACATCAATTTCGAACGTTGTGCACATTACTTGGATGATTTTTCTCAATCATGGCGGTGTTCTCAAGTTATTAGGTAAAGTATCAATCCAAGGACCGGCAAGTTGATTTTTTTCAGTGCCGAAATAATGAGATTTTTTGTCTATACGATTCAAAACAAATCTAAAACACCCATATGCTGCTATCCTCCGGCAGCTCAAAATTCATGATTGTTCGATAACAACTGAGTCTACCTCTAAGAGTTGCTTAGAGATTCCTACTGAAATTTCTCCAATAGTTTCTTAAAAAGTTCCGGAATTATTGCAGTTACTCTTCTCATGATTTCAGCAAGAGTTCCTCCCAAGGTACCTCAAAGGATTTTTTTAGATTTTTCCGGGAAATCCTCTGATAATTTCTCCAGAATTTCTTCAAGATATTCTTTCCGACGTTTTTCCAGTTGTCACCCAGCCATCCCTTAAAAAATGATTACTTAACAGATGGTAAAGGAATTCCTCTTCGGGATCCTACAGAAGCTTCATCAAAGTTTACTCCAGTTATCCCTCATAAGATTCTTACAGGAAATTCTCTGGAGGTTACTCCGAGTATTCATTCCAAAATTTTGCCAGCGATTCCTTCAGAAATTCAGATTGTTTTTGGCATGAATGCTTTCGGAAATTTTTGTTTGATTTCCTGTAGAGGTTTTCAATCAGGAATTCTTCCGAAGAATATCTCAGGCATTATAGTCATAGCCCAATCAAGGGTCACCCACAATTATGGGTCAATTCCATTTTAATAGCATAGCAAACTGATTGACTCATAATTGTGACAAAGTGACCAATAATTGTGCAATGACTGTACTTCAGAAACTCTTAATCAAAGTTCTCAAGCGATAGTTTCAGAAGCTCCTCTAAGGGATTCCATAGAAGTTCCTAAAATTTTCATCCAGGGATTGCACCATGAATTTCTCTTGGGATTCATTAACCCTTTATAAGGCAGTGGCAACTATATTGCCACCTACTGTTCGTATTTTTTTCTGTTTTATAACAATTTATTTCGAACTTTTTTTTTGTTTACGCAAAATTGGGATTACTAGCAACGCCTAGTATTTTTTTTTTGGTACTAAACAAAGCTTTAATTAAGGAGTCATTTGTAGTCTCAAAAATGGCTAAATTTGACCACGTGAAGAAAATTAGCTTAAACTTATTATAAAATTATAGATTTGGTAA
The DNA here is from genome assembly GCF_035046485.1 of Aedes albopictus. Classification (NCBI taxonomy): domain Eukaryota; kingdom Metazoa; phylum Arthropoda; class Insecta; order Diptera; family Culicidae; genus Aedes; species Aedes albopictus. Next base: position 328,796,643 of record NC_085136.1, on the reverse strand, counting down.
ATATTTTAAGAAATAATCGAATTTTGGGTTGACATGAGTTGAACTACACAGTTTAAACTATGGGTTAAGCCCTAATCCACTCTAAAATCTCTTTTCCGGCTTTTTGTTGAAGTTAAAAGAAGAGAAGTACCCTAAATGGGCAGTGGCAAGAATATTGCCACCAGCGCTGGTGGCCTAAACGGGCAGTGGCAATTATATTGCCACCTCAAAAGCTCGTTTTTGGGGTAAACAAGCAGTGGCAACTATATTGCCACCAGTATTTTTGGACTGAACGGGCAGTGGCAACTATATTGCCACCTAGATTTTTGAGAGTTTCTTTCAAACAAAAATTGTTTTGTACATGAGATCATGTATATAATAATTTCCATAAAAGTATGCTTTGACAATTCTTCTAGTTTTCTCGGCCTTATAAAGGGTTAAGATCCTTCTTCAGGGATTCTTCCGGATTTTTTTTTCGGGGACTACCTTCAAGAAATTTTCCAGATTTGTTTCAAATTTCTGCTGGGTTTCCTCTGAAAATTCCTCTTGCAATTATTTAAGAAAATGTTTCAGGGATTTTCGTCCACTTATACCTTCAGATATTCTGCAAGAATTTTTTTAAAGAATCCTTCCAGAAGTTATTTCCGGCAATTCTTTCCCAAGAAGGAATCTCTGAAAGAATCTCAGTAGATATTTCTAAAGGAACCACAGGAGCAGTACCAAAAATAAAGTTTCTAGATTTTTTCAGTTGCCCCCTGGCAAAATTTTATAAGGAATGCCTGATGGATCCCTTGGAAGAATTTTTGAATAAAACTTTAGGATAACAAAATGTAGAAGAATTTCTGATGATATTTCTTACAGACATTTGTAAAAAAAATCCTTAAGCTACTGAAGGAGTCTCTGGGAAAATTTCTGAAGGAACTCCTGAAGAAGTTTCTGTAAAAATCGATGGAGGAACTTCTGAATCTCTGGGGATATTCTTCGAAAATCACTGAATGAGTATCTGAAAGAATCTCAATAAAATTCCTGAAGAAAGAAGTTATTGCTATAAAAATCCTTGAATAATATCTAGATCTACTGCTTGAGAAACCCTTGATGGGATTCTTTTAGGAATATATTTGGAATTTTGAGGAAGGAATCCCTTATCAAAATTCATGGATTATCTGAAAGAATACCGTGAGGAAGTAATGAAAATTGTTCAACCCTAGTAGGATGTTGGGTCTATGTTGTATATGACTCAGACAGGCACGCTAAACATGCCCTACACGTGGTGCGAACATCCTAACATCTTGTGAGGGTTGAAGAAAATCCTTGAGCAATGTCTAGAGAAACACTTAAATTTATGTTAAATCTCCTGAGAAATTTTCAAAAGTATTTCTGTAGTAGTTTTTAGAGAAATCTAGAGATACTCCTAAATGTATCTTTGAAAAATCGTCTATGAGTTTCCCAGAAAATACATGGAGGAATACCCAAAGGCACCTGGATAAATTTCTGTATGAATTTCAGGACAATTTTTGCGTGAGGCATTTCATGAACTTTCTTATCAATGGAACAATTTTAGAAGGAATCCATAGAAGGTTTTTTTTTTATAAAATTTCTTACGTAAATTTTTGGAGGAATCACTGGAGAATTTTTTGGAAAAAAAATCTCTGGATAAATTTCTGGTAAATTTTCTTTTGTAGAAATATCTGTTGAAACTTGTGTACACATTCTAGACTCTTGATTTTCTAAAAAAACGCTATCCGAATGTCTGGAATTTGTCGATGGTTTTCTGAAAGAATACTCTTGAAGATTTCTGAAATAATCCATGGAGGAATTTCCTAAGTGTGGAGGGTTTTCTAGAAAATAAATCTTGGTGAAATTCCAGGAGGTTCCTCTGGAAATTTCTCAAGAAATTTATTAAGAAAAGTTTCTGCAGCTACACGGAAAAGTCGATGTGCCCAGCGCAAGGAGTAACTTTCACGCAGCGCACCAAAAATACAAAAGATTTCACGCAAATTTGTGTAACACCGGATCAGCTGATCTGGTCGTACACAAATATGAGTAAAAATCCTTTGCCTTTCCGCAAGTTACTCGTGCGCTATGTACTTTTGTTTAAGGGTCAATTCGTATAAAATAATCTAAAAGGGATCAATGGTGGAGTCTATACAAGAATTCCAGAAAAAATCCTGATATTATATTGAATGTTCAATATGATCAGGAATCTAGTTACCTGTCGCCGGATGGGATATTCCGAGCCTTAGGGAGAAACATCAGAGAATACAAATATGGCTACCACAATGGCCGACTTAGACTTCTATTCACGTTTTCAAGAGCACCAATCTTGAAAATTAGCAAACAAATGCACTCGATTTGGAAAAGCTGCCTCTTTTTGAAAGTAAGCAAAAGCCAGAATGAACAAGTGCGGCCTGGTGCGATGCTTCGTTTGACAGATGTGTGCCTCTAAAGTTTGTATGCAAAATTATAATGGGACTTCTTGATTAAAGTTTACTGCCATAAAAATCTTTCAAAACAAGGATATTCATAGTATTGCAGTAAGAAATGGTAATAATAATGAAATCATAAAAAAATGCAAAACATTCCTTAAAGATCTCAAGAAAAAAAAAACACAAAAAATACAAGAAAAGAATGCAAACTGTTAAAAATTACCACTAGTGTCACTCCAGGAATTTCTCTAGGATTTCATCCGTGATTCGTCCAGAGATTTCTCCACCGACTCCACCTTTTCGGAATTTCTCAGCCTAAGTTACATTTTTTAGTCAAACAGACTAGATGAGGTTCTTAAAACCATCATAAAACCAAAATAAAAAGTATAAGGTTTTATGACGGTTCTCAAAACTTTTTCAAGACTGATTAGCCATCAAAATGTTACTTGGGAGTGTAGATGTAGGCTGTGTTCCACTAGAAGTTGCTCTACACTAGCTTCCGATTTCAGTTCAGAAAAGACACTTCATCGGAGCTAAGCATGCTTTTGAAATTCGATGAAGATCTCTTGAGACTAATGGCACAACGCAAATGTTCCGGCACCAAAGGATTCGCACCTAATAGCTTTGGCTGTGCGGAAACTTACCGAACCGAAGACGCCCGGTGGCCGCGAGCGACGACCAGGTGGAGGCGGCCATTATTATTATTATCGGAATCACACAAATTAGCATTAGTCGATTAAATGTTTACATTGTACCGTTTTGCTCCTGCCGCTGTGCTGCGCTACGGCGCTGCTGTTTAGCGCAAGAGGCCATGTGTTCAGTGCAATTGCCGTCGTTGTTAATGTTGCTACAGTTGCGGGGTACAGATGTGTCAGGACAGAGGAGGTGCCGAACCGATGCGATGGACGACAGGAAGGAATTTGTGCATTATTGCTGCAGGTGTTCACTGCTGCTGCTGGTTTGAATTAATGGCCTGCGGATGTCGAAAGATTATGTGTTTTGTTTTAATTTATTATTTTTTAATTTTAATTCATGCGTAGCGTGTGTGCATGGAGTTTGTAGGCTCATTAAGCATCCCCCCGTCCCCGTGTCACCGCTATTGGATGAGAGATGGAGGGTCAACAACGTTGATGATAGAGCAATAAAATCAATTTTTGTGATCATTTTGAATTGATGGCCATCGTTGGCGGTTGGATTGAAATTGATCTCCGGGGTTGCTGGTGACAATGGGTTGCGGTCAGGTCAGGTTCTAGTGAAGTGCCATAGCTGCCATGTGAGCCGAGCCGCGTCTTTTCGATGGCACCATAATGGTTTTATCGGTTTGTCACGTTATTGAAATAAATTAAACCTGGTGCAATTAGCTACCGGCTATGCCGTTGGGACGTGAAATGGGAGAAGGTGGTGATTTCAGTGGAAAGAGCTGCATTGTTTGCAATGGTGGTCACGCAAAGCCATATTAGTTTCAAGTGTAGTAATATTTCAAGCAGAGATTAAATCTAGCGTAATATGAAAGAATAAAAAGCATGAACTTTTTTCTAAACAAAAAACTTGTGGTAATTTAGCTAACTAACAAACTCACCATCAACGCACTAAGCTAAGAAAACGGGTTTGTTCCGATTTGACGCCAAGAAGAAACGGAAAACTTCTTGTATTCTTACGCTTTGATGAAATTTGCATTCGCTAAACAAAAAAGTTTAGTGATATATACATTTCACTTAAAGACAAATCCCCCAAGAACCGATGCCAATAGAATGTCATATCTTGCCTAGAAGGGCAAGGCCATCGTTATCCATCGCTGCTGAAATAGACAACGGCATCATGTGACCCTCTCAACAACAGAAAGAAACCAAGTCCCCGGAACATCCTGTACGCCGCCGGTCACCAACCTCACCCGCCACCCGGCCACTAACGACAGAGCGTCAACGGCCATAGTCGTCGTCGTCCTCGTCGCCAACGTCGCCAGACCACGCAGAGACACAAAACGGAAGGACGAACCACACCGACGAGGACGATGACAACGACCAGGACGACGTCGACTAGGACGCCCATAAATTTCTTTTAATATTTGTTTCGCTTTATATTCTCCGGCACATTTGAATACATTTTCATAATTAAAATAGAATAAGAAAAACTACAAACCCGGCGGCCGGCGGCCGGTGACGCTTCCTTAGGATACTGGGTATAGTTGAAGTTGGCTCCGGAGTTCACGGGCTGGACAAGGCTCTTCGGTCCTCCGCCGGGGCTGGGGCGTATTTGCATGCAGGGAATGGGTTCAGCAGTGTCTGTCTCGGCCGTGACTTGAGCTCACTCTGCTATGCTGGTCGTTGGTGGCGTGCTGTGGGATGGTTTTGGGGGCTTGATTCTTCTTTATGGTTATCAAGATTGGTGTCCTTTTTTGGGTGAATGGAGATTGTGGCGAAGTTATAAGAGAATGGAAGACGCCCAGGCGGTTGCTCATATTTGAATTATTGCATTTTGTTGCAGGGTTTTGAACGAGCCGAAATTGAAAGTCGTTCTGGATGTTTAATTTTTATGAAAGTGTATACATCGGAGTATCAGTTTCGTACCAGTAAAGACGTCGAGCAGTACTGGATTACCAAGACAGGACATAAGCCCTATCCTCCCAAAAACAACTGTTCTTAAAAAAAAAAAATTGCTCCAAGCATTAATCGATATTGATCTACTGTGGGATATTCTCGTGAAACATTTTGAATACTATGTTCAGTTTGCTCTTAATAGTTCTTTGAAACAGTTCTGAACAAACTTTGGGAAAGTTTGTTGAGACACCTACAGGGTAAAATCTGACAGAGCTCATTTACAAGATCTCCCATTCAAAACCTTCAGCCCAGTTACTTGATCGACTTACTTGAAAAATTCAACACAAAAGCTTATGTGTGAAAAAAAAAAACCGTTTGTATCTGGTGGGATTCTAACCCCCGACGCCGTATCGCTAGTACGGTGCCTTAGCTAACTAAGCCACAAATCAACTACGGGATAGAAAGGGTTGCTCAACGTAAACTGCATAAGGATTAATACCGATCAGCTGTAATCGGCGACGAAGTATGCGACAGTTGAGTGTATTTGGGTTTGAAGAGTAACACTAACCTGCAGGTCTTTCGTCTCTTACGACAGCTGAGCTTTAGCCTGGGTATTCTAAAACAATTTCATCGTTCCATTCTTGGGTTTGGAAGGTTGATTTGTTTTCATAAGGAAACATTTCCGCATGAAAACATCCAACAAAAAGTTGATATCTTCTGTTGCTGCTTGAGGGAGAAGGGCGATCAGATAGCATAATTTAAATCACATCTCTGGAGGATTCCCCAGAGAGAACTCCTGTAGAAGACCTTATGCAGCGGGATTCCCCCCAGAAAACCGTTTGGAGCTTCCTTCAGAACTCCTCTAGAAAACACTCCAGAGGTTTCTTCTTGGGATCTTCAGCATTGACGAATCTAGTGTTTTCTTCTCAGACATCCTCCTTGATGAACACGAGAAAGAACAGAATGAAAGGGAGTGCCAGTGCACCCTCTTTAATCTTTCTCGTGTTTGCTTAGGAGAGTGTGTTTGAAAAAACGAAAAAGTTAGATTCGCCAATGTTCTCTACCAGTTCATTTGAAAAATCGCTTTCGGAGTTTATTCTGAGGATTCCTGCAAAAAGAACTCATGGAGAAATTCCTAGACGAATTTCTAGAGAATTTCTCAGACTGATATTCTGCAATCTCCAGATGAAACTCCAAGAGGAATTTCCAACGGTAATTTCCAGAAATAGAAGGGAATACACTAAAACCTCTTTTTATTCGTGTTATTTTTGTGCACTTTTAATTTATGCACTTTTTTATCCTCTGCATAAAAAAGGAAAGCTACTCAGAGCCAATATTGTGTATAAGAATATTTAATAATGATGGGAGCTATTGCAACGATGGCCAAGCGGTGTTTACAGAGAAGAGCAAAGGAAGGTTACAGGTTCGTTTTTGGGTGTTTCCGAAGGTCTCATGTGCGTTACATGGGGTCTGAGTGGGTCTTAAGGGGGTTTCGGAGTCATTTAAGGAAGTCTCAGAGCATTTTGGGCTGATTTCAGAGACGTTTTTGGGGGTTTTGGTTTAGGTGTATGTTTGAGTCATTTCAGGATGTTTCAGACAATTTTCGGTGCTATTCAGAGGCGTTACGGAAGCGTTACGGAGAAGTTTTCGTGGGGTTCGGAGCTTCTCAGGTGCGTTACATAGGGGTCCGACGGGGTTTAAGGGGGATTTTGAAGCCATTTTAGGACGTTTCAGAGCATTTTCCGCGGAATTAAAGGGCGTTACGAAAGCGTTACGGAGGAGCTTTCGGGGGGTTTGGGGTCTCAGTTGGTCAATGGGGTTTAAGGGGGATTTTAAAGCCATTTCAGGACATTTCAGGGCATTTTCTGCGGAATTAAGAGGCTTTATGAAAGCGTTACGGAGGAGTTTTCGGGGGGGGGTTGGAGCCCCTCAGGTGCGTTACATGGGGTCCGAAGGGGTCTAAGGGGGATTTTGGAGGCATTTCAGGACGTTTCACAGCCTCTTTGGTGGGATTCAGAGGCGTTATGGAAGCGTTATGGTGGAGTTTTTGGGGGGGGTTCGGAGCTTCTCAGGTGCGGTACATGGGGTCCCCGGGGGGTTTAAGGAGGATTTTTGAGTCATTTCAGGAAGTTTCAGAGCAGACTCTGAAATACCTTAAAACGCCCCTCAAACCTCTTGCAACGCCCTTTAAAGGCTCCTGAGATCTCTTGAATTGCCTTAAAAGGCTCCTCAAATTCTCCGAAACAACCCCTTAAAACGCTCCTGAAGCCCCTTGTAACCCCCTTTTTGGGCTCTCTGGGAACTTTCTGGAAACTCCCTCAGCCACACCTCAACTGCCCAGGAGCAAGACCTGTTCTCGCGAACTAGATTCTCTAATTAAAGCCCAATCTTAATTTATGCATAAATTTCCCACATTTAAAGCCGTTTTCAATTTATGCACTTTTTTAATTTATGCAGTCCCAGCCATGTGCATGAAAAGACGTTCCAGTGTACCCAGAAGGGACTTCTTGGTTAAATACAAGCAGAAACTCCTCCTGAAAGTCCTGGGAAGAACTTCAGGAGGATTCCTTAGAATGAATTCCTGAAGGAATCTTCAGTGGGAACTATTGGAGAAATCCTAATAAATCCAAGCTGTTACTCCAGGAGGAATCCGCAGATTGAATTCCTGAAGAGATTTCAAACGGATCTGCTGGAGAATGCGCGATTCGAAATTCCGAAGGAACTTCTGGGGAATCCTCAAAAGAATATTCTGAAGAAATCCATACAAGAAAATTTTTGCGGAACCCCCAAAGGGAACCCATGGCGGAATCCGCATAGGAAATTCTTGGAGGAATCTTCAAAGCAAACTTCAATGGAATCCCCAAAAGGGACTCTTGACGGAATTTCCAAAAACAACTCTTTGAGAGAGAAAATTTCCAAAGGAAAATCTTGGCGGAACCTCCAGAAGGAACTCCGGGCAGTATATCCAGAGGGAATTTCCGGTGAATTCTCAGACAATATTCCCGACGGAAGCCTTCCGAGAGCCCTTGAAAAGCCTCTAAGACTTTCTGGATGTTCTCTGGAACTGTAAACACCTTTTGAAACGTTCCTAAGGCCCTATAAAGCCTCCTTAGGTCCCCTGATACGCAACTGATATCCTTTGAAGCACCCCTGAGGCCCTCTGAGAGCTCCTCTCAATCTCTCGAACACCCTGGAATCCACTGAAAACGCATCTGAGATCTCCTGGTACCCCTTGAGACGCTCATGAATGCCTCTGCGACCTCAGTCTCCTGAAAACCTCTGGTAGCTCCTTTGAAATACACCTCAGATCTCCAGATCTATTTTTAATCTGCATGAAATGCCCCAGAGACCCCCTAAAATACCCCTGAGATTACCCTTAGACCCTCTTGAGCGCCCCTGAAGCTTTATGGTATTCCCTGGAATCCTCTGGGATTCCCTTGAAACACCCATGAGATCTCTTGGTATCCCCTGTAACCCCTCGGGTTTCCTTTAAAACACCCTTGAGATCTCCTGGTACCCCATAAAACTACCTGAAACGCCACTGCGACAACCCTGAGACCCCTTTGAACGCATTGGAAACTTCATGGTACCCCTTAAAATTCCCGTGTGATCACTTGGTACCATGGCTGCTAAGTATCACTCTCAGCGCATGTTTTTCTGTCGAAAATGAATGATTGTGGTGTTGATCGTTATCAGTTTCGCTATGTGAGAACTGACAGAGTCCGAGAGCTCCATTCGTGAGTGACCTAACCAAGTTTCTTTTTCAATCATCAACGCACAACTCATGCTGACAGGTTATGCTGTTAGCTCTCGTTTTCAGCACGTTGCGTGCGAGTGTGACTACCTTTTTCATTTCGCTCCCGTGTAGCCGGTTGGAAAACAACAATGTCAAACCAAAACGGAGAAAATTGAAAAAAGCAAAATATCACAATCATATAGGCCTGTCGAAAAATTGACACCGATTTGGTTTGTCGTTGATGTTTCCTTTTTGTGCTGTGGTTGTGAAGAGTGTAATCCTGTCTAGTTTGGGTAGTGGCTACAGCTAGGAAACATCAGATCAATTTTCAGCGTAAAAAGCGTGTGTAGCCCAAATGGCTCTACTTAAAAAAAAAATCATTTTCTTAGGGTAACTTCTATATAGGTTATCTTGTGAACCCAATTTTGCTTCTTTCATTATAAATGAAGTGTCGTGCCTCGAGCATGCTATATTTTAGAATAAGGTTAACAGTCTGTTTCAACCTTTCCTTATGGATGCCTTCAAGCAAGCTCTATATCATCTATATCATCTGAAGTAGCTCAAACATAAATTGGAGATGCTTCAGTTTGATGGATTACTGCTAGGGGTAGCAGTACCGACCACTTTTGGTGAGTACCGGTATTTCGGTACTGGGGCTTACAGTACCGGTAGTACCGGTAAATTACCGGTACTGGAAAATTTTTCACTCAAATGAAGAGTAATCTACTTTGCACAGAAAATCAATAATTTACCAGGCATTTGAGAATTACGGTTTTCAGGGATGTCATAAAAGCTATCCAGAAAACAATAAATTAAACAAAAATTATAGATAAATAAAAAGGATAGAAAGTATGTAATTAGTTGCATAAAACTTATTTTGGAGCTATTGTTTAACTTCTGTGCAGTTTCACAAGCAGTATTTTGGTCAGCTTAAAATGAAACAGGAACAACCTACCATGTACAAAAATCAAATAGCTGCAAGGTGAACGGATTATAAAAACTGAAGAAATAACAAGAAACCCTGATCTAACAAATGTTATTTTAAGCAAGTAAATCCAATTCCACCATTCAACGTTTATCAAACCATAATCATTGCTATGATACCCTGGATTTGCAGAATTGTTGCATATATAAAATGTTTGTTTGTCAAAGTACTTGGTTTTAAATGTTTCCATTGTATATTGGCTATACTAATGATCGGATTTCAGTACTTCGGGAGAGATTTCGCGGTACCGAAAGTACCGGTACCAATGCTCAGTCAGTACCGGTATTTCGGTACCAAAAATTGGTCGGTAATACCGGTATTTTCGGTACCGGTACTACCGGTACTACATCCCTAAGTAGTACAGTTCATGGATAACTTAACATAGAATTGCACCTAACCTAACTCTGCATGAGCAGAATTTGTCATGAGTTGACTGATTAGCATGTGTCAGATGAAGAGTCTCCATTTGGCCTTCTTTGCATTCTTGAGTGTTCCTTCGCAAACTTTGCGTATTCAGGCGTCCTTGCTCAACAAACAAGGGAACCTGTAGTAAGTGGTTGCGACCACATTTTATGGATAACTTGCTACCATTGCTACTCCAAGAGAGCTTTATTGTGGTTTTGTTACTACAACGTGTTCCTTGTGGTATACCATAACTACTGCTTTGAAAGAAGCTTGTCCGCTGCGTTCTGTGCGGACCACAAGAGGTATTCCTGAATGGAACTCTAATCTGTTCAAGTTCAAAATATCTTCGGATAAACCAGTCTTTTGCTACGAATCTCTAGCTTCTGCTCCGAGTATTGTAGTTATAGAATCGATTTAGTGGGCACTAAAAAGCTCTGCTTACTTCAAATCTCTAGGAGTAAATGGGGTTTTGTCCTATTTTTCTCCAGAGGGATTTGAGTTTTTCAAACATGTTTTGAACTCTTGTAGTTTTTTATTGGGTATTTTTATGGCATGAAACTACTCCATAGTTTTATCCCGAAAGGGAGTGTACGTTGTGTAAAGAAGGAATGAGTTCCAGATTTATCTGATTACCTCGTTCTTTCTGAAATGCTTGAAACGCATTGTCGATTATCACATCTGTGATGTTCGTCTGGCTAACATGCCTATTCATGTGAATTCACATGCTTTCTAATTTGGGATGTCCACAGTGACTCTTTTACACAAAGCTGTATACGTTTTCAAGAAAGCACTTGCTCAAATGTAGTTTTTGCTTGGGTGATTTCTTGAATATTGAGGATGGTTTCGATGACGTGCCTTTCAATGTCATATTGAAAGTCGCATGACGTCACAAGCTACCTGTAATGAGCTATACGCTCTCTTTACGCGTTTTCTTTTCAGGGTATTCATTAAATCCGTTGTGGTATGGGCCATGAGCTCTCGTTGCGCTTATGCGTTCATTCCCTCTTCTAGGGCACCCCTTCCTATTTCAGCACCTTTCTCTTTCCTAATTCCCATCCCTTGTCCCATTCTTCTTCAGGTAAATGATGAAATAGGCTCATATGTATGGCGATGGCACAAATGTCCCAAATGGAGGACAACGTGCCTCTGGAGCCGGCCTTCTGATACCCCCTGAAATCATCTGAAACACCTCCGAGATCTCCTGAAACACCCCTGAGGCACCCTGAGACCCCCTGAGCAATTCAAGAGATTTCCTTAATCGCGTTTAGGACCTTCACGTGAACCCTGGGACTTCAGGAAATGCCCCTGAGATCTACTGGTACCCGCTTAAACCTCTTAATACCGTCTGATACGACCCTGAGACCTCCTCGTACCCCTGAATTCTCATGCCCCCCCCTTGAAACGCCACTGAGATCTCATGATACCCCCAGAAACGCCCCTGAGATCTCATGATACCCCCTTAAACGTCTCTGAGACCCCTCGAAGCGCACTTGAAACGACCTGAAATCCCATCGGACCTCCTGGAAGGCCTCTGAAATATCCCTGAAACTTCCATGTACCCCTCTGAAACCCACTGGGACCACCTGAAACACCACTGAGATCACCTGGCAACACTCCCCCCCCCACCCCACTAATCCTAAAATTCAGGAGCCCCCATGAAATGCTTCTGAGATCTCCTGGCACCCTCCTGAAATCCCTTGGGACCCCTTGAGACGCCACTGAAACCCACTTGGCATCCAAGTATTTTTGTAACATCTGGATCTCTTATGAACACCAGCTTTGCAAGGTTGTTATCCGACGTTCTAACAAACATGCCCTACCCATCGTATCCTTCCAGCTTTTACGACGTAAGTCATTTTAAATGATATGCTTACTCATCTTCATTCTGTGTCGCTTTAAAAAGTAACCACTCCCGCATTGCAGACAGCATAGATACTGTGCCCAACCGTAGTTCTACCAGCTCACTTTACCCTAAACGCCGAACACTTTCCAGTGACGACGCGACGCGACGGTTGGAATCACGCTCCTGAGACGTATACCTAAGACCAAGCCAACTCGTGGGCTTAATACTACACACGCAACAGCACGTCGTTAACGATTTTTAATTTCTTTATCCACCCATTTTCGCACCGGTCGTTCGTTTCCATGTGAGTAAAATAATGATCGGTCGCTTTTGCGCACCGGTGGTCTCTATTCTATCCGTACCATCGGTTTTTTGCACTTCTGTAAATCATCGCAATATTTTGTGTATTTCTATGGTGTTAATGCAAATCTTATTCAGTATAATAATCTGTGCTATTTTGAAAGAAGGGGTTTTGTATAACACTGAAAACTGTTAGAAAAAAAAGAACTCAAATAAATAATTCCCTTAGAGATTTGTACAAGTTTTGGTGCGTTTAAAGATATCATTTTCTCAATAATGTATGATTATATTTAATCCCGGAATTCAAGCAATCTTTTTTAAAATTCTCGCAAGAAATTTATCTGAATTTGAGATTTTGAGCATCTTTTTTTAATAATTAGGTTTATTGAACAATTACATCCCTTGCATTTCCAACACATTCATAACGTAGTTGTCTCCTTTACAACTTCGCGTAGGTCAAGATTCTTGAATCCTGGCCATAGTGAAGCTGTCTTCTAACAGTCTGCGATAAGTTTGCGCAACCTTTTTCCATTAACGTGTATTTAAACATCAGCTAATTCTATACTCAGTCACAACCTTTTAGTTACAAAGCATCAATCGGAAATCTTAATATATATTGCGATCTTTTGGATGCTGGTATATGAATATTTTGTTGGAAGCAGATTCTATGCGCTTGAAGTAGACTGCGTGTTTGTCAAAGTACATAATGAGCCCACTCTCCTTTTTGGCACTTCATACAACAATTGTTGTATTTTAACATCCAATACCTTGCCTTTTCTATAACGAGGAACCTACAATATGGCAGTCCTCCACACCGCCTATTTTAATTGATGAAACTTGGCAGCTCGACTTCCTATTTTTTAGATTTTTATCGGTATGATTAAAGTTTGTTTTTACAAAAAAATAACTGTAGTGTTTCTATGATATCTGAATAGAGTTGGGTACAGTCAAAGCATCTTTGAAAAATTGTAATTACTCTTATCTAATCTCATACATACGCAGCCAGTACGCAGAATCACCCTGGAAAGCAATCGTGTTATGTTTCTTGTCAATATTGATGCTTGCAGCATATCAGAGATATGACACATGCATCAAAGCGACCAGGTCTAGTGCGTTGTATTTACGCGCAAAGATGATTCTTCGAAATACTTGGAGTACAGAATATTTTCTATCGGCAAGGTACTTCTCGAATTTACAGGGGAGGAAGGATGCGTGGACATATTGTACCAAACGATCCAGATTACATGTTAATGAATATGTTTTAAATATATGAAAATGTGTATAAAAGAGAGAATAAATGTGTAATATTGGAAACATCTCCCCAATTGTTGGGTTGTTTTTATAGATCTAATGTCGAACCTCCTATTCTGTATGATCGGTGTTATTCACATGGGGTCTTCGCAGATTTTTTTTCTGCTTTGCCCTATTGTTTCTACAAGGGTGAAGTTACCCATTTCGCACACTTTCTTCCTAATGTCTCGTTTATTTAATTTATATTTTTAAATTTATATTTAATAAACCACCCACTGACGACCACCATTTTCAAAAACAGCAATCAAACCAAAACTTCTTTGCCTTTTTCGAAATATACACGACAAAACGAAACGCGAGGCACAGCTCTTTCAAAGCGGGGGATCTCAGCCCGGAAAGTGAAGAAAGAAAACCTTGTGGTCACTTATTACCGTCAAATGGTATCTTTTCGGGTTAGAAAATAAGCACATCTTCTCACCGGAATCTGCGACGGATGTCGATAATTTTGGAACTTGTCGGAACGAACTTCGCGAGTTATTTATTTGGACATTTTTTAAATGTGCGAAACTAAACTTTACTTGCTGCATAGAAACCCCGGCTCATACATGTACGTGTTAAAATAGCAAAACTCACTGAATCACTATACATTTCTTCAAATATTAGTTTCGTAACGAATGGCCGAATCAAAAACTAAAGGTGCGATTATGAACAATCGTAACTATTTTTAAGAGAAAATCAATACATTTTCGATATGCATGATCCTAAAATTGGCGAAGAAGGGAAAACTTTATTCATAACATACTTAAGCAAAGCTTGTCAATTTAAACCTTTTATTTTTCTGCGTTTGTATTGTCACTTTATCACAATTGTATTTCAGACAATTTGTTGTGTTATTCGTATAACGATCTATGATATTATTTGGTTGAAAATTTCAAAGCAAGTAAAAATAAAAATTTTAAATATTTGATGCAAACTAAAATAAATTCCTACCTATACAAAACGAGAAAATCATTCTCTAGAAACTATATACCTGGCAACAAATCCATACCCATGCTCTTTCGTCTCCTCTTTGCGCTACCCAGAGAGTTAAACGCGAGAGAGCGCACGAGCCTACGGATAGAGACCGTACTTTGCGTGTCTCTATATTCTAAGCCCTGCTACGAACCGTACGTAAACTTTTCGCTTTCGAGCCCTACTTAGGCATCGTACACAAATTACGTAACGCTATAGGGGGAGGGGGGGGAGTTCAGCGTTGCATTATGATCCATACAAAAAAATTTGGGTTTTCATACAAAAAGCGTTACATAGGGGGGGGGGGAGGGGTCTGAAATGGCCGATTTTAGCGTTACGTAATTTGTGTACCATGCCTTAGCAGCGACCGGTGCGGTTCGCTTCTTTGTTCGGGGCTCTACTTAACGTTAAAACGCTTGATTGAGCCCATGAGTGGGCTTGGTCTAACGCAAAGATGAAAATTTTAAGACGATAATTAAAACCATCAACCGTTTTTGTCTTCCTCCGCGCCTTGAACCGAAACCGAAGACGAAGGCGGCCACCACCATGCTACCACCCGTGCTATAAGGATTTTTTGAGCTGGAAAATTACTGCCACTTTCCAGACTTGTGCTGTTAGGTACCTACAAAAAGAAGCTGAAGGAGGTTTAACAGAAATATGCAAATGTTGGAACCCACTCGCGTTCTTGTTTCAGTGCTGTTGGACAGGGGACTAGGTAGGTAGTTTGGACCGGTGTTTCACGATCTCTTATCGCACTTGTTCACCGCTTTGAACAATGAAGGTAACATCGTTGCACAATGGGTAAAATCGACCCAAAAAACGGACCTTTTAACGCCGCTGGTTTCGGTACATGAAGTTGACCATTTCTGATGTAAAAAATACGAGAAATCCATTGGTGCTAATTTCATTCACCGCACGGCACGGGAAGTGGTCCATTTTGCCCTATTTTCATACAAAAAGAGAATCAAAATGTACTTTCAAAAAACTAACACGACTGTAGATCACTGAAAATAGCTGCAGATGTAATTAGAGGTTATTAGAAATCATAAACATATATGAAACAATATATGCCCCAACAACTGCTGAAATTGTGAAATTTACATGATTACGAATGGATTTTCAATGTTACTGATTTGAATTTCTTTTTTTTTTGCATAAACAAAAAGCGCTAGATCTGTTATCACCAGAATCATCTTCAGTAGTTGTCCAATTTGCCCCATTTTGCCCTATTATCATAGAAAAATGAGATTTAAAATGTATTTTATAAGAAACAGATACTGTAATGGAACGTTGAAATTAGTATAAGTTGCAATTGGAAGCTAACAGCTATCATGCGCATAGATGAAAGATATTTTCCCTATTTTGCCCTACATGACCCTAAAACTGCTGGATGCTAACATTTTTTCTATTGTTTTGTAATGTCACTGGTTGCAATACATGAAGTCCTAGATCATTTTTTATATATACAAATACGGTTTATCGATAAGTTTTGGAATCATTCACGAAAGGGTACAAATAGCTGTCCATTTCATCCCAATTTTCCCTGGTTTGTTGTCGCCTCATGAATGAATTGATTTCCCCCATTTGCTATGTCCGAATTGATGGACTTTTGTTACTGAAACCAATGTAATCGAAAGGAATTTAACTTTGGTGGGGAATACAGGGTATAATAAGCATTAACCCTAATCTTAATTTGTGGCAAATAAGCACACAATTGATGAAAAGAGGCATCTTAAATATATATAATTTGGTGCTTTGAGACGCCCTATTTAATCAGTTTGATGAACATTTGACATATTTTATAAAATGCTTATTATGCCCTTAATTCCCCATCAAAAGCTGAAATTATAGAAAAAGTCATATATATGTATTTTTGATAACATTGGTTTCAGAACCAATGCTTATAAAAGAAATTAATTTATTCATTCCTTGACAAAAGATCAGGGCAAATTGATTTATTCATTACATGACAAAATTCAGGGCAAATTGGGGTGAAATAGACAGCTAATTGAATATACCAATCCGAGAATGATTGTATTATTCGATAAACCGCATTTATATACATCAAAAATGATCAAGGGCTTCATGTTTTGCATCCAGCGACATTACAAAACCATACAAAATATGTTATCATCCTGCAGTTTTAGGGGCATGTAGGGTTTAATAGGGAAAATATCTTTCATATATGCGCATGATAACTTTTAGCTTCCAATTGCACCTTAAACTACTTTCAACGTTCCATAGCAGTATTTGTTTTTCATAAATACATTTTAAATATCATTTTTTCATGAAAATAGGGCAAAATGGGGAAAATTGGACAACTCTCGAAAATGGTTCTGATGAAAAAGGATCTAGCGCTTTTTGTTTATGCCAAACAAATCAATTTCATGTCAGTAACATTAAAAATCCATTCATAATTAGGAAAAATTGTGAATATTCAACAATTGTTGGGGCATATGGGGCAAAATAAGCCTTTAAAAGGATCTTCCATGTATTCATATGATTCCTATTAACTTCCAATTACACCTGCAGTTATTTTAAATGATCTACAGTCGTGTTAGTTGTTTGAAAGTACATTTTGATTCTCTTTTTGTATGAAAAAGGGCAAAATGAGGCAAAATGAACCACTTCACGTGCCGTGCGTTGTATGAAATTAGCACCAATCAATTTCTCGTATTTTTTACATCAGAAATGGTCAACTTCACGTACTGAAACCAGCGGCGTTAAAAGATCCGTTTTTTGGGTCGATTTTTCCCACTGTGCGTTGGGTTAAAGCTCTTGTGAGAGTGATGCGTAGGTTTCGCAAAGATGTTCTTCCTGCGTTGTATTTGGACTACAACACGAAAAGTTTGTGTTGGCATGAACAAGCTTAAAAGTGAATTGCGGTGAGCGAACTCATTCTCCACGGCTCATTTCTCTCACATTCCTTTATACCTAGTGCTTTGAAGTGAAGATTCGGCGAAGCAGTCAACTCTTGTCGGAGTCGCACCGGCAGATATGACCGAAGTATGGTGCAGGCATTTCTGTTAGTTACTGAGTTCTGAATTCACAAGTCTGTTTTTGATAATTAATAGACGAAGTACAAGTAATCAAACTGAGTAGATCAGACGAAAGTAATTATGGGAATTGACCGCTCCACTAACTGAAGGTACAAGCATACATACTCAGTAACGTAGAAGCTTTGATCGAAACTAGAAGACATGTGTTTCTTCTGAGAAAAAAGGTTCATATGAGACTTATTTTCCTTTCTATTCTTCTGATTCTATACAAGTCAAATGACACTCCTCATTAGGAAAATTAAGCGCACGAAGGTGATTCATCTAAAACGAACCATGCGTCTCCATTCATCGATTGCGCTCATCAAAAGTGGCCTACTAAGGTCTGTCTGTATTCGGCATGGCACACCTACTAGCGATGTAAATAGTCGTCGCCTGGGATCGATTTTCACACATAGCAACATAAGCTGCTATAGGTATTCATGAGGGCAACTCACTGAACAAAATCTTGTATGTATTCTAACATGGCTGTTGTCGCACCGACAACAGTCTTGTCAAGTGAAACACCTCCCAATCATCTTCACTCAGCCGGCTATGCTTTTTGATGGAGAACAATGTTAGAAAAGAACTTCCATATAGGGGAGAACGGGGTCAAATTCTCTGCCTCCATACTTACATCAGAAGTCTTGTCTGCTCTTCAATTGTTGTTACGGTTATGGTTTGATTACTTGTCAATTAGTTTTCTATATCCTACTTCCAATTTTCAAGTTGATACTTCAAAAATGCCTTTCACACCTTCTCCCCCCGCGTGCCTCTTTCCAAATTCAGCAACACCCCAAAATCTTGACTTGATCCGCGATGAATTGAAATTTTCTAATGAGAAAACTTCCCGCGAACAAAAGACGCACACCACGTTGTGCGGTAGTTTCCCAAACTCAGCTGGCCTCGCCTGGTCGCGTTCACCCGCACGCACCCCTTTCAGCGTTGCGTGTGGCCTAGAACTAGGGAGGAGGGGTTTGCTTCGCCAAACGCCAAACGCAAAAAGTTAAGTGATTTCGGGCTCGGGAAAAATCACTTCGACACCTGTTTAGCATAAAGAAGGAAACTTTGCGTTGTTTTTTTACTGGTTGTAGCAGCAACCAAGCCCCCTTGGCGAAAACTCGTTTGCGTTTCATGACACATTAACTCATCTCGTTGTTCGCTGCTAGGTGGTGGTGATACAGGATTTTTTTCTCGTTTTTCGGAACATTGTTTGCCGAGAAGCAGGTTGTCAGATGTTGGTGGCTCCGGTGAGGATATGTGTGTACTTTTTGAATAATTAAAGTCCCCTGGCGGATACTTTTCGTGTTCTGTTCGTTGCGACAGTGGCGAAGCCCCCGACAGGTTATTAAATGATGACATGATGTGACATGTAGTCACCAGTGGTGTCGAAGTAGGCCCAGGACATGAGAGAGTGTTTGAAACGACAGAGTATTCGTCGCCTATAGCAACAATGTTGGTTCGTGAATCGTAGTAACACTACGGTCCTACTGATTAATCGAAGCAGCCTAATGTTAAGGCACTTGTGTGTAGTGAATCTATGACAAAAGGTCGAAAGACATAAGGTCGAAGGACAAAAGGTCGAAGGACAAAAGGTCGAATGGACAAAAGGTCGAATGGACAAAAGGTCGAATAGAACAAAAGGTAAAAGCCAAAAGTAGAAGCCAATAGAAGGATATAAAGTAATGTTGTACGCCTTCGTAACGTTTCTGAAATCCGCCGAAAAATTCTCTGAAGCTCTTTGGAATGCCTCCAAAATCCCCCTTAAACCCCCGGAAACCCCATGTAACGCACCTCAGACCCTCCGAAACCCCAGAAAACGGCATGTAACGCCTCCGTAACGTTTCTGAAATCCGCCGAAAATGCTCTGAAGCTCTTTGGAATGCCTCCAAAATCCCCATTAAACCCCCAGAAACCCCATGTAACGAACCTCAGGCCCTCCGAAACCCTCAAAAACGCCATATAACGCATCCGTAACGTTTGTGAAATCCGCCGAAAAATGCTCTGAAGCTCTTTGGAATGCCTCCAAAATCCGACTAATGAGTGAAACGATTGACAGATGATCGAAAACATCGCTGGAGATGATCACTAATCACAAGTAGTAATTTTTTCTGCAGTAGAGATAGGAAGAACAGCTATTGAATTAAAGAAGGCAAAATTTCTGATTGAATTATAAGTACCTAAATAGTCGATAATTAATTCAGTAACAAAACTTAAAAGAACATCCTATAAATATAAGAAGGAAAAATTACTGAACAAAACATCAAACTAAATTGCCATTAAATACTACATCAACACAACTTGAAAGAATAGCCTATAAACAAAAGAAGGAAAAATTTCCTATAGAAATGTCAGTGGCTGAAATACATATGATTACTATAAAAGCACCATAATGTTTCTCTCAATGAGCAACAACATGAACCATTCGACCTTTTGTCCCATTCGACCTTTTGTCCCATTCGATCTTTTGTCCCATTCGACCTTTTGTCCTTCGACCTTTTGTCCTTCGACCTTCTGTCCTAAAGCCGTGTGTAGTTACGTACATATATGATTCATTCTGTAATATTTAAACCGTTAACTAAAGAAGTAGTCTTTCACTTGACTAAAGTGACTTGAGTTTGCCCACTCCAATAAGTTGTGGGCCCAGCAGACTTATGGGAAGCGGAAATTCAATATCCAAGAACTTCTTCAACTTATATTCAAGATGAGCTAATTTGAATCGTTGCTGCAGAAGCTTGGAGATTTCACCTATCCAGTTTGGGAGTTCCGGATGGAGCTGGTGTTGATACAAGAACTTCGAGCCATCGCGAACCCACCCACGTCACCGAATCCAAGTCGGTAGTTCTGGATGCCATCTGGATAGCAAACAATGCGAAGGCACGTGAATTTATTGATCTGTTGATTGAAGTCGATTGCCAACTTTGTCAGGTCATCCAGGCCGGAACAGCGAAGGACATGCGGGACGCCTCGAAGACACGAAACGTGTTGAAGAACGTGTTGTGGAAGCTGTACTTACAGCAATTACCGTGAAAGAGGAAGTATGTCGGCACTTACGAGCCAGTTAACGGTGATGGGAAAAGAACTCAAGGAACACTTGGTCGTGGCGATGCTGTTTTCAAGCCTTCTGGTGTCCGCGTGGTTACGGCACTTTTGAGTCCCAACCGGAGAAAGATCTATCCTTGAATTTGTCAAGGATCAGAATAAACCTAAATAGGAGTAGAAGATGGGCACAGTCGGTTATTCGTTCCCGGCCGCATGCGATGTCGGATCGAGTGGATGCGAGTTCTCGGTTCGGGAGGGACTTCACACATGACCTACGATATTGGTTTGTTGGAGACTCTGGATACGTCCCGCAAGGGATTACGGTAGCGGATGAAAAACAAATCAAGGCAAACGGTATCGGTGATAGCAGATTCCAACGCGTTGTTGACAGAAATGAAAACCCGATGAACATCAAGCTGACTCAAGTTTACCACGTCTTGACACTAGCATGAAGTCTTCTTTTGGTGTGCAAGATCAATGCTACTCGGTGTGTTTCGATATCACAACCTGCAAGATTTAGAAGAACGGAACGACCAATATCTTCGGAGAACGTCAGGGCAACCAGTATCAGTTGAAGAAACGATAGGAGAAAATGATGCTAACAATCGCCACTTATCCGAAGCAATGTATTTATTTGTGGCACAGGACATTTGGAGGAGTTCCTCGACGGAAATTCCTGGAGGGGCTCATTGACGAATCCCTGCAACAATTCATGGAATTCATATGTGTGGCTTCGTGGTCGTGCGGCTAGTGACACCTAGCATTTAGTCGCATCGTGCTAGAAGCGCGGGTTCGATTCCCGCCGCAGCTGTCAGGAAAAGTTTTCGGCTGCGCCACTGGGGGTTGCATGCTAGTCCGTTGTCTAGTGTCGTGCTTCCTTCAAAGAGTGAATAGCTCACTAGAAGTACTAAACGTGTCCGTGTCTTGTCTTTTTTAAATATTAGGGGAATTCCGGCAGACATTCCTAGAGGATTTTTCCTAGAAGAAATTTCAAAAGGGATCTCAGAAGGAATTTTTGGATTATTTACTGGAGGAATTCCTGAAGAAATTATTTGAGGAATGTCTGAAGGAACTCCTCGAGGAATTTTGAAGGAATACCTGAAGGAATATCTGGAGAAATTCCTAGAGGAATCCGTTGAGGATTCCCTGGAGGAATTCCTCGCGGAATTCCTGTAAGAGTTCCGGGAGACATTCCTGTAGGATTCTCTGGAGGAATTCTGGCAAGATTCCTAGAGGATTTTTTTTGGAGAAATCCCTGGAGGAATGTGTGGCGTACTTCCTCTAAAAATTTCTTCAAGAATTTTTGGAAGAAATTTAGAAGAACTTTCTGAAGAAATTCATGGATGAATTCTTGAAGAAATTTCTTGAGAATTTCCTGGATAATTTTCTGAAGACATCCGTGAGAAATTCCTTTAAGGAATTTCTGGCGTACATCCTCGAGAAATTTCTAAAATAATTCCTGGAGGAATTTTAGAAGAATTTCCTGATGAAATTCATAGATGAATTTTTCGAGGAATTCCTGAAAAAAATCCATGATAGTTTTATGAAGACATCCGTGAGGAATCCCTTTAGGACTTTCTGAAGCAATTCCTGGAGGATTTTTTGGAGGAATTATTGGTGTAATTTTTGGAATTCTTCCCCGTGAAGTTGCCGAAAGAATTTCTGGAGGTATTTCATGGATGAATTACTTAAGAATTTCTTCGAGAATTTTCTGGATAATTTTCTGGCGACATCCGTGAGAAATGCCTCTAGGATTTTCTGAAAGAATCCGTATAGCAATTGCTAGAGGAAATTTTGGGGGAATTCTGGCAGACATTCCTAGACGATTTTTACTGACAGAAATTTCAGGAGGAATTCCTGAATGTAATTCTGGGGGAATTTCTGGAGGAATTCCTGGAGGAATTTTTGAGGAATTTCTGGAGCAAAATGTGTAGGAATTTTTTGAGTAGTTTTATGAGGAATTTCTGAAGAAATTCATGAATGAATCCCTGTAGGAATTCCTGCAGAAATTCTTGGAAAATATCCTGGAAAAATTCCTGGAGGGATCCATGGAGGATACTCTGGCGGAATTCCTCGCGGAATTCCTGGAAGAGTTCCGGGAGAAATTCCTTTAGGATTTTCTAGAGGAATCCGTGGAGGAATTTCTAGAATAAACCCCTGGAGGTATCTTGGAGGAATTCCTAGAACATTTTTTGGAGGAATTCCTGGAGGGATTCATGCACAAATCTTTGGAGGAATCTCTGTAGATTGCAACATGGATTCTGATCGAAATTTTCGATCTAGGAATTCTGACTCAATTTATGAATCTCAAGATTGATATTCTTTCACAACGACATTATTTTTTTTTTATAAATGATAATTTTGTCGATATTTTTCATTGTATTTGATACGTTTATAAAATTTCATAAGAGTCGAAATAATGACTTCATATTAAAGTTTCGCATTGCCTTGACATCAACACCATCCAAAGCTTCTCCAGAATCCCAATATGAAGTACTTGGCGATGTTAGCACCACATCATGTTGAAACCCCTTCTTGGGAATTCATATTCCGTGTAATACCATGATTTTAGTTTGCACCATCATTGTATTGCACACACACCACCTCTAAGGAAGGACCCTGCGCACGCTAGTAAGATTTACCCAGGAGCTAACCCAAGAGTTTCTTTTGAGATTCCTCTCGAATTTTCTGCAATGATTCCTAAATCTTCTTCATGCGTTCGCTGAAGCTTATCGCGCTGACGTTATGCACACTCCGGGTGCCTGTCTGGGTCACAATGCACGATTAGGGTTAAGAAGGAATTGCTTAAGGAAGTTCTGTAGGAGTTTTACGAGGAACTCATACAATCATTTCATGTGGAACTCCTGAAAAACTTCCATAAGGAAGTGCAAGAATATTTCTTGAAGGAATTTCATACACCCTGAACACCAGTTACATACACCCTGAAGATTTCACAATCTGCAGGATTGTGAAGAAATTCCGGAAGTAGTTAATGGAGGCATCCCGGAAGAGTTGCGGGAGGAGCACTTGAAGGAATCCTGAAGGGAGATAAAAAAAACTCATCATTCCAGTGAGCTATGCGCTGTTTGAAGGCAGAACGACACTAGGTAACGGAATAGCAAGCATTGCCCAGTGGCACGAAGGCATACAGTTCCTAAAGGAATCTTAGAAGAATCTCTTAGATGAATTTTGCAAGAATTTCTTAGAGCAATCCCGAAAAATTTTCTTGTAGAAATCTCAGAAAGAATTCATGCAAAAACCCCAGAAGACATCCTGGTGGAATATTAAATGACAATGGAGGAGGAATCTCGGAAGAAACGTTAAAAGAAAATTCAAGAGGAAACCCATCAGAAACACATGAAGATTACCCAAAATAAAACTGTTAGAGACATCCTTGAGGGAATTCCTGAGTTCTAGAAGTGTCCCAGACAGAATTCCTGAAAGAATCATAGAAGGAACATTTTGGTTTTCATCTGAAAACCTTTCTAAGATGTTAGATACTGTACGTACGTCACTGTTGGCCAAAAAATGAAGAAATTAGGTATAAAATTGACTTAGTTATAACAGCAAGCCCAAAATAGGTACACCTGCCCAAACGGTACTAGACGGAAGTGCTCATCCAAATGCTATCCCACTCCTTTAGATTTATATTAATAACCCTTAATGTGTCCTTCCCAACATGTCCGCCCTTCCACATGGATACGCTAGGACATTCCGAATGAGACGCGAACAAGACGGCTGATTACGCACCTACCTATTCCTGTGGCAGCGCGCATTTGATGGAATGAGAAATGAGCATTGGGACGCCCTCATACGTTCGTTCGCATCATCAACGACACGTCGTCCCTCGTAGCAAGCCATGGATGAGCGCCGAGTGAGCGTGGGCCTCCTCAGTAACAGCAAAAGCAGAAGCAGAAGGCCTCGACTTGGATATGTTGTTTTTTGATAATGACAGCTCTGGGGTATCGTATAATTATATCAAAACACACACACATGCAATATTATTGCCTAAATATTTATGCATATAATAATAATAACGATAATTATTAGTGATGCTTTACATTAATTACTATCGGAGAGTCGGTGCTCCGCGAGCGAGCGAACGAACGAGTTGGTCCTGGATCAGGTTGCATTTACAACAGGCACGCACCGACTGACTGACGAACGAGGGATAGGACAGCGACAGGACAGCGACAGGACAGGGCACACTCGTTTGTGGCTTCGTGGCGGAGCGTCATTGTCGATGTGTCGCAGAGCAGCATATGTGGTGCGGGTGTAGCCGTAGGTAAGCGTGGGTGGATGGGGGCAGAGTGAACCATGCGTGAGAATACCGAACGACCGGACTGTGCTGCCGCCGCCGCGGGGGTGTTTTGCTTTATTGATGTGGTTCGATGGGTATTGGTCAGTAATTGGTATTAGGATATTTTATTGCCCCTTTCGCATTGATATAATCGTGCCCGGCGGAGCGTTGTTGGCAGCCCGATGCAAAGGTCCCCCGAGAGAGAGCGAGAGTGAGGTGTGCGCAGTTTAGGTTATCAGCTACACATACGTGGCATCAGCGATGGGAATGGGACTGCAGCAGTCCACTCCCGTGTGAATTATTGCCATAATATTCCCATTAACAATTGCATAGCAATTAAATGGCTATAGTTATTCAATACCCTCGGAGGGCTTTCAAAGAAATCAAGGTTGGCTGCGTTCCGATGCGGTGGTTTGAGTAATAAACTCGCCTGCTTTGTTTTGCAGCACATGGTCGGTTATGTTTGAAAGCATCGTAAAAAGTTACATTTTGTTAATAATGTAAATTGCATGTGTGCTTCCGGAAAAAAGCACGTCCCGAAGTAATCATTCGGGAGTTGTTTCAACATTGATATCACGATTGTATTATTTGCCTTTACCAAATTTGAACACAGCATGAAATTCTAATGCTCTACAAAGATGTTTGTGATATATTTCTCTAATAATGTGTATTAAAGCTGTTTTGAAATTGCCGCAACTAATGAATCATGAATCTTAATACATAAATATATACTGAGAACTATTACTTTAAAGAGATTCGGAAGAGATTTATGGTTCTTCTTCTTCTTCTGGATGTAACGTCTCCACTGAAAAAAAGTCTGCTTCAAAGCTTTTCTCTGTCAATGACCATTTCGCATGTGCATATCGTGTGGTAGGTACGAAGATACTCTATGATCCTATGTTTCGGAGCTGAAAAACAAAAGCTGCTGGATAGGACGTGATCAAACTTCCTAAGGTAGAACTTCTTAAGCGTGGAAGTGACCAGATGTATCAATCCATGCACCAGATTATTGTTAAGATATGGGAGGATGATGGGTATGGGATATGGGTAATTCCACTACACTAGCAGGTTGGATGGTCTCATGTGCCCAATCAACCTGCGGATGATCCTAAATAAATTTCGGAAGTATGACTTGCGTACTCATCTTCTGTTCTGTTAATTTATTTCGAAGTAGCGTACGATTCAGTGAGAGGCAATAAGCTTGGGTAGATAATGTCAGAACATGGTTTTCCGACGAAACATGCGCCGAGTACACGCTATTGAAGTAGACTTGGGAACTTTAAACGTGCGGGAAAGCTGGAAGAATATCGACGAAGACCGACGAAGACGGTGCTCTACTATAAGCTCGGCACTGGAATAAAATTACATTGTAACCAACATGGTGTCTAGGTAATGTAAGAAGGGTTTTTGAAAGCGTTTCAAAAGCTTTCAGGAGGCTTCAGGCGTACTTCAAGGAATATAAGGAATATTAAACCCTAGTAGGGCGTTGTGGTCAATATGATCCAAACATGTACGCTAAACGGTTACCACGTCAGTGAGGTGCGCTCAGCGTATGATCTTATTTAGATGGTTTCAGGAAGTATTCTGGGGCTATAAAGCGCGTTTCACAGTGCTTCAAACGCTCTGATTCAGAGGCATTTCAGGGGGTTCCGACGTCATGGTTCCGGTTTCATGGCGTCTAAGCTAGTGTCAGGGGATTTCAGTAGCATTTCAGAAGGGTCTTAAGATGTGTTTCAGGAGGTGTTAGGAGCGCTTTAGGGTCCTCGGGTGAGTTTAGGGGTTTTCTGAAGTGGCTTTTCAGGAGGCCTCACAATGATTCTTAAGTTCAATCGAAGTTTCCCGGGCATTCAAGTGGAACCGAAGGAGTTTCAGAGGTTTTTCAGTTGTGTTTGAGTGAGATTCACGGGGTTTCATGGAGATCATGCCAGTCCTAGGGATTCAGTAAGGATTAGCGGCATTTCAGGGGTGTCCCATGAAATTTCAGGAACTTCTCAGTGGTGTTTCAGAGTGTCTCATGGAGATTTACGGGAGTTTTAGGGGCCCTTACAGGGTTTTCGAATGTTTCAGGAATTGTGATCGAGTCTTAGGAAATTTTGCGGGATTTACAGGGACGTCCCGGGAAACTCAGCGGCGTTTCATGGTTCAAGGGGCTTTGGCACATCTCCAGGTGCATTTCAGAGGTCTTTCTGGGAGTTTCAGGAGGTTTAAGGACAGTTTCAAGAGGATCCTTGAGCTTTGTATTGGGCGTTTCATAGAATATTCTAAACAGTTTCAGGGGTATCATGGGCGTTTGAGGGGTGCTGCCCAAGTATCTCTGAAGCACTTCAAAAGCCCTTGAATTCCAGGGTGTTAATGGCTTCACAGAAATCTTAAGGACAAGGTATTTGGAGTACATAGCCAAAATTTTCTAGAGCACCGTTTTTTTGAACCGTTGATTGGATTTTGACGAAAATGCATCAGGCTGTTGACAACCACTGAGCAATCAGCGTGATGCATTTTCAGCCATATCCGTTCAACGATTCAAAAAAACGGTGCTCTAGAAAATTTGAGCTATGTACTCCAAATACCTTGTCCTTAAGCTCCTTTGAAATCCTCTAGACGCAGATAGCATTTCACCGTAGCGATTCACTGGGGCGTCAATTCATCGACCACACTGGGGATTTGAACATTTTTCACCACAGCAAGAAGCCAGTTTTTTGTTTTTGCGTCCTGGAAGGTTAAACCCCCTTGAAACCTCCATGAAATTCAACTGCAAGCCTCTGAATCCCCCTTAACCCAACTGAAACCTCATGAAAAGCCTCTGACACAGATTCTGAAATTCTCAAAACCTCTGTGAAGTTTACTCAAGAGGGTCAGAAGTCTCCAAAAACGCCTCAGGAACACCCTGAACAGCATCAGAACGTCTGGAATCGCTTTGAAACGCCACTAAAATTCCCTATGAAATCTCCGTGAAACTAATCTTAGAGCTCTGAAGCTCCCTAAAACATCTCTGAAAGCTCCTGGAATGCCTCTGAAACCCCCATGCAATTTATTTAAAACTCACCTGAGAGCCTCTGAAGCCCTCTAAAATCCTCCTGAAACCTTCTGAAACACCTTGAATCGCCTTGAACACTTTGGAACGCATCTGAAACCCCCGTGAAACCTCAATGAAACTAATCTGAAAACCTCTAAAGCTTTCTAAAATATCTCTCGAACGTCCTGAAACGCATTGAAACGCTCTGAAGCCCCTCTGAAATCATCGTGAAGCTCACCTGAGAGCCTACAAACGCCACTGAAGCCTCTTGAAACATCTTGAAAAACCACCGTGAAGTTTACCTGAGAGCCTATGAAGCCCCACGATAGCCCACTGAAACCTCCTGAAACGCCATGAAAGCTGACACAGCCTCTGGCATCTATGTTCTATCAAGTCTTAAGTTCTATGACTGTATATGAGTATCCGAAAACTTCGTGGAGTTCAGATGATTTGATCTATAAGTGCAATCAGCGATCTAATTCAGCATTATGAATGAAATTTATGCTCACACAGCCTCATGTTACTATGTGTTGTCAAGTGGTGAGTTCATTGTCAGTTTGAGGATCTCAAAGAACTTCCTTGACTATAGGTCATCCGACGGTACAGCCTCATAAAGCTGTGGCCGTAATGCTTGTACATCACTAAGTATATAATGTATATAATGTATTAAGTAAAGTAATGTAAGTATGCAACGCTTTGAAACGCCTTTGAATCTCACTTGAAATCTATGTGAAACTCACCCGAGAGCCTTGAAATGCCTTAAAAACCTCATGAAACTAATCTTAGAGCATCTGCAGCCTCTGAAAACTCTGAAAGCCTGAGAACCTCCGAGACCTCCAATACACCTCTCAAACGTCCTGAAACGCATTGAAATGCTTTAAAACGTCTCTGTAGCCCCCTCTGAAGTTGACCTGAGAGCCTACAAAGCTCTCTAAAACGCCTTATGAAAGCCCTCTGAAACCTCCTGAATCACAATGAAAGTGCCTCTGATTTTGTAGAACATTTCGATTTTCTAAAAAAATGGTACAAGGTCTATTTTTTGAGCATTTTTCATCAAAATTGACTAAAAACATACACTATTTTATATATTCAACCATGAAAGTTTTATCTGATAGTGCCATTCATATGCATCATTTCTCTAAAAAAATCAATAAATTTGGAAATAAAAATATTTTTGAGAATTTTAATGAAAAAGGGTCATTTTTTCAAAAATTGTTCTGGCGGAATCTCCAAACGATTTTTGAGAAAATCGAAATGTTCTACAAAAATACGCGTATATTTCATTTAAGAGTTGAGCACCTTGACTTTTCGAATATCGATTTTTTTTGGTACAGCCTAATGAAGGTATTTTCATAGACAAATTGATGGGATTGTATTCGTTTACGGGCTGTGAAAAATGCATTCTTATCAAAAAACCAATGTAAATATCTTTTTTTCTAACGCAAAAGATTGAATTTATCCCAATGGAATCAGGAATTATAGACGTATGAATATCTGCTTTGCATTAAAAGTAGGGTTAAATTACCCCAATTCGGCCAAGATGGCAAGAAATAATCGTGGGCTCGAAACGAATACCATCCCATTAGTTTGCCAATGAAAATGTCTTTGTTTTGATGAGAAAAGATTGCCGATATCCCAGCGGCATCCAGAAATATTCAATTTTACGACATTTTCTTGAAATAAGAATCCACTGTGCATTGGAAGGGTTTTTGAGTATCTTTGCAGAAATCCAACGTTAGATAGGAGACGCATGGTACCTATGACTGCATTTGGCATAATTGAGGTGAAGCAAGCTACCACCTTTGCCTGATTTAAAAAAAAGGAGACCAAAATATAATTTCTAAAGAGCTTTTCCAACCATAACCATAACTCAACATTACGCGATATCATTTGCAACTTTGACCTAATGGTGTCGCTGCCGTCGTCGCCCGGTGAGAACCACACGGTGATGCTACAAAATTTGGCCCAATCTAAAGAGTGGCATTTGTCACGAAAGATATGTGGCTTCCAAAGCGCCACCACGCCACAACGGAGAGCGTGAAAAAAAAAAAACTGTTTCGAAATGAAAATATACGACCGCAAAGCCGAGTCACTCTGATGGGAGACACTAACCTCATCATCACCTGGAACAGTAGGTACACCGACCGTGACAGCTCAGTTTATAATAATTAAAAATATTAAACATATCGCAGTGTAGTGCTGCTGGCTGTGGGGATGATATCCACACACATGGGGGATTTTGGGGGAAGAAAAAAACTCCGCGTTCTCAAATTAGAACCACCACCGTTCGTTGTTGGTTGATATGATGATATGACCCAAGTCCGCATCAACGTTCGTCAATGTACTCTACACTCAACAAAATTGACACTACTGGTTTGTGTGATTCGACTCATGGATTCTCCAGTGTTTTCACGAGTTTTATACGGCGTTCTGACTTCAGATAATCAACCGTCAACGATTCACCTTCAAAACTCATGTGCTATACAATGTTCATCAATCTATATGTATGTGAAGCACATCATATGAATCAGACATATCAATTTCCATGAGTGTAGCAAAGGCAGGACTCGGGACACGCATCATGTTGGTAATAAACCAAATTAAGCCAAACTTTGCTTTCATTATCGCGTTGCTCACACTGACTGCTGCTACTACCAAATGATGTTTTAACGGGACCCACTCCCTACTGCCATCTTTGTTTTCGCGCCGCTGGCTGGCTGGCTGCTGTCAACTTTACGCGGTTTATGATGGCTCTGCTCCTGCTCCCATATTGTGAGTGCGTGTTTGCCTATTAGGTTTTATAGTATGAAAAATTTATGCAAATGCATCTCCATGTCTACATTAAATAGTGAAACGTTTTCGTGGAACAGGGTGCCGAATGATATCTTTCGGTTCTCGGGTGGACGAGTTACGATTATGGCATGGAAACTCAAATTTGGACAGCCTATGTTCAAATATGGAACCTTCGTCAACTGAATCGCAAAAAAAACTCCCATATTTTCCACATTCTGAACGTCATCCCAAATCCATGTGGAGAAGAACGAAGCATTGCTATTAGTTTCCCTTTGACTGTATGCACATTTTTTCGCTGATCATAAATCTTTAAAATTAAATTTGTACTTTCCCGTCCTCGACGACCACGACGACGTCCTTCGACTACGGTCCCAAATGGCGAAAGTCCTCGTCGTAGTTGCTGCATCAACCATCATCACACATTCCCAACTGGCCACCGACTACGATGGACGACGATTGTGGCGTGGCATGGCATGGCAGCAGCAGCAGGGAGACAAGATTTAGCGCAAAATCTAGCATTTTTCAATACATTTCCCTTCGTTAGGGCGTCCGTCCGTCCGCATGGACCTGTCACATCGTCGTCGTTGGTCGCTGATGGCCACTCCCTGCTGAGTGGTGGTGGACCTCCCGCTCGCCTGAGGACGAATCACCACCGCCAGTGCAGTAGTGGCCGGTTACCAGCAGCACCAGCAGCAGCCCCAGCCGTGTGTAACATATGTAAAAGCGAGCCCCCCAAAGATGGAAACGAAGAAAAATGTGGTTTTCCGCAGCATTACGTAGGGTAGGACGTGCACATCTCGGGATTCTCCAGTCGTGCCGCTCTAGCTGGTTGGTTGACGATTGCCTTGCTGAACCACATGTCGCGACATTCCATGGACGGGACAGTGCTTTCGGTTGCTGAGAAAAAGGTTAAAAATAAAATCCCAGTTCTCTGGTTATTCACTGATTGTTACTCCACGGGAATGTTTTGTTTTTTTTCTGTCTGTATTAACGAGATTTTTAACCCTAGGCTAGTTCATCTCGGGACCCACGTTATACTTCCCTTCCGAGGAAGAACCCACATTTTGTGAGTATGTCGGGAGTGGGATTCGATCCCAGGTCCTCGGCGTGATAGTCTTGTGTTCTTACAACCACCACACCAGGTCCGCTCCGGGAATGTTATGTTATTATTGTGTTAGTAAACTAGTAACCAACACAACCTCAACAAATTAAGTGTACGTTCGGTCAAATGGTGAATTAAGTGTCTTTTTAAGGTTTACATGGACTTCCTTCAATTTGGGTCATCAAATCTACAAGCATAGCTAATGATCTCTCGCTATATCACGAATAAGGTTTAAATTCACATATGCTCATACAAACATGAGTGTTTTAAAATGCCCTGAATCATCTTAAGCCCCCACAACCCCTTCCCCGTGGAAGCCCAGGTTTCTTCAAGGTCCTCTAAAACTCCCTCAAACATCATGAAGCTTCTCATCATGCATTAAAATACTCTGAAATACATTGAAACCCCTCCGAAACCTCATGGAATTTTCGTAAACTTCTCTTGACTCTCTCGAAGCCCGCTGAATCTCCTTGAAATCCACGAAACCCCCAGAATTTCTTCGAAACATTTTACACCTTTAAGAACCTTTGCGAACTCTTCCTTTGAATCGCCAATAATCACAAACCACCTGAACCCAACAGAATCACTTTTTTCAGCTCCTCTGAATCCCCAGACGCCACCTGAAATTCCATCTAATTCCTTAAAACGCCTTCAATCCCTCTAAACCCCCATCCTCCCCGAGACCACTGACTTCTCCCGAGACTTCTCTGAACCCTTCAGTGCGCACGCTGTTGAAAACAACTACAACTCCAGAAACCTCGTCCACAGTACATAGCACGGTCATAATGAACTTTTTGGACTCTTAGGAACCCTCCGTGAAACCCAAGGAACCCTCCGTGAAACCCTATCGAAGCGATATGCAATTCCCTGGAACCCCTCTAAAAACCCTCGTGGTATCAGAAGGTCTGCTGCCTTGAAACTAGGGATTGTCAACAAACTCAGCTTCCACTAGCTCTACTCTTCACGGCGCAGAGCGCAATGCATAGTACATGGGAGGTGGGCAATGTCCCGCCACTAGATGGAGCTTCGTATGGTTTGTAATGTATAGATTGTTGACACTATGGATCCAGGGAGATCCTATGGGTGAGTGTCATGCTGATTTTAGAGGGATTCATTGGTGTTTCATGGGGTTTCAGAGGACAGATGACTTATGATGAATTCTAATGTAGGAGAAGCGTTTCAGGGAATTTTAAGGCCGTTTCTTTGAGCTTCAGGCAGTTTTGGGAGGATCTTTTAGGACGTTTCAGAGATATACAAGTGGTTTCAGAGAATTTCGATCGGGATTTCAAGGAGACATGGAGTTTGGAGGGGATTTCAGAAGAACGGATTCATGAAGATTGGAAGGATTAAAAAAAGGATTTCAAGGGTTTCAGGTCCGTTTGAGGGATTTGGGGGTTTCCGGCTCTGGAGTACCTTGAAACCCATCTGAACTCTCGCAAGCCGTAAAACCCCCTTGTATCCACCAAAAAACGCACTCAAACGGCATTAAGAATGACCCTGAAATCCCCTGAAATGTCGTTAAAGCTTCTAGAAACGCCTCTGAAAACCCTTTGAAACTCCCTGAATTGTCCTCGAAAAGTAAAAACCCCCTGAAACCCCTTTGAAAATCTTCCGGAAGCCCCTTGAAACATCATGAAGCTCCCTGAAGCAGCATAAAGTACTACTTAAAGCATTTTTAAACACATTGAGACCTCAGAAAACGCTTCTGAATCCCAGAGTGCCCTAAAACTCCTATGAAAATCCCCTGAAACCTCTCTCAAATCTGCAAAAAAACCCTTTGAAACACCCAGAAAACACTGAAACATCCTCGATACATCTTACAGTCCCATAAAACGTCTCTGATAAGGTGACTTCATTTCCCTAGAGCTGTTTGAAACAAGAAATGGCCCTGAATACCCCTCAAATATCTACCTCTTGAAGCTCCTTGAAACGTTCCTGAATCCACCTGAACTGCCCTGAAGCAATCTCACAACTCTTATGAATCCATCCGAGATCCTCAGAAACGCCTTTTTAATAAGGAACATTTATGCCTCTAGAAATTCCCCAAAATGTTCCCGAAACTCTTGGAAATGGCCCTGAAATGAGAACTCGTTGAAACCCTCTGAAACGCCCTGCAAATGTTCGTTGAACTCCCGGAAACTCCCTGAAACGTCCCAGAATTACCTTAGAACATTTTCTGAAGCCCTCTCAAACGTACCTGAAGTCCCCTGGAACTCCTATAAATTCCCCGAAACTGTCTGAAACGCGCTGGAACCCGCCATTCAAGGCGACCTTATCTCGTTGATTTTATTCCTGTGGTGGCAAACCGCCAGATCAAGAAACACCCTTCAGACCAGTGTCTGCAGCGGACTCTCTGGAGAGATGACCCGTCGGAACCTATTCGCATTTTTGAGCTCTCCACAGTGACATATGGATCACGATCGGCGGACCTTACGCAGAGTGCGGAACTGGAGACAAACTACCATGGACCGAGTGGAATGGAGACGGCTACTATGTACAGCAGAGGCCACCCGGCCTTAGCCTGATCGGTAAGGTAAGGTACGGTTACGTATGGCACTTCTTCAGCACCGTATCTAGCCACTCGCTGGAAGGAGCTCTTTATAGCAGGGTTTTAGTCTCATAATCTCGCAGCCGAAATCGTTGGCAAAGACGTTCAAAATGATCAGCATTGGATCTGGAAATGGTCATAAAATTCTCCGGAGATTCTCTCGCATATTCCAGAGCCACTACGGAATTAACGAACCAAATTGGGCCCAGAACCAGGCGATACATCGGTTCGTTTTCCAACGTTCAAGTCGAAACTGGCACCTCAGGGAAACAGCATGTCACAATAAAGAATCTGTATCTGTCTTGGATCGAACTTTCCTCAGCGCTATTGTTGCGCGGTCAGAAGCATTGACTATCCAATATCCAAATGAAGTGTTATTTCTGGACTGATTCTATAATCGTCCTCCAGTGGGTTTTGACTGCTCCATCCCACTGGAGAACGTTTGTGGCAAACCGAGTGTTCGAAATACAACACCTGATGAAAGGCGGGCTGTGGAATCACGTTCCTGGAATCCAGTATCCGACAGACATCATCTCTCGTGGCATGCTGCCAGCAGATCTCAGAGGTTATACGGCATGGTGGAATGGTTTACCTAGGGTCACTCAACCAAAGAGATTCTGGCCTGCTTTTGTCCGTCCTACGTCCAAGGACTTCGCAGCAGAACAACTCTAGGAAAGACCGATTGTCCTGCTGATTCAAGTCCACGGGTCAAACCCCATTTTAGACCTACGTTCATTGTATATCGTGGCCTTCCTGAGAGTTTGCCACAGTTGTAAGCAACGAAATCCCTCAAATCGACGAGCTGGTTATCTGGATACTATTCAGAACAACGATACCCTCATGCTTTTGGTTCGCATAGATCAGCAAGAGCCGCTGACAGAAGACATCAAGACCATCTTCAAGCAAAAATCCCTAGCTCCGATTTTGGAATCCTGAAGGAATCCGTTTTTTGGAATATTGAAGGTTGCCTTCACAACCTTCCGGTGACGGAAACACGCAACCACGCAACTAGGCACGGAAAGTTGTTCAAGATTGTATCAGTTGTTATCGCTGTGAGCTGACTGTTCAGGAGCAGATAATGGGAGACCTTTTTTTAACGAGTAACTTCCATTTACTAGTTCCTGAAAACCGGCATTTACCGTAGTGAATCGCTGTTTTGTCGTCATCTTGGCCACATGTCTCTTCCGGTAAAATGCTATGTTGCCATATTCGTGTGCCTTGTCACCAAGGCGGTGCTTATTTAATTGGTGACGGATCTGACAACGAACGCCTTCGAATGCAGAAAGTTTCAAGGGGATTCACGTGCGCTAGCCGAGCTTCTAACACAGTTCCGGTCACAGCAGCATCAGCATTCCATCGGTTACTTCTGTGTAAAAAAGGGGATGGAATTCAAGTTTAAATCTCCCTTGATCATCAGACTTGGGAGCAGGGATGCTAGATGATTTTTTGAAAAATCTGTATCACTCTTTTCAAAAATTTGTGTTTCATACAAAAATAGAATGACCCCTCCAGCTCAAAAATCTTTATTTTATATAAAACGAAATCTGTACGGATGCTCCATAATCTGTAAAATACAGATAAGTCTGTAGTTATGGCATCCCTGCATCGGAGACCTCTGAGAGGCCGCCGGTAAATTGTTCAAAAAGTACCTGAAACCGACCATCTGAATCACCGTTCTGTATAAGAACGACCTCGAGACGCTGCTCGTCCAGATTAAGGGCAGCCTAAACTCCAGGCCGCTTACCCAGTTGTCTACTTCAGCCAAGAGCCTAGAAACCCTTAAACCCGTTCACTTTTTGGTCCACCGTTCCCTGGTCGTTGCTACTGAACCATCGTAGGGATAAATCCGTCAGAATCATCTCAACCGCTACCAAATAACGCAGGATCTTTTCGTCGACTTTGTCAAATACAACCCTAAGACCTTTCATTGTTTCATGTTGATCAACTGTAGCATTTCATTGAGACTCTACGCATTGCTGTGGCGGTTATCTGATCATGGTTAGCATACCTGCGGACCACCCCAGCGATGGTGTCGCTGAGCTGGCCCCATGTCGGCAGCCTATTTAATGCACCCATAGATAAACGAAAGTGCACCATAGAAAAACAAAAATGCACCATAAATAATTAAGTAATGTACCGATAAAATGCACAGCATTCTCCATAAATAAATATAAAAGTTCCATAATAAATTAAAAATGTAGCGGTAAACCAAAAAAAATTCTAGTTAAAAATGAAACATTGTATCAATAAAAAATTAAATAAAACACCATAAACAAATAAGTTTGCTCCATAAAAAATAATAAAAATATCCATAAATAATGAACATTTGCTCCATAATTATACCATAAAAAATTGAAATTGCACCATAAATATAATCAAATTGCACCATAAACAAATTGTAAATTTTACCACAAAGAATGTAAAAGCCACATAAATTTAATCTTATTGTACCATTGCTGCAGTGTCCAACGACATATAGTTTTAGGATGTGGATGGGATAATGTTAATATTAAAAGTAAGAAGAAAATAAACAGAAACCATGTACCGAAGCACGCATCCATGATAGAACGACTTAAAAGATGGAAACACTATGAATGCAATTTACCGGATAATCGCTTGCTGTTCGAACTCGCTAACGCTCACGGGATAACATCTCTGTTTGCATTATACCGGGCAAATTCTTGGATTTGTGGATTACCTAGAACCGAATCGACACAGTTACAATGCATCCACAGACTACGCCGCATGTATTAAAAGAATCCGCATTTTGAAAGAAGGGTTAACCCTTGGAGTTTACATAATATGTAATGTAAATATATTATATTTATTAATGATTTCAATTTGATCGGAAAAATTATCAAAAAATTAATCCATGTTTTATATAATTATAAAATAAACTAAATATCCTGATAACAACTGACGTTCTTTTTATTAGATTCTTTTTAGATTATCAGGAGGAGCAGAAAACGGGCTTGGTGGTCTAGTGGCTACCGCTTCTGATTCGTATGCAGAAGGTCATGGGTTCAATCCCTGGCCCGTTCCTTTCATCCTACTTTATATCTTTCTATCCACTTTCTCTCGCTCTCTCTTCTCTACATATACAACTAATGTATATTCATATGTTCATAGTCTTCACTAGAACTAGAAACGAATTGGAAAAAAGTCGTTTCCCTCCCTTCCAACTTCTTCTCACAGCACAGTATATATAACGCCTACAAGTTATGCAAACAAAGCGTGCTGTGCCGCTTGACCTTATTCACCTTATTCACCACACAATCTATCACGAACACTATAAAAATAACCCCTATCCATGGATCGCATCCGTGCTGGTTGTGGGGATGCAGAGGTGATCTCGGTCTTTAGTAGCAACAACCAGCACACTAGAATGTTAGAACATTCCTTTCCCTTCCTAACTGACTATAAGGACGTGGTCGGCGCCGTTATTGATCAAGAATGTATGAGCTGCTTAAATTGCACTTTTAGAATAAGTGGAGTGTCCCAGCCCTTATTCATTTGGATCCCAGTGCAATTGGTACCAGCTCAGATCTGCACGGAGGAGCAACCATTGACATGTATAGTCAGATTTGATTTTTTTTAATTAAGGCAGAAGGAGCAGAATATAGCCTTTTAAATAACACATATTACTATATACTTACATATTTCCAGTGCTACTAGCCATTGAAATACTGCTAATGATGCAGAATTTGATTAATTTTTGTAGATTTTGCATTCTTTGAGGTAAAATTTATAGTTTGTTAATGGTGCAATTTGATGATATTTATGGTGCAATTTTAATTTTTTATGGAGCAAATATGGTATAGTTATGGAGCAAATGTTCATTATTTATGGAAATTTTTATTATTTTTTATGGAGCAAACTTATTTGTTTATGGTGTTTTATTTAATTTTTTATTGATACAATGTTTCATATTTAACTAGAAAATCTTTTGGTTTACCGCTACATTTTTAATTTATTATGGAACATTTCTATTTATTTATGGAGAAAGCTGTGCATTTTGTCGGTACATTGCTTAATTATTTATGGTGCATTTTGATTTTCCTATGGTGCATTTTGTAATTATTATGGCCGCAATAACCTTTTACCCCCCATATCTCCTCGTCAACCATGTGAGCACTAAAGTTGCGGAGACCAACACGACATTCATCAACCATGCTCCCATTCGATGACGTCGAGAAACGGCGACCAGAACTAGTAGCTTACCGATTGTTTGAATAAGGCTGAGCTAATGAATATGACAGCTCCGCTTGAATTTGCTTTTGTAGAATAGTACACGCAGCAAAATGAGGCTTGTTTAAAACAATAAAACGCATGATTGATTTTCAAACTGAGCATTTACTTATTCCGAAGTTATATTTCTTTGTTCTTATTTAGAGTTTATCGATCAAAACAACCAATTCCCATCATTCCATATAACGTAAAAATCTGCATTTGTTTCAACAAAATGGGGACCATAAACATGGCCCGGAAGCACTCACACATCTTCAAAATTCTTACCCCAACATCGCCACACCGAAGAAAGTGTAGCAAATCCATCACTCCAACTTCCAAGTGCAGTTTTGGCCGTGATGGATAACGCGCAGGTACTCAAGATTCCATCCAAAAAAAGTTGGTCAGTTTCGTTTTTTTGCCTTTTTTATTCGTTCTCGCTTCCATCCGCTTGTCGAGTGTCTAAAAATATATTTTCGAGCTGCCGCAGCAGCTGCCGTCACCAACACAATCACTTCCCGGCTTTGTTAGTGGCAAAAGTGCAGTCGTTTAACTCAATCTGTTATTTTATGTTGAAATTATCAAATCTCTGTTTGTTCTAACAAACTGTGAAAAATTTCGGCAAATGAAAATATTTGTATTATCGAACAATGGAACAGTTCAGTTTAAACTAGAAATCAGTTTGTCGCTATAACAAACTGAAAAATTGGTTGATTTGAACTAGAATTTAATTGTGTTTACAATTTATTTTTCTGCGTGTAGAGTTGATGTATTGAAAATCACACTTTTCAACGGAGGCCGGCCAAGTTAGGAATTAATTTTATATCATCCTTGTTGGAATTTGACCAGTTCTCAGTCCTCTCCACAACACGATAAACATCTCTTACTAACTTTCCATCCGATAGGTAGGTAAGCGAAAGCAAATACTTCACATTACTTTGCCGTTCTACGCATAGTTGTCCCATGTTGAAAAACTTGAAACTGAGAAAATCGCAATTGAAGTTTCAAACAGGTTTTTCATGTTTTTTGGCCAAATGGTGCAACAAATCTGATTTAAGTTTTCATAGTATCGTTAGAAATCGCTTATATTTTCATGCCTGAAATATTTTCAATCAAATATTTTAAAAAATATAGTGTTTTTACCAAAAAAAATGATTAGTGGGACTGTTATGCCTAGAAATGAGGTCCTGTTGGCGAAATTTCCACGCATATCAGTCCCACGATAATTAGTCGTCTCTTTTCACGCTCAATGTTGTATGTTCTATACTTTTTAGTAATATTTTTTTAATAACAAACAATGTTAGCTTCTCTTATAACATTATAAGACTCTCATGCATAAGGCTCAAATGTCTCGAGGCAAAACGGAGCCGAAAGACAGCATAAGAGTGACGTCACATTTTAACACTTTCTTAATAATCGGGTAAGTAGGAACTACGTGAGTGAGTTGGTGAATAAGAAGTTGATTAGTGAATTGATAAGAGGATGAATATGAGTCAGTTATGAATTAGGAAAGTTACAGCTTACAGGGAGTTGCCCCGTTATTTTTAATGTGTTGGTAAGAGAATTGTTAAATTGGTGAGTGTGATAGTAAGTAAATGAGTTAGTGAGTCAGTGAGTGACATCATGAGTAAGTGAGTATGTTGGTTTATGAGTATGAGAGATCAGTTCCGTAGGGGTGAGTGCATTGATAAGTGAATTAGTGAGTTAGAAAGTGAGTTATATAGTATGGGTTTCGTCACCGTGCGGTTAGAAGCGCGAGCCATTTAGGCGTATTGATATCCACGCCGTAGTGTGACTTCGATTCTCACTCCAGTCTGAGGAAACTTTCCATCAATCGAAGAATTCTTCATTTGGCCACTGGGTGTCGTACACTCCAATCTCCATTAAAGAAATAAGTCGGGATATTTAAATGTATTCATTACGTAAATAGATTATATTTTTACTGAAATAGCTCTTCCATCGCAGTTTACGTCGAAATACATACATATATACAGTATTATCGAAATAAGCGATTGGAACGTTAGGCCAAAAACGTTATAAGATCGAAAAGGTC
The DNA here is from genome assembly GCF_035046485.1 of Aedes albopictus. Classification (NCBI taxonomy): domain Eukaryota; kingdom Metazoa; phylum Arthropoda; class Insecta; order Diptera; family Culicidae; genus Aedes; species Aedes albopictus. The sequence goes on along the minus strand of NC_085136.1, from coordinate 328,756,057 downwards.
ATTCGGCCGAAAATGTTGTTAAGTCGAAAAGGTCATCAGGCCGATATATCGTTTGGTCGAAAAAAACCGCAAAATTTTGTTACATCAAAGTACAGGTCGGACTCGATTATCCGGGGGTTCAATTAACCGGGGGCCCGATTATCCGGGGCTCGATTATCCGGGAAAAATGGCTCGATTATCCGGGGAAAAGTTTGTTTTTGCTTTGTTTACAAATTTTTAGATTACAATATGTCAACAAATGTGATAAACATCAAATACAACACCTGTAAGTAGGATTTAGCCTATTTAAAAATTGTTTTTATTTTTTCACATTTTTCAGCTAAAATTTCATTTTCAAAAAACATGGTTGTAATAATACTAGACGTTGAGTTTAGACCCTACAACGTTATGTATGTTAGCTTCTATGTTTAACGAATAGTTTTTGATTGAAGAACATCAAAAATAAAAGAAAAGAAGCATGGCTCGATTATCCGGGTGATTCGATTATCCGGGGTGAAATAATTTTGGAGTCACCCGGATAATCGAGTCCGACCTGTATTTACATGGCCGAATAAGTCATTAGGCCAAAAACGTCATTGAACCGGATTAATCATTAGGCCGAAAAGGTCATTAAGTCGTAAAGGTCTTTAGGCCAAAAATGTCCTTAGGCCGAAAAGGTCTTTAGGCCGAAAAGGTTTTTAGGCCGAAAAGGTCTTTAGGCCGAAAAGGTCTTTAGGCCGAAAAGGTCTTTAGGCCGAAAAGGTCTTTAGGCCGAAAAGGTCTTTAGGCCGAAAAGGTCTTTAGGCCGAAAAGGTCTTTAGGCCGAAAAGGTCTTTAGGCCGAAAAGGTCTTTAGGCCGAAAAGGTCTTTAGGCCGAAAAGGTCTTTAGGCCGAAAAGGTCTTTAGGCCGAAAAGGTCTTTAGGCCGAAAAGGTCTTTAGGCCGAAAAGGTCTTTAGGCCGAAAAGGTCTTTAGGCCGAAAAGGTCTTTAGGCCGAAAAGGTCTTTAGGCCGAAAAGGTCTTTAGGCCGAAAAGGTCTTTAGGCCGAAAAGGTCTTTAGGCCGAAAAGGTCTTTAGGCCGAAAAGGTCTTTAGGCCGAAAAGGTCTTTAGGCCGAAAAGGTCTTTAGGCCGAAAAGGTCTTTAGGCCGAAAAGGTCTTTAGGCCGAAAAGGTCTTTAGGCCGAAAAGGTCTTTAGGCCGAAAAGGTCTTTAGGCCGAAAAGGTCTTTAGGCCGAAAAGGTCTTTAGGCCGAAAAGGTCTTTAGGCCGAAAAGGTCTTTAGGCCGAAAAGGTCTTTAGGCCGAAAAGGTCTTTAGGCCGAAAAGGTCTTTAGGCCGAAAAGGTCTTTAGGCCGAAAAGGTCTTTAGGCCGAAAAGGTCTTTAGGCCGAAAAGGTCTTTAGGCCGAAAAGGTCTTTAGGCCGAAAAGGTCTTTAGGCCGAAAAGGTCTTTAGGCCGAAAAGGTCTTTAGGCCGAAAAGGTCTTTAGGCCGAAAAGGTCTTTAGGCCGAAAAGGTCTTTAGGCCGAAAAGGTCTTTAGGCCGAAAAGGTCTTTAGGCCGAAAAGGTCTTTAGGCCGAAAAGGTCTTTAGGCCGAAAAGGTCTTTAGGCCGAAAAGGTCTTTAGGCCGAAAAGGTCTTTAGGCCGAAAAGGTCTTTAGGCCGAAAAGGTCTTTAGGCCGAAAAGGTCTTTAGGCCGAAAAGGTCTTTAGGCCGAAAAGGTCTTTAGGCCGAAAAGGTCTTTAGGCCGAAAAGGTCTTTAGGCCGAAAAGGTCTTTAGGCCGAAAAGGTCTTTAGGCCGAAAAGGTCTTTAGGCCGAAAAGGTCTTTAGGCCGAAAAGGTCTTTAGGCCGAAAAGGTCTTTAGGCCGAAAAGGTCTTTAGGCCGAAAAGGTCTTTAGGCCGAAAAGGTCTTTAGGCCGAAAAGGTCTTTAGGCCGAAAAGGTCTTTAGGCCGAAAAGGTCTTTTAGCCGAAAAGGTCTTTAGGCCGAAAAGGTCTTTAGGCCGAAAAGGTCTTTAGGCCGAAAAGGTCTTTAGGCCGAAAAGGTCTTTAGGCCGAAAAGGTCTTTAGGCCGAAAAGGTCTTTAGGCCGAAAAGGTCTTTAGGCCGAAAAGGTCTTTAGGCCGAAAAGGTCTTTAGGCCGAAAAGGTCTTTAGGCCGAAAAGGTCTTTAGGCCGAAAAGGTCTTTAGGCCGAAAAGGTCTTTAGGCCGAAAAGGTCTTTTAGCCGAAAAGGTCTTTAGGCCGAACAGGTCTTCAGGCCGAAATGGTATTTTGGCCAGGTCTTGGCGAAATGACCTTGTTCTATACCTGAATTATTCGGCCCTAACGTCCTCTTCGGCCGAATGAATTTTTCGGCCTAATGACCTTTTCGGCCTAATGGCTTATTTTGCGTAATGACCAACAAAGCATACAACTGATTAAGCTTTTGTACTAATTTTAAATGACTAGAAATATGTACATATCATTGAAATAAAATATGTTTAGAAAAACAACAGCTTAAGTTTTCAAAACAGTCTGCACCATGTCTTCCTCTGCTTGTATTTGTCATATGAATAGGAACCCCAGCAAAGATTGGGAGTGATTTGCCATTAGAGGCTTCATGCTTCATGTATCTTTATTTGAATATGAAGGGTCAGAATATGCCGTAGGTAATGGTACGGTTCTATATTCATCCTATTCAAATACAAGAAGTTACGGTACTACATATGTTCACTTTTAATACAAATACAATAAATAAGAATATAATCCTTTTGGGCTCCATCATTTTTTACATATACAGGTCGGACTCGATTATCCGGGTGACTCCAAAATTATTTCACCCCGGATAACCGAATCACCCGGATAATCGAGCAATGTTTCTTTTCTTTGGTTTTTGATGTTCTTCAATCAAAAACTGTTCGTTAAACATAGAAGCTAACATACATGACGTTGAAGTGCCTAAACTCAACGTCTGGTATTGTAATAACCATGTTTTTTGAAAATGAAATTTTAGCTGAAAAATGTGAAAAAATAACTATTTTCTAATAGGCTAAATCCTATTTACAGGTGTCATATTTGATGTTTATCACAGTTTTTGACATATTTTAATCTAAAAATTTGTAAACAAGGCAGAAACAAACTTTTCCCCGGATAATCGAGCCATTTTTGCCGGATAATCGAGCCCCGGATAATCGGCCCCCCGGTTAATTGAATCCCCGGATAATCGAGTCCGACCTGTACACAGAAAGCCGCTTATCTACGACACAACTTACTAACAACAGTTAACTCAAGAATTCACTTACTCATCAAGTCTCTGAGCGTCTAGGTCACTTGTTTATGAAGTAACTCAATAACTCATTAACACATTCATTCAAAACAGTGACTCACTTACCCATCAGCCCATAATAAATCAACTCACTTATCAAATCACTCGCTTATCATCTTACTCATTTACTCATCAACCCCCACACTTACAAAGTCTCGCTCACCAATTCACTCACTTACTCTTCAATTCACTTACTCGGTTGATCTCTCATCAATTGATATATTGATTGCTTGTTCAGTACCTCCAGCAGTCCGTCGTCGATTTGGGTATAACTCAAAAGTGTTCTTTTTATTTTCTAAATAGGCGATAACTAAACCACTCACTTACCGACACACTAATTCAATCCAATTATTGGGATAACATATTGAAATAAAAAAGTAAAACTCATCCACTCACAATATTTCAAGCTTGCTTAAATTCTGAAAATTTTCACATATACCACTCATTCAATTCAGCAACCTCTTTATCATTATATTGGATCGGCTTCGTCATCCTTCACGACATGTGAGCCTCTTAATGAAGTTAAAATGTTTATGTTTGATTTATGAGCTCAACGCGCATTGCAGCAATATTTGAATTTAGATTGAAACTAAATGTTGCGAAGAAATAACAGTTTTTGTTTAACTGGAAAACAAGTTACGTTCCAGCTGGAGCATAATGCCAACATAACAGAAGAGTTTAAACCATACAGTATTGAAATAGCCATGCTATTAGGTGAAGCAAGTTACTAAAAATGCTTAATGTATCGGTTTTACGTAGAAATTTTATAGTGGGACTGTTATGCGTAGAATTTCAGTTGTGGGACAGACATGCGTAGAAATTCAACAGTGGGACAATTTGACTTGACATGCTTTTCATTGAGTCTTCGAACAAAGTATGTTATTTTTTGATGTTATATGAAAATATACATATAAATAGAGCGCCTGATGCAAAAAAGTCAATATCGTCAAAAAGTAACATGAGACAACTATGCTTATAACGGCAGTTCGTATCCCCCGTTAGAGTATGTGCATATTATATCCCTTTCGAGATGGAGCGCAAAAGAAATGAAAATTTCATTCAAATGGCTCAATTTTCGCTCTCTAGAACTTTTAGATTTCCCAACAAAATAACAAATAATGTTCCTCATTTGGAAGAACTACTCTTTATCTTTCGATTTCTTGCTTTATCAACCCTCATAAATCGGAAAAAAAAAAAAATGCGACACATAAAACTTTTCCAGGTTTTGTTTAACTTGTTGTGGTAAATCTCACATGAAACGTAAACAAAAGTTTGTTTACACACATACAAGTATACATAATGGGTCAATTATTAAAACAGTTTATATGACACAAAACAAAGAGTAAACAGATGAAAACATATGCAAAACTGATACTGCTCAGCAGCACAATTGTGCTGGTTCATAACGAAAGGGATATAGCTAGTATAGAATAGCCAGACCAACCAGTTCAATATAGAGCGCCAACCAACATTGTACCATTGTATCTCTTCGCTAATAAACCAAATCTTCCAAATCAAAGACCGAGCCAATCTTGTTTCGTTTCGTACAGACGGGAACGAACTAACTCCCACGCTAAGGGAGGTTAAGAATACTTTCCACCAGCTCAAAAACAACAAAGTAGGTAGTAAGAATGGTATAGCAGCAGAACTCATCAAGCTGGGCTCGGAAAAGTTGGTCACCTGTATACTACGGGTAGAAGTCAAGATTTTGGGAAATCGAGCAGCTACCGGAGGAGCGGAAGAAACGGATATGATAAATAAAGGTTACATGGTAATATGCAAGAACTGTTGAGCGATCAGCACAAAGTGCTGTTCCACAGCATCATTAGCCTGGTACACGGTTTATATGGGAAAATATAAAAAAATGGAAAAACTCCACCTCCTGTATACTTTTTGAGTTCCTCTTTGGTCCCATATCAACTGTGCAAAATTTCAGATCGATCGAAGAAACTATATTTTAGCGCCCGCCATTCTTAGTTTTTCATACGATTTACTATGGGGAAAATTTTCTTCTTCAAAGAAAAATCACTTAAGGTCACTTAAGGTCATTGATCCCTAAAAATAAGTCGTTGAATGATTTGTGTAGATAACTTCACGAGGAATCAGACTTCCGAAGATCGCAAAGCGATGCGGCATTCGTGGAAAAAAGTTATTAAGCATTACCCGATCGATAAAAACACGAGATTTTATTATTTATTGTTATTCCCTACATGTTAAACAGCGTTGGCATGCCATTCGGTTTTAAGTCAATAACTTTTTCCACATGCCATAGATCGCTTTGCAATCTAAGGAGGGTTTGTTCCTCGTAAAATTTCGAACAGAAATCATTCATCGATATATTTTTAGGGGTTAAGGGGCAACCTGTGGCGATTTTTCTTTGAAAATGTGATTTTCCCCATAGTAAATCGTATGAAAATCCCCGGGACCCGAGTGGTAAGCCCCACCCCAAGCGTCCCAGCCACTCAACCAGCACACCCCTACGACCAGCCCGGTCGGATACGAGGAAGAAGAGACCTCACTCCGCCGCGGACACCCAGTCATGGCAACCGAGCTAGCGAGGCCCTCGGGCCAAACAACATCGACAGCAACAGACAGCGAGACATACCCCAAAACAATGTAGCAATTGAAACTCTGTATCTTTTCTCTCTCGGTGAGCCCTTCTGGCTCACCAGATTTTAGAAAAGAGACGAACCAGCCAAGGGCTGAAAGTCTCCATAATAAAGATAAATCAATCAATCAATCGTATGAAAACTTAAAAAAGCTGGCGCTAAAATATAGTTTCTCCGATCGAGCTGAAATTTTGCACAGTTGATATGGGGCCAAAATGGAACTCAAAAAGTGTACAGGAATAAATGTCTTTTTGTGTCCCATGCTAATGCAAGAAATGTTGAGCGATCAGCACAAAGTGCTGTTCCACAGCATCATCCGTTGTCTATCACTGGAGGTAAATGAGTTTATGGGTAGTTACAAAGACAGTTTCATCGACGGCCAAAACAGCTTTTACTTCCTACAGTTTTCTGGCCTCTAAAATGAAACATCTCAAAGTTTGCTGAAGCGCGACTGGCTTCGCTCGATACGAAAACTACCGTGGCTATGGTAGCTACCGACGACACCGATTTCTCCGAACTTCAGTGAGCTTCGGTGTTTCTTTGAATACTGGATGCGATACTTAAATTCCTCCAGGAACTTCACCAGAAACTCCACCGGGTTTTTCTCAAGACTTTTCTCCAAAAATTCCTCCAGAAATCAGGCCAGAAATTTCATAAGAAAGTTAGCCACAAACTAATACAGGACTTACTCCAGAATATTTTCTAGGAGTTTTTCCAATAATTCTTCCAGAAACTTCTTCAGAAACTCCTCCAGAAATTTCTCCAGAAATTCCTCCAGAAATTTCTTCATGTACTTATCTAGAAATTCCTCCAGAAATTTCTTCAGGAACTTAGCCACAAACTAATCCAGGGCTTACTCCAAGGGTTTTTTATTTTCCAGAAATTCGTTCAGGAACTTCTCCAAAAAGGCCTCCAAATATTTCTCCAGAAATTAGGCCAGAAATTTCTTCGGGTACTTTTCCAGAAATTCCTCCAGAAATTTCTTCAGGAACTTTGCCACAAACTAATCCAGGGCTTACGCAAGAAAATCTTCTAGGATTTTTTTTTCCAGAAATTGCTCCAGGAATTTTACCAGAAATTTCTCCAGAATCTTCTTCGGAAACTCCTCCAGGAATTTCTCCAGGAACTAAGCCACAAATTATTCCAGAAAATCTTCAAGGAATTTCTCCAGAAATATATCCAGTAACTTCTCAAGAAGCTCCCCCAGTAATTTCTCCAGAACTTCTTCCAGGAATTTCTATAGAAATTTCTCCAGAATTTCCTTCAGGCATTTCTCCAGACGTTCCTTCAGGAATTTCTCCAGAAACTCTTCCTGGAATTTATACAGAAATTCCTCTTGGAACTTCAGGAGAAATTTTTTCTGATTTTTTTCCACAAAACTATCCAGGAATTTCTCCAGAAATTCCTGCTGGAATTTTTGCAGGAATTTCATCTGGAATTTCTTCAGAAATTGCTTCAAAAACTCTTCCAAAAATTCTTCCAGGATTTTCTTTGGAAATACCATCAGAAATTTCTCCAGAAATTCTTGCAGGAGTTTCTCTAGAGAATCCTCCTGTAATTTCCCAAGTACCAGAAATTTCTCCATGAACTATTTTAGAAATGCCTCCATGAACATCTCCAGAAATTCCTCCAAGATTTTCTTTAGAAATTCTTTCAGGAATTTCAGGAATTTTTCCAGAAATAAGGCCAGAAATTACCCCAGGTACTTCTCCAGGAATTCCTCCAGAAATCAGCTGCTAGACTGTGAAAAACCCTTCAATCGGTCTGATCAACCGAGCTTGTCAGTTGCGTTCGACGTCGTCTTGTATCATCCGAATATCTTAGGGAAACAATCTTTGTAGGGTTGCTACTCGGCATTATTGCAACATGCTCTGTCCACCATATTCTTCCGGCTATGGCAACCCAGTATCCAGGTTTGCCGTAGAGCTCGTCCTTTTCGTCACTCAGCGTTCTACTGTATCTTCCTTAGCACGCGTCGCTCGAAAAAACCCGATTGTTCTCCATGGTACATGTCTTGTATCTGTAGAGAACCATCGTTCTGTACATGGTATCTTACTTATTTACTTTCAGTTCTGACACCCATGGCTGAATGGAAAAATCTCCATTCTGGGCGATTGCCAGCCATCGCATTGACCTGTGGCCAGCTCAAATTTCTGTCGACTTTCTTAGTTTCCTTGTTGAGGTGCGCCGCCATGAGCCTCTAGGTCTCCCTTTGATGCGACGATGTCTTTGGTGCAAGGGTGATTTTTTTGACCGCATTTTCTTCTGGAACCCATTGAAGATACGAGTTTCGTTGATGATGCGATTTTGTACTGTCAGCCGTTAGCTTAGAATGGAGATCGATCGAATGCTTTCACACTCCAACTTATCACCTTTCTTGTAGATGAGGCAAATTACTCATTCTTTCCACTCCTCCGGTGTAGTTGTTCACTTTCCCAGGTCCTGACAATCAGCCAGTACCAATAAATTTCCAACTTTTCCGAGTTCATATTGTTCTTGAGCTATTGAATGGTACTCTTGACTTTACTCAGCGAGGGAGTTGTTTGGTTCCCATTATTCACCGTGCTGACGAAGTCATTACTTCCGCAGCCTTGATCCTCAGTGCCTGCGTTCTCTGCGCCATTCAGGTGTTCATTGCAGTGCTGCTACCGCCTTTCGATTACCTCACGTTGTTGGTCCACTGTTTGTGACGTTCCAAATTCTGCCGAGTTTCATGCTGCAGTATGACCGCCGCATCCCATACCCTTAATTTCTATGGATTTTATTTTTCAGCATCTTGCAACGTTTCCAAAACTTAAAAAAAGTCAAATTTGCTTGAAAACTTGATTGAAAATAGTTTTTTTGAATGTAGAAACTTTGGGGTGATATTTTAAACATATTAGTCAAGAGTATTACACCAGATCAAGACCCTGCTGAAGACCATCTGTAGGTCAAAGCCTACCACATCTTTGACCTCGCCATCATCTCACATTGCCCCACCGTGTGAGCCAGGGTGCCTCGCAATTCCAATCGTCCAAGATATTTTAATCAAACCAAACGAACGGCAAACGACTCTGTATGCGAGAGAGGAATAACTCAACCCAACCACAAGCCGCACCGCAATGATGGCCAACCGAGCAGCAGTAGCAGTCAGCAGAATTGGATAGACGGAAGTTGTTGGATGGACGGACGGTTGGTTGGCTGCAACGTGCCAGGAAAAAAAAGAAAAAGCCGGTGTCGAAAATGGAAATTGGGAGCAACAGAACAGGCCGCAAAAGACGCCACTGACTGACTGTGTGTTTTACATGCTCGACCGGAGAAGTGAGCCAGTGTTGCCAGCTAGGGGGAGATTTGAAAATGAATGAATTCAAAGCTACTGATGTATCATCCTTTTTCCGTTTCTTTAATTTGGTGTTCAGGATGTTCTAGGTTGTCAACCAAATTACAAACAAACAAATTTTCCCTAATAAAAAAGTAGATTTGGAGTCATATTTATGTAATCACTCTGTCATCAAAGGGTAAAAATAACTCAAATCCAAATTGAAGTAAAAGCTGAAGTTGCAAAAAGTCGAGTCTCAAATCGAGTTGGCAACAAAATGCCGCATTAAACTCCACCAACAGCGGGAAAACATGTGGTAAGCGAAACTGCGGAACTGCGTCTATGTATCTGTCGCTTGATTGCGTTTTGATACATTGCCCTGCCACGTCGTCGTCGTACCTACAGCTACAGCGCCACAGCCAAGGCCGGTCTTCACAGAGTTTGTATTTGCCCATCCTCCTCCAGAACTTTCCCATTACTTTTTTTTCTCTCCTTCTCTATTTCTCACCAGCAGCAACCCTTGAGCTGTTCAGCCTGGTAGGAGCCGGCCTGGCGATCCTTATGCTGCTCTGCCAACAAGCCCCGAGTTAAAAATGTGCTTCCCAACCATATAGGCAGAAAGTCGGATCGTGCCTTACAGTTCGCCCGGTTTTACTACTTTGTACACCCCTCCCCTCCCCTGCTGGAACCATTCGCCACGGAGACTCGAAGATGACCCCTTGTCAGCTCCGGCCGCCGAAACCACCGAAATTTTCCACATTATTCCTATTTCGTTTTATTTGCCAAATGTTGGCCAAGCAAATTAACGACCTAAGAACGTGGTGAGAATTTTAAAGTGGGACTTCTCTCCGAGGCGCATTTGTCACCACCGACCGCACCAATGAAGAAGTGTGCCCTTTCCCTGCGGCACAAGAATACATATGTCGCAAAAGAAGACCATCGTCGATGTCGTCGTCGTTTCGGCTCAGCATCATCAGTTGAGGTTTGAATTTTTCCCGGTTTCCATGCCGAAAATTTCACTTAAGGCCATTTTTTCTCGTTTATGGCTTAAACGAGGCTTCCATTGTATCGAGTCAGATCTATGGTATAGTTTAGGCGCCTACATCGTTGTTAGAACGGAACACTCGGACTCCCGAGTATCTTTGATTTGCTCTATCTGCCGAATGTGGCAATTTGCGATTTTCTAACTTTCCATTTGCAGCAGCAGAATTCGAAAGTAGCCCCCTCACTCAGAGCCACATTTGTCTCGCTTAGTTTGAATCCCCAACCAACCAACGGCGTGTGAGTGGAAAATCGTTGCGACTCACTTGAAATATAGCACCCTACACCATGTTCTCTGCAATCAGAATATGTAGGAAAAGCGACAAAATGGATTTTTTTTCCGGTGGAATTCGCTTGACAATTTAGGATTTCCATTTTCTTGTGAGTGGCAGCATCTCGTTGCATTGATGCGGTTGCATCAATTTTATCGAGAGAGAAAAGCAGAACAACGATGCAAATTTGGGGTGTGGAAATCGAGCACAAATTGCATTAGGGCTTTTGAACGGGGACAAATCGAGGCCTTTGATTCCCATAATCAATTTCGAAATAGTTATTTAAGCAACGAGTGACAAAAAGATGTTTTTTTCAGCACGAGTCATACATTTATCCAACAAGAAAATTTCTCCAGGAATTCTTTCTAGAATGTGCCCAGGAGTTTCTTCAGTGGTTCCTCCAAGAGTTCTTTCCCGGATTTTTCTAGGAATTCCATTGAGAACTGTTCCATGAATACTTTCTGAGAATCCTCCGGAAGCTCTTTTTTTTTTAAATTTCCAGGTCTTTGTTCCTGAACTCTTCCAGAGTTTACTCATTTGATTCCTCTAGATGTTCCTTGTGGGGATGCTCAAGGAGTTCCCTCTGAGATTTCTCCAGGAATTTTTTCAAGAATTCTGTGATCACTCAACGATTTACATTTGATATACATTCAGGAGTTCTTCTAGGGATTCTCCAGGAATTCCTTTCTCGATTCCTCCAGCAGTTCCCGGGTAGAGGTGAAATACTGACGATCAAAACGTGATATTGGTTTGATTGATATCTTTATCTTTATCTTTATATATATATAAAAATGAGTTTGAAGTTCTTTTGAGGCAACAAAACTCAAGAACGGATGAACCGATCAGCATGACTCTTGCACGGTTCGGTTCGTATTCGTGGTGGCTGTGTTTATATCCATAGAAAGTTACGAAAATCAACTAGAAATGTAACAAAAATGATAAAGTACTGATTTTCTATGAGCTGGGAAGGAAATCAACAAGATCGAAATGAAATCAATCTAGAGTGCGGTGGTATTTTGAGCTCAATAGTTGTCAAACCACCCCCAAGACGGCAAGACAAAGTTTGCCGGGACAGCTAGTAAGAGATAAAAGATCTGAAAATAATATCTCAAAAATGTACCTGGAACATCTGAATAATATCAAAATTTGATATTTCAAGATCAAATGAATAGCTTGCTGCTATTGGTTAGATCTTACAAGACCTAATTCTGATCTGATGATGATGTTCCAGGAGTAAATTTTATATATTATTTTTAGATCTTTTATTTCTTATACCAATCAAACCAATGTCAAATTTTGATCTCAATATCAATATATGCTATTATTGAGCTCTTTTCCTCTACCTGGGTTCCTTCTGTATTTCTTGCATGGAATCCTTCTGAGATTCGTTCAGGAGTTTGGAATTTCTCCTAGATTTCCTTTCTAAGATTGATTTAAGAAATTTTTTTAAGGAATCTCCCGGTAATTTATTCAAGGGTTTCTAAAATTATTCTTCCTGGAGTCGCCTTTGGATTATTTTTTGGGAATCACACCAGAAGTTTTTTCTGGCGAATCTATGAAAAAAAGGTCGAAAGACATAAGGTCGAAGGACAAAAGGTCGAATGGTTAAATGGTCAAATAGACTAAAGACAAATTAGAAGACATGAAAATGTGATCAGAATTTGACAGAAAAACGTCAATTGAAATTCCGATAAAAATAAAGAACCATATTTCCAATATTATTCAATAACTTCATAAATAAAAACATCATTGAAATATAGGAAAGCGTCTAGTAAAGCTTGCAATAGCTTATATGCAGTAATTTATTATCGCATTGCAATTCACAATAGATGCCCATAAATGATAGAAAGTAATGTTATTCATTAAAGTAAAATGTGGAAAACCATTTTACTTGAAAGAACAGTCTAAGGGTAGAAGAAGGATGAATCATAGATCCCATTCGACCTTTTGTGCAACTCGACCTTTTGTCCCATTCGATCTTTTGTCCCATTCGACCTTTTGCCCTATTCGACCTTCTGTCCCATTCGACCTTTTGTTCCTGTCGAACTTTTGTCTTATTCGACCTTTTGTCCCATTCGACCTTTTGTCCCATACGACCTTTTGTCCCATTCGACCTTTTGTCCGACTCGACCTTTTGCCACATCCGACCTTTTGCCCCATTCAACCTTTTGTCCCATTCGACCTTTTGTCCCATTCGACCTTTTGCCCCATTCGACCTTTTGCCCCATTCGACCTTTTGTCCCATTCGACCTTTTGTTCCATTCGACCTTTTGTCCCATTCGACCTTTAGTCCCATTCGACCTTTTGTCCTATTCGACATTTGTCCCATTCGACCTTTTGTCCCATTCGACCTTTTGTCCCATTCGACCTTTTGTCCCATTCGACCTTTTGTCCCATTCGACCTTTTGTCCCTTTCGAACTTTTGTCCATTTCGACTTTTTGTCCCATTCGACCTTTTGTCCCATTCGACCTTTTGTCCCATTCGACCTTTTGTCCCTTTCGATTTTTTGTTCCATTCGACCTTATGTTTCATTCGACCTTTTGTCCCATACGATCTTTTGTCCCATTCGATTGATTGATTTAGGTATACTATAGAGACTTTCAGCCCTTGGCTGGCGTCCCATTCGACCTTTTGTCCCATTCGAGCTTTTGTCTCATTCGACCTTTTGTCCCACTCGACCTTTTGTCCCATTCGACCTTTTGTCCCATTCGACCTTTTGTCCTTCGACCTTTTGTCCTTCCACCATCTGTCCTAAAGCCCTTTCTGGTACCCTCCAGGAATTTCACGAATTTCTTCCGAGACCTCTACCTTGGATTCACGCATTAATGACTTTCAGGATTCCTCCAAAAACTTTTTCCGGGTTCCTCTACAAGTTCCTGGAATTTCTGCAAATCCTTCTGAAATTCTTCCGGAAGAATCAGTGTGGTGCTGGTAGGGGTGACCAGCAAAATCTACAGAATTTTCGTAATAAATCAAAACTAAACTCTTTTAGAAATTACGAATCCTTTTTTGAACTAACCCAGATTTTTTTTTCATAATTTTTTTCAATAGTTTCTCTAGTAGATCATAATGAAAAACCGTTCGAAGATACATAATGTTTTCCATGACTAAATGGAGTTCTCTCAGTAATTAAACATCCTGTTTGTCTTTAGACATCTTAGAATGTCTTGGATCTCTATTCCTCTATAAATTTACCTCAGGTTGTGTTGTTCCGAGTATGTCCTAGCCGGAATTTCTCTAAAAACAGTTTCTATACTCATATACTGCATAATCCTGTAGAAATTGTCAATTGTTGAATTTCCGGAGGGATCCTTGGAAGAATTCTTGAAATTATTCGCGTGAAAGCCTTGAAACTATCACTGGAGGAAAACATGAAGGTATCCCGGTAAAAATCCCTGGACATATTCTTGAATAATTTTCTGGAGGTATTTCCAGAGAACTCTCGAATAATGCAGTTCTTGGAAAAAATCTGGAATTCACCTGGTGGAATTCCTGGAAAAAATCGCTGGAATGTATTCAAAAGGAAATTCCTGGAGAAATTTAAGAAGGAACTTTCAAGAGAAACTCATGCTGCGTTTCGTACAGAAACTGCAGGAGGAAACCAGGAAGAAAAATTCCGAAAGTGTCTTCCTTAGGTGAATTCATTGCGGATTCCCTGAAGAAATGTCTGAAAGCGCTTCTAGCATGTGAACATTTTTTGTTACATGAATAAGCTGCTGAAGAAAATGCTGAACGGATTCCTGAAATAATCCCTGGAAAATTTTGAGGCAACCTCGTGGAGAAATGCTAAGAGAACCTTCCGTAGAAACCCAAAATTCGGCAGAATTTCTCTGATAAAATTGCCGAAGATCTCCTAAAACAATCGTTTGAGGAAACCCTTGAGGCATTCCCGGGAGTTCCTTGACAAATTTTTGGAAGAATCCCTGAAGGGCTTTTCAAAGGAACACCTTAAAAACATCCCTTGAAAAACTCCTAGAGGAATCTTCCTAAGGAAATCAATGGATAACTTCTTGAAGGGTCTCTTGAAAAAAAAAATAAAGAATATCAGGATATATTCCTGGAAGGATCGCAGGACAAATTTCTGAACAAAGACCTTTGCAGGAGCTGCAGGGGGTATACTTAAAACAAAATCATGGATGGATTTCTGAACAAACCCGTGGATGAACTCCTAGAACAAATTTTGGAGATAATTCCTGGTTCCTGTATGCATTCTTCTAAAACTATCCAAAAAAAAAATCAAATACTTATCTTTTTTTTATTCGTGAATTTTAACTTAGGATAATTCTTCACACTCAAATACTAATCGCTGGAAGAGTTCCTTGAAATTTTCAGGTAACCCTGGAGAAATTCTTGGGTGCATCCCTGGAAAATATGATGGAAACCTTCCTAAAACACTTGAATCAATTTTTAAAAAGATCCCGAGAGAAATTTATGGAGAAATCACCAGGAGAATTCCTGGAGCAATCCGTGGAAAAGTTTCCGGAGCAATCCCTGCGAAAATTTTTGAGAAATCCCAGAAGGAATTTCTAGATAAATCCCGGGAGAAATTCCTGGAGGAGCTCTTGAAGAATGCCTGGAGGAAATTAAAGAAGAGACCGTGGAGGAGTCCCTGGAAAAAAACTGAAGTAATCTCTAAAGGAAATCTGGGAGGAATCCCTTAAAAATTCCTGGAGGAATTTCCGGATGAATTCCTGGAGATATCCTTGGAGTCATTTCTGAATGAATTCCTGGAGGAATCCTCGGAGGAATTGCTGGATGAATCCCTGAAGCAATTCTTAACTGAAGCAATTCTTAACCAAGTTACTTTTGAAAAATCATTGGACGTATCACAGGAGGAATTCCCAGGGGAATTTCTGCAGGAATCCCTGAGTAATTTTAAAAAGACTACCTGCAGGAATTCTTGTAATTTTCTAAACAAATTTCTGGATGAATTTCTGGAGAAATCCCTGGATGAATTCCTGGAAGATTCTCTGGAGAATTTCCGTGAGATATCCCTGGACAAATTTCTGAGTGATTCTTTTGACGAATTCCTAGATAAATTTCAAGAGGAATCCTTTGAGGAATTTTTTTAAGAATTTATGGAGGGATCCCTGAAGGAATTCTTAAAAATAAAAACCCTGGAGGAATCACTGAAGCAAAAAGGAATTCTTGAGAACCCCTAAAGAAATTCCTGGATAAATTCCTGGAAGAATTCCTGGTGGAATCTCAAGATGAATGCCTGGAGAAATTTCTGGAAGATTTCCTAGAGGTATTGCGGGAGAAATCCCTGAAGATATTTCTGAATAAATATTTCTTGAGATATTTCTGGAGCAACCCTTCGAGGAATTTCTGGAGGGATACCTCAAGGGATCCCTGGAAGAATTCCTATAAAATCCCTGTAGGAATCCTGAAGCAATTCCCGGAAATCCTGGAGGAACTTCTGAACAAACTCTTGGTGGAATCTCTTGAAGAATTTGAAGGGGAAATCCTGGAGGAGTCCCTGGAGAAATTCCAGGACAAAATCCTGGAGCAACGTAAAGATAATTTCCTTGAAGAATTCCTTGGGGAACTCCTAGAGGAACTCTTGGAGGAACTTCCGAAAGAATGCCTGTATTTGTAGAGGAGTGTCTGGATGAAATTCCGGTGGAACCCCTGACAGAATTCCTGGAGGAATCTCTGGAGGAGATCTTGGAGATCCAGATCCTCGGAGGAATTCTTGGAAGAGTTTCTTGTTAAATTCTGGGAAAATTTCCTGGTGGAATGCTTGGAGGTAAACCGAGAGAAATTTTTGGAGGAATCCATATAGAAATCCCAATAGAAATCCCTGCAGGAATTCTTGGAGGAATTTCTGGAGGAATGCCTGGAGGTAGTCCTGGAAATATCTGCAGACAAATTATTGAAGGAATCTCTGTAGGAATCCCTGCAAGAATTCCCTGAGAAATTCCTGGAAGAATTCTTAAATTCACGGGGAATTCCTGGAGACATACCGGTAGGAATTCCTGGAGGAATTTCTGGAGGAATCCCAGGAAAAAATCATGAGGGAATCCCAAGGAGTCAGAACTGTGGGAATCTCAGAAATGATACTTGGAGAAATCCTGAAGGAATCCTAAGAAGAGTTCGCGAAGAAACACCTGTAGGCATACCTTTAGCAGTTCCTTAAGGAATCCTTGGAGGAACTCCTGTAGAAACTCCAGGAGGAATCCCGGAAGCAATCCCAAGAGGAATTCCTAAAGAAATCTCGTAACAGTTCCTGAATGTAGTTCTGGATTAATTCCTGGTGGAGTTCTTGAAAGAATTCCAGAAGGAATTTCATAAGAAATCCCAAGAAGAGTTTCTAGGGGAATCCTTGGAAGATTTTTTTTTTTAATCCAAGAAGTTGGGGCTTCCTCTGGAGGAATTCTTAAAGGAATACTTGGAGGAATTCCTGAAGAAATTTCTTCAGGAATACTGGAAGCAATACCATGAGAAATTCGTAAGGAAATCCTTGCACAGCTTTTTTAACGTAGAATTTCTGTAGGAACACGTAGAAATAAATTTTTGTAGGAATCCATGATGGAATCACTGAAGGAAGCAACGGGAAAATTGCTGGAGGAATTCGTCCATGCATCCTTGCAGGAGTATCTGTAAAAATATTCCTGAAGCATTTCTTGGAACATGCCCTGAAACAATCACTATCGGAACTCCGCAAGATAACCATTGAAAAATTCATGAAGAAGAAATTATTGGAGAAATTTCTGAATAAATACTGGCATCGCCCATGCCCTTCTGAAATTCTTCCTGAAGTTGTTTTTTTATTCTCCCAGATGATTTTATTGAAAGACCTCCAGTAGTTTATTAGGGACTTATTCCAGGAGATTCATATGTAATTACTTTGAGAGTTCAGTATGGAGTTATTTCATGAGTTCCTTATGACAATCTTACTGGACTTCCATTATGCATTCCTTCTGGAATACTTATAAGGGAACTCTTATAGAAATTCAAAAAGAAACTCCTAGAGGAATCCGAAGAGAAAATAATTCAAAAAAGAATTCTTTGGTGAATCTGAGAAGAAATACCTGGATAAATCCCTGAAGAAAGAATTCTTGTAGAAATCACAAAAGGAGCTTCCGGAGATTTCTATGTTTCGGATAAAGTTCCAGAAGGAATTCCGGAAGATGTTCCTATAATAGTCCTAGAAGGAATACCTGAAAGGATCCTCATTAGAACTCCTGGAGTAATCCCGGGAGAAACTTCAGGAGGAATCATAGAAGAAATCCTGTTTGAAATTGCTCGAAAAATGTCATAAGTAACTCATGGTAGAATCTCAAAAGAAATCCCTGGAGGAAATCCTGGAAGAACACATGATTCTCATAAAGAGCTCTAGAAGAAACTCCAGAAGGAATCCCGAAAAGAACTCCTGAAGGATTTTCACTCCTGGAAGATTCCTAAAAAGAGCTTCTGTTGAACTCTAACAAGGAATCCTTGGATAATTTTCAGAGGTAAATTCTGGAGGGTTCCCAGAAAAAAGCATAGAAGATAACAAGAAACAAAAAGGATTTTTATGAGGGATCCCAAAAGAAACTTTAGGAAGATTTCAGAGGAATCCAAGAAAAAAAATTCTGGTGGGTTCGCAAAAGGAACTTCGTTTAGATTCCCACATGAAACTCATGGAGGATTTTCAGAAAAAAAAACAACTCTCGAAGATTGCAAAAATGAACTTTGAGAGAATTCCCTGAAGGAACCCATGAAAGATTTCCAAAAGGAGCTCCTGGAGGACTCCCAGAAGGAATTCCTGGGGGAAATCTAGTTATAAAAATCTTATGTAGCGTTCTGGAGAAATGCCAGCAGCAACTGATCGGAGTCAACAATTTATTTCACAAACCGCTCTTTATGACTTCAAAACGAACTTCTGCTGTAGTCCCAAAAAGGAATTCATGGAGAAATTCCTGGAAAGATTTTTGGAGTGGACCCAGTACATTTTTTTAAGAATACTGGAAGAGGCAACGCTTTTAAGAATCCTAAAAGAAACTCCTGATAAAATTGTAGATCCCCTTTTGAAGAAACTTCAGCAAGAAGTTCTGGGGCAATCCCAGAAGAAACTCCATGAAAAAAATCTGTAAGCATTCAGGCCAATGCAAATATTGAATTTGTTTTGTGTCACAACTCTTCCCTTCAAAAATCTCAGAATACTGAAGGGTTGAAAAAATACGGTGGGCAATGACACTATCTGATTTTTTTTTCAATAGTTGACAAATATTTTTTGCAATAGTCGTTATAATTTTTATTTTTTTTTCAATTTTTTTTCCTTTTTGTTTCTTTTTTTATACCCTAATATTTAAATGTGCTTTAAATATCATTAAGGTACACTGGGGCAAGTTGAAACGGGTGGGGCAAGATGAAACGCGAAGTTTTGAAATAGATTTAAATACAATTTGGAAATTTATCCTTCTTTAAAAGATTGTTTGAATCAAAAACTATGTTTTATGGCAATCAAATTGTTTATCATCATCTGAGAACATCATGTTAACCCGCTGTTTCATCTTGCCCCACCCGTTTCAACTTGCCCCGGTGTACCTTATAAGTAAACTAAAATCTATTTAAACATGTTTTAAAAGTTGATGCTTTTTAATTCTTGATTTTGCTAATTTTGGTTTTTGATTTCTTTAATTTTTATTTTTGAACATTCTTACATTTTAATATTTTTGATAAAATCCTATTTGGAATACCGGTTTTTTTTTAAGACAAAAGCATTTTGAGATTGTTGAAATATTCTTGTTTTTATTTTTTTCATGGAAAATTTTATTATCCATGTAACTTTTAGGAAAAACATTTTAGTGTGTATTCAACTCCCTTGAATTCTTTTACTATAATAGAATGATTAAGGAAAAATTTAAAATACCTACTTTAATTGTTGAGAATAAATGCAAAAGAAATATTGACAACTACAAGGTGACCAAAACATAAATATTCCAATGATTTAAATAAAATATATTAATACGCTTTGAAAGACATCAGAAACCATTTAGAAATATAGAGAACAGTCTCAAATATCAGATAAAAATATAAATGTTTCGATTGCCCAGGCAAGAAAAAATACAAAAATGCTCAAACTATACCTGTCTAAAGGCGGGGTTGGGTATTAGAGGGTTAATGGAATTTATCTTGTGGTTCCTTCAGAAATAGCTTATGAGATTCCTTCAGAGATTACTTAAGGAATACTTTCAGATATTCCTCCACGAATTTCTCCAGAAGCATTTTATTGAATTACATAAAAAAGTGAAGAAATTCTTCAAAGGTTGGAGGAATTTCCAAAGAAATCCCTGGAGAGACAACTCGAGATTTCAAGATTTTTTTTTTAATTTTATGAAGGAATCTGTGAAAAGGTTTCTACATTTTCACAGAAACTGCAGGCAGAGATACTGGAGGGCTTCTTAAATTTATCTCTCAGTACATTTCCGAAGAGATTACTAGAGACAAACCCTGGAGGAAATTCTGGAGATACTTTCAGTAAAAATTCTTAAACGAAATTCTTGAAAAATGCCTGAAGGTATTAGTGGACAAAACTCCCTGAAGCTAAAGCTATTTCTTGAGTAAACCCTAGAGCCTACAAGAATTTTCAGAGGAAAATCTGGAAGAACTCTTGAAAAGATTACAAAAATAAAAATGCTAAAGAATTTATTTTAAGAAACGCATGGAAAATAGGAGAATGCTATGCAGTATTTCCAAGAAGAGTTTCTTGAGATATACCTTGAGAAACGCCAAGAAATAAACCATAAAGTGATTTCTGAAAGAATTCCTAGAAAAATTAAGAGTTCTTGAGGAAAGGTTTTAATAAAACCTAAGATATGTTTAGTGCTTTCTAGATGAATTTCTGAAGAAATGCCTGAGAACATTCCGGAGGGTTCTGGAGAAACCTAGAGGCTTATGCAAAAAAAAAGTCTAGAGCAATCACTCGAAGAACTCCAATAAAAATTTCAGAAATCCTTCTTGTAAAAAAATCTGAATTTCTGAAGGAATCGCTAGAGAAATTTTGCGATGAATATCCGTAGAAATCTCTTGAGAATTCCCTGCAAGAATGTTTTAAGGAACTACTGAGTAAACAACTCTCTCTCTGTCTCGGACTTCATTCCCCTGGCAACGTTTGCTGTATATTTCTATCGTCTCTGAAATTTACCACCGGACTTGCACGGCAGGTTTGGAATCGGGTCTTAAATGCATTCGGTCGGATGCAGGCCTTGAGTGAACTTGCTTCATCTGCTCGTCCCGAAGGTGTTCTCTTACGTATTCCATCGTCCACTGCTTTTGCTGAGTCGTTTCCAGGGCCATAACAAGTGCATCGTAGGACTTGGGAAGTGCCAGAAGTAGCTTACACACCACGTCCATCTCTTGTATGTCCGCTTCCGCCGTTTGGTGTCCCCGGAGAACCTTGTTGATGCGAAGAAAGAATTCATGCACGTCGCCACCTTCGGCCAGCCGCTTCCGCAGAACATCTCAAACATCCTTGGCCGTCTTCTTGTTCTTGACATTCCCCAATCATCTTCCGTAAACCTGTAAATGAGGGGATGCTTGCACTTTCTGTCCAGGACCCACCGCTCTTCGAAATAGCTTCTTCTCCCGTGCAATTTCGTGGATTGCTTCTGTCGAACAGCCAGAGCTTTTTTTCTCTTGTTTCAGGAGCGTTCCAGAGGGTTTTCGGGGATCCTAGAGGCGTTCTAAGGGGATTTCATGGGCGCTTTAAGAAGCTTCATTCCAGGGGTTTTATAGTGGTTTCAGAGTAGTTCAGAGACGTTTCATGGGTTTTCAAGAGGTTTCAGGGAATTTAAGAATCGTTCTAGGGGTTTCAGGGCGCTTCGGGGGCCTTCCAGGGGTACTTCTGGGGCTATGAGGGTGTTCCAGGGCTTCGTAGAGTTTAAAGGCGTTCCATGGGATCTCAAGGGCGTTCCAGTAGTGCTCCATGGAGTTACAGAGAGTTTCTAGACGTTCCAGGCAGGGGTGTTCCAAGGAGGTTTAAAGGAGTTTCAGATGCGTTTCATGCTTTTCAAGAGCGTTCCAGGGATTTACCAAAGGGATCCCTCGTGGAGCGAACCTGGTGTGATGGTTAGAACACTTGATTATCACGCCGAGGACCTGGGATCGAGTCCCGACAAACTCACAAAATGTGAGTTCTTCCTTCGGAAGGGAAGTAAAGCGTAGGTCCCGAGATGAACTAGCCTAGGGCTAAAAATCTCGTTAATACAGATAAAAAAGGGGAATTCCAGGGGTTATCAGAGGGTGTCAGTGGAGTTTTGCTAGACATCAGGGGTTCAGGAGCATTCCAGGAGTGTTTTAAGGGGTTTCAGGGGGTTTCAGTTGAGTTTTACGAGATTTCAAGAGGGTTCAGTGTATTTCAAGGGGCATTCCATGGGGCTTCAAGAACGTTTCAGGCCTTTAGGAGATTCCAAGGTTGTTCGCACGGGTGTTCTGGTGGCTATCGGAGGGTTTCAGAGATGTTCCATGGGGCTTCGAGGGGTTTAGTTTAGAGGCATTCCAGAGCGTTTCATGAGTTTAAGAGGCTGTTTCAGAAGGTTTCCAACGGTGTTTCAGGAGATCCCAAGATTTTTCAGGGACGTTCAAGGGGTTTTCCCAAGGGTTTCAAGGGTATCTAGCAAGGGCTATACATCCATGATATCACCTGAAATTCTGAAACGCCTTGAAATTATTGCAGTTTTAGTACTTTGTAAAAGGGTATTGGACAGATGCCATTGGAATTCTAACTATAAACAGCCTTCAGCTTCCCGCGGCCAATCGCCAAAGATCTCACTGAATATCCGCTGTCCTTACTGGAGGGCTCAGTCAGTAGAATACCTTGCTGCCACAGCTGATAGCCAAGATGGAAGAAACCAGTGGAATACAAAGGGGCGTATTCACCGGATAAGCTCACTGCGGTTGCTACTGGGATCGACTACGACGAGTGGTCGGTTCAATGAATAACACCAGCGTCGCAAAGGGGCTGACACAGGAGTCGATCTTCTTCCCCTTCCAGTGACGAATCAGAAGGAAGGAAAAGAATAAGAAGAAAACCAGGGAGTATAGAAGAAGTAGAAGAAGAAGAAGAATGAGAAGAATAATGAGAAAAGAAGAAGAAGAAGGAGGAGAAGGAAAATAAGGCGAAGAAGAAAAAAAATAAGAAGGAGAAGAAGAATAGCAATATTTCTATCTGTTCCTAATTTCATATCCGAAGTTCAGTGTAAGTACTCTGAATCGAGCCGCCCTGCCGGGCAATAGCAGATGACGGCAAACGGTTGAAAACAAGGACGTGGCTGGTGCAGTTATTGAGTTTGAGCTTCCAGCAGTTTTTTCTAGATTTGGCGTATGGTACAGCTCTGGTCCATTGTGGATAGATTTTTGAAGAAGTTGTTTATGGTTTAGAACGAGAAAAATAATATCTGGGTTACTGTTTCAGTGCATACGTCAACTTTGGAAAGCTCTGGAGTAATTCTCAAGGAAACTGAATTCGAATGTTCCTCACTTAAAAAAAAAGACCTTCTCTGGCCAATTCATTTGAAATGTGTGCAGTTTGCCTTCACAAAAACAAAGCAAACCCGGGAAAGTTCGCGACCGTTTGTGCAATCACCTCACGGCTTCAATAATAATAATGAAACACACAAAAGCGCAATCATCATTTGCTTAATTTGCATTCGAAGACCCCCCGCGGTTCCCCATAGACCCACCTTTTCATCTCCTTCCAGTTTGAGCACGCAGGCCCACGCGTTCCGCTTCATCATCAAAACAATACGCTATTTATAATTGCCATGCCATAAAACAGTTATTTTCTGCTATTGCTCAACATTCGCGCCATACCTCGAACCGGTCGGTCCTAGGGTCGGTCGGTCGAATGCCAGCGCATTCGACGAAGCCAAAGCAAAGCGAAAAACTATTTTATTGTATTTTAATAAAAATATTTTCCAACCTTTCCGATTCGGTGGACCTCAAAGCTCGTCCCCTTCCCCACCAAGGGCCTCCTCCTCCTCGTTCAGGTGGAGCTTGCCGGAAATGCAACGCATGGTTACCAACCTGCTGATTACCCTCTTTCAAGTACGACTATAGAGGTCGTCGCCGTCGTCGCATCTGTGTGGGCGTGGGGTTTGCGAGGCATGGGAAGGTCGCTTTTTAAAACTCGCAGCCTACCTTTTCAAATTTTAATTAAATTTAGAACTTTCCTGTTCCTCGCTCTGTGCCAAACCCGGACCGGTGCCATTCCGCAATCCCTCACCAGCGGGAGTTTGATTGCGTTTGTCTAGTGTTCAGGATGCAGTATGGTTCAGAATGTTGTTATATGTGACATATCGGATTTCACGCTCAAAGACTTCTTTAAAGTTCGTATGATAAATCCAGCAGATATTACTCAGGAAATGGTAAAATAATTCCTAACAAATTCAATTAGATTTGAGAAAACTATGGTATCCGTCATAAAACTTCGACGGGATTGGTAGTCTAGTAGCTATCGCTTCTGATACGTATACAGAAGAGCCTAGGTTCAATTCCTGGCCCGTCCCTTCCCTGCTACTTTGTATGTTTCTATGTATTTATATGCTCATAGTCATCGCTAGAACCAAAAACGGTTGAAAGCGTTATGCAATAAAGCGAACTGTACCGCATTAGCTTCATAGTAATAATCACATTATTCTATCACCTTACGCCTGGCATCCACGCATCAATGTGTGAACCCTCTGCCAACCATATCCCACCAACACTCCGACATCCGCAAGAATTTGTGCAGACGCAGAGGTATATTCGATCTGCTGTGGATACAAACGATTGTAACCATCACTTCCTTCCCCTTCCCCACATTGACCCGCAACCTGACGTGGCAGGCACCATTGTCGTCTAAAAAGGAAGATCACCAACACTCACGCATTGTAGATGCCTGCTAGTCCCCGGCAGATATATTCCGGGGGTTCCGAATATATTTCAGGGGTTTCCGAATAGATTCCTCCATAAATTCACGGACTCTTTCAAACATTCACTCAGATTTATTTCGGGGATTAATTCAGAAACACTATCAATAGATTTTTCAGAAATTTCTCAATTTTTTGAGACATTTGTCCAGTAATTCCATTAGAAATTCGTCGAGATATTTATCAAAAATTTCTTTGGGGACTCCGTTACAAAATCATTCGGAGCTTCTCGTCCGAGGCTTTTAAAACACTCTTCCAAAAATTCTTCCAGAAATTCCTTTATGGATTCCGTTTAAATGTCTCCAATTTCTTCACGGATTTTTTTAAAGACACCCTCCTAGAGTTCATCCAATCACTGTTGAAGGATTTTTTTAGATTCCTAGGGATTTCATCAAAACTTTCACTTTATAAATTTTTATTTAAAAAATCTTGAATGGATTATTTCAGAGATTCTAAGATGAAGTTTTTCAGAAATTTTACCATGGATGCCATTTAAAATCAACCCTTGAAAAAACCCCACTGATTTTTTCAGAAATTCTTCCAGAGAAGCTTTCGAAAAGTTTGCAAGAAGTTTCCCAGGGGCTTCATCTACAGAAAAAAAAAAGTCTAAAATGTCCATCAGAATTTTTTCCAAATATTTCATTGAATTATCCTCCATGGGGGTTCCATGAGCAAAACTTCCGTAGATTTTCCTAGTGATTCTTCCATGGATCGCTTTACAAAATCTCTCAGAAGTTTTTTTTCGAAAAGTTTTACCTGATTTTTTCTGAAACTAGTCCACCGATTACTCATACTAATCAGAACTACCTCTTAATGAATCAAAAACTATTACAGGGATTCTTTTATAGAATCTTCCGACGATTTCTTCATACATCTCCCCAAATTTTTCTTCAGAAGTTCTGCCAGCGATAAATTGAGATTTTTTTCAGAGATTCCTTCATAAAATCTGGATTTCTTCAAAATTTATGTAGAAATGCAAAAAACTCTTCATAAACAGTTCACTTTGAAAATCTTTAATGGATTGCTTCCGAAGTTACTGCATGAATACTTCCAGGAAATCTTCCATAGATCGCACTCAGAAAATCCCCCGCGAATTCCTTCCAAAATGGTTGCCGATTTTTCCTTTATAAAAGTTTTACATGTATTGCTTTGAAGATACCTGCATGTTTTTTTGTTCAGAAATTACTCCAGGACTTCCTTTCGGAATTTTTTAAAGAAAAACTTCAATAGACATTTTTAGGAATTTTTCCATGAGCTCCTTTAAAAATCCTGCAGTTTTTTTAGATTTACGTTTAGACTTTCAAGAAATTTACAGGGACGTTAGGAAATCCTTCCAGAGATTTATTCTAAAAACTTTTCAGAGATTCATTCTGATATTTTTTCTAACGATTCCTTCGAAAATTCCTCCAGGAGATTTTTTTCAAGACTATGGATTTAGAAAATCTTCCATGGTATTTTTTTTAGAAATTTCCCGAGATAAATTGTTTTAGAAACTGCATTCAAGATTTTCTCCAGACTATTTTTTTCACAAAACCCTCAAGACATTTCTCCAGGAATTTCTTCAAGGATTCCATCAGAAAACCTTCCATAGCTTTGTTCAGTAATTTCTCTATGGATTTCTTTGGAAATTTCTTAATGGATTTTTCGGAAATCTCTCCACTGGTTCGTTTGGAAAATCTTCAACAGACTCTCTCTCTCAAAAATTTCTTATGTAATTTGTCCAGCAAATCTTCCAAGAATTCTTTGTGTAATCAATGGACATTTTTAAAAATCCCTGTTGATAAATCAGAAATTCTTCCAATTCATTTATTAAATTTTCTATGAATTCATTCAAAAAATCCTTAAGAAGTTATTCCACAGACTCCTTACGAAATTTCTCTAGTATTCGTTCTATTAAATCTCTATGGATTCCATTAACATTTCTTATAGGGTTCCTTTGATATTCTTCCAAGGACTTTTTCAAAAATTCTTCTGAGGCTCCTACAGAATTTTCAAGAAGCGTTTTTTTTTTTGAAATCTTCAATACATTGCTTTCAAAATTTTTACATGGATATAAATTAAAAACTTTCTAGATCTCGCTTTTTAAAAATCTTCAACGGATTCTTTCAAAAATGTCTCCATGGATGATTTAAATCTTCATTGAATTGCTGCAGAAAATCCCCCGTGAAATTCTTAAGAAATTTCTCCACAGTTCCATTCCAATTTTTTTAAATTTTTGGTCGAGAAATTTCTCAAAGTTTTCCTCTGAAATGCATTCCTTGAAATTCTCAAAGGGAAATCCGGAAAATCCGCACTTATTCGTTCCTAACCGTCGCAGCAGCAGTTGGACGCGGTTATCGACGATTAGCAACGGATAAATGCGGATTTTTCCGATTATCAAAGGAAGTGTCATTCCCCCTGGAAATTCTTTGAAAATTTCTCCATGGATCCTTTCAGAAATCTTTCCGGGAATCTCTGGAAAATTCTCTAAGAAATTCTTCAGAAATCCCCCAGAATTTTTTTCTCCAGATACTCGTTGAGGGATTCATTCCATATATTAAAAAAAAATCTTTGAGAAAATCTTGCGTAGATTGCTTCAGACATTTTGCCATGATTTTATTTTCAAAAATGTCTCCAGTGGTTCCTGCAAAAACGGAAGCTTTCACCAGAGATTCCTTCACAAAGTCCTCCAGGGGCTCTAGATATTTTTTCGAGGATAAGATACATATAAGGATTAAAACATCTTCATGGATCATTGCAGAACATTATCCAAAAACTTCTTTGGAAGTTCCTCCAAGAATATTCCCAGATTATATTGCAAGAATTTCTTCAGGCTTTTCTTCAGAAATTCTTCAAGAGCTTTAACTTCTTTTGGAAATTGTTCGCCGGATTGCTTTCAAAATTGCTACACCGATGTTAGAACGCTCTTTCATGGATTTCTTTAAAAATGTCTCCAGGGATTCGTTATGAAAATGTTGCATGACTGGCTTCAGAAATTCCTTGTGAAATTTTTAAGGAATTTCTGCAAAATTTCTTTCTGAAATTCCTCAAGAGATTCCTTCAGAAATTCCCCCAAGTATTCCTTTGCACTCTTTGAACTTCTCAGGAAATTTTTCCTGTTTTTTTTTCAGAAATCTTTCCGCCTTCCGGGAATCTCTTGAAAAACCTTCAAATTTTTTAAAAGAAATTTTCCAGAATGTTTTTTCCAGATATTCGTCCAGGAATTCCTTCAGAAAACTTGGCTCATAAATTTCCAGAAACAAATGCTCTTAGAAAATCCTTAGGGAATTGCTTGAATTTGAATGTTTCCAAGCGTTCTTGTGAGATTTTTTCACACAATATTCTTCAAGAATTTATTGAAGAATTTCTATAGAAAACGCTTCATGGAATATTTCAGGAATTTCTCCATGTATTTCCTCAGAAAACTTTTTTTTAAATTTTTCCCGGTCAGGCGTTTAGGAGTTTTCCAGTTTTTTTTTTAGAAATTACTCTTAAAAAACTCCTCCAAAAATATTCCCAGAGATTCCTGCCAGAATATCTTCAGACTGTTCTTTTATGTGATGATTTAGACTGGATATTTGATCAATATTTCTGATGGTTTCTCAGTCGATGAGTCGAAAACGATTGTTTTCTACTTTCCCAGACTTTTCTTTGGAAATTTCTCAAGAGATTTTTCCATGAACCATAAGAAGATATCCTCAGTAATTCTTCCATGGATTCCTTTTTGAAAATTCTCCAGGGATTTCCTCAGATATCTCTCTACTGATTCATTTGAAAAATCTTCAACGTGATCTTTAAGAAATTTCTCGGGTGATTTGTCAAACAAATCTACCAGAAATTATTGACGATTTTTTTTTCAGGACTCCCTTAAAAGTCCCTCTTGATAAATCAGATTTTTTTTAGGAATTAATTTAAAAATAATAGTTTTCAACTAATACCAGACATTCCTTTAAAAATTTTCCAGTGACTCTTTCATAAATTTTTTTATGGATTTTATAACATTTTTTCATAGACTCCTTCGACATTCTTTAAGGGATTTCTCCAGAAATTCTCCATAAATTCCTACATAATAGTAAAAAATAACTTCTCTCAAATATTAAATATTCAAAGAATTACTTCCAAAATTGATGCATGGATATTTTTAGAAAATTTCTATATATTTATTGTGTTTCATCAACAGACTATCCTTAGTCCTAAGCTATAGCTAGTTTTGAGAAAATCTGCCGTGGATTTGTTCAAAATCATTCCCAGAGAATCTTTATGATAAACTTTTATTGATTGCTTCAGAAAATGCTCCAATAAATTCTTATGAAATATTTTCTGAAATTCCCCTGAATTACTTGAATTTCCCTGGAAGTTTTACCTAGATTCTCTCAGAACTCTTTCCGGGATTTTCTTAAAAAAAATTTTCAGAAATTTCCCATATTTTTTTTTAGAAATTCATCCGGGAATTCTTTCCAAGAGATTTGTTCATGAATCCCATGAGATAATCTTCCATAGATTTTCTCAGTCATTCCTCCATGGATTCCTGTTTGAAAATTTTCCGGAGATATCTTCAGATATCTCTCCACTGCTTCTTTTGAAAAATCATCCAAAGTTTCTTTTTAAAGTTTTTCCAGAGATTTTTAAAAAATACTCCAGTGATTTGTTCATAATATCTTCTATGGATTTAACACTTTTTCATTGATTTCTTTAAAATTGTTTCTGGGATTTCTCCAGAAATTCTCAATAAATTCCTACATAATAGGAAAAATTCTTCTTTCAAAAATCTTTAACGGATTTTTTTTCAAAATTGCTGCATGGATGTATTTTTTTTTATTTTCTATAGATGGTTTCAGAAAATATTTCGAGAGTTCCTTGAAATTCTTTTCCAGGAAATTTTTACGATAAACTTTCTTTGATTGTTTCACGAAAATCTCTGTAAAATTCGTTAGATTTTTTTCACATTCATTTTCAAAATTCTTCTAGAGGTTCTTCCAGAAATTTCTTTAAGTATTTCCTTAAAAATCTTTCATTGAAATTTCTCTACAGATTCTTTCAAAAATTATCCCGGTGCTTTTAAAAAATCTTTCACGGATTTCTTTAGAAATGGTCAATTCTGGATTCCATTAAATAGTTTATTTTTTCCAAAGTTTGTTGTGTAATTCTATCCGAGAAGCGCATCAAAAATCCATGCAGAAATTTCTCTGAGGCTTCTCTTTGTATGTCTTCCACAAATTTCTTCCGAAATTGTCGAACTTTGACATTCTTCCGAATGCCAAGCGATTCGTTCCGAAATGTTTTTCAGAGATTCCAAAGATTATTTTAGAAACTCCTCTAGCGTTTTCTTCATAAGTTCTTACGAAGATTTCTTCAGGAATTCATTAATATGCCTTCGCGAGTTCCAACAGGTACTCATTCAGGCATTTAGTTTTGGAAATTTCCGAAGGAATTTCTCCAAAATTTTATCAGGGAGTGATGCAGAAAGATATCATTCAGTTGTTCCAGCAGAAGATCCTTCAAAGATTCCTACAGAAATTCATACACAGATTCGCTCATGAGCTTCTCCGGATACTCCCTATTGCATTGCCGTAGAAATTCCTCCAGGATTTTTGATCCGCATAAATTTCTTTCAAAATTCTTACAGGAATTTCTCCAAAAATGTTTTCTTAAAATTTTGAATTTTTGACAAAGATTGTTCTTGGAATATTCTCATTTCTTTATCCATTATTTTTTCCGGATACCCCTTCAGAGGTTCCCAAGAGATTCTTTTAGAAACTCTTCCAGGAGTTTCACAAAACATTACTTCAGGTTATCCGCCATAATTGCTTTTCTCAAAATCCTCATTTTTTCAAGATTTTCCGCTGGAATCTTCAGATTTTTATCTAGAGATTCCTCCATGGATTCATTTGGAAAGAGCTTTTGAAATAAATTTGGAAATCTTACCAGAAATTTCCCGGAAATATCCAGGAAATATTCAGGAATATCTTCAGATGCTTCTTTGGTATTCCAAGGATTACTCCAGAAATTCTTATATATTTTTTTTAGAAAAATCCTAGGAGAATTGCTTCAGAAATTCTTCGAGTTGTGCTGAGCTTCTTCTAAACTTAAAAAAATTAAACTATAAAGGTAAACTTTTGGGAAATGCGCAATAATGTCCTGCCTGGAGTGTGTTATTTGGCGTCAAAAGTAAACAGTGGGCATTTGTGCGGCCGGGTTTGGAAGATTCCTTGCCGGGAGTTTGATGATCAGTTCTGAACGAAAACACTTAGCATATGCTTTGGCTAGATTGGAAAGATCCCTTGTCTGGAGTTTATAGTATGGTTCTAAAAGACAACAGTAAGCATGGGCGCTAGTAGATTTGAATGGTTCCTTGCCGGATTAATCAATGAGCGAATGCTCGGCTGGATTCGGAAGCTCCTTTGCGGAGAGTGTATTGTTCGGCTCCAAAAGTAAACAGTGAGCGGCCCTGTAAAATCAAGCGTGATTTTGTTTCAACATTTCAGTTTCCACCCCACTGAGCACCATCACGTCGGGTAGGTGTGAAGTGTACTCCGCTTAGCACACCTCGCTTGTTCGGTTTCGGCTCAGCTCGGCTTTTCGACACGTCAGCCCGATTGATGGAATAATATTTTATTGATACTAAATTTTCAAAGTGGTACCTATTCATTCTCTTCCCCGGGTTGAAATTGGTATAACCTTCATTTGGTAGCCGGAAAATCGAATAAACTGCCAGTCAGTGAGTGGGTATACAATACAGACACCCTCTGGTCTGGACTCTCTGGAGTGCCACTAACGCACAGACAGATGGGGAGCAGCAAATGATGATGGTGGCAACACGCAAAAGGCATATGGTTTGGTCGACCGATCCGCTGGCGGTGCGTGGATTGAACTAATTCAAAAACGAAATTAATTTCCAAATCTTGACGATGTGCTTTTGTCTGGTTGATCCCACCAATGCAATGTGGATTGGGACGGTGATGGCACCACGCCTGTGGGTGTCAGTCATAGTGAACGCGCATAAACGGGTTAGATAGAATAGGGAAATCGTAAACATTTTTGATGAGTGGATCCTGTCGATGAGATTGGATTTGCCTATACATATACTGGGCAGGGTTAGTGAGGAACTCGGCTTGATGGCGGTTAGTTTTGTGGGAAATTGGTTTCAATGTGGCAGTGATTGTGTACGTTCAGGCAAATTTTGAGGGCGATTAATTGGTGATGAAATCAAATGAAGTTGATCGAATTATGTGATGCTGTGGAAATAGACGAATCTGTCGAAAAAGATTGAAAAATTATTTGATTTTCATTGTTTCAGTAACATGGTTCCTCTAACTAGATTTGAAAAGTCAACGAATAACCAAAATTTGTGCTAGATCGACCACTTATGAATACTGCTTCTGTATTGTCAGATCAGTTACACCTATAAGAGTACCAATGAAATAAGAACTTGGGACAAACAATTATCTTCAGTGTGTAAGTGTTGGTGATCCTCTGAGTAATAATGACGCTTGCCACATTAAATTGATGACGAAAATCTGAATAATAGGGAAAAGATGATGCAAGCGCTCGCCCAAAAAGAATCGTATGTATCACTTAGTCTACACAACTTCATGCGGATGGCAGAGTGATAGGAAAATGGTTCTATGGCGGGGGTTCAGCAATGTGCGTGGAATACCTTAGAGATTCTTAGAATAATCATAAAACTATAAGGTTTTAAAACGTTTCTCAAAATCTTTACTAGACTATTAGAAATCAAAATATTACTTGGATTATTTACTATTGTCTATCTTCAACAGAAAAATGCAAACGCGAATCGTTAACTTCTCTTATTGTGGAAAGAAAATGAAGAATATCCTACAAACAAAACGTTCAATTCAAAGCATGCCATCTCACACCCTGATTGTTATAGCTGCTTCAAATACTGCAACAACCATTCATCCTCAGAGTCTCTACTAGACCAAGACCAGTCTTAAACTATTTATTTCTCATAGCTTTCAAACGGCATCGACGACGACCGGGAGGACAATCAACCAACAACCCAACGTCCACCAGAGTTCCACTCGATTCTCTTCAACGGTTTCGGATTAAAGCTGCTCAATCTGTGATGAAATAAAACGAAACAAGCGAGGGAGACAAAAAAGAAAGTCATAAACAAAAAGCATCTTCTCCAATCCAAAACCCTCCTCACTTCTTCTCGCTAACGAAAATGTTCCCTCATTTGCCATCTTCTCCTGTGTATCTATAAGCAAAGACTTCCAACAGAAACTCATCCACGTACCACGGGAACGAAATACACAGAGACAAAATAGGAAAAACTTTTAAACTAATCTTCATCCTTCTTGGCCCCCTCACATTGACGACAGCCTTCTGTTTCGCTTCTGTTTGTATCTGTGTATCATTCAATCTCTAAATTATGGTAACGGGATCCAACCATCTTCCACCCGCAGAAAAGTCTCTTCCCTGAGCACTCTAAGCGCAGAAGAAAAAGCTTAAAAATGCATTCCCGAGGAGGAATTATTTTACGAGCGAAGGTTTTGATAAAGTTTTAGATTGATGCCAGATTTAGCGCTCCCGATGGAGCAGCGGAGGGAAAATAGCATTTAAAAACCCGCATCCCGTAGACACGAACCTCGCCATCGGCGTAGCTCTAAACTAAGAGGGGGTCACGACTGGTTTCTGGAAATATTTCTCGTAAGAATTCAGATTCGACACACACTGAATACAATTCGTGTTAACACTCTGCTCTTGTACCAACTGGATCTGTTGCTCGTATCAGATTTGTGAAGTTTTTATTCTGCATACCCACAAAATGAAATGACCACTCTATCCTTCCGGCTTTGATTGTACCTTCACGATGCCGAGTATGCTGTTCAGTACATCGATCTCGTGATTAATCCTTCGCTGCCTCACGCAGTTATTTTGTATACTGCCAAAGTTGGTGCTTACTCGTTGCCGGAATACCATGGTAGTCCAAGTTCTTGGTTTCGATAAGCTTTCAAATAAAAGTCGTTCTCGTTCATGACTTTCCACGGCTCTGTGCGATCGGTACAACCGAATGCTGCCTTGAAGTTGATGAACAGCTTATGCATTGGGACCTGGTATTCGTGGAATTTCTGGAGGATTTGCCGTACGGTGAAGATCTGGTCCTATGTCGATCGGCCGTAGATACAGTCGGCTTCTCACAAACGCATTCGCTTTAGGCGATAGACAATGGAAGATGAGTTGGGACAGCACTTTGTAACATAGCCTTCGAAATGGTGATCACTCCGAATTTCGCACATTCTAAAAGGTCGCCCGTCTTGTAAATTGAGCAGATTAACCCTTCCTTCCACTCCTCCTGACAATCTTTTCTGGGCCCTTCTTGATGAGCTCTGCTGCGATACCATCCTTACCATCTGCTTTGTTGGTTTTGAGCTGGTGAATGGCAGCCTTAGCTTCCCTCAGTGTTGCAGTTGGCTCATTTCCGTCCTTTGTTGCACCGGCCATGGTCTCCCGTGCCTCCGTTCTCCATTCTGGTGTATGTTCTCCATTTAGGTGCTCATCGTTTTGCTGCTTCCACCTTTCGATCACCTCATGTTAGACAGTAACGAAATTGCCCAAGCAACCAAAAGTTCGGATTTCACTTGAAGCGCGAACTCAGAAGTTTAAATTTGGTTCAATTCTGGCTTCGTCGAACTTGATTCTCCAAAAAGTTACTCATGTATTGTTTATGAACTCGGAAGTACATGTACAAGCTTTTGACTTCTCTTGAAAACGACATTAAAGTCGAAAACAGGTTCAGCCAGAACTTACGTTGAACTTTAGAGCAGAGTTCAATCAAATATTAACCGAACTCACGTTAAACTTTTGTGTGCCTCTAAAAATCAAATATAGTTCATTTGGACATGATCCAACAACTTGAAATGATCCATTCAGAACTTGTTTTGAACTTACTACTCAAAGTTTGGATAAATATTAACCGTACCAAAAGTGAACTTCACTTGAACTTCGTCGACAGCGGAGCTGGGGAGAAGTTCTCATTCAATTAAATCACTCGGAAATCAAACGCAGCGGTCACAGCTTGTGTTAATTTCACAAGTTCACTTTATTTCACTAAAATATTTCACCGTACTTACTTGTAATCAACGCAAAACATACATATTGTGTGGCTCAAATGCTGCCCCGCAGCGGACAACTGGTGGAACAGGATTCCGCCGGAGTTTATTTCGGCTGCGGATAAAAGTATTCCATGTTTTCAATCCCGTTGCACTAGTCGCACCAGCGCGCCGGTAATCGACGCGATCGTAGTCACTAAAAACTTATAAACTTTTCCTAATTAATGGCACTGGCCCTAATTTATTGCTCTGCACTTGCTTCAATTACGGACCAAAACAAACTTAAAATGTCAAACTGTATAAGTTCACAAGAAGTTCCACGTAAACTTCTTTCGAACCTTCGGCTTCAGGTTCAGAAAAAGTTCACACGCAAACCTGATTGAGCTCTACTAAATGGTATCAGCACATTAAGTAAAATCCCAATGTGCCTAACAACACATACATGGAGTAGTGGTTAAGCGCAGGCTTTCAACGAGGAGAACCCGAGTTTAAATCTCAGTAAGTAAAAAACATCAAAAATTATTTCAAGGTATTAGTTAAATTGGATTCCACATGTACTAAGGCATCTTAATAATACATTACTTTTGCGGACTAAGCGCACTTTTTTCCATTTTTTCGAAGACTATTTTTAAGCTGAATAGCGTTCCTTTCAGCGACACAAGTGAACTTTTTGTGAACTCAAGTTTGGTTAATTACTTAAAAAGCGAGCTGAATGGAATGCTATTCATCTTCCTTCGAATAGTTGATTAAGCCCAAACATGCTATTTTATCCGAACTTTTGTTTGCTTGGGTGGTCTCCACACAGACACAGAACCGGCTAACGTTCGCTATCCTAGTAAATTAGTGAAGAGTAATAAATTAATATTTCAGAAAATACTTTTCCTAGTGTCTCTATCATCCTTTACTTCCACCTGAATTTGGGTGTTGAAGCTTCAGCCGGAGTTCAGCCGGAGCCGGCACTTGGAGTTGAGGTACTGACAGCCACTCAAGGCTGTTCCAATCCACCAGCCAAACTACCTTAGAGTTCAGAACTCCAGATATACAGAGTGACGTTGCATAATCAGTCGCGGGTACTGGACCAACCTGAGGTCCACTAGATATTATTATAAACCTTTGGAACATTTAGGGTCGTCTAAACTGTCCTAAAGTTTAACTCTTGACAGAAACACTGAACAGTAACAATACACATGTAATTGTAATAGATATCCCCCTGGTATTTCAAGAGTCATTCCAAGATACTTTTGAGA
Organism: Aedes albopictus; assembly: GCF_035046485.1. Classification (NCBI taxonomy): domain Eukaryota; kingdom Metazoa; phylum Arthropoda; class Insecta; order Diptera; family Culicidae; genus Aedes; species Aedes albopictus. The sequence goes on along the minus strand of NC_085136.1, from coordinate 328,720,364 downwards.
TATTCCAGATCAACCAGAGACCATAGCTTCAGGTCTACACTTGTGCTAAAAGCCTTTGCCACTACGTTAAGTAGTGTTACATAATAATAAACTGTATTTACCAAAGTAGTTCGAGAAACAGTGAGCGTTGTTATATATTTTGGGATATAATGGACCGGATCATCCTTACCGTTACGGAGCTTAGTTGATAAAAACAGCCAATGTAACATGAGGTGATTTCGATAGTAACGTTAGACAATCAAATAGGAACCATAAACCTTTTAACTCGCAAGGGTCACTCCATGATAGGTTTGTGATGATTTAGGTCATCCAACCTTTCATGGAGTACACAGGCTCAGAAGCGTGCAATCAAGAAACGATGTATGGACGACTTTTGCCTTGTGGTTTTGTCTAAAACTTTGCCGAATAGAATAAAGGTCGCACACGCATACCGAAGTCGTGAGGGAGATGCGAAGGCAACTCTCTACGAGATGAATGTAAATTACCCACACGTCGTGGAGAGTCGCTTTCACAGCTCTGTCACGACTTTGGTATGCGTGTGAGAGCGCTATTCTATTCGGCAAACTTTTAGACAAAACCACAAGGCAAACGTCGTCCATACATCGTTTCTTGATTGCACGCTTCTGAGCTAAGAAAATAGTAAGTGAGTGTAACTATTTGCAAGTGAGTGTTCCCATACCTGTACACAGCTTTATATCTACAGTTGCAATAGCCTGTTACACTGAATAATGATAAATAATGAACCATATTTACTCATTTTATTCACAGGCTAGTCGGCGTTGTTCTATACCTTTGAAATATTTAAGGTTGTTCAAACTTGTATGAATCTAATTTTTTTAAATGAGTTGTAGTCATTGTGAAGAATTGTTGATTCAGTTTCATTATTTAACGTTATTGAACGCTAAATAAATGATTAAGATACAATCATTACGGTTGATATAACAGGTTATGAAAAATAACTCTATGTAGCCAAAACAGAAACTTCAATTCTTCTTGAAGTTTGCCACCAGATTTATTTTTTGAAGGTTTCCAAAATGTCAAGAATGCTGTAGAGTGTGGATGCTATATTTTAAACATCTAATAGTTTGGATGACTCCAGCTGATCTTTTTTTTATCTGTATTAACGAGATTTTTAGCCCTAGGCTAGTTCATCTCGGGACCCACGCTTTACTTCCCTTCCGAAGGAAGAACTCACATTTTGCGAGTTTGTCGGGAGTGGGATTCGATCCCAGGTCCTCGGCGTGATAGTCAAGTGTTCTAACCATCACACCAGGTCCGCTCCTCCAGCTGATCTGATGATGCCCTAAGATTGGATGTAACACCTGCAACTTCTGTCCTAGATGAAGTCTATTCAGAAGTTTTACTGGACATGATAGATTGCATATCGTAGTTTTGTATAGGGATAAAAGTTAGCGTTACATACGAAGACTTTAGGATTTAAACTCAAGAACGGTTTAGATGACCTAGGATATCCCCACCGATCTGATACTGTCTATTGAACTTTCAGAAGAATCACTGGACATGATAGATTACAAATCGTAGCTTTGTACAATGAAAGAAGTTACTGTTATACCCGTAGACTTAGGCGTAGTATAGAAACTCAAGAACAGTTTGGATGGCCTAGGATATTCCGACCGATCTGATTCTGTCTGTTAAACTTTCAGAAGACTTACGGGACATGACAGATTACAAATCGTAGCTTTGTATAGGGAAAAAAGTTACCGTTACACCCATAGACTTCAGGATCTGAACTCAAGAACAGTTTGGATGAACTAGAATATTCAGAAAAATATTCTGCATTATACTCTACCCTTTTTATTCTGTTGAGCACCTAAACTACAGAAATGTGTAAAAAAAACTATATAAGAACGCTTGGAAAAATTCCAGCTTCAAAGGGTTAAGCCAAGGACTGAATGTCTGTATAATAAAGACAAATCAATCAATCAATGAGATTTACACGTCATGTGAACTTCAGTTTAGTCATGTAAACTGGATGTTATGATGGTTTACATGATATTTATGACTTTTACATGATATGTCATGTTAACTTCTGTGATATCCCACGATCCAATCATGTACATTATATGTCACAGAATTTTACACTCTTTTTTCAATCTGTGCATGTTCACAACTTATTTCTGTCATCGCAACTTCCTTACTTACTTGATACTTGATTGGCTACAACTCGTAGCGGTGAGTCTACGCCGAATGAAGTATCCGCCTCCACTGGCCTCGGTCCTGAGCCAATCGCTTCCAGTCGCCCTGAACGTTTAGAATCCTTAGGTCCTCCTCAACTGCAAAAAGCCAACGTGTGCGCGGCCTCCCACGAAGCCGATGACCCCTTCCTGGTTCTCTGCTGAATATAATTTTAGCTTGTCGTTCCTCCGGCATACGAGCTACGTGTCCAGCCCACCGCAGCCTGCCGTGTTGTATTCGCTTCACTAGATCTATCTCTTTATATACCTGGTACAATTCGTAGTTCATGCGACGCCGCCTGATGCCGTCCTCCAGTTTACCGCCGAGTATTGTTCGCAGCACTCCAAAGGCTCTCCGATCAACTTCTTTTAACGTCCACGTTTCATGGCCGTATAAAGCGACCGGGAGAGCAGCACTTCGTCACCACTACCACGGCCGGACCGACGTTGAACACCAGCAATCATGTACTTAGTCTTTGTGGTGTTGATCGTAAGTCCAATCCTCGCAGTCTCCCTCTTAAAAGGTACGAACGCCTCTTCCACGGCCCGACGGTCGATTCCGATGATGTCGATATCGTCCGCGAAGCCCAGGAGCATATGCGACTTTGTGACAATGGTTCCGCTCCTGTGCACATCAGCTCTCCTTATCGCTCCTTCCAGTGCTATGTTGAACAGTAAGTTCGAAAGAGCATCGCCCTGCTTCAGTCCGTCAAAGGTTACGAACGATGACGAAATTTCATCCGCAACCCGTACACTTGATTTCGATCCGTCAAGCGTCGCACGAATCAGTCTAATCAGCTTCGCCGGAAATCCATGCTCGATCATAATCTGCCATACTCGTTTGTCTTCACTGATCGTACGCCACCTTGAAATCAATAAACAGATGATGGGTCTGCAAGTTGTACTCCCGAAAATTATCGAGAATCTGCCGCAGGGTGAACATCTGGTCCGTCGTTGATCGACTCTCACGAAAACCCGCCTGGTATTCGCCGACGAAGGACTCCGCAATCGGCCTCAGCCTTTGGAACAGAACTCTGGACGATATTTTGTACGCTGAATTGAGGAGTGATATTCCTCTGTAATTCGCACACTCCAGTCGATTCTCTTTCTTGAAAAGAGAGCAAATGAGACCATCCAACCAACTAGCAGGCAGCTCTTCCTCCTCCCATATCTTTAATATATTACGGTGTTAGAGTTGATACAGCTGCTCACTACCGTGGTTGAGAAGCTCGGCCGGGAGTTCGTCCTTCCCAGCATCCTTGTTGTTCGTCAGTCCCCTAATGGCAGTCTTGACCTCGTCTAGCGTTGGAGGTTCCACAGCATGTTCGTCGTCGTCGATTCGAATTCTGTCATTCGCTCTTCCACTCTCACTGTTCAACAATACCTCGAAGTGCTCTATCCACCTGGCAGTCGTTGCGCATGACGGGAGAAGGCGCTGTTTTTCTCCGCACGCCATTGACAGTTTCGTAAAATCTCCGCATATCATTCTGTTGCATACTCTCTTGCGCCTGAGCAATCACATTTTCCTCGTGCTCTTCTTTCTTTTTGCGGTGAATTCATTTTTCGGCTACTCTGGCTTCCCTATATCGCTCCCTGCTCTGCCGGGTCCCCGACACCAACATCCGGCTTCTGGCAACATTCTTCTCGTCCGTTACTCTCTGGCACGCCTCGTCGAACCACCCGTTTCTAGGTCGTCTTTGAGCAGTACCTATCACCTCCCGCGCTGCTGTACTCATCGCTCCGTGGATAGACTCCCACAGAGTGCCCAGTCAACACACGATCGTATATGATGTTGAATAGGATGCAAAAGTGGAGGCGATATACGCACACTTTACATGCTGTTAAATGGAAGCATGTACGCATATGGCCTCCACTTTAGCATCCTAACCAACATCATATAAGACTTTGTGTTAGCTGGGTGTTGAGATTATCGCTCTTGTTGATTTCACTTATCCGCTCGTCCAGCTTCTGGTGATAGTCAGCTACCGTACCGTCTGCTGAAAACCGCTGGATGTTGAAACGCATCGATTCGCCGGCGTCACCGATGACAATCTTAACGTCGTGTTTTGGGCATTCTCCATAAGTCTTGTCAAGACATTTATAACACGCATCCTTCACATCATCGGTTTTTCTCGTTTGTCGGCGCATAGACATTGATCAGGCTGTAGTTAAAGAATTTGCTCCGGATCCTCAATATGCAGATCCGCTCATTGATCGGCTTCCACCTCATAACTTGCTTCATCTGTTTCCCGATCCCTATGAATCCGACCCCATGTTCTGCAACTTCCTTAGCCACCCTAGAAAACCCCCGGTTTCCCAAGGTTCTAGTAGGTATTGAGTAGAGTGTCGGCGATTCAAGGGGTGTCACAGGAGGTTTGTGAGAGCTTGCTGGGATATTTTGTGTACCGAAGAGTTTCAGGGGAGTTACAGGAAGTTTCATAGGGATTTTCACCAAGTTTCAGATGCGTTAAAAGAAGTTTCAGGGGCATGTGGGGCGCGCTGGGTTTTGAAGAGTTGCAGGTGCCTTACAGGAGGTTAGAGGTGTCTCAAAGGATTTAGGATGTATCGCGGGAGTCTTTAGAGAATTTAAACCTGTTTCAGAGGGGCGTTCCAGGGGTATTCAGGGACATTTTTTGAGGTTTTCTGAGGGTTGATGTTGCGACCATATAGCCACAGCTATAAGGGGCTGTCCATAAACCACGTGGTCATGGGGGGGGGGGGGTTCGGCCAATGACCATTTTGTATGGACGAAAAAAAAATTTGTATGGACTAATGACCACGCGGGGGGGGTTAGAATTCCCAAAAAAATGACCACGTGGTTTATGGACAACCCATAAAGGAGTATCCAGCATGGCCATGTTAGAATAACGGGTTCGTTTCTTGGTCTTTTCGTACAGGAAATTTCCTCGACTTCCTTGGGCATAGAGTATCAGGCACAAATATACTCTATGCCCAAAGAAGTCAAGTAAATTTCCTTTACCAAATTCTGAACCGACCAAGGATAATCCCTGTCACCCTCTGCATGGACATTCTAGATTCCCACGCCTTTACAGCTATCGCCATAGGGGCCATTTCTATTGGTACTTAATCGCACTCCCTCTTTTCATGCAGGGCATAAAAGGGTACATACATTTAAATGGCACTAAAAACAGCATAAAAAGAGATTTTAGTGTAGTTAGACTGAGTCCTCGTCAACGCCACGATAGATCCTGATATCGATAATGTCGAAGCGATGCCGTCCATTAACCAAAAAGGATGGTTTGAGATTCCATCTGCTGTGGTGATCTCCAGGTACCAGGATAAACGGGACATTGTTGAATACTTCCTTCTGGTCAAAGAAAGCATTTTCTACTCCTCTTTGCTGCACTGAGGATATGGACAACTCTGCTTATGTTCTACCCGAGCACAGTAAATTTTTGACGAAATTACAACAGCTGAATACAGAAATATTGGATCGTTTACCATTTGCACACTGTTTTAGACACTTGGTGTACTGAACCACATAGTTCTGCTGTACTTATTTCGCCAAAGAAGTACCGTACAGGCAATTCAGGATTGAGTGATGATCTTGACGTCATGTCTAGGGCAGTGATCGTACTCGCGTACCAGTTGTGCGTAGAATGCGCCCTTCAATAGATCGGTGAGTATGCGGGTGCTCCCAATGAAGTTGAGACACCAACAGTTCCACGCACCGGGTATCCAAACGCAATTCCTTGTTGTTCGAAGGCGTCATCGCCATTGGTCTTGGTTTATATTGTTATGTTGTTGACCTTCCAATTGTTTTTCCATTTCATGGCTGGCTCGCAAGATCGGACATCAACCTACCAATTTTTCAGAGGACCATGATGCATATATGCTTTAGCTGGGCTTAGGGTCCTTCACTGGCACTTGGACGTTGTTCAGCCGCCTCTAACATGGGGAATAGACGCTGTTGGAAGTCGTTGACCCTGAATGCTTAGGTTTGCAGACGTGTTACTCAACGATCAAAGTTCCCACCGGGGTTAAGTTATCCGATCTTCCCTAAGGTTGCTCGCAGCCTGACCGGTGTCACGGGGTGAGAAGGATGGGAGTTGCTGGGAACAGTTCAATGTATTGATTGGGTCTTTACAATATCAATTATTGCGATGTAATTCACCCATTGTATGTACTTGACTTATGCTATTGCGCAGTAATTTTGAAATAATATGATGAAGGTCAGGGGTCGAATCTCCATGACACTTTTAAGGTGAAACGGGACGACGTGTTATTTTTCCTATCTTGCCTCTCTTTCTAACAATTTGCCTCGCGATTTTGAAGATGGTAATCTCGAGTTCTATCGCACTGAAGATGCTGAAAACCAATCAGCATATGCACTGCAAGTGAGCATACACAGTGATAGGTTTTTGTTGCAAAATATGAAGTAGAATATGAGATTACCATCTTAGTAGCAACAGAGCAATGGCGGATATTTCCCCGACCGTCCCGTCCGCCCTTAAGAAAAAAACTAGCTACACCAACGACCTCCGCGGCATCCAGAGCGCGAGATGATGACGAGCAGGAAGACGCAGACTGACAGTGACGCTGACGGAATTGGAAAAAATGTCAACCCGAAAACGACAACGACGACGCGGTGAATGGCAGCTGAATGGCAATAAAAGGGAACGTTTGAGGCGTGAGTGTCAAGCGCTTTCGCCGATTTCGCCATTTCTACGGCGGTGGCGGTGGATTACAGCCGTATTTTCTAAGGTTGAGTGACCCAATGTCCACCAACCTCCGTTCCTCCAGGACGCACTGAACCCCCCTATTCGGCGTGTGACCATTTCAAAAGCCCATTTGGACACATTCGTTCAAATATTTGGCGCCAATAATTTCAGCCTCGTTGATCTCACGCACCCGGGTCCGCTTGGTTTGTTGATTTGGATTGGCAATGTGCTCTCGGCGGGTACTCACCTTCCTACCGCTGGCTGCTGCTGGCGCTGGCGTTGCTAGATGTGACCCGTCAACCCGACCGGTGGGAATGTAATCCGGTGGTCAGATTTGGTTTCGGTTTTGTCGAAAGCTTCAGGCTGTGGGCCCTGAACTACGACGGGGCATCGGCTCCCTAACATTTGTTGTGTAGGGTGTGGCCGGTGCTGACAAAACATTTGTACATGATCACAGCCGCCGCCACCGCATCATGCATGTTTCGTAACACACATACACTACACACATACATACGAGTGTCGAACATACCCTAGACCGGTGAGCATGGCAAATTGGGCAAATAATACACAGTCGAAATGAGTCCGGGTGCTAACAAGGGTCGTCATGCTACCGGCGGTGGAACGCCGGAAGCAGGGAATCAAACGGTTCGGATTTTACCGAAGGGACTAGGAGGAAGGAAGGGATATTTTTGTGCATATATTTAATCGGGCACCATTGTGCCTGTAGTTTGCAAATAGTTTAACACGCATTTGGGCGTGCCTGTTATGTGAACGTAATCTGGTTGATCTGGTAACCTAATGCTGATCAGGGTCAAATTGAGGATGATGGTTGTGTGAACTTCTTCAATTCATAATTGGATAATATCTTACGCAGCTTTGGAAGGTGGTGGAGAAATTGCCCACTTAGCTTGAGCAGGGGTACGCTCGGGAATTCAGCAAGACTATACTGAGGGTTTTTTGGCTTGAACTTAAGTTTTAGTTTGGTAGACCGACCGTTATTGAAGAATGGCCACAGAACTGACGTTATACTTAGGGAGAATGGCACCTGCTACGTCAGGATTCAGGTATTACACGGGAGTTTCTCCCAGCTATCCACTATCCAGGCAGCAAGGGCGTAGCCAGCTTTTCGGTCAGGGTTTTTACAAGGAATCCGAATATGCAAAACTATTTACGGTTTACGGTCGATTTTACGAGTTATTGGAGAAAATATGACCAAAAAGGCGTCAAAACGTTGTAACGTCACGGTAGAATGTGCCATATTCGAAAAGCATTATTTAACCCTTGCAGCAGTTGTATTTTGTACAATACGTTTAAAAAAATCTCGTCTGATCTACATAAATTAACGTGGTACTAGTAGCGATGACGAATATCTAGAATATTAAGGATTTTTATTCACTCGTGCGTTTTTTTCTCTGACTTTTTTTTTAATAATATCTACAAAACATTCATAACAAATTATAGCTAAATTCTTTTGGAAATTGCGAACTCTTTTGAGGACTTCAGGTATCAGAAGGCCGGCTCCAGAGGCACGTTATCCTCCATTTGGGACATTTGTGCCATCGCCAAAATAACAGCCTATTTCATCATCTACCTGAGGGAAAAGGAAGGAAAAAGGATTTGGATGGGGATAGGGACAGGTAGGGAAATAGGAAAAATACCCTGGAAGAGGGTACTAACGCATAAGCGTACCACAATGGGTTCAAACAGCGCCCTGAAAAGGGCACTGTAATAACGCATAAAGCGAAAGAGAGCCTATAGCTCTTTACCACAGCGGGTTAAGAACAACAGAATATCCTGAAGATTCAGGTTTCTGAAGTCAGTTTCACTTAATAAGTGTTTACCGAATACTCGGAAACGCAGTTGCGCGAAAACTGGACAGTTACATATCAAATGATACGAAGTTCCATAATCGGATTCACAGCTATCACAGGCAAATGAATCAGCTTGCTGAATATTCGCCATGTGATAACTGAGTCGGCAGTGGCCAGTCAATGCTTTGACCAGCATGCTGCAATTCTGCTTAGACAGATTAGTTAGATACTTCGCCACCCGTAGAGATGGCTCAGCACTATACAATTTGGTTTGACGACATGACTCCAAACTATTCCAGTATTGTTTGTGCTGAGTGGCAGCCCAGATGTCAATCTGAAGCTTTACCCAACACTTGGATACCGGAATAGCTGGCTCAGGGCCAATGAAGTCATGTGATGCTCCAGTGCGAGCTAACTCATCAGCCAATTCATTTCCAGCGATGGAAGAATGGCCAGGTACCCATACAAGGTGAACAGCGTTTGCTGAATTCAGCTCCTCGATTTGAGTTCGACAAGCGATAACTATCTTCGACCTGGAGTTGGCCGAAGCAAGTGCTTTAATAGCAGCCTGGCTATCTGAACAGAAGTATATTACTTTGCCCATTACGTGCTGCTGAAGTGCTGATTGCACTCCGCTCATAAGAGCAAAGATTTCGGCCTGAAAAACGGTACAGTGTCTACCAAGTGAATAAGACTGATACAGCCTTAGCTCACGAGAATAAACACCAGCACCTGCTCGACCTTCGAGAAGGGAGCCATCAGTGTAACATACGATGCCGTCTGAAATACTTCTTTCCAGATAACCAGATGTCCACTCTTCCCGGGAAGGAAATTTCGTGGAAAATGTCCTATATGGAAAATTACAAGCAATTGTAAGATCACTTGGAGCAAGGACAATTTTGTCCCAATTCACTAAAAGTGGAAACAACGAGGTGTGTGTTGATGTGCGGTTCACAGGAGTTTCCTCTAGTAGACCGAGTACCCGTAACCGGTAAGTGCAAGAAAGGGCTTCTTGTTTGAGATGAATGTGTAGTGGGGCAACGTCAAAGAGAACTTCTAGCGCTGCCGTAGGAGTTGAAGAGAACGCTCCAGACATCGCCATTAAGCACATCCTTTGGAGATGGCCTAATTTTGATTGGACCGTTCTCACTTCACCCTTTTGCCACCACACAAGACATCCATAAGCCAATATTGGCCGAACCACAGTTGTGTAAATCCATTTGATATACTTGGGTTTTAGACCCCAAGTTGTACCAAAAGTACGCCGGCATTGCCCGAAGGCCATACAAGCTTTCTTGATTCTGAACTCAATGTGAGGTGTCCAGGAAAGCTTGGAATCAAGAATGACTCCAACGTACTTTACCTGTTCAGTCACATCGATTTCAGAATCAAAGAGACGCAAAGGTCGAACGCCATTACGGTTTCGCCTTTCCGTGAAAAGAACAATAGATGTTTTACTCGGATTAACCGAAAGGCCACATTGGCGACACCAACCCTCAACTACCTGAAGGGCGTTTTGCATCAGGTCGAAAAGGGTGCTGATGCACATACCAACTAACAATGTTAGGTAGTCGTCGGCAAAACCATAAGTAGGAAAACCGCTATTATTGAGTTGCCTCAATAGCGTATCTGCTACGAGATTCCACAAAAGCGGTGATAAGACTCCCCCTTGGGGGCATCCACAAACACTCAATTTCCTAATCCCTGCTAGACGCAATGTCGAGAAGAGATATCGGTTTTTGAGCATTTGGTGAATCCAATTGGAAATCATTGGAGATATACCATGACTCCGTGCGGCTTCCAATATGGCATCGAAAGGCACGTTGTCAAAGGCACCCTCGATATCTAAGAAAACACCCAAACAAGATTGCTTTTGAGCGAATGCTTTCTCGATATCGTAAACAACCTTGTGTAAAAGAGTCACAGTGGACTTACCAGATTGGTAGGCATGTTGGTTCACATGAAGAGGCACGTTGGCCAGATGAACATCACGGATGTGATGATCCACAATGCGTTCTAAGCATTTCAGAAGAAAAGAGGTCAAACTGATAGGTCTGAAACTCTTTGCTTCTTCATACGACGCACGACCCACTTTCGGAATAAACTTTACAGTAATATCCCTCCAGGATTTGGGAATATACCCTGTAGCAAAACTGCAAACAAGTAGTTTTTTCAAAACATGTTTGAAATAATCAAATCCCTTCTGAAGCAAAATAGGATAAATCCCATCTGCCCCAGGAGATTTGAAAGGAGCAAAGCTATTAAGAGCCCACTCAATCGATTCTATAGTTACAATACTCCGAGCCGAAGCTAAAGAATCATAACTACAAGAAAAGACATCAGGATCATCCGAAGATGTAATATCTACACATCCAGGGAAGTGTGTGCTGAATAAGCATTCCAGAACTTCCTCATCAGAGGAAGTCAGATCGCCATTTGGCAAACGAAGTTCGTTCACCCGGAAATCCTTAGATTTCACAAGGATTTTGTTTAACCGACTGACTTCACTCAAGCTGGAAACATTTGTACAAAGGTTTTTCCAGCCGGATCGTTCAGCAGACCGGAGAGCTTTCCTGTAGGCCATGCGAGCCGACCTGAAAGCCTCCGATCCAGCCGAACGTCGTCTGTTCCAACTCTTTCTACATTGTTTCCTGAGTTTCGCCAGATCAGAGTTCCACCAAGGGGTTCCTCTTGTGATCTTCACAGACCGTAGAGGGCATGCTTCTTCAAAAGCTTCCATGATGAAGGTCGTTGTAGTATCAACGGCATCATCTAAATCACTTGGAGTGTCAATGGATGGTGAATATCCATGAAATTTGGCTGCAACCAAATCAGTATAAAGATCCCAGTTTGTTGACCGAGGATTCCTGAAACGCAATGTTTGCGAAGTAACATTTAAATGTTCAAAAAAGATGTAGCGATGGTCAGATAAAGATTCTTCATCTGACACATGCCAATTGGTCAGCTCGTGACTAATTCTGGTAGAGCAAAGTGTTATATCTAACACTTCCTCTCTAGTAGATACCATGAAGGTTGGGCGGTTGCCTATGTTAAGTAATGCAAGATCTGTACTACTTAAGTACTCCATCAAACTGGAGCCTCTCAAGTTAATGTCTGAGCTGCCCCAGATGATATGGTGAGCATTAGCATCACTGCCAACAATTAGCGGAAGGCCTTTTGAATTGCAGTATGCGATGACTTGTTTGAAAACATCCGTAGGGGATGGTTCATCATGCGGTAAATACACAGAACAATAGACGTATTTCCTGTTGAGGTTTCCAACAGATACATCAATTGTAATAGCACATACATCTCTGGTGGTTAGTTCAGAGATGAGTGTAGCAACTATTGCGTTGTTGACAAGCACACAGGCTCGAGGCATGACACGCGAGTTTGCCATTTCATGTTTACTGAAAGTGGCAAACACCGGGTTCACAAGGTTTCCTAGATAGAAATTTCCCTTACGAAAGTAAGGTTCTTGTACCAAGGCCACTTGGGCTGTACCATTTTGCATAAGTCTGCAAAGATTTTGATCGTTGCTGTTCTTTTATGCTGAAGATTGATCTGAGCTATCTTAACCGTAGCCACTACCCAAACTAGGTAAGATTAAACTCTTCGCAACAACAGCACAACAAAGAACAGCAACAATAAAACCAAATCGGTATCGATTGGAAAACGCCAAAGGCGAGGATACACAGAATACACTGTGTAAATCGCATAATGCGAAACCATATAGGTGAAAATTTAAACTAATTAACAACATCTTCATAATCCCGCCCTTATTTAGCCTCAAGTGAGACTAAAGAAGGGCAGCTGATTGTCTCGGAGAAACACAAGGTCCACTGCACCATTGCTCCGGTTAGCGCAGTAAGGGCTACATACTGTGGAGGGCGCCCTGGTACTCCACAGGCTCCGTTAGCGGTTAGGTTTTTATTAGACCCCCCTAGCCATTCATTCCTAGGCACGGTAAGCATAAAGCCGCATCACACCATGAATTAGGGGTCACCTGTTGGTGGATTCTTACCACCGGAACAGGCGGTCCGTAGTGTTATTCTTAGCCAATTGAGACAATCGCTACCGACACTACACAGCTACCTAGGCTGATCGAGAAAAGAAGTTAATATTGATGATCAACTTCATACGGACTCGAACAGCCGAAAGCTTTTCGGTCAGGGTTTTTACAAGGAATCCGAATATGCAAAACTATTTACGGTTTACGGTCGATTTTACGAGTTATTGGAGAAAATATGATCAAAAAGGCGTCAAAACGTTGTAACGTCACGGTAGAATGTGCCATATTCGAAAAGCATTATTTAACCCTTGCAGCAGTTGTATTTTGTACAATACGTTTAAAAAAATCTCGTCTGATCTACATAAATTAACGTGGTACTAGTAGCGATGACGAATATCTAGAATATTAAGGATTTTTATTCACTCGTGCGTTTTTTTCTGTGACTTTTTTTTTTAATAATATCTACAAAACATTCATAACAAATTATAGCTAAATTCTTTTGGAAATTGCGAACTCTTTCGAGGACTTACCTAGAATTGTCTGGTTCGTATATGAGCCTTTCTAAAATTATCTTTGAACCCGAGCAGAGTAGAATAGCAAATTGATAACAACAGAATCACATAGCCTGTTTTTATATCATAGATTGTTATTGTTAACTTATCAAAATATATCTTTTTAATAACATGTTTTGTTGGCCAATCTTATTTTGTTATGTTCAAGTTATTAGGATATATTCAAAAGATAACATTTTAATAATATATTTTGTTGTAGAACAAGTTGAGTTATTATTCTACTGTAGAGAATGTACAAATATTTGATGAACAATAACACAACAAAAACAAGTTCACAAATTACCTGTTATTAAATTGTGATTGGTCTAACAAAACATGTTATTGAAATAGTCTTCCAGGAACATTTTTTTGTTATGATATTTGTTATTTTGCTGCTTATGACAGATAAGTTTATAACATAATATGTTATGCTAATAACATAAAAATTACTGGTTCTATTATACAGTTATTAACCCAAAATAACATATTTTATTATGCTGTTGATATTTTCTTCTGCTCGGGAATACTATTCGCTGGAGAAATTCTTCCAGAAATTCTTGAACGAATTTATAAAACATCAGAGAATCCTGGAGAAGTTCTTAGGTACATCCCTGAGAAGATGATTGGAGGAATTTTCGCAAGAACTCCTGAATGAATTTTTGAAGAGGGCCTGAGAGGATATTTTGAACAAATCATTTGAGGAATTTCTGGAGCAATCCCTGGAAGCATTCCCGGAAGATTTTCTAGATAAATCCCTAAATAAACACCAGGGTGAATTCCTGGAGTAATTCCTACCGGAATGCATGGAGGAAGCCCTGTAGAATGCCTGGAGGAATTCCTGTATAATTATTGGAGGAATACCTAGAGAAGTATCCGAGATAAATTTCTGGAGGATTCTGAGAGGATTCCCTAGAAAAATTTCAGAAGAAATCTCTTGAGGATTTCCTAGAGGAATTTTTAGAGAAATTTCAGAAGGAACCCTTGGAGGAATTCTTGGAGAAATCCCTGAAGGAATTGCTGGAGGAATCGCTGAGACAATTCCTGGGGAAATCTTCAGGGAGAATCCTGGAAGAATTCCAGGATAACCTTCTGAACATATTTCTGGCGTTATTCCTGGAAGAATTCTTGGATGAGACCCAGCGCGAATTCCTGGAGAAATTTCTTGAATGAATTCTTGGAGCAATCCCTGGAAAAAAATCCTGGAGGAATTCCTAAAGTAATCCCCAGAGGAATTCTGGGGAAATTTCTGAATGAAATCCCATCAGTTATTCCAGGACGAATTCCTGGAAGAACCCTTGGAGGAATTCCTGGAGGATTCCCTGGAGGAATTTCTGGCAATATCCCTGGAAAAAAGTCGTGGAGAAATCCCTGAAATAATTTTTGTACGAATCTCTGGAGGAATTCCTGGAGGAATCCATGAAAAATTCGTGATAGTATTCATGAATCTCCTGGAAAAATCTCTGAAGAAATTCCTAGAGGATTTCCTGAAGAAATTTCTGGAGGAATTGCTGACTTAGATTTTGGAGGATATCTAGGAACCATTCCTGGAGAAATTCCTGAAGAAATTTCAAGGGTATTTTCTGGAGGAATTCCTGGAAAAGTTCCTGATGAATTTCCTATAGGAGAGCCTGGAAGAATTCCTAGAGGTATTCCTGTGGGAATTGCTGGAGGATGCCAAGATGAAATTCCTGGAGGAATTTCTAGAGGAATTCTTGAAATAATTACTGGATACATTTCTAGAAAAATCTCTAGAGGAATTCTGGGAGATTACTATTATTTTTATGTTTCTGAAAAAATCCCTTGAGAAAATCTTGAAAGAATTTCGTACGGACTTTCTAAAGCAATTCCTGGAGAAATCCTCGAAGGAATTCCTGAACGAATCCCTGGGGAATCCTTGAAGAAATAAGTGGAAAAATTCCTGGATAAAATACGGGGCGAATGCCTGAAGGAATTCCTAGAGGTATTCTTGTGTGAATTGCTAGAGGGAGCGATGATGAAATTCCTGGAAGAATTTGAAGAAAAACTCTTGAAATAATTTGTAGGGAAATCTCTAGCGAAATTCTGGGAGATTATTATTATTTTTGTGTTGCAGAAAAAAAATCCCTTGAGAAAATCCTAGAAGAATTTCTAGCGGAATTTCTGGAGGAGTTCATTGAGAATTCCTGAAGGAATCTCTAGAGGAATACCTGGAAGAATCTCTGAAAAATTACTAAATATATTCCTGGAGAGTTTCCTGGAAGAATTTCTGAAGAAATCCCTAGAGGAGCTACTGGAAGAATCCTTAGAGGATCTTCTGGAAAAATCCCTGGAGAAATTCGAGTAGAAATCCCTGGAGGTTCCCTGAAGCAATTCATGAAGGAATCTCAGGAGAAATTCCTGGAGAAATGCCTGAAGGAATCACTGGAAAATTCGTGAAAGTATTCCTGGAGAATTTCCTAGAAGAATCCGCCTGGAAAAAATCTCAAGAAGATTTTTTGGAAAAAAAAAATTCTGGAGAAATTGCTGACATAAATTGGGAGGAATTCATTGAAAAATCCCTGAAGAAGTTCCTTGAAGATTTTTCATCGGAATTGCTAGAGGAACTCTTGCTGCAATTCCTAGACGAAAATCTGGAAGAATTTGTGGAGGAATTCCTGAAAAAAAAATCTAGAAAGTATTCCTAGAGACAATCCTAGAAGAATTTCCTGCATGAATTGCTGACATAATTTATGATGAAATTCCTTGATTAAATCCTGGTGAATTTCCTGGAGAAAGCAATTCCTGGAGCAATCTGTGCAAGAATCCGGGGAGGAATCACTGGAAGAATGCCTTGAAGAATTCCTCGTGGGATTTTTGGAGAATTCCCTCCTGGAGAAATCTTTGGAAGAATTCCTGTGAGTCTCTGAAAAAAAAAACCCTTGAAGATTTTCTGGCTAAATTTCTGTAGGAATTCCTCGTGGAATGCTTGGAAGAATCGCGGAAGCAATTACTGGAGGATTTCTTGGAGGAATCTCTAATACAATTATTGTAGGAATTCTTGGAGAGATCCCTGGAAGATATACTACAGGAATGCCTGTAGGAATTACGAAAAGAATCTCCAGAGGAACTCTTGAAGAAATCTCTAGAGGAATCTAAAGATGAGTTCCTAGACAAATTTCTAGAGTAAATCCTGCAGGAATTCCCAGTGAAATCCCTGGAAAAATTCCTAGAGGAATTCCTGAAGAAATTAGTGGATGAATCTATTAAGGAATTCGTAGAGGAATACCAGGAATAATTCCTGAAGAAATCGCAGATGGAATTCTTTGAGAAATTCTAGAGGAATCCTTAAAGGAGTTCCTGAAGACTCTAGAAGGAATCCCGGAAGCAATTTCAAGAGGAAATCCTAAAGGATTCCCTAAACAGTCCCAGAAGGAAGTACTGTGTTAATTCCTGAAGGAGTTCCTTAAAGAATACAAGGAGGAATTCCTGAAGGAATCCTAACAAGAGTTCCTGGGAGGCACTTAGGAGGATTTTTTGAAATAAGTTGTTCCAGAAAGAAACACATAAAGAATTAAAAAAAAAACATGGACACGTTTAATGCTTCCAGAATTCCCGAGTTATGCCCTGCAGAAATTCTTGGATGAATCCCTGGAGGATATCCTAGAGGAATGCCGATAGGGATTACCGGTGGAACCTCTAGAAACACTCCTGGAGGAGTAAGGAATCCCTGTAGCAGTTCCTGAAGTAACCCCAGGGGAAATCCCGGAAGCAGTTCCTAGAGGCATTCCTAAGGAAATCCCTCTAAACAGTCCCTGGAGGAAGTACTGGATTAATTTTTGGAGGAGCTCCTGAAAGAATTCCAAGAGGAACTCCTGAAGCAATTCTAAAAAAGTGTTCCTGGGGGAATCCTTGGAGGATTTTTTAAAATAACCCCTGGAGTTGTTTCTGAAAGAAACGCAGAAGAAATTCCCGGGTGAATCCCTGGTGGAATTGCTGAAAAAGGAATTTCTAAAGAAATTTCATGAGGAATCTCGGAAGCAATCCCATGAGGAATTCCATTGGAAAACCCAGGAAAGCTTTCTTAATAAATTCTTGGAAAAAGAGAAGAACCAGCCAAGGGTTAAAAGTCTCTTAAATAAAGACAAATCAATCAATCAAATAAAACTCCTGGAAGAGTTTCTGTAGAAAAAAAATATGAAGGAATCCATGTGTGCAATAATTTTGGACGAATTATTGTTGGAATCATTCGGTGGACTCCAAAAAGAATGTTTTATACAATGTTATAAAGAACTCCTGGATTAATTTTTAGCTAATCTCTGGTAAAATTTCCTGTAAGGGTTTCTGGAAGATATTCCTGCTGAAATACTTCGAATTATTGCAGATTGAATTATTGGAGCAATCTCTAGTGGATTTCTTGAAGGAATATATGAAGTAATCCTTGAATAAATCTCTGAAGGAACACTTGCAAAAATACCTGAACGAATTTCTGTTGACATTCCTTTGGGATCCCTGGAAGAACCCCCGAAAAAAGCACTGGAACAATCACTAGAGGAACTTCCATAGATATATCGGAGAAATTCCCGGTGGAATGCCTGGTGAAATCCATAGAGAAATCTCAGAGCAATCCATGATGGAATCACTGAAGGAAGCTGTGGAAAAAATCCTGAAGGAATGCATCCGATGCATCCTTACAGAAGTAGGGGAATTGTGGGTAAAATGAACAGGGGGGTAAAATGAACAGGGTGGTGTTTTACAGCAATTAGCGTATTTCTGCATGTTTTAACGATTGGATTCTGTGTGATAGCGTAAATCATTATACTTCTGCAGATTTTGAACTTTAAAATTAAATAAACCACTTATTTATAACGAAAAGTTCAAAAGCCACGTGAAAAATATGCTCTGAAGTAAAATTGAACTTATCTGAATTAAGGTCCATTCGTATATTTCGCAGAATATCATAATGTCATATTCCAATAATGTACTTTCAAAAGACAATATTCAGTTGGAAAAAATAATTAGGTTATGCTTTTAATACAGTTTTAGGAACAACTTTAAAACCAGCACGACTTGGGGGTAAAAAGAACAGCTGGTTCAAACTTTATCCAATTTTTATAAAATTTTGTGCAATCTCGATATATTGAGATCTAGAATACATATTATGACACAACAAGAGCAAAAAGTTAAGAAAAAAATATTTTACGCTTATAAAATAAGATTTTTATCCTTAAAACCGCTTATTTTAGTACATTTTTTTAAAATAATGATTTCAGCACATTCCAAATTTTATATCAAAAATTTTAAAAGTGTAGCATGTAAAGTTTACATTGAATTTGGTGACCTATACTTGAATATATCGAAATTAAATATTTAAGCTAGTTTTTCGATTGTTCATTTTACCCACACTATTTTTCATGACTCTGTTTTCTTGCATTTTTTTGCAATCGAAAGTAATGTAAGAAAAGAAAAGATTTTGGTAAAAAAGAAAGATTTTGTCATATTTCTATTGCAAAAGACGACAAATGCTTAGGGTGTTCATATTACCCCCAATTCCCCTATCTGTAAAAATTTCTGAAGGAATCATGGGAGGAATTCTTGAAGCATTTCTTGGAATAACGCCCAAAACAATCACAATCGGAACCCTGCTAGATGCCCATGGAAGAATTCACATGGGAGAAACTCCTGGAGAAGTGCCTAGTGGAATTTCTGAAAAAATCACTGTAAGAGTTTCTGAATAAATGCATTAAAGAATTTCTGATGGTGTCCTCTAAAGAATTTGTAAATGAGTCCCAGGTATTTTGCTCGTAAAATGATGTTTGTTTGAATTGAATACTAGTGAAAATTCGTGTACTGCCGTAATTCTGCAAACTGACAAAAGCGCCATTCAAAATGTCGATATTTTCTGGTATATTATACATAATATCTGGTGTAAAAATAACTCTGTGGTATGCCTGCTGTATTAGAATGCAAGATCTAGTCGAAATCTATCATCTATGGAAAGAAACTTAGAGGATGAGCAAGAGTTTTATGCATAATAACCAAAAAATGGGCCAAAACTATCAATGTCGCTTACGTCACTTTGCAGAATTACGGCAGTGTAGCAGTAGCACATAACTACATTCTATAGCGGCATATGGTTCTACAAAATCCTAATTTCTATCTACCGCAAACGGTTCCGGTATATCTGGAAAATTTAGCATGCTGTTTTGTATTCCATAAATCACATCACAAAATTTGGCCATTCAACCCAGCTTGTTATTTTGTAAAGTTGTATGATAAGATTGGAGTGGTTCTCTTGAAGAAATACTTGGCGAAATTTCCTGTGGTTCTCGAGTAAAAAAGGTTTGATAATTGATAAAACCTCAATCAATATTTTTTCTGGAACTCTGAGTTATTGATAATCTTTGAGTTGGCTCCATTTAAAAAAAAATCTTGTGACCAGGGGGGGGGGGGTTCACGTTTTCGTGGCGATGGTTTTTACTGTTATTTTTACTAACCGTGACGTATTTTTGTCTGCGGTTAAACTTTTCCTAGGCATACCAAATTAAGTTCACTCCCGAATACATCCCTGCCCAAAGCCCTGCATATGTGCTCTTTAGCTCAAATCGAAACCAGTGTGTAAATTACCCGCCAAGGTGCGTGTGAATCTCCATGCCTAATACGAAATGTGTGTGCATAAATTTGTACCACCCGCAACAGCAAACCACTTCACACACACCTGACTACACCAAACCTTTGTAGGTACATTTGCCACCACCAGTGATATTCAGCATGAACTCCCTTTCCTCATCACCCCACACGATTCTCATAGTAGAAACCAACGGCGAAACCTAATGACATCCCCCACTCGACCAGGAAAATGCATGCGAACATGCACGTGGGTGGAGGTGTAGCTGCGTTGGAAAGCGATGCGTTGTTGAGTTGTCGAAGAACATTGAACGCCACTGATGACACACGCCGTGTCGTCGGTCACAATGGGGAATATTCAACGCTAGCTATACGATCTGTCGCATCGATTCGAATCGAATGACAAAATTGACTCCCGGCCGCGGATATCAAGATTTAGTCGTTTGTCGCCTACTGCGCTGCAGTACTACCTACACACAGTAGAGTGTTGCATCCGAATCACTCCCACACGCACTCTGGGGGCTCTGATCCTATGCGTTATTGAAAGGGTGCTTCATTTTTATTAATAATAACTACTATTCCTGTTCGGGGGGACTTTTTCAATTATAGCTGCCGGAATCGCACAGCACTGCGGAGGATCTGGTTCATCTCGAGTGGGCTATTTTTGGTAGGCAAATATGGTGCTCTGGTAGTGGTAATCGAAGTAAAATGAACCATCTCTCGAAATCTTTGATCCATCTTCGAAATAAAATTAAAATAAAACTAAAAGCAAGTTTTGTTTGCCAGATTGTAATAATACAACCATTAAAAAAAAATATCTGGAAGCATTTATTGAGGAATATGTGGCGAAGCTCTTCTGATAATTCACGAATAGTTTTTGTAATCCATTCACAACTCTTTGAATTTTGGAGAATTTATTTATTTATTTTTTTGACATTCAAGTTAGATAACTCTAATACAATATAGCACATACATAACAGGTTTTAGCATTGAAACCTAAGTTTATTAATTCAACATATTCTGTCACTATCAATGGTAGGCAATCGACGAATTTCAAAGGCTGGCCACCATCCAAGTCAGCCTGTGCTCTGTTGAGCCACCGTAATTTTCCTTTTTCCATCACAACTGAACTGACTATGATAACGGGATTTAGGGGGTCTTAGTTTCCTCTCAGGGGGTTTTAAAGAAGGAGGGGGTCTCCAGTAAGTCTCGTGATAATGCTTTGAATCGCCAGTTCGGAGACGGCGGGATTGATTCCAGTTCCGGGGAATGGTGTATCATTGTACTTGCGTCACAATATACAAATTCATGCACAGCCACTAAGGGTCAAGATCGCCATCTGGCAGGATAAAATTAATTACTCTGAAACGAAGCATTTCCCGACAAAATTTTTTGTAATGATCAGGGGTATTATTCGTCAAGAATTAAGTAGTTCGTATCTTATCCGCATAGGTGGCGCCAACATCTTACTTTTTAGTTCTACATCCTAGAGGCTTCGCGTCTTCGGCAAACTTGCTTATTTTGACAAAATAAAGAACTCTTTCTTAGACGTCAAAATTCAACAGACTACTGTTTTGGATAAGGGGACCTCAGAGACACGTCAATGGGTCTCAGGAAGTTCTAGGGGGGTTCCTGAGAGTGTCTGGTGCTTTATGGAATTTCAGGGGTGTTCTAGGAGGTGTCAAGCGGTTTCAGGAGGCTCCAAGAGATTCCAGGGGCGTTTCGAAGGGTCTCAAGAGGGTTGCAAGAGGTTTCAGAGGATTTGAAGGAGGTTTAAGGACAAACGTCTTAAAATCCCGCGCCAACAGTGCATAAGAACTTCAAACGCACAAATCTCAAAAAGCAAGCTTCAAACAGCAGTGCATTTTATTATTCTGTTCTTGCTCACTTGTAATAAGCTTAAAATAAGCACAGGTACGCTGGTTTTGTATACGAAGAGATTTGTGCTTTCAAAATCGTGAGTAGGTACCAAAGTCAGCCATTGTGACGGCCATTTTGGGATTCTAACAAGTCTGTCCTTAAGGGGGTCTCTAGGGCGCGTTTCAGGAGGTCTTAGGAGCTTTTCTGAAGGGTCCAGGAGGTTGCAGAAGATTCCAGAAGCGTTTCAGGGGAGTACCTGTAGGTCTCAGAAGCGTTTCTGAAGATCTTAGAGGTGTATTGAATAGAGGCCTTCAGGACGCTTCAGAGGATCTCTGGAGATTTTGACGGGGTATCAAGGGCGTTTCGTATGATCTCAGCGGCGTTTCGTGAATTTAAACTTAAATTATTTTTTTCAAAGAGGTTCCACGGGGGTTTGCAAAGGTTTACGAATTTCAGAGAGTTCCAGGGCGTCTTAGGGGCAGTTCAGGGGACCCCCTGTAGTTGCAGGGAGTTACAGGGGGTCTCCGAAGATTTTAGGGAGGTTCTAGGGGGTATCTGAGGCGCTTCTGGAAATCCCAAGAGCTTTTCTGGTGGGTACATAGAGTTTCTGGAGGTTCCGGAGGCATTTCAGGGGATATCTGGAGGTCTCAGGGGCGTTTCAGGGGGTATCAGAAGATCTCAGAGAGGTTCTTTTTTCTGGTTCGATGTTCCAAGTGGAACTCTACCTGCCTCCCTTCAACTTAGTGTTTTTTTAACCACTTACACAGTTATTAACTAACCCTAGTAAGATGTTGGTGTCAATATGATCCAGACAGGCACGCTGAACGTGCTCTTTGCCAAGGTAGTACGAAAATCCTAACATCTTTAAAAAGGGTTAAAGGGCTTTCTTTGCCTGCCACTGGGGAACGTCCATAAATTACGTCACGCTTTTAGGGGGAGGGGGGGGGGGTTGTTCAGTAAAGTGTGACAACCTATACTAAAATTTCAGAGGTCTCATACAACAAGTGTGACATACGGGGGAGGGGGGTCGAAAATGGGCAATTTTTGGGTGACATAATTTATGGACCTTGCATGATTTTTTTATTGTGGGATAAGCAAAATGGATATTCTATTCCAAGGAAGTCGAGAAAATTTCCCCGACCAGAACAGGAATGAAGGAAACCACCGTCTCCGGATTGGAGATCCAAAGCCTTGCAACTAGGTATACTGGAGACCCCGTTTCAGAGGATCTAAGTATCCCAGAGGGTTACAGGCAGTCTTTGGGGTGCTTCGGGCAGTCTTAGGAGCGTTCCAGGGGGTTTCAGGATAATTCTAGGGGATCAGGGACGTTTCAGGGGATCACAGGGTGTTTCAGATTGTACTGCTCCAAAGTTAACCTTGGTGGAACATAACCGCTACACATGAAGGCGCCATTGATATTGGTGATAGTGAAGATAGGGCGATATGGAATTCTCCCGTAGCTTGAATGTGCATCATCCCGTCTAATTTTGGAGGAAATTGCTAATGTTCTGCGATAAGCGTGAGGCCGTATTCGGTTTCCGCTGTCAACTACCGCAACAGTTACTGAGCCACGTCTAGTATCGCCAGATAAACACCACCCACACGAAATTATTTCCTTCTCTTTCACTCTTACACTATTAAAACACATCGGGTGCTTCAGGGGTTCTCAGGAGGGTACCAGGGGGTCCTTCGGGGTTTCAGAGGGTCCAAGGAGGCCTCAGGGGCGTTTAGGGGTCTAAGTATCGTCTAGAATGTTTCAGGGATGCTCCAGGGTGCCTCAGGGGTACTTCAGTTGGTCTCAGGTGCGTTTCAAGGGTTGCCAGGGGGTTCCAGGGGGCAGGTTTGACAGAAATTACCTCGCGAGAAAATGAGGAAACGATTTTTGCAATTTTCTGAGGAGAGAAAATAAACCTCTGCTTTGCTCGTTTTTTGTCAACTCTCTTGCGTTAAGGCAGAAGCAACCTACCACTCTAGAGCATGTTGCAAAACTTTTTAGATTTTGAGGAGAATTATCCAACGGGGTTTCAGAGGTTTTGGTGTCGTCTCAGGGGGTTTTGGAGGGTTCCAGGGTTAAGGAGTTCTCAAGTGGGTTTCAGTCGGCCTCAAAGGCGCGTCAAGGGGTCTCAGGGAGTTCTAGGGGAGTTCCAGAGAGTCTCGGGCATTTTATGGGATTTCAGGAGCGTTCTAGGAGGTTCCAAGGGAGTTCAGGAGACTCCAAGAGATCTCAGGGGCGTTTCGAGAAGTCTCAAGAGGGTTTCAAAAGGTTTCAGAGGATATAACAAAGGTTTCATGGGTTCTGTATGGCGCTTCAGGAAGTCTCAGGAGTTTTTCAGAAGGGCCCAGGAGTTTGCAGGGAATTCCAGAGGCGTTTCAGGGAGGCACTTGTAGCTCTCAGAAGCGTTTCTGAGGATCTCAGGGGTGTATCCGGGGATCTCAGAAGATCGTAGGGGGTTACAGAAGGCCTCTGGGACGCTTTAAAGGATATCAGTGGATAACTGACACTGAGGATTACAAGTGGTAGGCGAAATACGCGTATCTGTCAAAAGATAAGCAAAATATGTACGGCGGAATTAAAAGGTACAAAACCGATTACACTCATTTGAAGCGGGTATTCTGCTTAGAGGGTTCGAAAAGTCGGTACAAGATCATTAGCTGCAATATCATTCCAAAAAAGGAACATTTGTCCAATAATAAGGATTCTAGTATGTTCATTGCATACCAGTACTGACCACTTGACCAGTCTTTGAAGGCGCCTCAGTTGGTTAATGGGGGTTCCACGGGGGTACCTAAAGATCTGAAGGGCGTTGCAGGAGCTTTTCAGGGGGTCCCAGGAGTTTCACAGTGGTTATCGCATTTTAGGGAGTTCCAGAGGAATCCAGGGCGTCTCAGGGGCAGTTCAGAGGATTTCGATAGCATTTCAGGGCGTTACAGGGGGTCATAGAGGATTTTAGGGAAATTCTCGGGGGTCTCTGAGGCGCTTCTGGAGGTCTCAAGAGGTTTTTGAGAGGGCCCATGGAGTTTCAGGAGGTTCCAGATTCATCGCAGGTTCGTGAGGGTATCTTCTATTCTCTTGGTTGATGTTCCAACTGGAGCTCGACCTGCCTCCCTTCAACTTAGTGTTTTTGAGCACGTACAATGTTATTATTAAAAAGGGCTTTCTTTGCCTACCATTGTATGAATTTTTATATTGTGGGATAGGCACAATAGATATACTATTCCCAGGAATTCGAGTAAATTTCTGCGACCGGAGCAGGAATTGAACTCGCCGTCTCCATATTAGCGATCTAAAACCTTTTTATTAGGCTTAGGGGCTGTCCATTAATTACGTAAGGGTTTATAGGGGGAGGGGGGGTTTGAGAAATCTTACACGCCATACAAAAATATTTGGCTTTCCATACAAAACATCTTACAAGGGGGGGAGGAGGTGTCAAAAATTCGCAAAAAATCCCTTATGTAATTAATGGACAGCCCCTTAATGGAGATCCCGCTTCAGAGGATCTCAGTGGAGTTTCAGGGGGTCTCAGGAGTGTTTCAGGTGTCTCAGGCGCACTTAAATTGATTCAAGGGGGTTCCACGGGGTACCTGGAGTTCTTAAGTGCGTTTCATATGCTTTTCAGGAGGTCCCAGGGAGTTTCACGGTGGTTCACGCATTTCAGGATTCTCAGGGGATCTTAGCGTAATTTTAATGGTTTCAGCGGGTCCCAACATATGATTGTACTGCTCCAGATTATCCTTGATGGAACACAACAGCTACCCACATTGATCGTGGCGATATCAAATCCTTCGAGGTTGCAATCCACTATCTTTTAGATAGGGAATTCTCCCGTAACTTACATATCCACCATCCCCGTGTTATTCCGCCACCTAGTATGTAACTGTTATTCTGAGGAACTCGTTAATGTTCTGCGAAAAACGCGAGGTCGCATTTAGTTACCGGTATCGACTACCACAACAGTTGCTGAGCCACGTCGTGCTTCTTAGGATTAATTTACGTAGTCTCCATCATTACTGGCCTGTTTTCGTCTTTGTAACTATCCGTTGTACAGTCATTTCCTTCCTCCGGTTAGCAGAGCACGTATTTCGATTGCTTTGTGCAGGCTCGAACAACGTGGCCATTTCAGCCGTATTTCAAACAAAGTGCGGATCTGTCAGGGTCCTTACAGTTCCTCGCCTGGTGATCAAACTCCATGCACCTCCAGCATCATGAAGAGATGTTTTGTTACTCGCGGAATGACTCTCAAACTGCATACCGACCACCCGACTTTAATATTACCGATCTTCATCAGCTTGTTAGTGGCATTCAGCGGTAAACGAATCGCCACCGCCCAGGTACACCTTCCTTGTCAGAATTTGAATCGGTACATCCTGGTTGCACTGCTTGGTTAGTGCAAACCTCAGCTCATCTTGAATTGATTTGTTCGGAAATTCTTCCATGGATTCAACCGAAATGAACTATCCTGGACTTCAAAATCTCGTTAGTAAAGATAAAAAAGCTCCAAGGGTTTTGACAGGCTTGATGGCCTAGTAGCCACCGCTTCTGATTCGTATGCAGAAGGTCCTGGGTTCAATTTATATGGTTTTCATGGATTCTTTAATAATTTCTGCCATGGATCATTTAAGAAATTCCCTTAGGTATTCTTCCAGATATTCTTAAAATTTTCAGAAATATATCTTATGATTCAGAGATAACTCCAGGAATTCCTTCATAAAATTTTGCAAGGATTTCTTCAAAAACTTCTCCAAGTGGTTCATTCAGAAATTTTTCTGGATTTTTAAAGAAATTCATCCAGGAAGATCTTCAGATATTGATTCAAGAATTTTCTTCAGGGATTGAAACAAAAAATCCTCTACGAATTACTGCATGAAATTCTTGAGTGATTCCTTTAGACATTTTCCAAAGGCTTGCTTCCGGGGATTTCCTCAGAAATTAGATTAAAGTTTTCTCAAGAAATTACAAAAAAAAATCTATTATGAATTGGATTCCACACTTTCTTCCAGGATTTTTTTCGTAGAATTCTTTCAGTAATTACTCCCAAATAAACCTTATGAGAAATTTTTCGAGAATTTTTTTATGTTTTGCTTGGAAATAAGTTTTTTCAGAACCCTTCAGAAAATCATTCAGAGAGTTTTGAAGAAATTATCCCTGGAATTCTTTCCAAATATTCGTCTGAGAATTTTTTCATGCATTTCCTGCTGGATTCCTTAACAAAACCTTTCTCTGGATATTCTTTTAGAATTTCTTAAAAAAAAAAACTCCTGAGATTCTCACAAAAATTGCTCCAAGGATGCAGTTGGAAAACTTTAAATGGATTTCCTTGGTATTTTTCCATGAATTTATTTAGGAAACAGTCCAGGGTATTCTTCTAAAAATCTTTCCAAGAATTATTTTGGAAAGTCTTCCACAGATTCTTTCAAAAAATTCTGCAATGATTCCTCCAGAAATTCTTCCTGGGATTCCTTAAGAATATCCTCCAGGGATTCCTCGGGAAATTTCTCCAGGGATTTTTTTTTTTGAAAAACTTGTGAGAATTCCATTAGAAATTCCCTTGGAAATTTCTCTAAAGATTCCAACAGAAATATCTTCATGAACATTCAAAAAAATCTTCCATGTTTTATTCCGAAATTGATTTATGATTAGGAAAAACTCCTCCCCTGGCGACATTTTGGTGTACGGGCCTGTATGGATGCCATAAGAATATCTTCCAGGGATATCACTCAGAAAAACATTCTTCTATGGCTTTGTCAGAAATTTCTCCAGAAACTATTTTGGAAAATCATTCATGGATTGCTGATGAAATTTCTCCATGATTTTCTTCGAATGTTGTTCCAAAGTTCCCTTCATTAATTCTTCCAGATTTTCCTTTAAACTCTTCTTGATAATCCTCCTGAAATTTCTCCAAGGATTCCCCTACAATTTCTCTAGGGAATCTTTCATAAAATCAAATTAAAAATTCAATCAGAAATTTATCCAAAGCGTTTTTTTTAGAAAATCTTCCAATGATTATTTTAAAAATAACACCAAAGAGACTTTCAGGAATTCTTCCAAATATTTCTTCACGAACTCTTCCATGGATTCCTTAACAAATTCGACAAAAAAAAATAGAAAATGTGTTATTCGAAAAATAGCATTGCTTTAATCGGCATACAACCCAATCGGTCTATGGATTCCTTTAAAAAATCCGCAGTGCAGGGATTCCAGGGATTCTTAAAAAAAATACCCGGAATTTTTCCAGCATTTTCTTTAAAGATTTTGTTGGAAATTTTCGCAGGAATATTTCCAGAAATTTCTTTTGTTACGAAATTCCTGAAATCTATGATTTTTTTTAGTGATTTTCCTCCGCTATTTGCTCCAAGAATGCCGCTAGGAATTTCTCCATGGGTGTTTATATTTTATCGTGTATTTCTCCAGATATTCTCCACTTTCAGATACGTTCAGATAATACTCTAGGAATTCTGTTAAGGGATTTATCCAGGAATTCTTTTAAACTGTTAAACATGTTGAGGCATAGAGTGTCTTCGTGCCTGTTTAACAATATACTTCTTCTGCTTCTTCTTTATGGCTCTACGTTCCCACTGGAACTTGGCCTGCCTCGCTTCAACTTAGTGTTCTTTGAGCACTTCCACAGTTATTGATTGAAGAGAATTCTTCGCCTGCCATTGTGTGAATTTGTATAATGCGAGGCAAGTACTATGCCTACACTATGCCTAGGGAGACGAGAAAATTTTCCCGACCGGAACGGGCATCGAACCCACCGTCTCCGTATTGACGATCCATAGCCTTAACCACTAGGCTAACTAGAGACCCTACCACAATATACACAATACATGCAAAATGTTCATTGGCAGATAAAGCTCTCAGTTAATAAGCTGAGAAGCATGCTTTGACCCTACTGGGACGTTACACCAGGAAGAAGTAGAATCATGAGTTGAACCCATCCTTTCCATACAACAGGTGCGTTTCACCCCACTTCGACGCGCATCTTGCGGGGACATTTCACGGTTGGACCGCGACACAGAACCACCAACAACGCGACCGGTGGCGTGTCCTACAACAGCGTGGCTGCGGACATCATGTTGCCCGTCCGTGGTTCATGTACCTATTCCTTGGAGTGATAGTGAGCTCGAAGTGTCTAAGTGGTTGGTGCGTGGTTTGGCAGCAGCAGCAGCAGCACAGCAGCACTCATGCGACAGAATGCTACGGAAATTAATTGCCTTCTAACAACATGTGTTTATAGACCGAGATCAATTAAATTAAATTCATGCTCCATATATTTTGTTTACTTGTGCCTGATGTTTGGGTAGTAGCTCCTTCTTCGACACTCTCTGTCGCTCTCTCTAGTTGCAATGTTTCTGATTCTCTGAAGTAGGTGAGGGAGCACCTACACTCTGCGCACTGAAACATCGGGCTTTGGAGTCGGAGCAGTTTCTTGTGAATAACCCGGAGGGGCCTGTACAAACTTGGGACCGGGTTTCGGATTGCTGCAACAGCAGCAGAAGAAGAAACATAACATGAAAAGCCTAAGAAACTCGGTCGGTCGGAGCGGGTCGGGTCGGTAGCTCAAAGCTACATTAGGGTACGTAGGGTGTTCTGCGAAGGAAAATGCAGAGTCCCTGGCCTGGTCCTCTCCGTCCGACAAGTAGAACATATTTTGATAATAATGAACAATGCTGCACTCACATCCTCCACTGCACACAGGAGTTGGACTCTACCGAGGAGAGGGGATGACTCGAGCTCTCAAAGGGAAACGAGCGTAGGAGGATGGAAGCTTTGCAGAAGGTGGTAGAAGTCGGTAAGATATAGGAACCGGAAATGCTGTGCTAAATAAATCCAATTAAGTAATGTGTTAGTGCCGGATGGAACGAATGCATCTGCATGATGGCGTGTTTACTGCACTGCCGAATGTACTTTCGGACACGGGTGTTCGGATGTTGACAATTTATTTACATGTATCTGAATGGCGGAAAAGCCTTCTTCGGAATTTATCACAACAAGTTTCTTTTTTTCCGTATGTTGGTGACTGTTGGAAATAAATCGCTTCTGGTTTGTATGCAGAGGGTCCTGGGTTCAACCCCTGGCTCATCCCTTTCCTCCTACTTTGTGTTTTTCAATTTACTTTCTCTCTTTCTCTTCTCTAATATACAACTCATGTATATTCATAAGTTCGTAACACAGAACAAAAACGGATTGAAAACGTCATTTCCATTCCCTCCCACTTTCAAAATACAGTGTCAATCTATCATATACATAACACCTAAAAGTTATGCTACCAAGCGAACTGTGCCGGTTCTCCTTCTGAGTAATCAACACACAATCTATCACCTAAATATATCCTCAATCCATGGTTCGCATCACCGTCCAAAATTGTCTCTCATGAGACTCTCATCCTACCCTATTAACAAATACCCCATTTGTGCTGGTTGTGAGGACGCAGAGTGCTCTCGGTCTCAAGTAGCAACAACCATCACACCCTAGCATTCATTTCCCTCCCAACTGGCTGTAAGGACTTGGCCGGCACTAGTATTGTTTCAGAATAAGAAGAAATCCCTTGGCCTAGATGATTTCCTGTAGAAATTTCCTAAGAAACTGCTGACATAATTTCTGAACAATCTCCAGGAGCAATTCCTGACAAAATCTCTGGAGAAATCCTTGGAGAAATTTGTGGAGAAATCCCTGGAGTAATCCCTGGAGTAAACCCTGGAGCAATTCCTTGAGAAATCTCTAGAAAAAGTCCTGGAGGAGTGCTTGGTGGAATCCCAGAAAAACCCTGAAGATATTCCTGGAGAATTTCGTGGGAGAATTCCTGAAGAAATCCCCTGACATAATATCAGAAGGATGAAAAGGAGCAATTTCTGAAGTAATTCCTGGAGCAATTCCTGGAGGAATTCCTGAAGATATTCTTGGGGTAATTTATGAAGGGTTTGCTGGAGAAGTTCCTGGAAAACAAAATTTTGATACAATCCTGGAGGAATTCCTGGATGAATCAATGGAAAACCCTTGGAGGAATCCCTTGAAGAATTTCTGGATAAATTCCTGTAGGAATTCCTATGAGAATTCCTGGTGGAACTCTTGGAGGAATCCCTGAAACAATTCCTGGTACATACATACATTTATTTGTTCAACATCATTAAGACAAGACATAATCAACAATAGTACGCCACAATACTCGGTTTGTGGCTGCCGCTCTCCATCCTCGGTCGCGCCCAATGCTAGCCAAGTCACGCTCCACCTGGTCCGCCCATCGTGCTCTCTGCGCTCCACGCCTTCTTGTGCCAACCGGATCGGTTGCAAACACCAGCTTTGCAGGGTTGTTGGCTGGCATTCTTGCAACATGCCCTGCCCACCGTATCCTTCCGGCTTCGGCCACCTCCTGAATGCTGGGTTCGCCGTAAAGTGCAGCGAGCTCGTGGTTCATCCTTCTCCGCCACACACCGTTCTCCAGCACACCGCCGAAGATCGTCCTTAGCACGCGTCTCTCGAAAACTCCGAGTGCTTGTAGGTCCTTCTCGAGCATGTCCATGTCTCGTGCCCGTAGAGGATCACCGGTCTTGTTAGCGTTTTGTACATTGTGCATTTGGTGCGTGGGTGAATCTTTTTCGACCGCAGTTTCTTCTGGAGCCCGTAGTAGACCCGACTTCCGCTGATGATGCGCCTTCGAATTTCACGACTCACGTTGTTGTCAGCAATCAGCAAGGATCGGAGGTAGATGAATTCCTCCACCACCTCGAAAGCATCCCCGTCTATCGTAACATTACTGTCCAGACGGATCCGGTCATGCTCGGTTCCGCCTACCAGCATGTACTTTGTTTTTGAGGCATTCACCACCAGTCCGACCTTTGCTGCTTCGCGTTTCAGGCGGGTGTACAACTCTGCCACCGTTCCAAATGTTCTAGCGATAATGTTCATGTCGTCCGCAAAGCACACAAATTGACCGGATTTTGTGAAAATCGTTCCCCGGCTGTTGAGCCCGGCTCGTCGCATCACACCTTCCAGAGCGATGTTGAAGAGTAGGCGTGAGAGTCCGTCACCTTGTCGCAGTTCCTGGCGACATTCGAATGAACTGGATAGTTCACCCGAAACCCTTACGCAGTTTTGCACACCGTCCATCGTTGCTTTAATCAGTCTTGTCAGCTCCCCAGGAAAGCCATTTTCGTCCATGATTCTCCATAGCTCTGCGTGGTCAATACTGTCGTACACAGATCGAAAAAAGAATGTAAAATTCTGACATATGATGCACATGCTTGGAGCGTGGGATATCACAGAAGTTTACATGACATATCATGTAAAAGTCATAAAATATCATGTAAACTTCCACTATATGTCATGTCATTCAGCATGACTTTGTGTGTTTACATGACATATAACACAAATTTACATGATATATCATGTAAACCATCATAACGCTAAGTTTGCATGACTTAACTGAAGTTTACATGTCGTGTAAATTTCATTATTTTTATCTGTGTATGCCGCTTTGAAGTCGATGAACAGGTGATGCGTTGGGACCTGGTATTCACGGCATTTCTGGAGGATTTGCCGTACGGTGAAGATCTGGTCCGTTGTCGACCGGCCGTCGATGAAACCGGCTTGGTAACTTCCCACGAACTCATTTACTTTAGGTGAAAGACGACGGAAGATGATCTGGGATAGCACTTTGTAGGCGGCATTCAAAATGGTGATCGCTCGAAAGTTCTCACACATTAACTTGTCGCCTTTCTTGTGGATGGGACAGATTATCCCTTCCTTACACTCCTCCGGTAGCTGTTCGGTTTCCCAGATCTTGACAACTAACTGGTGCAGACAGGTGGCCAACTTTTCCGGGCCCATCTTGATGAGTTCCGCTGCGATACCGTCCTTACCAGCCACTTTGTTGTTTTTGAGCTGGTGGATGGCATCCTTAACTTCCCTCAGCGTGGGAGTTGGTTCGTTCCCGTCCTCTGCTGCACCAACATAGTCATTTCCTCCGCTGCCTTGGTCCTCCGTGCCTACATTCTCTTCGCCATTCAGGTGCACGTCGAAGTGCTGCTTCCACCTTTCGATCACCTCACGTTTGTCCGTCAGGAGGCTCCCGTCCTTATCCCTGCAGATTTCGGCTTGCGGCACGTAGCCTTTGCGGGATGCGTTGAGCTTCTGGTAGAACTTGCGTGTTTCCTGTGAACGGCACAGCAGTTCCATTTCCTCGCACTCCGCTTCTTCCAGGCGGCGCTTTTTCTCCCGGAAGAGACGGGTCTGCTGCTTCCGCTTCTGTCTGTATCGCTCCACATTCTGTCGGGTTCCATGCTGCAGCATTACCGCCCGCGCTGCATCCTTCTCCTCCAGAACCGCTCTGCACTCCTCGTCGAACCAATCGTTTCGTCGACTCCGTTCTACGTACCCGATAGTGCTCAGGCTGCTTTGATTGTACTCCAGCAGTCCTCTAGAGGGGCCACATCGAGCACACCCTCGTCCGGCAACGCTGCCTCGAGATTCTGCGCGTATGCGGTGGCGACATTCGGTTGCTTCAGTCGCTCTAGATCGTACCGGGGCGGCCGCCGGTAATGTACGTTGTTAATAACGGAGAGTTTTGGGCGCAGTTTAACCATCACCAGGTAGTGATCGGAGTCGATATTAGCGCCACGATAGGTCCTGACGTCGATAATGTCGGAGAAGTGCCGTCCATCAATCAGAACGTGGTCGATTTGCGATTCCGTTTGTTGTGGTGATCTCCAGGTGTAACGATAAGGGAGGCTGTGCTGGAAGAAGGTGCTACGAATGGCCATGTTCTTGGAGGCGGCGAAATCGATGAGGCGTAGGCCATTTTCGTTCGTCAGCTGGTGGGCGCTGAACTTTCCAATCGTCGGTCTGAATTCCTCCTCCTGGCCTACCTGAGCGTTTAGATCCCCTATGATGATCTTGACGTCGTGGTTTGGGCAGCGGTCGTACTCGCGTTCGAGCTGCGCGTAAAATGCGTCTTTGTCATCATCAGTGCTTCCGGAGTGAGGGCTGTGCACGTTTATTATGCTAATGTTGAAGAATCGGCCCTTGATCCTCAACCTGCACATTCTTTCGTCGATCGGCCACCAACCGATCACGCGCCTCTGCATGTCGCCCATCACTATAAAAGCTGTTCCCAGCTCACGTGTGTTGCCGCAACTCTGGTAGATGGTATGATTACCTCTAAACGTTCGCACCATAGATCCTGTCCAACACACCTCCTGCAGCGCTACGATTCCGAACCCGCGGTTCTTCAGTATATCGGCGAGTATGCGGGTGCTCCCGATGAAGTTGAGAGATCTGCAGTTCCACGTACCGAGCTTCCAATCGCAAGTCCCTTTTCGTCGCTGTGGTCGTCGCCATTGGTATCGGTTCGCATTCTTCTCTTGTTTAGGTTTTTCGTTTTAGGTGTTAGACAACGGAAAATGATCTGGGATAGCACTTTGTAGGCAGCATTCAAAATAGTGATCGCCCTGAAGTTCTCACATTCCAAATGGTCGCCTTTCTTGTGAATCGGGCAGATTACCCCTTCCTTCCACTCCTCCGGTAGCTGTTCAGTTTCCCAGATCCTGACTATCAGCCGATTCAGACAGGTGACCAACCTTTCTGGACCCATCTTGATGAGTTCAGCTGCGATACCATCCTTACCAGCTGCTTTGTGGGTCTTAAGCTGGTGAATGGCATCCTTAACTTCCCTCAGCGTGGGAGTTGGTTCATTTCCGTCCTCCGCTGCACTGGCGTCGTCGTTTCTTCCGTTGCCGTGGTCTCCCGTGCCTACGTTCTCCACGCCGTTCAGGTGCTGATCGAAGTGCTGCTTCCCCCTTTCGATCACCTTACGTCCACCCGTCAAGAGGCCTCCGTCTTTATCCCTGCATATTTCAGCTCGCGGCACGAAGCCGTTGCGGGATGCGTTGAGCTTCTGATGGAGCTTCCGTGTTTCTTGGGAACGGCACAGCAGTTCAATTTCTTCACACTCCGCTTTTTCCAGGCGGCGCTTTTTCCCCCGGAATAGGCGGGTCTGCTGTGGAGGAAGATGTCCGGAGTCCAAAAATGGCAACCAGAATATTTAAGATGGCGATCTAAAATTTAAGATAGCGGCTCCAAATTCAAGGTGGCGGCTGTATAATGGAGTTATACCATAGCATAGCATAGCATAGGCGATTGTACACATCGTGAGTGGCTATGCAATGGAGTTTTAGGATCTAAACCATGCTTCGGCTGTATAATGAAGTTTTAGGATCTAAAACCATGGTATAATATTGGTATATTGGGTATGGGGAAGATGTCCGGAGCAAGGATGGAAATCTAGTGATCATGATCAGATTTCGAATGTGTCGCGGTTGAACGGCATCGCGCGTTCATAGCAACAACGATAACATTTTGTCGTCAAGCGGCATAACAAACTGCGTTCCGAGAAGAATGATTCGCTCGGCATGTGCGGGCGCGATGCGATCGTTATCATGAAGTCGAAATGATAAATTCGAGATTTCATTCACTTTTTGAGCATTCTTGCTGCTTTAATTTGCAGATATGATTACGAATGTATTATTTCGAATCATGAATGCGGTTTACGGGTGCATTGATTGTAATGAATAAAATTTATCACGACTTGTAACATGATCCGATAACGGGTCATCACGCGATAAAGCGTGCATCAGATGCTTTGATTATCTCTGTGATACGAGCACGGTATGAGGCGTCGGCATCATGCTACTGCAAGAACAAGGCTATCTTGGATTATTCGTATCTTGTATCATTTATCGCTTGAGGTGATTTTCTTCCATCCTTGGTCCGGAGTCAAAAAATGGCGACCAGAATATCCAAGATGGCGGTCTAAAATTTATGATGGCGGCTCCAAATGGAAGATGGCGGCTATTTAATAAAGTTTTAGGCTCTAAACGGGTATAGTTTTCGTAGGGAAGATGTCTGGATCCAAAAATGACGACCAGAACATCCAAGTTGGCGATCTTAAATCCTACATGGCGGCTCCAAACTCAAGATAGCGGCTTTTTCTTAAGTGTTTGAGGTTCAAAGCAAAGCAAAGCAAAGATAACCGTACACATCGTAGTTGCTACTCCGTGATTGACCAGAACAATCAAAGTTGCACGGAGAACCAATGAATGGTGATTGAGACTAGCTACACACTCTCAATCAGAGTTACCCATTGCTCATGTGTACATAAATGTGACAGCGAGCCTCCCACCAAATTGTCTCCCAGCTCTTCAAAATCGCAGTGTGCTGCGCTGCTAGGAGGCTCACGAAAATTTGGTGGGTGCGAGCTAGGCACATAGCTCCCGGGGAGCTCGTCTCATGCGCTGCGTGAGCTGTTGGTATCTAAGGTGAAAAACACCTTCTTGGTAACGAAGAACCTCAACAACATTTTTCCGTACACAACCTAAGTGTCTGTTTGGTCTATGCGATACGACTAGGGACTCTCAATGTAAAGGTTAAGGTTTCGATTCTCGATCGTTTAGGAAGTTTTTGTCGTAAAATTTTCTAATTTAATCAGCGCATGAGACGAAGCTCATGAGACACATCTTGAGAAAAATGAGGCACACAACTTTCAGTCTCAAAATGTACTGTGCTCCCGGGAGCTTGCTTGCAATGTGGCTCCCGCACATGGGACTACAGCACGTGTACATCAACTCTGCTCTCAATGTGCACAATTCGAGAGTTCAATATTTTAAAGTCAAAAACGGACCCGGCCACGTCCTTACGGTCATCGAGAAAGGGAAGGAATGTTAGTTCAACAACCGTTGTATTAGAAACCGTGGAATCCACAGCATCCCCACAGTTGTCTCGGGAAAG
The DNA here is from genome assembly GCF_035046485.1 of Aedes albopictus. Lineage (NCBI taxonomy): Eukaryota > Metazoa > Arthropoda > Insecta > Diptera > Culicidae > Aedes > Aedes albopictus. Next base: position 328,683,892 of record NC_085136.1, on the reverse strand, counting down.
AGTATTTGTTAGTAGGGAAGGGTAAGGCGTAAATCTTGTAGCCATCTTTGGTAGGTGATGTGATCCACTAGTTATATGAAAATACACGATACGGTCTTCATCCCGAATATGATTTATTTGGTCGCGATAGTAAGGGTAAAGCACATACGTCAACGATCGTTCAATATTAAACGCGTCACCTTATTGATCGTTTACTTAACCGTGAAAACTGGCTTTTCCAGGAAAGTTATTGCGCGATTCTGATTCCGCATTTAATATTTGCGTCCCCATTTCCCTACCGAGAAAACCGACTGAGTCACGAAAATAGTCGCGCGCATTTCTCGTATGGAATTTAGAGTATACGGAGAATAACTTTCAAGCTTAGATAGCTATTTTCGAATTGTGTATTTTACTAAGAGTAGTCCGATGTGTTACCTGTGATCGACAGCCGTTGAGGTAATTAAACCAATTATTTTTGATTCGCTCAATGATTGCTGTGAACTGCTATTACTTTCTTCTAACATTTTTATCGCTTCAATATTAGGCTAGCACCAAAGCTACAAGATTAATTTACAAATATTACACGACTCCAGGAGTCCTCATGAAAACGCATTGGCGAAACTACCCCAACTCCAAAACACGTGTTGCTTTTCGTTTTTTTCCGCCGAACAATGCCACCCGATCGAGATCCCCATCGCAACTGCCTCAAGCACGCGTCATTTTTCTCTTTTTATTTCGAACAATGCAACGTGACCGAGATCTCCATCGCAACTCTTTTCTGAAGAGTTTGAGGTTCGAACATTTAAGGTCAGATGAACGATATGATTTCTGGTATCTTGAAATAGATTTCTGTTAATTGTAGGAAAGTAATTTGTAATTTTGTAATTTGTTGTTTATTGGGTACGTTAGCCTTTTAGTTTTACAAATTATACTTCAGGTCAAGGATATATTGGTGTTGGAAAAATATACTAAGGATCCAGAAATCAACTTAACAAATTGACTTAAAGTTAGTTTACATTTTAAGTTATGATCTCGTCAATGAATTCTAATTTAATCTTGTATTGCTGCTTTGAAAGCAGCTACAGTTGGCTTCTGCTTCACTTCTAAAGGTAGACCGTTCCAGCATGAAGTTCCGGCAATCACCACGCTTTTACCGCTCGCTGTCGTATGTCTGGAGATGATAAACGACCGTGTTCGTTGTTGTTGATTACGAGCTAGGTGATTCTGAGGGTAATCGGGCAGGTTGCCATCATACCCCCGTTTCATGAAACTACGTACAGGGGATGGCCAAAATGTTTGGGATAGGCAACTTTTTTCTCTCACAAAAAAGTTCAACATGCTGTAACTTTTCATAGAGTGCAACGAATATTCTCAAATTTTGACTGTTTGTCTACCTATTATATGTGTATCATTGGTAGAAATTTGAGCTCAATTGGTTAATCTTTCGCGAAGCTAGAACCGTTCTCGTAAAACACTATTTTGAAGATAACTAATTTTTGAATTGAATGAAATTTTGAGCGATTATCAACAATATTGTTCGGATGACCAAACCAACTTTTTGTAGCAGCTCAAACTGTAAATTTTATTTTTTGTTGTTATTCTGTTTCCTGTATAAATAAACTATTCTACTTACAATACTTGGTTTAGAATTCCTACAAGCATCTCACTTTCCTCGCGTTTCTTCCAGGCCGCACTCCAACAATGCAACCTTAAATTTTCATAATACAAATTATTCTATCTTACATGCAATCATATTTGATCACCTACAGATCCAGAATACTTCACAGCTTCCAATTCCATTACTATCACTTTACTTCACAATTTTACGTTTCAATATCCTATTTTCAGAAATCTTTCCAAAATCTCTATCTCTTTTCATCAATTCTGATCATAGATATTATTCCGATACTGCCTTGTTTTTGTTTTTAATTTTTAATTCTCTGTCCCACTTCTCTCGCCCTTGAAGAAACTTTACTACCACTGCAACTCGACCGCTGACTCCCCGTTAGAGCGGTTGTGCTGTCCAGCGTTGTCGTAACAAATATATTACTGCTTAAAAATTACTCAAAACATTGGTACTTTTTAAACGTTGGAAAAAGTTATGATGATTTGACATTTTCACCCACATAGAGGAAAATGAATCAAATTTACAATACCGCACAAAAAATACTAAATGTGTTCTTCCTTTAATCTAAATGGACTCTTATATATCTTATTATAGATATCTTAAGAACAGAAGTAGAAAATCTTTGGATATCGAAAATAAAATTTAATGACATAGATGTGAAAAAAATACATTTTTTCGAAAAAGATCCTAAAAGTGTCAATCCATCAAAACTTTTTTCAACGTTTGAAAAGTATCTATGTTTGAAAGAATTTTCAAGCATTAATATATTGTTGATAAACGTTCACTGGTCTCCGAGATATGACAGCTCAAAAATTAGTTGTCTAAAAAATAGTGTTCTACGAGAACTTTTCTAGCTTCGCGAAAAATTAACCAATCAAGCCCAAACATGTACCAATGATGCACATAAAATAGGTTGACAAACAGTCAAAATTTGAGAATTTTTGAAGCATTCTATGAAATGTTACAGCATGTTGAACTTTTTGGTCAGAATAAAAAAAAGTTGCCTATCCCAAACATTTTGGCCACCCCCTGTAGATGGTAGTTCGTCGGTAGGTCGTGGCCTACTATGGTGTTTCTGACAGCCGCTGTAGTATCCCGACGTCGCAAACTGTAGACGAATCGTACAGCCGATTTGTAACACCGGTGAATGTGTTCCTTAAGTACTGCAGACAGACCGTGATAATACACTGTATCACAGTATGTGAATATAGGCATAATTACGGAATGAACAAGTTTCCGGCGTGTTTGCGTAGAGAGAACTGAAGCAAATCGGCGGAATGTCCTTAAGGTATCAAATATATACCTTTCGTGTCACACTATTGATTTGATGAGTCCAGGTCATGTGCCTGTCCATTTTCTACACAGAAAAAAAAAATATGTAGAAATCATGCACATAAAGGGAATGCTAGAGTTAGTGCACTTTTACATGAGATATAATGTAAAATAACATTACCATCGTGTAAATTTCCGCCAACCAACACGTAAACTATCATGGACTCATGTAAATATGCACTAACTCTAGCATTCCCTTTATGTGCATGATTTCTCGCTGAATTTTAATTACATATTTTTTTCTGTGTAGATCAAGATTAGCTACTTGTTCTAACAATGACACAATTTCTCCGCTGAAGACGATGTCGGTTTTTGGGGTCAATGTTCCACTCCTACTGAAGACGATAGCTTTCGTTTTCTTCGGGTTCGGATGCAAGTGATTCCCAGTAGCCCAGCACGTGATTGTGTCGAGATCTTCATTGCCAGAGAAACGATGACACTAGTCCACAAGCAGGTTCAGAGAACTTAAACTTCGCATTGAACTTGTTTTCCAGCAGACGATGGTTAACGCAATTGAATGCCAGCGAGAAATCCACCAGCACCAAGATGGTACAGCGGTGGCTGTCAAGGTTGCCATAGTGTAACATGATGATGTATATCGATAAAGGTTTTCGGGTGATGCAAGGAAAATTGAATCTTCTTAACACAGAGCCAACCAAAGGCGACCGATCAGCATGCGGTTCAGACCTAGACTACCTGTAACGAATGATCGTTCGGAGAATCATTTTTGTTTTGATCTCGATCTCCGCTAGAGTGTTCGTTACAATAGACATCGTAGTTCCGAAGCCCTTCCTATATCCCGATTGATATTGGCCAGGAGACGAGAGTTGGGATTATCCAGATAGTCAGTGATTTGACTCAGCATGATCTCTTTAGCACCTTTGAGACAGCAGGCAAAACACTAATGGGACAATAGTCTTTCGGTAGAGTTGGGTTGCTTATTTTTGGAATAGGTGTGATGATGGCCAATTTCCATGATGAGAGAGTCGCAGAATGAAGGGGCACAGTGATTTGATGAAAGCAATCGGGATGTCATCGTACCCGGTAGCATTGGTGTTTATCTCAAAGATTTTTCGGCAGACTTCATCAACATTTGTGCGGCGAAAGTTGAGTTCATCCGCACCATGGTCAACGGTTGATCTGTGGTTCGGTTTGCCTAACGGGTTGAGCTCTTCCGCAGTTCCTAGCTTACGATGACCTTCGCAAAAGAAATAATTCAATTCTTCTGCGTTGATTTCGTTTGTTGCTGAGTTTTGCTTCGATGAGTTGTGGAGGCCTTCCATCCTAAGGTTGCACCATAACTTCTTCGCCGGAAAGTCATGCTCGAAGTGCAGTTCTACGCTTTTTGGCAGCTAAAATCGGTGAATTGGCCTGGTCTCGCTTCCGGGTGTAGTCGATCCAATTGTTATCGCCTCTTCCCTTGTTGGGATTACGGGAGTAGAGCTTAAATGCGAGATCTTTCAAGGCTACTGCTTACTTGATAGGTTGCAATCTTTCAACGCGTTGGTCAGAATCGTGCTTTTAGCATCAACATTGTCCTCCTCGAAGAATGGTTCGAGATCCTTGGCTTGAAAATCTATCTGTAACTGGGTCGAGTCGATGTTGCGAAAGTTCCTTACACAAATTGTCTGCCTGGGTGGTTTCTGCATTCTGATGTCAGCAAGCCTCATGGTCGGAAATGCAACTAGCAGAGGACGCCTTTGCTTTGTTTATGTATTGGGGGCAGTCGGTGATCAGCAGATCTCTCGTGGATGAAGTGGAGTCGGTGATTCGAGTAGGGCCTGTGTTAAGGATTGGCAAATTGAATGTTGTGTGAATCCTTCTCAACGAGATCAGATTAGCAGAAGGTTGATTAGCAGCGACGTTGATGTTGAAGTCACCTACCATGAAAGTTCTATCGAGTCCGAAATCGAGCAGCTCTATAAGGACTTTTTCGTAATTTTGAGCAAATGATTGGTTTGAACACCATAGGTTACACATGACAACCACTCCGATGTGTAGCTCGTTGGTTTTGACTTGAACAGCTAAATATTCGACTCTCGATCGATATACATCAACATGTCACTTGAGTTTTATTGAAATGGGTTTTCAAAGGCACGAGAAAGTCGCCATCACCGCTAGATGGATTAGTTAGGGTTTTTTAGTGAACATATAGCCTTTCCAGTACAATTAGTGTACGAGAAAGTCAAAAATACTTGATCGATTTGTGGGGATAAGAAAACCTATGTTATTGCAGGTTTCGGCGGAATTTGCAATTGGGGTGTATACACTTATCATTGCAACTCCATTCTTGGATGTGCATGCTATGCTACCTCAGAAATTTGAAATACATCAAATAACCACATGTCAAAATTCATTCCCACCAAGAGAAAACAATGCGAGCCTCATATGTAAAATCAGGCGCCGGAATCAATTGCAAATATGTGGTAACAAAATTCACCCGTTTGGCGGTTCTGTTTATGCAAACAGAAAACTTCGCTGGAAAATATTTGATCGCAACATTTTTAAATAACCATTATCATTGGAGGAAAAATCAACAATGCATATGAAAGCATGTTTGCAATTCGCGGATGACACATAGTCACCAGCCAGTCAGTCAGAGTTAACGTTCCTCCTAAAAGAGGAGCCGGGGGTCGAAACGATCATCGTCGCATCGGTTCGGTTGGTGGGAAAACATTTTCCCTAGCATCCGGATGGATGGCATCCATAAATTGCGACCTGCAAAAATTGCTTAAATCAACAACCGATGTCGTTGTTTCGAGCCGATGATATATGCGCCCACCGTTGATGCTTTATCATATCGTGGCTCGATGTGATGCGTGATGCTGTGCCGTTCGGCTCGGATTCACCAGCTCGGCGGGATGTGAGCTGACAATTTCTGTCTTGGTGGATTTAGCGTCGAAAAAGCCTCCAGCGCGCTTTGGTTTATGCCGGGCCGGGAGTAATTAAACAATTTGACGTATATTCGGTGTCAAAACTTTTGGGGCTTTATCTTTAGCCACACTTGGGGCTCCAGCGATCCGGCATATGCTGAGGGCCTTGAGGGTGAAATTGATGAAAGTGTTCCGTTGAAGAACCAAAAAGCATGGAGCTTTATCTCATCAGTCAGTCAGTCAGTCACAGCCTAGCGTTGGTGCGTTGGTGGACTGGGATGAGGCGACGTAGTAAGCACCCATGTGGAGATTGGAAAACTACGATCAGAATGTTGTTTGCTTGGTTTGGAAAATGTTTTGTGCGTGAAACGTGAATTTTGCCACTCACAAATATTTGCGCAATAAATCAAGTTGGATTCTGATCTGATGCATTTCATGTGGTGATCAAACTTTGAATGGTATGAGAGTAAGCTGCTTAGTTCGCAGGGCTTGGAAAAATTGCAAGAGCTTGGACGAGTAGTAGGTATATTTGAAAGTTGGGTTCAACACCAAATGAAATGTCTTAAGTATGTTTTTATCTTTAAAAGGTAAAAACATACTTAAGAGATTTAATTTGGTGTTGAACCCAACTTTCAAATATCCTGTGGTGGTACATAATGTCATGTTACGCTCGACGACGGTTTCCCGAAAAACAGATCCCGGAAAATTCCTCATTCATTTAGTTTTAATACATTTATTGCAATTTTACTGCCAAGAACGTAATTCACTGCACCAGAGACACAGCACTCCCGTGTGTGTTATACCGGTTGCCTCCCAGGAGAAGTATGCCAGAAACCACATTGCTCCCTGATGTCACATTCATACAAACACACAATGGGAATTTGCTTCTTTCCCCAAAGGGAAAGCAACTGCCACGCCGCACCAAAGTCACCAGCAGCAGCAGAAGCATCTGTGTTTCACGGTCCAGGAATCTCCATGGGAAAAATTAGAAAATAAATAAGTCAGTGTTAATTTACCCTAAACAACACGCCATTAATTACATTTTGCCGCTGTAATTTATTGAACAACTTACGTATGTAATTATTGCTGCATTTTTAATTAAAACTATCTCCTTTTGGCTGCTTCACACCGCACCGGGACCGGGACCGGGACGAACGAGAAGAGTAGCGCCAATTCCGTAGCCACAATAATGGAAACAAACAAGTAAACGGATTCTTGTTACCTTCCAGTCAGTAGTAGGTAGGTAGGTACGGCGACCGGACCGGTATCGTTTGGCAGCAGGGGCCACTCGAAACTAGCTCGGAGCACCAAAAACCGGAAACTCTGGACAGGGATGAGTGAACGGTGTATGCGAGTTGGGGGGAATCGGTGTGAAATGCGGCAATGGGCTGAAACAACAAAGGCAATCAGTTTACAGGTATAAATAAGTTTAAGATTGTATTATAAGTGCTCCTGTTCGTGGAAGTTACATCGCATAAGATGCTGCGAAAGGGGAGGTGATATATATTGTTGTGGTGATTTCCAGTGCAACTGGCAACACTGAAAGAATCTAAGGGCAGAAGTAAAAGAGGATCAAATAGATCAGTTGAGGTAAAAATGTGGTCGGGAATGGTAGCAGAATACTAGAGTGTAAGTTAGCTTTAAGATAGATGTAATGTGAATTGAAAATAAATATTATCGATTTACAGCATTGAAGCTGACCAAACTAAAGGCTGCTTTCAATATCAGTATCGAACCATTCCGATGATGACCCGCCACAGCATATATACATTCACAGAACAATCATTTCATTATAAGATTTGAGGCGTAATCTTAGACGATTTACGATGTGCATTGTAGCGATATAATGTGTTACGGTATGCGACCTAATAAAAAAATAAATTAAATAAACCCATCACTTCACTGCCATACTGAATTGAGCCTTTTGTTACGGGTATAAATATTTATTACAATTATAAGACAGAATAATTGTTTAATGTACTATATATTTATTATGCGTTCTATGTGATGTATGTTTTATTTTAACTTGCATATATTCCCATTATTTTAATGCACATTTATAGGGTTCTAGAAAAATAGAAGCCCGTGAAATGCAATCCCACTTTGATTGCCAACTTTCAGGCCATTTCGGGCAGCGGTAAAGTACTAGAGATATAAACCTTTCCCTGCCACGGACTTCAAGTTATTGAGCTCAAATATTGAAACCTGAAACGGGATGCCCGATTAGGATTGGTTTTCCTAGACAAAACCAAGCTATGAACACAGAAACAAAGACTGTGAATTAAAAAGCAAACTGCCAACTAAAATACAATTCCAGGATGATTGATGGAACCAAACCAATACATGAAACCTGTGAGCGGAAGATGTTATCCATCTGGATAACAGGGCACATTTATGTTATGTGTTGTGTTGCGTCAATTTATGATGTCTCTTTTTTGTGTATTTGTAAAGTTCTGTGTATCGTGATGTGCTAATCCTTTGTAATATTTTTTTTTTCATTTTTGTAACATTTTTTGTATTTCTGGTCAAGTTTTTATAATTTTTGGCTGATATTTAGATCTGTACAGTATATATTTCATACCTTTAACAAAAATCCATTTCATGGCATCAGAATTTATATCGTTTATCTGGCTTTTGTGTTTGACTAGATATATCCATATTGCATGGTTTTAGAGCCTAAAACTCCACTGAGTAACCAAAATCTCGAATTTAGAGCTGCCATTTTGTATTTTAGATCTCCATTTTTGATATTTCGGTCGTTATTTTTTAACTCCGGACCGAACATCCTCTACATAAAACTTCATTACTTCATTAAACATTCGCCATATTGAATTTTAAGCCACCATCTAGGATATTCTGGTCGTTATTTTTGAACTTCGGACATCTTCCTCATACCAAATATACGTGGACCTGGTGTGATGGTTAGAACACAAGACTATCACGCCGAATACCTGGGATCGAATCCCACTCCCGACAAACTCACAAAATGTGAGTTCTTCCTTCGGAAGGGAAGTAAAGCGTGGGTCCCGAGATGAACTAGCCTAGGGCTAAATATCTCGATAATACAGTTAAAAACCCAGATTAATCCACCTAGTGGTGATAGTGCCTTTCTCGTCGAATATGTACTCATGAATTTTTCGTCGACGTTAACCAAAATGTTCCTGAATCCTGAAAACACTTTATATAGAAGAGCAACAATTTTAACAAAGCCATCATCGATTTGGGAAACTTATTGATGGTATATATTCCGATGTAAAGTTCAACAGCAAAACAGAGCTAAAAAATATCAGACCTCTCAGTTGACTGCTTGACCACCTTAACCCTAGTCGTGTATTGGGGTCATTATGACTCCATTCCATGCACTACGGCAGCAGGGTGAGCGTCAGCTAATGCATGAAGAAGGTTAACTTTATTTACAATCACAGATCACTTTGTGATCTTCGCCAATGTTTATTTCAGCACACTTTAGGCTATATTTTATTATCATTGGTTACATGATTCATGTAAAATTTGATCTTCCTACGAGAAAAATGCATTCAAATTCATGAATTTCATTTCCATTCAAATTTCAATCGCAATAAGAAAAGTGAGGGCTCAACCAGTCGCACCCAAATTGTGAGCAGTAATTTTAGAAGCATAAGGAGGTTGAAGATTGGAAAACTGTATAAGGTGTTGATGCGATTAAATTATATTTTTTTCCATAAAACGTTGATCCATTCTACTATACATTTGCACCGCAGGTGTGATTTGAAGAGATCGCTTTGGTTACGATTTTGTTCTCTTGCATATATAATCTCATAATCTTACCCAACGTTTACATGCTATCAAAAAAGTCACAGTTTGATTTATCGCTTTGACATTTATTTTGTTCACCTTAATTCCGCAATTTGATGTGCAGCTTGCATGGGTTTTGTTAAATTTTGCGTTTGACCACTTCCGGCGGGACACCTGGAACCGATTCCGGTTGTCTCAAATATAGTCTGAGATTATGTTTTTGTCAACTGTTCATCGGGTTACCTGAAAAGCCGAAAATTAATGTGAGCTGAGGCTACTTTCTTGCTAACCGTTCGGCAAATTTTTGAAAAAGCCGCGGTTTTATGTATGCGCATGCCATTTTGGTTCACTTCTATTAAATCACTTCCGATGGAACACCCGCAACCGATTCCGAAATATTATTACAAGTTCTAGATGTGGCCTAAGACTACTTTCAGATTATCAAAATCGCCACTATGGTTTAGTTCCCTTCTATATTTTACCACTTCCGGTGGGTTACTCGTTACGTCACCACTTCTGGAACACTACCGGTTCTCCCAAATATGGTCTGAGATTATTTGTTGATTAACCGTTTATCTTGTTACTGAATAAGTCATTGATATGTCGCATGTTTTGGTTCTCTTTTACATTTGACCATTTCTGGTGGGACACCCGTAATCGGTTCCGTAACACACTGATATGGCTTGCGTCTATTTTCTTGCAACTGTTCAACATGTTACCTAAAAAGTCGTGATTTGAGCTATCGCATGCTTGGGTTTGGTGTCACTTCCGGCCCGGAACCGATTGCGGAACACTACCGATAGTCTCTTAAATAGTCTGAGCCTATTTGCTTGCTAAAGTTTATTAGGTTATCAAAAAGCCATGGGTTTGGTTCAATTTTATATTTAGCCGCTTTCGGAGGGAAACCCGGAACTAGTTTCGGCACTACTGACAGTCCATATATAATGTGGTCTTAGCCTACTTCCTCAATAACCGGTCATCAAGTTGTCGAAAAAGCCGTAATTTGATGTGCCGTATGCAAAAGTTTTATCAATTTTTATATACGGTCACTTTCGGTGGAACACCCGTAACCGGTTCCGAAGCACTACCGGTTCAGATATGGTCTGAGACTGTTTTCTTGCTAACTGCTCATCAGGTTATCGAAAATGCCGCAGTTTGATGTGTCGCATGCATGGATTTGGTTCACTTTTATATTTGGCCACTTCCGGCGGGACATCCGGAACACAACCGGGTCAGATATGGTCTGAGACTGTTTTCTTGCTAACTGTCCACCAGGCAATCGAAATTGCCGCAATTAGATATGTCGCATGCATGGATTTGGTTCATTTTTATATTTGGCCACTTCCGGCGGGACATCCGGAACCGGTTCCGGAACACTACCGGTTCAGATATGGGCTGAGACTGTTTTCTTACTAACTGTCCATCAGGTTATCGAAATTGCCGCAATTTGATGTGTCGCATGCATGGATTTGGTTCACTTTTATATTTGGCCACTTCCGGAGGGACACCCGGAACCGGTTCCGGAACACTATCGGCTTAGATATGGTCTGAGACTGTTTTCTTGCTAACTGTTCATCAGGTTATCCAAAATGCTGCAGTTTGATGTGTCGCATGTATGTGTTTGTTACATTTTTATGTATGACTCCTTCCGAGGGTACTGGTCCGGAACACGTAAATGGCCATAACTCCGGAACGGCTGGACCGATCCGAACCATTTTCAATAGGAAACAATGGGACCAGATTCCGCGTCGAATGAACCGTCGGTCATTAAAATCGGTTGAGGTTTACTGCCAAAAAGTGATGTGAGTTTTTTTGTACACATACACACATACACACATACATACACACACACATACACACACACAGACATCACCTCAATTCGTCGAGCTGAGTTGATTGGTATATGTGACTTGACCCTCTGGGCCTTCTATCAAAAAGTCGTTTTTGGAGTGAACATATAGCCTTTCCAGTACACTTAGTGTACGAGGAAGGCAAAAAAATACCAAATATACACCATATTCCTAAACTCAGCCTAAATTCCGTTAAAAAGCCGCCATCTTGAATTTGGAGCTACCATCTTGAAAATTAGGCTGTCATTTTGAATTTTGATCCGACATCGTGAAATTTCTGGTCTCTAGGTTGATTTCCACACAAAATTCGTCAACCATGCTAGATGTTGCATAAACCACCGTAGTTTGATGTGTAGCATGATGGGGCTTGGTTCAGTTTTATATATAAATCCATTTCATGGCCATAACACCGGAACGCCTTGACCGATCCGGACCATTTTTAATAGTAAACATAGCGGTGAAATTCCGGTTTGATTCGAGCTATAATCCGATGGTAATGGGAAGTGCCTTTGAAGTGACTGACCTTTTCGTACACAGACATACATACATACACACATACAGACATCACCTCAATTCATCGAACTGAGTTGATTTATATATGTGAATTGACCTTCCGAGCCTTTTGTCGAAAATTCGTTTTTTGAGTGAACATATAGTGTTTCAGTACACTTTGGTGTACGAGAAAGGAAAAAAAAAACACGAGAAACATCAAAAGCAACTCTGGAAGTAATTCCAATAAAAAAGTTCTTATGAAATTCCTGGAGAAACCTGTAAAGAATATTTGAAAGAATCACTTGAAAATCCCTGCAGAAGTTGCAAACAAAAGTACTGGTGAAATTATTGAGAAAATGACTGAGATGTACATGCAAAATTCCTTAAAAGAGCCCCTTGCAACAACTGTGAAGGGATTCTTGGAAAAATATTTTATTCTCTGGGTTAGCATAGCACATACAAATCTGTAGAGAGCCAACTGAAGAAATTTTTAAAGAAAATCCGGCCGAAACATAATTAAACATCCTTAGGAAGCCCTTTAGAATTTTCTAAAAAAATGTGATTTTTTGAAGGAGTCTGTCAAAGAATGCATGGAAGAACTTGAATTTTTCTGGGAAATTCCATGAAAAATGGCAAAGATTTTGAGAAATATCCGCAGGAATTGAAGACAGAATCTATTGAGAAATTTTCGAAAGAACCCCTGAAGAAAGGTCGGCATAAATCGGAAGCAACCCTTGCAGGAGTACCTGATGAATTTCTGGAAGAATCGCTGGAACAACTGACAGAAGAATCGCTAGAGATTTTTCTAGAGAAATTTTTAAATAAATGACTGATAAAATCATTGAATATCTGAAGGATTCGCTGAGATTCAAAAGGAAACCTCTAGCGAAGATTCTGAAAATAATTCTAAGCCTTTATCCAAAAACAGATCCTGCAACTGCATCTTTTGACACAATCTTTGGAGGAATTTAAAAAACAACCTTGGAAAATCCTAGAAGAATTTCTTGAGAACATTTTAGAAATCTCTAAGGAAATTCCCAGAGAAACATCTAGTCTAGTCTAGTCTAGTTTAGTCTACACATACACAGCCATTCATTGAAAGAATCCTGAAAAATGATAGAATCTACTACTTCTATCATTTTTCTTGTCATTATCAATGCTTGCAGCACATCGGAGATGTATGACAAGCATTGAAGCGGCCAGGCCTACAGTGATGCCACAATAAAGCTATAGAACGGGGACATCTCGTACCAACCGCTCAGCATAGTATGCAGTATGAATTTTAATTAAATTCGTTGGAAGTGACTTTGCTAAGATGGTTAATGTCACTCCGTCGGTGCTCTTCTTCCTGGGATGGGACATAGGAATTTGACCTTCATGTTCAAGCTCGAAAGTCTAGAAATATCATCAAAAAATTCCTGGAAAAAACTCTGATAATATTCTTGAAGTATTTCCTAAAGACATATATGAAAAAATACATGAAATACTTTTGTAGCAATCCCATAGAATCTCTAATGCAATCCCAGAAGGAATATCTGAATGAACTTCCGAAGCATCCCGTGAGCTTGTTTCAAGATGAATTTTTCCTGGATTTTCTTGAGAAAGTGTGAAGTAGACATGAAGAAAATTCCTGAAGGGATTCCTGAATCCAATCCATGGAAGAATTTTGATGAATCCTGAAATAATCTTGGAGAAATCTTTAGAAAAATCCTTGATGAGCTCATTGAAGGAATAAAAATTTTATTGAAAAAAAAAAAAAATGCATGGAATGTTACTAAGACCACTGGGTTTCGCTTAAGGATGCACACTTTACATCGTATGATGTACTATTTTAAGTTTATCTCATAAATAAATGGCGGAGGTACAATTTTCATCTCATATGTTGTTATTTTTTGATGTTATTGCGATTTAACCGATCTTTTAAGTATACAGATCAACTCATATAAGGGATGATTACTTCACAAGAAACGAATTTTAATGTTTTATTGCGATGAACATAATTTATCACTTATGCGTGCATGTGAACTCACAAAGTGTAAGATAAATTCGTATAACTATGTACAGCGATGATTATACGACTTGGTTTGGTATTTTATCTTATTATTATCTTATTATTTTATTTATTTATTTATTTATTTATCTATTTATTTATTTATTTATTTATTTATTTATTGAATACCTTGTAGCGTAAGGCATACATCTTTTTTATTGCTACAGTTGTATAACAGTTCAACTCGCGTAGTTGATTGGATGAAGCCGTATAAATGTGAAGGAAAACTCGTTAAACAATACACACAAACTCGCATAAGTGTGAATCGTTTATGTTGGCATAGTGCAATTTGATATGTGATAAAAACGAAAGAGCTGATTTTCGACTGCGAGTGCAGTCTCAAACTGTAACGAGAAGGTTAATATTCGATCAGTCGCGTCTTGACCACCCTTAGCGACACCACACGAGCGCTCCCGGGTCATTATTGTGGTTACTAAGTCTTTCTTTTTGTTTTCGTTATAATTTTAGTGAAAACTATGCTGGTAATGCAGCTTCATTGTTTTCAACTTCAGATAGTCTGCTAAATTCACATAAACGTAGGTGACCTAAGCACATTTACACAAACCTTGATGTGAGTTAGAATTACACGGTAATTTATCAGCTTCTTTCAAAAGTAGTACATCGCATAAGCAATCGCTTCAAGCCACATAACGTTATTATGGTCCCGACAATGCACGCATATAGCATCCACTTTTGTAGCATCTTATGTGATGTAACTTGATCATGAACTTCATCACACGTGGTTGTCGGGGATTTTCTCGGTGTAGCTCTTAATTAGACTCAAGTCATTTCCAAGGGTGCATTTCAGCAAAGGGAGCGCTGAAATTTAAAACCTTAAGTAACCACTAAAAAAATCTGAATTTACCATGACAGCACTCGTGATGTCTATTTGGTAGAGACAACCGGCCAAACAGAGTCTCGAAGAGGATTTGAATTGGTTTCAGGGAGATTTCGTGATGCTTCATAGGGCCTAAACAGTGTTTCATGATATTTCATAGAACCTAATGGAATGGTTGAAGAGATTTCTGGAGGCTCAGAAGGTTCCACAGGATATTCAAACACATGTTGAGGTTTGTCATGGGTTTTCAATGCATTTCGTTGATTTCAGGGGATCTTCAGTTATTCAGGAGCATTTCTGATGAGCTCCAAAAGATTCACAGTATTTTAAGGGGTTTCAAGGGGTTTCAAGGGGCTGCAAGGGTATTTTAGAGGGCCTTAAAAGTGTTTGAATGGTGATTCCTATGGAGTTTCAAGGAGCTGTCGTCAGAAGCATTTCAAGCGGTCTCAGGAGTGTTGAAAGGGTTTTTCGGGTTTGCAGTTGGATCTAGGGTTTGATTCATGGATGATTCAAGGGGTCCCAGGAGAACCTTACAGACATATATGAGCATTTTTGGTGTTTTCAAAAGGTTTAAGAGGTGATTCAGAGGGTTTCAGAAGATCTTAGCAGGCTTCAAGGGTTATTCAGGAGATTCCAGGAGTGGTTTATGTGTATTTTATAGCATTTCTGTAGATCTCAGGGGTCTTAGAGAGTTTTAGGGGAGATTCATGGGCGTTAAGATGATCTCATGTGGGTTCAAGGGGGTTTTAGGGGTGTTTAAGGAAGCTTCAAGAACTATTCAGGAAGCTCCGGAGGTTTCAGATGGTTTGAAGCATGTTATCAGGTCAGGGTATTTATGGCCTTTCAGAGCGTCTTAGGACATTGCAAGATGATCTCTAAATTGTTCCTGAAACTCCCTTGAATCTTCTGTAGCATTCTTGAAAACCCTCCGAAAATACCAAAACGCCGCTGAAAGCCCTTGAAAATTGGTTAATAATCCTCTGAAACATCCTTAAATGTCTGAACATCCTCTAGATCCCCCTTAAGATCCCTGTAACGCACTTAAAAACCTATAAACCCGATAAAACGTCCTCAACCCCTCTGTAACATCAACAAAAGTCTCTGAAAAGTTTGTGAACATCCCCCCCCCCCCCCCAGAAATTCACTTGCACTCCCTCTAGCGCCCCTTAAGCCTATCGAAACCCCCGAAAACGTTCCTCATATCCGCTAATTATTGTTCTGAAACTCCCTTAAATGCACCATGGATGTCCTTGTAACACCTACGAAATTTGCTGGAAGCCTCTTAAAACCCCTAGAACACCCCTGATACTCCCTGTAACGTTCCTGAAACCTGCTGAAAATTTGTGAAACCCCCTGAAAAGCCTCCAAACCCCACCTGAGTTCCCCATACCACCCCTTAATCTACTAAAAATTCCCTATAACGGATCTTTCCGAAAACCTCAGTATCTGCAGGAATTCCTGTAAATAGTTTATAACATCTCTTAAGAAATGTGTTTCCGATCTTTGTTACATTCTGACGAATGACTTTTGGGCATTTAAAATTCAGGAAAATGTGACAGAATCATTTTTGACGCTTTGGAATGCCCCTGAATTGCCACTAAAACTCCCTGAATTACTCCATCACTCCTTTAGACGCTCATGAAAATCTTTGGAACTCCCTCCTCTCACAGTACCCTTAACTTTCATGCGAACCTCTTTTGATCTTATTTCAGACATTCAGAAGAATAGCCTTTTCTTTCAGCGTAAGTTTTCTCATTTAAAGTAGGTATGTAGATTCCAGGAGATCCTAGGGGCGTTTCAGGGGGTCTGAAAAGGCTTAAGAACCCTCTGAAACGCCCCTGAAACCTCTTGAATGATCCCAAAAAGCTTCTGAAACCCCTCCAGAAAAAAAAACGCTTCTGATAGTTTCATAATAATATCAAAACGCTCTTGAATTACCCATAATCCATTTGAAATGACTCAGAAATATTTTGCAATAACCTTGAAAGGTTCCTGAAATCTCCCTGAAATGACACTGAAAACCCCTTGAAGCGCTCCTGGAATGCCTCGAAACGCCCCTGAAACCTGAGCACAGTGAGCAGTAACCGTCTGGTTCGAAAGACCAAGAAAACATATGGGGCTGTCCTTAACCTTCCGTAACACGCGCGGTTGACTACCTGCGTCAGCACCACACTAGTGCTGAGTACAAAAAGCGAGATTTTTTCAACCTGTTGTACAAAATACAACAGCGCGATCGCTTGAGGGTTAAACCACGTGGTCATTCATGGGAGAACCCCCCATCTCCGCGGTTTTTCGACCATACAAAAACTTTAAAATTTATATGGACCGAGGTCTTCTCAGCAGCATGCCAGAAAATTTCAGGAGGTATTTGGGGATCTTGGGGGCGTTTCAAAGGGATCCCAGCGGCTTTCACGGGTACCGTGAGGCCTCAGTAGCGTATCAGGTAGTTTCAGGGGGTTTCAGCAGACCTTCAGGGGGATTCAGGGGATACCTGGAGGTCTCAGGGACGTTTAGGGAGGGTCTCAGGAAAGTTCCAGAGGATCCAAATGGAGGTCTCGGGGGTGTTTTAGAAGTTTAGTGTTCCATGCTACCGTCGATGGATGAATGTTGTTTGTCTTAAAGTTAGTATATGGCACCATAATGGTAACGCAAATCAAGATGATCGGAATATCATATGACAGATTCGCAAGTAGGGGTTTTTCCTATTTATTGCCAATGACGGAGTTACGCCTTGTGTATAGAATATTGCTAATGGGTGGGTTCAAGACCCCAAAACAGTTGAGAATATTTCAGGGAATCTCCGGGGATATCTGAAGGTCTCATAGGCGTTTCAAGTGGTCTCAGGGAGTTTTTAAAGGTCTAATTGTGTTTCATAGGGTTCCAGGAGGTTCCAGCGGGTCTCTGAGGCGCTTCAATCTGTTGAAACGCTTTGAAACCTCTGAAAACGCCCCTGAAATGCCTTGAAATCTCTTCGAAACCTCCATACTCTCATTGCAAAGCTCTTGAAATCACCATAACCCATTTGAAATGCTCCTGAAACCCGTTTGGTTTAAGAGTGTTCCTGAAATCCCCAGAAATGTTTCGAAATGCCCCCGAAGACTAAATAATCCCATTGAAATGTCCTTGAAATCATCATAATGAATATGCATTGCCCCTTGGCCTCATTTCAAATGCCCAAGAGACCTGTTCTAGCGAACTAGCTTCCTTTCTGTATATTAACCTTTAACCCTCCAACGATCGCGCTGTTGTATTTTGTACAACACGTTGAAAAAATCTCACTTTTTGTACTCAGCATTAGCGTGGTGCTGACGCAGGTAGTCAACCGCGCGAGTTACGGAAGGTTAGGGACGCGCGCCATCAAGCAACCGAAACTGCTGCGCTCGCGCTGTATATGGCGAGCGAGGTGTCGAGAGAAAAATTGTCTAGTTTTCGGATTTCATATGCAAATTTTGAGCTTTTCCATTGGGAAGCACAGTTCACCTCACTCTGCTCCACAGATACGCTAGAACCCAGGTATTCATCCAGAGAGGAACGGTTATGCAATTTATATCAGATGACCTCCGCCGAACGACCCAATCCGAAAGGATTGGGATCACACCGAGATGCGATGAAACGACGGAGCAGACTGCGACTCAACTAGTTAACAGGTACCTGCTCTGCTACTACTGACTGCATACCTAGGACACGGACTGGACCGGACCAAAACGGACCCACATTTTTTTCTGCATGTCCTCGTCTGGACTTTGGTTTCGTCCATTGCCCATCCACACCACTTGATTCGAATCGTTTGGCAACCGAAATGCAAACAACTTTTGGAGAACTGTGGCCGGCTCCATAGTATGTCCATCCAATGCAAGTCCAATGCACAGTGTCTGTCCAGTCGGTGCAGTGGCGTGGAGGAGCATCACCAAGTAGTGTGTATCACATTTGCACTTTTCATTCATACTCGAGCAGGGAGCGAAATAAAATGGCTCATCGTCATCGTCGTTGTCGCCGAACAAATCGAGTTGCACTTGTAACTGCCCTTCAAATGCAATTGGTTCTCCTGTGGTGGCTGTGCTGGCGATATCGGGAGTCAGCTTTTCTGGGGAGCTGAATTGTGACCCTGAGTTTGATGACAATGGTATGGAGGAGATGTTGGATTGGAAGTGTTGCAGTGGCTATTTCTATTGTGGTGGGTGTTGCTTCTTTTATTCTTGACCGGCAGACCGACCAGCATAACAATCCGGAGGATCGTTGGGGTTGCCTCTTTGTCATGAGGGTTTAACCGAAATGGTGAAACTTTGATCACAGTGACGAATGATGGGATTTGTAATGGCTTGTGGTTCTGGCTTCTAGTATTAATGGAATTTTAGGCGTTCAGCTATTCCTTTTCTTTAACGTCTATGGAGACAGATTGGGTACCCTGTATTTTCTAGTAGACGTTTAACTAACATTCCTACACTTTCCTAGCGATTGCAAGGACGTGGCCAGGTATACAATGTGACGCTTGTTTCGACAAGCTCTAACAGGTTGAAAAAGGCGTTAGCCCTAAACGTTATTTTAGCGACACTACGTGTTAGATTTTTCAAAACATATGAAGCAGAGCATTGTATAGCCATCCACGATGTGTACAACCGCCCATGCTATGATTCAGCTATTGTTACCTAGTACCTATGAAGCATGAACCTACTTTTGGCGGTTTGTATAACTAATCTTCTTCTTTTTATTGAAGGAGGTTGCAGAGACTTTTCAGAGGATTCTGGATATTTCAGAGAATCTCAACCTGGGTCACATCTATCATTACAATATTCCTTTCGGGACAGACCATAAAAGACTAATTATCTCATTTTTCTCTTATAAACATCTGCTAGAATGAAACTTTTTTTACTATGGCTACATCATGTACTTTTTAGGGTCAAACTAGGTCACAATTGTGCTGGTCCGTCCTCAAGGCGGTCGATGTTCTATAAAGCCCTAAAACCCCCTACGGATTTGTTGAAAAATGACTACTTTTGGGCGTTTTATGGTATAGACGATGGATTGTAATTATTGAATAACTACAAACTATTTATAAAAATTTTGACATATAATTTAAACTCAAGCAACACGAGATCAGCTTGTACGGGTATTTCAAACCTTAGAAATGAATAACTCTAGGCCCATTCAACGTATTTTTCCTGAATCTAATAGCTTTCAAGCAAAAAAAGTTTAAGATCGAGTAACTGGTTCTAAAGTTATGATTTTTTTTTAAACTTAGTTTTTAAAAACCTTGATTTTTTGAACCACCCTATTTGAAAATTGGTCACCCTTATGACGAAATAAAAAAAATATGGGTCTAATTATTTCCGAAGAACAACGAACCCACCAAAGTTGACGACAATCGGAGTTGCACTATATCGTTTTTCTATGGAATGGCTGTATAAGTAATAACTCTTTCATAAAAAAAATACATCACATATTTTAAGGAAAAAAACAGTTGAAAAAAATGTGTAAAACTGATGCAGAAAAAAGCACAATTGCACTGGTTCGTCCCGAGAGGGATATAGGAGGTGCTTTTTGAGATGCAGCATCTAAAACACATTTTAATTTTGTCGTCATACTTTTGGTTCCTGAGGAGTTAGAGTGGCTTGTGACCACTACTGAGCTTAATGCACTTAAACCTCGATTTACGCCCAAAACGGGGAGGAGCGTAAGATGAGTTTGAGCTTAAATTTGGATAATTTAGGATATAGTGCGCAAACGGGATTCAGTTTGTGAAGATAGAAATTACAAAGTTTTTAAACAGTGATAAGTTTACAGTCACTTAGGTAGTTACAGTAAATAATTTAACACTTTTGCACAGTTCTGTGGTTCCCAACGTACGGTCATGGGTCTCGCAAGAACACCCAAGTTCAATAATCTATCTGTATAGTTCAACCACCAACCATGCACAGTTCCCAGATTCAGAATTAACCTAAGAATTTACCAGGCGCTTCCGTCTCACTTTTTCATTCTCTTTCGTTTAAGCACATTATGTAAAATACGAAAAGGTCTCAATAAAGTAAAAACCTATTAGGCGATTGATTCGAGTCGTGACACTCCAGAAGTGAAGTATTTGTCACAACGAATAGTGATGATAACCCTAATCGTTACAACCTTATTAGACAGCATCAATTTACGACGTAACGCTAAAAATCGACATTTTTTACCCCCTTCTCTCTCTGTTATACTTTTATGTGGGAGAATCCTCAAATTGTTGTATGGACTGTAACGCTTGGCAATATTCCCCCATCCCCCTAGAGCGTCACGTAATTTGTGAAGTGGTTCTCAATCTGGGGTCACAGGTCACATGGATTTCTCAGAAACCGAAAGTACTAGGAAGAAACGCCAATGGTTAATTGGATTGATCATCTCAACATATTTACATGTTATAATGGAAGGCAAAGGAAGCTTAATGCTCAAAAACACCAAGTTTTAAAGTGGCAGGACATGCTCCAGTTGAATCGTAGAGCCATAAAGAAGAATATTTCAAGGAGCAAAATGCTCGATGTACCCAAGCAACACACATGTTATAATAGAGTTACGACAGCGCAAGTTTTGGTTGTATAGAAGTTTATTTTACGTAATTCAAACATTGTGTTGAAATAACGTAAAATAAACTTCTATACAACCAAAACTTGCGCTGTCGTAACTTTTATATAACATGTGTGTTGCTTGGGTAGATGTATTGTAAGAATCAGTGTTTACCAATCTATGGCCCAAATTTCGAATTTCTCAAAAACTGTAAGGGTGAGGACAAAAAGAAAGTGTTTTTCGTTTTTTCACCTCAGCTCAGGAAGTCCTTACTTGAGTTTGGTGTTTGGCCATTTAACCGAATGTCGTTTGGCCGACTTATGATTAAAAGAATTCAGATAAACTTTTTGAAATTCTGAGTGTCTATCATTAGAAATATTTCCTTCTATTAACCATAGGCTGTTTTTTCTAGTTTTTCCATTCAGGGTGATTTGGCGCTGAAACTGCTAACATTTTATAAAAAATAATGGCGTTTGGCCAAATGACCCGGAACCGTTAAATTTAGCTCAATAATGCCCAGGGTCCCAGGAGCGTTTGAGGGGATCTCAATGACGACCCATGGGACTTCAGAGAGTTTCAGGGGGTTCCAGAAGGTTTCAGTAGCTTTTAAGGGTATTCCAGGAGGTCTTAAGGGCGTTTTGGCGGGGAGGTCTTAAGGGGCTTTAGGAAGTACCAGAATCCCTTGCAGATGTTTCAGGGAATCTTAGGGCCGTTGCATGAGGTTCCATTTAGCCACAACTGTAAAGGTGTGAGCATTCAACATGACTATGCTGAGGGTGACGGGTTCGATTTCCTGTCGGTCCACAAACTTGTCGTAATGGAACCATTCTTTACTAATGTATATCTTCTAGCCTGCCACACGATATAAGCTGAGAAGCACGTTTTGTCCCAGTGGGAACGTTACGCCGGGTCTCAGGAGAAATCAAGGGCATTTCAGGCGGTTCCTGGGGATCTGTGGAGTGTTCAAGTAGGTCTGAGAGGAATTTCAGGAGGCCTCGAGGGTTCTAGGTGGTCTCAGGGTCGTTTCGGTGAGGTTTCAGGGGGATCCAGGGCGTAACAGGAAGTCTGAGAGACGTTTTAGGCGGTCTTAGGGGAGTTTCTAAGGTCTCAAAAAGTTTCAGGTGGACTTTAGGTGGTCTAAGGGGGTCCCAGGTGGCCTCAGAAGCGTCAGAAGATTCCAGCGGCGTGTCCGGGGGCGCCAGGAGGGAAGCGAGTCTTCGGGGATGATTCAGGGTATCTCAGAAGAATTTCAGAAGGGTCTCATGAGGTTTACAGGTGGTTACATGGGTTCCACTCAAGTTCTCAAACCTCTTGAAGGAGTTTTTTTAAGCGTGATTCTTAACTGGCCAAACTCAAACCCGATCAAGTTATTCATGTGTTGACTCGCAATTTCATTTACTGCTTTATTTTTTGGTGTACACATTGTTAACATCGAAGTTTTTAGGATTATATGATAGAACAAGACCAAATGTTTCAAACAATAACATCGAATATCGTATAAAATTGAATTAGATTCGTTTTAAAAGCGAACGAGATTTCCACACTTGACTCGTGGGGGTGCGATTGTGCATTAACACCTCGCGCATGGAAGAATGATTCAGAGTCGAGCGTAAGTTTGTTCACGCAGCAACGGTTGAGTGAGCTTTGAGTGTGAATATAAAATACTGATTTCAGGGAATCTCAGTGAACCCAGGAGGCCTCAGTAGCATTTCAGGAGGTCTCACGAGGTTTCCAGGGGGCGTTTCAGGGAGTCTAATTGAGGGTCTCAGGCCTCACGGTTTCGGGGAGTCTCAGGGGATTTCAGGAGATTCCAGGAGGCCTCAAGGGCTTTTCGGGGAGGTTACAGGGGGCTTCAGGGGGTACCAGAAGGCCTTATCTATTTTCAGGGGATCTTGGGGTCGTTTCTTGAATCCTCAGGTTTTAGAAGGTCTTAGGAGGATCCCAGGAGGCCTCAGGGATGTTTGAAGGTATCTCAGGAGAGTTTCAGCAAGTCTCTTGGAGTTTCGGGGGGTCACAGTTAGCCTCAGAAGCAGTTCAGGTGGTCTCAGGAGACCTGATGCTAGTGTCAATCGACGATTGATTTGAATGATTGAATGATTGTGCCGACAGCGGCTGGGAATTGCACCCATGATCATCCACTTTCAAAGCGCACGTGCGATAGGTTTGCTGCTCTAAAGATTTGTTGTAGTTTAAACATACTGTAACTATCAACGACGCAAATGAGCTCTCATTTGGGAACTATCCCAAGTAACACCGAAAACATGATTCGCAATCGCAAAGTATTTACTTTGTCCTATAGCAGTTGTTTCAAAGTATCTCAAAACGTATCTTGTCTTATATATGCCGTTTTCATGGTATTTAAAACTAATTTATTTTGATCTTCCGTCAGTAAGTCGTATTAGGGAGAATTTTTTGTTTTAACAAACATGCCTATTAATTTATTGGATATGTTCTAATAAAGTTCATTTTGTTTCAGTCTGAAAAGTATAATTATGTTCTATAGCTGCCTGAAGATGTTTGGTAAAACAATATTTCTAGGTATATGTTTTACCAAACATCTTCAGGCAGCTATAGAACATAATTAGACTTTTCAGACTGAAACAAAGTGAACTTTATTAGAACATAACCAAACAAACGCAAAGGCTTTGCAAAATATCTACCAGAAATTACGACCTGTGCCTCAATACCTAGCTCGATCCTAGTTGGGCACGATTAGGGGTCGCAGTACCGACCACTTTTGGTGAGTACCGGTATTTCGGTACTGAGACTCACAGTACCGGTAGTACCGGTAAAATACCGGTACTGGAGAATTATCACTAAAATGAAGAGTAATATATTTGGTACAATAAAATCTACCATTTACCAGACTTTTGTGAATTCCGGTTTTCAGGGATACCACAAAATCAGACCCTGAAGTTCCGAATTAAACAAAAAATATAGATAGATAAAAAATATAGAAATAAATTAGCTGTATGAAACAGATTTAGAGATATTGTTTAGCTTCTGAGAAGTTTTACAGGCAGTGCCTAAGCCAGTCTAAAATAAAACAGAAACAACCTTACATATAGCAAAATCAAATGGATATCTGCTAGGTGAAGACAGAAGAATATTAAACTGTTTTGTCCTTGATTCTGTCAAAAACTGAAAAAAAGAAACCCTAATCAAAGAAGTTTTATTTAAATCTATAGTAAATCCATTTTTGCACTTTTTCATCGTTATAGACTGTTTTACCTCACGCAAATCTGCCAGGAAAAGGCCTATTTTCTCACACCAAATTAGGCTGACACAAATTTCGATTTTCTCTTATGTCACCCACCCCCCCTCCGAAAAATTTTGGTTGAAATTCGATATTTTTAGGGGGGGCACAAATAAATTATTCAATAAATTTAAAAATTTTGAAGTGAAATAAATTTAAAAGCTTTGAAGTCGAGAAAATTTCTTAACAAATCCGATGAGTTTGACGATTTTGCCTAATTGTTTGAGTATTTTTTCATCAAATGCATTTATTATTTATCACTCGGCAAGCCTCATTGGATAAATGTACGACTCATGCTGTAAAAATCTTCATTCTGCACCTTGTTGCGTTAACTACTATTCCAACATTCAACGTTCAATAAACCAATCATTGCTATGATATCCTGGATTTGCAGAAAGGTTTCATATATTAAACGTTTGTTTGTCGAGTACTTGGTTTTGAATGTTTTCGATTATTTCCATTACATATTGGCTATACTAATGACCGGATTTCAACACGTAGGGAAAAATTTCCCAGTACCGAAAGTACCGGTACCAAGGCCCAGTCAGTACCGGTATTTCGGTACCAAAAAATGGTCGGTAATACCGGGATTTTCGGTACCGGTACTACCGGTACTACATCCCTAGGCACGATCGCGACATGCCGTTGTCTCTTGATGACCACGATAGCACTGTTGTCCTGGATCGGGACTACGTCTCCTCGATATAGCATACCGCAAAAATTGGCGATGATATCCGACAAGGACGAATACTGGTGCTGTGCTCTGGGTCCGTGAAGTAACTGAGCATACGACATTGGCAGATAGTGGATCCTCGAATACGGCATTGCCCATGGATGATACAGATAATTGTAAGGGCTTAATTTCAATTCGAACTTGGCCGATTCCTCGAAGTCGACGAACATGCCGGAATCCGTTATGTGGAAAAATATTGCCGTTTTTATCGATGCGTACCTTTTTTCGCTAATCGTTCCATCCGCCTGTAGGTCATATTTCAGCATTAACAGCTGCCAACATGTATTAACAATCCCGCCAGACCTAGAATATTTGAAAGAGCTATTTATAAAAGGTGTATAAATCATCAAATCAAGAATAAATTACACAATAATATCTAAAACAGCACTGCTAATGTTTACATTCACGCGAATTACTGCCGGCATAAACAATGATGGTGACAGTCATCTGAATTATGTTTTATATGTCATATAAGAGTAATGTTTAAAGTTTCTCTTGTTCTCCATTAAGTTCTATATAAACATAATATGCTTGGTTTGTTCACATTAAGTTAGGATGAGGTTTTCTGCAGTATGTCAGCAAACATGTGTAACATACATTAAATTCAACTTATTGGACATGTCCATGCCACACCACCGATCACAAAAATGATTATATTATTTTCCATTTGAAAAAAAAAAAAAAAATACGCCTTAATCCTCGAGCGATCGCGCTGTTGTATTTTGTACAACACGTTGAAAAAATCTCGCTTTTTGTACTCAGCATTATCGTGATGCTGACGCAGGTAGTCATCCGCGCGAGTTACGGAAAGTTAAAGAAACTTATATTGCCTGGATTTGCTGGGTGGGTCACGACCTCGGTCAATACTGCGCCCCGATTGGCGGCTCGGTACCCTACACATACGCTAAAACGGTTATCAGTGAAGAAAGCTCTTGGTTGATAATTAAGAATAGGCTGCCTTAAAAGGGACATTACGCCAAAGAGTAACAAAAGTCTTGTCTGAAAATGACCTGCATGTACTATTTTTCACGAGAAGTCAGCAAATACTATCATTGAAGTTTGAAGAAAGTAGATATAGAGTTATGGACATCCCTAAGCTCTACCCACGATATACGGTCTCTACCATCGTGGACTAGATGCTGACCAGGCACTTGGCAAACCGCCATGAACACCAACCCTTGGCGACAACGAACTTTGGACGACGAGCATACAGTTGCTGACAACGCAGTCAGCAATCCACCATGAGGACCGACCGTTGGCAACATCGAAGCCCCGAGCGACGCGTGCCAATGCCCCTGGAACGGCAACGGTCACCAATACTTCGATCGACGCAATCCAGGCCAACATCATCCGATGGCCTTTCGCTGATGCCAGCAAGATTCTCATCGAGCCCCACCGGAGGACGCAGGTGCGCCCTCAGCCCAGGTGGTCGACGCCAGTCAGTTAGTAGGAAACCTTGAGTGCGAGCAGTTAGAAGTTCTAAGTGAAGTCTGATAGAAAAGTGTGGCCTTCAGCCGTAGGAAAGACTTATGTAGCAAGTGAAAAATGAATGATTAATAAAATTCGGGACTTAGTGTTCATAAGTGAAGAAAAAGATTTCTTTTTAAAAAGTCAGATGTGAAGTCCCGTACATTTGTATAGATTATACTTTTTTGTTCTTATACATTGTGATGATATATTCCACGTGAGGCAAATCCTATTGCTAACTAAGAGTTTAGAGCGCTATTAAATATAATATTTTTCAAATTGTGATAGCTATATTTGCTCAATACCGACACAACCATAACTTATTAAACATCCAAAATAATGACTTTCCAGGGCAAGAGAAATAAAACTAGTTTTTGTCGTACATCTCAAGACTTTTACTATGCAGTGTTTTGGAAAGCAATTATTTTTTTTCACTAAAATGTTAAATATTCATAAAATATTATATTTTTGATCTATGATTTGTGATTTTTTGTACGAGTTTAGCTCACTCTTGATAAAGACAACGACTTTTAATTTCAAATTTGAAAATAATACGAAAATTATTAGATTGTTTATAGCAATACCCTTGAAAAAATACGAATTTCTAAGGCGCATTGAACATATCGAGGTACAACTGCCTATTTCACCACAAATAATGATTTGCATTACAATTTGCGGTCACAGAATGACAATTTTGAATTGAAATAGTGTTGAAGAATATTTATTACATGGCGTTTTTCATGCTTGTATATTTTCATTATTGACATTTTGAGACTTAATCAAATATACATGATTAATTACGGATATACAACAAATATTTCATGATACAGTCGCAGGGCTCTGCTAACTGAGATTCGTTGATATTATGTTTCGTAACACATACTGAGAAACATAATTAAGTATAGCATGATCCATATAGAACATAATTATAACATTTCAAAGATGTTGCATAGGCTCCACCTTCTGCGCTTTTTCGGTCGTATATCAGTCTGGAAAACGGTTTTGTTGCTTCGAACCAAAACATTGTTACTGGTCATATTGGAGTCATATTAATTCCTATAAGACATGTTGTGTTACTTGGGATGGAACATAGTCATCGGAATATTTGCTTTGGTAAGGAGTGCAGAGTTGTTTAAAAAAAAGAACACATAGCGACCGGTAATGCTGCACCATGGGACCCGGCAGAACTGTATTTGAGAAAAATCGCCGACTAGAAGAAGTAGAATAAAATAACTACGTATGTACGTCCAGATGATGGGAACCAACCAACAAGACTCATCAACATGTGCCGAAAAATGTTGCTTATCTGCCTGTATTTACTGTTTCTAATAGAGATAGAAGGAACTAGCAGTTTGCCCCATCTATACCTAATAAGGCAACAAGAAAAGTTTGTGAAATTTCGAGCGAACTTAGAGTGATAATGCCGCCTATTAAGTGCAGATCATCTTACGTCATCTATATCCATAACCCCGACCGGAAAACGATGGACCAGATCTTCAACGCATCTTTGAAGAAGACTGAAAAGTAAAATCTGATATTTTTTTCAGAGAGTTAAAATAGTATACAAAGCACAAAAAAACATATACAATGATATTTCTCAAAACATTTGCACAAGACTGCAGCTGTTAGTTGCATCTAGTGCCTCCAGTTGGAGAATAGCTCGTATCGGACACACCTTCTCAAAGGTACAACCGAGTCAACCAAAATAGGTAGGTACCAAACTGTCCTTGTTGGAAGCATTTCGAATCCAAGGCATCCGCCTCCAGAAGGCAATATCCTACCAAACAGAACGCTACAAAACATCGGCATCCAAACCTCCCACCCGAGAGAACGAAGGTTTATTTCCACTCCATCAGCAAATGTTGAGTGGCAAAAATAATTTGATGATGTTTTTAATTACATGAAAACGGACGGACGGGCCCTTTCTCGGACGGAGCTATAGCAGCCAACATACCGAAGAGTCGTTTGCTTTCGGAAATGCCGGGGCCTGTGGACCTTTTGGATGGCAGATAAAGACGGCAGCACCATCACGTAAAAAGAGCACACTCTGCTCCGTGAAAATCCCGAACCCATTTCTCACATTTTCGGTTCTAGAGCGCAAAAAGCTTCCGACACCCACGTTCCGATGCGAATGTCCGTCCATACCGGCCGACCGACAACAACGTATGCGCCTAGCTAGACCAAAGACCAAGTGGAAACTTGGTCTCCCGGCATCTGATGATGAAACAGAAGGAACCGAACCGAGCCCTGCCTGCGGCGAATGTGCAAAAGGTTCAAAGTCACATCGTTAAGAAAAGCAATTAGCAGGAAAAACCTTTTCCGAAAACGGGGGGGGGGGGGATCCCCCACCGAAGGCGCAGCTCGCATACCTTCCCTATCGGATCGGGCGGACACTATTTCTAGGATTGGTGGGGGATGGTACAGCGTACAGGTACCGGTAAACGGGGTGACATTACAATGGTAATATCGGAGATATCCACTTGGTAGTGGATATGGACAACTCTATTGTGACTGATTCTGCGTCTTAACATAGTGTCCAATAATGAATATAGCAATCTTTAATGCTTATAGATATTTGGAATAATATGAAACGAGCTCACCATTGAATAAATTGAAGAATCTCTCACAAGATTCTTTTCAGGTTCTTTTCAATCATTCGACGTTTGAGAGGTGTTGGCACCGCTCAAACGTCAAATTTCTGTGAGAGTAAGCCGGCCTGCATAAAATCGTGTAATGGACCATAGAGAGAAAATCTAAAACAATTACGAACGAGATCGCATCGAGATTGGGAGATATCGAGATAAGGAGATATCGACATGTACAGAGGAAAACATTTAATGTATGCAGACTGAAGAGACCGGTGAAACCATCGAGATAGGGAAAGATATCGAGATGTAGAACATCGAGGCATGGAGAGTCGACTGTATAACGCGCACAGAAATTCTTCCAAGAAGTTTTTAAGGGTTTCTTCTTAAGATTCATCCAGGTATCTTCTAGAATATCTCAAAAAATAGCTCCAGAAACTTTTACAATGAATTTCTTTCAGAATTTTTGCTGAGAATGCCTTTTCTAAGGAACCCTCATAACTTCTTTCAAGAATTTTCCAGATTATTTTTTCGAACATCTTCCATATTTTTTTCTTAGGACTCCTCCTTTAATTCTTCCAAGTACTTATTCAAGCATTCGTTTTATGATTCCTCTAGGCATAATTCTAAAAATTCCTTCTAGAGATTGTTGTAATAGTTCTTCCAAGAATTCTTCAAACAATTATTCCAGGAGCTTCTGAACTAATATATGCTGGAAAGCTTTCATAAACACCTTCAGAAATTCATTTAACCCTCTAATACCCAAATTTTTGATTTTGATCTAAATATCATTTTTCGTCATCTAAAATCGATTTAAGCATGTTTTGGAAGATGATTCTTTTTAATTCTCGATTTCATGAATTTAAGTTTTTGATTTTTCTAATTTTTATTTTTGAACATCCCCACACTTTTATATTTTTCCTGGAAACCTATTTGGGGTACGGATTTTTTGAGATGAAAACATTTTGAGATTTTATGATTATTGCTGAAATATTTTTATTTTAAATTTTTTTCAATGAAAATGTTATTTTCATTGTAATTTTAAGGAAAATAATTTTAGAGTGCATTCGATTCCCTTAAACCATAAAACTAGGATAGAATGATTTGGGAAAATTTTTAAATATGTTAATTGTAGCGATTTAATACAAAATAAACAACGCCTTCTAAAAGGTGACTAAAACATCATTTTTTCAATGATTTTTAAAAAATGTAAAAACGCTTTAAAATACATCAAAAACCATTTTGAGATATACAAAACAGTCCTAAATATCAGCCAAAAATATAAAAATTTGGATTTTTCACGAAACAAAAATTACAAAAATGCTCAAACTATACCCCGTCTAAAGGCGGGGTTGGGTATTAGAGGGTTAAGAATTATTCCACGAATTCCCGTGAATTCCCTTCGAGTATTTTTTCAATGGTTGTTCCAGGAATTATCCACAGATTCTTTAGAATTCGGAAATGCTTCCACTGATTTCTCCAGGAATAATTCTATGGATTCCCCCAGGAATTCTTCCAAATGCTCTTTGAAGAACTCATGTTAAGATTCCTCCGGCATAATTCGAAGTATTCTTTCAGACATTAATTGCTCGCTGCTCACAGCATCAGCATAGCACTGACGGTGGTCACCACCACGGTTTTTAAAGCATTCTTTTGAAAAAATATCGAGAATTCCTTAGAGCATCTTTCAAGAATTCTTCCGAGAATTTGTCTAGATTTTTTTTAAATAACTTTTTGAGAATTGCTTCACAAACATTTCCAAGAAATCCTGAAAAAATATTATGGATTCCTTCGGTAATTCTATTAAGCCCGTAATTTTCATTCCACGATTTTTCGAGAAATCCTCTCCAATCCATCTACAGTAATTCTTCTAAGAATTGCTCCATACAATCTACTATGATTCTCTAAGAGGAATTCTTCAAAGAACTCCTTCATGAATTCTTTCAAGAATTTCGCCAAAAACTTGTCCAATGATTTCTTTTGTAATTCTTTAACATTCTGGATCCGAATTATTTTACCGATGCTGCCGCGAACACGTTTGTTATACTCGGTTCCATCGCCGGTTCCATATGCTTCCTTTGACCCATTTTAATAGGCACATTTTGTATTCTTTCCAGCGATCCTCAAGAAAAATATCCGCTGTTTTTATCAAGACTTCTTCCATGGATTTCTCTAGGAATGTTTCTAAGGACTTGTCAAGGAATTCTCGCGAGTAATTCTCGTGAGGTTTTTCTCAGCAATTCTCTCAATCGAATGTTTGATAATTCTTTGTAGACTTTGTCCAAAAATACTTCCGCTCGTCCGAAAATTGTCAGGGTTATTTTTTTCAAGAATTTCTTGCAATTATTTCAAGAACTCTTCTAAGAATTTCTACAGAAATTCTTCGACGAGTTTTTCAAG
The DNA here is from genome assembly GCF_035046485.1 of Aedes albopictus. Taxonomy (NCBI): domain Eukaryota; kingdom Metazoa; phylum Arthropoda; class Insecta; order Diptera; family Culicidae; genus Aedes; species Aedes albopictus. The sequence goes on along the minus strand of NC_085136.1, from coordinate 328,652,102 downwards.
AAATTTTGTCGATCAATTGCATTCAAAGATTAATCCGTAAATTCTTCCAATAATTTCTTCAAGGGTCCTTTTAAGCTTTCACCCTCGGATTTTACAAAGAACTTCAAAGAATTTCTCTTGACATTCCAGACAAGAGTACAATGGTACATATTGCCCTTTACTGGCAGTTTACCAGATTTGCTGGGCACAAACGCGAGTGTGTTGTGTGTGGAATGGCATCTAAGCTGAAAGCTGTTCACGCTGTGGCTTCGGAGTCAGTTTGATTAATTAGCAACACTTCATGCCTTCTAATTACCAGTATATTTCCAGTATTTCAATTTTTTTCCAGTATATTCCTGACTATGCTTCCAGGAAATCGTTTGGCTCGCCTTGTAGTCTCGGCCAAACTACCAGCGAAATCGTTGAGGAAAATTCGTTTTGAGAACGGGCAAAATATGACAAGCGCTTAACCCTTTGGAGCCGGAGGGGTCATGTATGACCCCAACATAGGCATGTATGACCCCAACATAGGCTGTATAAATTTGCCCATTCGATAAAACAGAATACTGTCTTCGGCAAAATTGTTGAAAATTGGGTCCTCTATTAGGGAAAATCGGGAATATTTGTAATTGGGATTTCATTGATAATCTAGAACATCCTGAACACCATGAAATTTGGAAAAATGAAATATTTGATATACCAGTTATCATACCAAAATATCAAAAGGTGTTTTAAATTGTGGGATGTTCTAGGTGTTCCAAACTGTCCTATAGTGAAGTCTTTCAAATCTACAAGAATAATTTTATGTATTTTTGCCACAAATAATAGCATTACATAGCCTACTGGGATCTGTGAAGCTCTTGAAATCTATAATGTCATTTTCAGATACTATGGAGATATTCTAGGTCAGCCAAACTACCTTGGAGTTCAGAACTTCAAGTCTACACTCGTAACAGTAGACAAATCTGTTAAACTGAGTAACGTTGCCTTATCAATCGCAGTTACTGGAGCAATCTAAAGTCTAATAGCTTATTATAAACTTTGGGACATTCAGGGTCGTCCAAACTGTTCTAAAATAAAGTCCTTTAAATCTAAAATAATAGCTTTATGTGTTTTCGCCATAAATAATAGTATTGCATAATCTACTGGGCTCCGCAAAGCTCTTGAAGTCCCAAATGTCATTTAGATACACTACAGGGATATTCCAGGTCTCCCAAACTACCTTGGAGTTCAGGACTGCAGGTCTACACTCGTAACAGTATTCATATCTGTTATACTGAGTAACGCTGCATAATCAACCGAAGTTATTACAGCGATCTGAAGTCTACTAGATTATTATAAACGTTTGGGACATTCAGGGTCGTTCAAACTGTTCTATAATAAAGTCCTTCAAATCTACAAGAATAACTTTATGTGCTTTCGTCATAAATAATAGTATTGCATAATCTGCTGGGATCCGCGAAGCTTTTGAAATCTACAATGTCCGTTAAAAACACTGCAGGGATATTCCAGGTCAGCTTAACTACCTTGGAGTTCAGGACTGCAGGTCTACACTCGTAACAACAGCCATATCTGCTATACTGAGTAACGTTACATATTTATCCGTGGTTGCTGAACCAATCTGAAGTCTACTAGCATATTATAAACCTTTGGGACATCCGTTCGCGGCAACGCCTACTCCGCGAATCCCTTGTAATTCACCCAAGAATTCATCCAAATTAATAAAGCGATTCCTCCAGAAATTTCTCCCCTGATTAATCGGGTTATTTTCCAAGGTATTCTTTGAAAACTATTTTACAAATTTCTGATAAAATATTCCAAAAAATTCTACAAATACTTTTCCAAGGCATACTCCAAAAAAGGAATTCCTTAAATAATGTTTCTTACTTCCAGTAATTCTTCCACTGATCTCTACAGGAATTCTTCAAAAGATTTCTCAACAATTTCATTCTAGGATTTTCTCTGAAATTCTTTTACAAATTCGTGTGGGCAACTTTTAGAAGACAGATTTAGGATTTTTGGCGAAAAATGCTTCAAAAATTCTTCCAAAGATTTCCTCAGAAATTCTTTCAAAGTTTTTTTATTTAGTTTTTATTTCTGTGTATCTTAACCTAAGCTATTTTTACACGTTCGAGCATTCTTTCAAAGATTTTTTTTCGGGAATTTTTACGAGGGTTCCTTCTAAAAATTCTTCCAAGGACATCTCTAGGATTTGTTTAATTCTTTGAACTCTTCCAAGGATTTCTCCGCAAATTCCTGTTGGAAGATACTGAAGTTACTAAAGAAATTCTTTGTTAGATTTCCTAAAGTTTTTTTTTTTCTGTATTAACGAGAATTTTAGCCATAGGCTAGTTCATCTCGGGACCCACACTTTACTTCCCTTCCGAAGGAAGAACTCACATTTTGTGAGTTTGTCGGGAGTGGGATTCGATCCCAGGTCCTCGGCGTGATAGTCAAGTGTTCTGCTGACCATCACACCAGGTCCGCTCCACATTTCCTAAAGTGTTTTTAGGTGAACTCGTGGAGGAATCTTCGGAAGTACTCATGTAGGGATTTTTGAAGGAATCCTTGAAGGTACCCTTTACAAGAATTAGTGGAGTGTTTTCATGGTAAATCCGTGGACGTATTTATGTAGTTGTTTCTGGAATTTTCGAAGAAACTTCTAGAAGATCCCCCGGGGAAATTCTTAGATCAATCCATGGAAGAACTCTTGAAGAAACACTTGGAGAAAGCATAAAAAGCAGCTATTGGTGCAATTCCTGGAGGAATCCTAGGATAAATTACTTTAGTATCCTTATTGCCATTCTTGGAGTTATTCATAAAGGAGTTTTTGAAACAGTTTCAAGAGGAATACGGCTGGAGTCTCTTGACAAAGAAATCTTGCAGTATATTTTTGAACATTTCCATTTTAAAAGATTTTGAATTTTTGGAGTGCTTACTTCTGGAATTTAATAATACTTGGAGAAATTCTTAGAAGAATTGTTTGAAGTCTTTCTGAAACTACCCGGATAAATTATTCAAAGAAGTCTGAAGATTTTCTAGAGGAACCCTGGAAGAATTCCCGACTGATTTCTTCAAAGAACCTCTAAAAAAAATTGCGAGAGCTTCCTGGAAATCCTTGGAGAAGTCTTTGGAAGCATTGCAAAAAGTTTTCCTGGGAGGATTTGTCTTGGGAGGACACAATCTTAATGATGTGTCGAACACTAGTCGTCATACCAATAAGTGATTGTGATTGCACACTAATTGTCATACCAATAAGTGATTGGGAGAGACGGTGCCCCTCTTGATAATAAAAAAAAATCCTCTCGCGCTTTGACACACATGTGCACAACAGTGTTTGTGTTAGATGTTCATCTAATCCTATCCGAATAAGGTTTGGATTGTGAAAAGAAGATAACCATGTGCGACTGTGGAATCGAGTTCAGTTCTAGGCCTGCTGGCGACGGAGATAGTCGAGTGACTCCGTAGCTTGAAGGAATAGAAGCGCCCGCCTAGCGAATTGGGAGTCGCGAGATCGAGTCTCACCGGAATACGTGGATTTCTTTTCATAATTCAAATCTCAATTTGTTCAACGAGCACATGTTCTATTGTGCACATGAATGTCAAAGCATTTTCAACAGTATTCAAATATGCTAATTTACGAAAAAAAATCGATGATATTGCCTTTTGCAAAAAAACTCTTATTACAGTGAACATTAGGATTTTGGACGCTATCACCCATCTTTACGGTACCGCCAAGAAGGAGGCCTTTCGTTCCGTTCGGTTCTGTGCATCTCCATCGTTCGAGTCGCGTAGTTCTCCCCACAGAAACAGGGACCAAAACGTCAAGAAACAGCAGCAGCAGCGCAACGGCAAAAAAACCAACAACGACGACAACAACAACAGCCAACAGCAGCAAGCAGCAGCCACGTGAAATTTTCGTGGGTACAATCCTCTTTCGGCAAAATGCCATGCTCCGCCCACAGCCAATCAGAATATTATTATGTGTAGCTAGGTAGGTATAGCCCGGTCGGTTGTTTCCGTCCGTAGACGGAAAAGTGGCGGCCTTGCAGTGCTCTTGGATGCTTGGGAAAGGCGCACCACAAGACGAAGCAGGCTGGGAATGGAAGAGAAAGACCAACGAGCAAAAGCCAACTGGGCCGCTGCCGCCGGTGCGGTGTGCCAAGCCAACTCTGATGTTTCGACTTTTTCGTTTCGCTGCCTCGCCGGCCGGCCACCGCCCCCACTCCTGGCACGCTACGATCTCCGCAGCTTGTTCTCATTCCTTGTTGTCCTGAAGGTATTATCATCGTGCTGTTCTGTTTTTCCCGTGTGTCTTTTCTCCTGCCGCCCACCCACCACCGCGCGGAAAACAGTTTCCCATTTTGGCTTTTGTGCAATTTCCTCGAAACAGAGAGACCGGGAACAGTTCCGAATGCCTTTTTCTTTATAGTCATATTTCGAGCCCTCCGTTTGGCACGTTTCCTAGCATTCGCGTCCCAACAGCCAGCAGCCAGCAGAGCAACACACGAAATTCCAAGATTATCGTTTTTATGATATGGATAAATATTCGTTGCGCACAGCCGGAAACCGACCGACCAGGAGCGACCGGATGGACGGACGAACGGACGGATCAAGATGGAGAAAAAGGCTAAGCCACCGGGATATAGAATGGTAATCAGGGGTGATCGTTTGCGTGTGGCATTGGAACGACGGATGCGATGCATCGGAGAATTCAGTGGAGTAGACGGGAAGAGTAATCCAACTTCCGTCACAACTTTTGGGAATTTGTCCACTGAATTTTGTGGAAAATTTTCATTGCTCGTTGTAATTTCGTAACGTAAGAACTTGTTTTTACCGCTCATTTGAGCGTATGGCGGTATAGTGCCACATTTGATGAATTTAGAGGATATTTACTGATAGATACGTATGGATTACAAGTTAAGGTTATACAAATTAAGCTTAAAAGTACTGAAATTTGTAATGATATTTCAGTTTATTACACGGAACAAAGTACACAACACTTTTGAGAGATCCCATCACAGCAGGCTGTGTACACACGGTTTTTTTTCATGATTTTTGCCTTTCTTGTACACCAAAGTGTACTGAAAGGCTATATGCTATATGTTTACTCAAAAAAAGAATTTACAATAAAATTCTTGGAGGGTCATGCCAAATATACCAATCACGTCAGTTCGACGAATTGTCATCAATGTATGTGTGTATATGTGTGTGTATGTCTGTGTATAAAAACGTCACTCACTTTTAAGGCACTTCCCATTGACCGATTTTTAGAATATTAGCACGAATCCAACCGAAATTTTACCCCATTGTTTGCTTTTAAAAATGGTCTAAAGGGTGGTACGGTCAAATTTTGGTCATACAATTTCTTTCATAACTTTGGACTGCGTACACCACAATAGCTGATTTTTTAACCAGTAATGGTACACTGTATGTAGCATAAAATTTTCATCGAAATCGGTTTAGTATTTTCGGAGATATTGTTGAATCCTGAGGTCTGCAATTTTAAAGTTTTGTACAAAGAGGATACAAAAATAAGAACACATTTCTACTGTTTTATTCTTATAGCCAGAAAAAGTTAACCGATTTCAATGAGAATTTTTCTGTTTGTAAAATACGCATGTCAAAATTTTGTGTAAAAATTTCATTCAATTTTATCTAGCCGTTACAAAGTTATATTTTCTTAAGTGGCACCCAGTTAGTTTTTTTCATATTCAAACTGATACAACTTTGGAAGTATTCATACAAAATGGCTCAAAATTTAAATACGAGCATATTTTTATAATAGTATTATACTGTAAAATTTTCGTAAGAATCGGAGCAGTATTTATAATAGTTCTATAATCAAAATTGTGCTTTACTGGCCTTAAATTGCCGAAAATTTACTTTGGAGCGCTTTGTACAAAAATTTAAAAAGGCAGGTCGTTGGTTTTATCTGTATATTAACCAATACTTAATGGATTCTGATGAAATTTTTATGATATAAGCCACATATAATGTACCCTTACTGGTCCAAAAATAAGCTGTTTTGGTGTGCGTTATCTAAAGTTATGAAAAAATGTTGTGACCAAATTTTTACCGTACCACCCTTTAGCGGTCGAGGCGAAGAGTTATGGCCATTTGAGTGATCCGGACCAGCACCGGTAGAACTGGCACATTAGACTGCGGCGATTTTTGTTACCTTTAGCATGGTTGACGAATTTTGTGCGGAAATCAACACTGGAAACCAGAAAATTCACGATGTCGGCCCAAAATTCGAGATGGCAGCCTTACATTCAAGATGGCGGCTGTTTAAATGGACTTTATGCTCTAAAACCATATAGTATGGGTATATTTTGATGTCCGAAGTCCAAAAATGGCGACCTTGGAATCCAAGATGGCGGTCTAAAATCCGATATGGTGGCTCCAAATTCAAAATGGCGGTTTTTTTAATGGAATTTTGGGATCCAAAAATCATGCCATGGGTAAAATTGGTATTGGGAAGATGTCCGGAGTATTTTGAAGAGCGATTTTTGAAGAGTTCGAAGTTCAAAAATCAAAAGCCAGATAAACGATATGGTTTCTAGGGCTGTGAAATGGATTTTTGTTAAACGTATGAAAGTGCAAAATTCATCAACATAAATATCACATGAGTTTCAAAATGGGGTTTCGAAGGCACGAGAAAGGCGCCATCGCCGCTAGGTGGATTAATAAGCGTTTTATTATCTCAGTTGAAGGTTGGTTGCGGCTGTTGGTACAGGGCTGGTTGCGGCTGTTGGTGAACCTACCTATCTGATTTTCCGTACACAGGTAGTACTAACCGTGTCTACCTGTGTGCAAATTTTCATGTGAATTGGCTAAAAATTGATCGAGTTAAAGCAGAAAAACTACCCGTGTAAAAAAAGACCTTAGTGTATAGTTAAATGACCACGGTGATATTGTCATGGAATTTGAAGCATTTGTTAAGATGATAGTTTTGATTCTGCTTATGAATGAAAGTACTAAAAGTAGGACTACAAGTGTAAGCAGAAGTTAAGTGCGAATCAGCGTTGTCATGGTAAAATAAGAGCTGGTTACTCATGGCCTCCAAATTTTAGTGCCCCCTATTCTTGTACACTAGGCTGTGACTTATTTTCCAAAAGTTTTTGTAACCTGGTATTCGTAAGCTCTCTTTGGATTCAAATCACAAAAAAGAGTAACCTCTAAGTTCGAGCCAGAAATATTGAGATTTAGAGGTGGCGCTAACACGCAAATGTTGAATTTTCGAGTAACAAAAATGGGATTTTACTTGAAATGCCATAACTTTTTTAATTTTCAAGCTATTTTTTTTTCATAAATCTCTCATAAGTTATTTTTTGAATGAACTTTAAAAACATTATTTTTTTCCAACACAGTTCAAAAATGTTACATCGAGTTCGCTGTAACAAAATGATCTTCTACAGCACAGTTCCCCATTGGATTGTAAAATTGCAGATTGTTTCCAGTATGGAGCTTGCTTACAATTTTGCGTGCAAGAAATCCTTTTATGTTAAATCGAATGCAATACAACAGAAACTTAAATGTTCTAATATTTACGACAAGCGTAGTTTTCAGAATTTTTACAATAAAAAAAACTCCCTAACCTATAACTTTTAAGCCGTTTGATCAATTTTAATTCTTTTTGCGTACTTTTGTAGATATATTTGTTGCTTTTTTTTATTGAAAAAAAAAATAAAACGCTACAACACTTATTACAATTTCAACCTGTTACAATACATTTATCCATTTTTGAAAACATTTTTTATACCATAGCTTATTGTTCCATCTTTTTTCTCGAATGCTGTCAACGAAACTATCTAAATTATCCTTTCCAAAATTCTTTAAGTTGTAGCTAATGTCCATTATTGTTAACCATAATGCCGTTTTAATTTGGTATTGTTTTTCGTGTATCTCTCTATTTAGCATTTATTCGGGACTATGTAATGATATTTTTAACTTTTCTCTTATGCTCTTATGCTCTATCCATTCTCATATATGTTTACCATTTGTACATAATTTTATTCTGTGTTCGAGCGTATCAATCGCACCACGAAACTCACACAAGTTATTCACAGTTCCATCAATTTTCTTATCGAATAATGTACATTTTTTAGCTTTGGTTTCATTAAGATACAGAAAAAAGAAATGTTTTTCCTCAGAGCTTATGCCTTAGAATGTAGTGAATGAACTGTACCCTCGAAAAAGGGTTTCAACATAGATCAATATCAAAAAACATTCCTAAATGCGTATTTTACAGAAAAAATAAATAAATTTGGGCAAAATGTTGATTATTTTCTTGCAAACACAGTTCAATTCGCTGTAACAAAATCACCTCCATCATTTCAATACAATTCTCCATCGGATTGTAAAATTACAGGTTGTCTGCAGTATGAAGCTTGCTTGCAATTTTACGTACAAGAGTTTCTTTTATGTAAGATCAAAACAAATGAAATGGACATTAAAACGTTCTAATATTTACGTCATGTGTAGTTTTCAGATTTTTTTTCTGTGTAGTTTCGGGCTTAAGGCGAAACTGGATCCATTTCCTCACTTTTTGGTTTTTGATTTTTTATTAAATAACGAAGCGATATTTTCAAAATCGGTTTTCGTGCACATGTAGAGTATGGATCAGGGTATCTTCTGATTTTTTTACGCGAGAGAAAATGTTTTTCGTTTTTGCAGAAACCATTTTTGAACAAAATTTCACAAAAAAATGGTTTCTGGGAAAACGAAAAATATTTTCTACAGCGTAAAAAAAATCAGAAGATACCCTGATCCATACTCTACATGTGCACGAAAACCGATTTTAAAAATATTGCTTCGTTATTTCATAAAAAATCAAAAACCAAAAAAATGAGGAAATGCTTCCAGTTTCGCCTTAAGGTGAAACATTTATTCTAAACAAACATATGATGCATCAAACTTAATTGTTTGGAGTGTTCTGAGTTGAAAAAATATTTTCATGTTTTAAATACAGGGAAAAAAAAAATAAAAAAAATACTCCACTGTGTTCCTTATCCCTAAATATGATGCTTTATGGCACACATTTTCCAAATGGAGGAGAACGTGCCTCAGGAACTGACCTACTGATACCTGATAGTATCTGGTTTTGAGAGAAAAACTGCTGAGGAATTATCCAAAACTCCAATTTTACATAAAAAAAAAATCAAATTATTAGACATATTTTGGTGAAAAGTATCATATAAATGAATACTTTAATTTTTTATGAAATTCCTCCAAGATTATCTCCAGGGACATCGCCAGATTTTTTTTTTAATAGTTCTTTAAAGATTTTGCAGTTTTTTTTCCGGAATATTATAAAACGAAGATTGTCGCAGGATTTTCTGAAAAGGAATTCAGCAAGAATTCTTTCAAATATTTTTCCAGGTATCCCATGATTCATTTCACCCCTTATTTCCTGATTCATTTGTTAATTTGTACGGAGGTTCCTGCATAGATTGTATCAGGAATTCCTCCAAGATTTTTAGGGTCTTCTTCAGGTGCAAAAATTCTCAAAAAGTTATCTAGAAATTAGTTTACGCGTTTTTTTTTTGGAAATAAATTAGCAAATTCGTCTTGAGATTTCTTGAGGGATTCTTCAGGAAATTCATTCAAGTATTCCAACAGAAGTGTGTGCAAGTATTTTTTTAAACATTTCTTATGGAATCCCTCCACCAGTTTTTCTTTTTGATTCCTCCAGGAATTCTTCAAAAAAAAAAAATCTTTGAAATTTTTCTGAGGATTTCTTCAAGAGTTTCTGCAGGAATTTCTTCATATATTTCTTCAAAAGATTTCAGAAGACGTTTTTTTTTCAGAACTGAAGCTCTTTCAGAAATTATTATTGAAATGTCTCCCAAGGTTTCTTTAGGGAGTTCCTCCAGGGACTGCATGTGATTTATTCAGTCATTTCTTTAAGGATTGCTTCAGAAATTGTTCCGGTGATGCTTCAGGAATGTCTATCAAGACTTTCTCCGCTACTCCTGCAGAAATAAATCCGAATCTAGTCATTGGCAATAAAATGTAATGAGAATTTTTTTTATTTATTTATTGCACCGTCTTCAGCTATGCTGCACAGACTGAATAATCTTAATTTAATTGCCTAATACTATTTCTAAAACTATTTCTACTATGATGGAAGTCAAACATAAAATCGATCTCATTTAACAGATTAAAACACCTTTCAAGAGGATGGTTCTGACCGTACTCACGAATTTCTCGAATGAATACCTATTGAGGGTTCTTTATTACATCTAGGTAAAAAGCGATTCTTTCAGATATTTCTTCAGTGGTTCTCCAATGATCCAATTTTTCCACGTTTTTTTTTTTCTTCCTGCAGAATTTTCTTCAAAAGTTTCTCTAGGTAGTGTTTTAGGAATTTGTGTATACTAATCCCTTCAGAACTTCTAGAAGAAATCCGTCTAAGAATTCCTCCAGAAGTAGCTTTTGAAGTTCTTCCAAGGGTTCATTTCAAAAATCCTCCAGGGATCCCTTAGAAACTTACTGATGATTTTTTTTTTCAAGAATTCCACCAGTACTTTTGTTTGCAATTTCAGTAAATGTTTTTAAGAGATAATTCAGAAATTCATATTTCTCCCGGAATAACGACAGTTATTTATTGAGCAGTTTTTCATTGAAATTATTAAAAAAAATCTTCCAGAATCTTTCATGATTTTTTTCCTTCAAACTAGAGAGGTTCTTGAGAAGTTTTTTCAGGTATTCTCCCAGGCATTCATATCGGATTCCCTGCACAGATAACTTTACTAATGGTTTCAGAAATTTTTGTTCAAGAATCGTTCCAGAAAACTTTTAAGATTTTCTTTTTAGAATCTTCAGGAAATCCGCCAAGGATTGCTTCAGAGATTTTTTCAAGAATTCTTTTGTTTTTTAATGTTATTTTAGTAAGAACTTCGGGAAAACCATTTCGGCAGGAATCTCTGAAGCAATAATCCCAGATGATGTTCCCAAAAAACAAAATCCTTGTAGGAGTTTCTGCAAGAACCCCTGAAGGAATCTATGGTAGAACCCTTGAAAAGCTTTCCGAAGGAATCTCTGTAGCGTTTTTAAGCTTCGGTAACTCGCGCGGTTGGCCATCACGCTAATGCTGAACACAAAAAGCGAGCTTTTTACAACAAGTTGTTCAAAATACAACAACGCGATCGCTCGAGGGTTAAAGACATTTTTAGAGAAATTTCTTAGAAAAAACTCCATGAAGAACTTTTGAAGAAATCCCTTACTGAATCCACTGAAAAATATCTTAAATTTTAGGAAAGTATCTGGGAATATTTTTAAAAGAATCCCTGCAGGAACCGCTGAAAAAAATCTCAGGAAGTACTTTTGAATAAATCTTTTGAGGAATGTCCGAAGAAATCTCAGGGAAATGTTTGTAGGGATACTTCCTCGAGAAACTCCTCAAAAAACCCTCTTTGGAATCTCTAGAAAAGTTTATTGAAGATTTTTATGCAAATATTTGGAGAATTCATTTCATAAAATTCTTGGAGGATTTTCTGGAAGTATTCCTGGAGCAATCTGTGGACGTATTCATAAAGGAATACCTGTGAGAAACGGCAAGATAAGCTTTTGTAAAGATACGTGAAAAACAATCTCTTGAGATATTTCTAAAGAACTGTCTTTAGAAACTTCCGGAAATTATTTTGGAACAAATTTGTTAAAAAATTCATCAACATATTCCTTGAGCTACGCTTAGAGGAAATACCAGAGAAATTTCTGGGTAAATATGTGGAGGAATATCTGAAGGAAATCTGAAAGACATCTCTGTATGAACTCCTGCAGGAATCTCTGGAAGAGTTCCTGGCTGAATCACTGAAAGTAACAATGCGATAATCTGTGGAAGATTCCTGCAGGAGGATTCCTTTGTAGAAATTTATAGATATTTTTGGAGAATTTTCCAAACGAATCTCTAGAAGAATTTCTTTAAAAAATTCCATGCGAAGTTTTGGAATAGAACAATGGAATCTGCTTGAAAGCTTTTGGAGAATTTCTGGAGAAATTATTGAGGGTACCCTGGAGAATTTACTTTAGTAATCCTTGGAAGTATTTCTGTAGAAACCGTTGCAGGTGATTCTGAAGGAAATCTTGGTATATTTTTAGATCGAGTCCATGTAGAAATTAAAAAAAAAAAATAGGACTTCCTTATGGATCCTCGGACAAATTTTTCGAGGAATACCAAAAAGAATTTCTGAAGAAATCTCTAGAGAAATTTGTAAAGAAATTCCAAAGAAAATTTTGAAAGAATTTCAGAAGGAGTCCGTAGTAGATTTTCTAAGGAACTCTTTGGAGAAATTTCTGTAGAAATTATGAATTTCTGAAGAAATCGCTGAAAGCATGTTTGAAGGAATACTTGCTTGGCCGATTTCCTGAAAGACTTCTCGAAAGTATTTCTGATAAAGAGAATCTAGGTATGTAGGAATTTCCGTGGACACTCGTGGAAGTTTTTCCAGGGAAATTCTTGAAGTTATTTCTGGAGGATCCCCTAGAAGAAATTCTGAAGGCAATTTCTATGGAAGGTGCTTTGAAATAAATAAAAAAAAAACATGGAGGACTTTTCAGGAATTCATGGAGTAATTCTGTGGATGATTTTCGAAATGAATCTTTTGATAAAAATGTCTTAAGAAATCTCTCATAGAATTCAACTAGTAGTGCTTGCTGCTGATGATCGCAAAGACCTGACCCGGGATAGTGCCAATCAACATCGTGGTCTTCTTGCAGACGCCGTCAAAACGACTGTTAAAGTTCAATCGATCGTCCAATTTTACTCCCAAGTGCCTGACTTCGCGCTTTGAGACGATAATGCACTCGCCGACCACAATTCTTGCAATCTGCACTATCCTCCGACTGCTGATCACTACCAGCTCGGTCATATGGAGAGCTAAAGATAGCTTCTTCCACAGCAACTGTCGCCTCCCTCCGTGGCCAGTACTTCTACTTCCTCTCGTGTTTTCCCGATCACTAGAAGCGCCACGTCATCCGCGAAGCTGGAGGACTGCACTTAGCTTCAATGCCTCGCCGTGCATGACATTACAGAGAGTCGGGACCAGAATAGATTCCTGAGGATCGCCTTAGGCCGAATCGCTGGACAGCCACACTCCATTTTCCATCGTATGTTTCGTAGATCAGTCTGCGATTTCGAAAATAACATTTCAGAACCTGTCACAGATACTCAAGCACCCTCAACCCTCGGTGATTGCTACCCAGCTGGTACTATTGAAGGTCTAGGGACTTTGGCGTCTAGGGTGACCACCACACAGTATCGGTTCCCGGGTAGAGGAAAAGAACTCAACAATGGCTATTAAGATCAAAATGTGATATTGGTTTGATTGACATAAGAGATAAAAGATCTAAAAATAATATCTGAAATTAGTTCGTGGAACATCATTATCAGATCATATTTAAATCTTGTAAGATCTAACCAATAGCAGCGAGCTTTTTGTTTGATCTTGAAACATCAAATTTTGAAATTGTTCAGATGTTCCAGGAACATTTTCAGATCTTTCATCTCTTATATCAATCAAACCAATATCACATTTTGATCATCGGTACTTCACCTCTATCCGGGTTTCCTCTTCTCTGTTGCTTCTGCGATGTTTGCATAGCATCCACAACCGTTCTGGTGGCGTCTAGGGTGGCGTCTATATTAGACCTGCCTTTCCGGAATCCAAAGTACATTTCTGATAGACCGCTTTCACTCTCCGTGTACTTCGTGAGCTTGTTTAGAACCCCTCTCTCCAACAATTTTTCCTACAGCCGTTTCCAGGTGTCGGGAGAACGACCCTTCTGAATACACTGTTGTATAGTCGTCCTGAACGCATCTGGATATTCGAGGATCGCTGTTTTTAAAGCTGAATTTGGAATTCCGGTCGGTCTTGTTTTTTTTTTTGGTTGGCAGATCTTTCGCTACCGTGACCAACCCCCCCCCCCCCACGTAATTCTCATTTCTCCATCACGGATATCCTTAACCTGATTGCTTTGTTAAGTGCAGTTCTGCTGCTCTTTAATGCAACCTGTGTTCCGTCGTTGAGTATTACTGGTCCTCTGCATCCTCCTTCTAGCCCGCAAGCACTGTGCGCGTAGATCAGCAATCGTTGGATTTCACCAGTAGACACCACGATCACTTCCTAATTGAAGTTCGCCAATATGGTCTCCAAAATGGCACTAGGCCACTTGGCTTTGGCCTCTTCGGGGTATAGAAAGACGTAGTTTGCTTCCTCTAGAAGATACTTCCCACATCACTGACTTCCCCGTCAAGCTCCTGGACTCCCAGTCAACCAGTGGTCGTATAAGATGTTGCATAAGATGATAAAGTGGAGGCGATATGCGTACATTTTACATGCGCCTAAATGGAGACATGCACGCATATGGCCTCCACTTTATCATCTTATGCCACATCTTATACGATTACTGGTTGTCTGGGCTACCAGCTGCCCACACGAATTGAGGTGATGTCTGTCGGAGTTAAAAAATGGCAACCAAGATATTCAAGATGGTGGCTCAAAATCCAAGATAGCCACCAAAAATTCAAGATGGCGTTTTAGGTTCTCAAAGGAGTCCAACAATGCTGACCAGAATATTCAAGATGGTGGCTGTTTTAAGGGATTTACGCTCCGAGATCAAGCGGTACAAATATATTTGGTATAGGGAAAATGTCCGGAGTCTAACAATAACAATCAGAATACATAAGATGGCGATCTTAAATACAAAATGAAGACTGTTAAGCAGTTTTAGGCCCTAAAACCATGCAAATCAGAGCCAAATAGAATCAAAGGAATTGAACCACATATCCGTCTGACTACGCTTATGTCTACTAGCGCCCACCATCGCACGCAAGCAACCGTTTATTTTTCGGAAAATAATAATAATAAACGATAATAACGGGCGGGCGCATGATTTCCCGAAATTGAGAGCAGAAATATCGTTTAATTTCTTCTGCTCGGATCAGGGCTAAATCCTTTGAGCTAAAGGTACCTAGTACGAACGGATGTGACGTGAAGGAGAAGGGCAGGTGGCCAAGCTATTAAGTGGCTTCTTTTCGGCGAACGAGAATACAATTGAAATCAGCTACGTCGGACGGACGGCGGAAACGCCATCTGGTTCAAAACTGTTGCATGATTTTTCCTCGTTCAATTGTCAGGATAATTGCGGGGATTAAATGTTAATAGGATGCGCCATTGAAAAGTTGTGGGGGAAAATCGTTGCTCGAGATTGAACGAACATTGGAACTCAAACTTGGTGGAAGATATTTGTCGGAAGAGTGACGTTTATTAATACCGTCGTAAAAGTAATCCCACGCGCAGATCGCAGAAGGCCAAACCCGATGCGGAAGAAATTCCGCCTGTCAGTGCCACATTAGTTCAATTACGAACGTCACGTGTTGTGGAAACGGAGCGTGCCCTTGCATGGCCTACTTCTTTCCGCTTGCTTCCCGCAACCCGCCAATACAAATCCCACAGGATTTCTCTCGTTTTCATCTGGCTCCGGTCCAGAACCAATTAATGGTACGTCTATTTGAGATGCCCCGAATTCCTCAGCTTGAGGAGCATTCGAATCGTTCTTTTTATTTGGTCCAGCTGAAGGCCTATAAAACCCGCTGGGCCTATACCCTTGGGACTTTGTTCTCGGGTCAAGACAAGCTTTCTTCCGTTCGACAAAACCGGTAGGGGAACCTCCTCCTTCTCTCCTTGGCAGCACATACAAAGAACGCCGCTTTTCCGGTGGACATCACCATCCAAGCACAGTTGGACAAACACAAACATACGCTGGACCGAAGACGCGCCGCCGCTTGCTTCGATTCACACAACACTCGGGTTGCTAGGATTCACATAAGACGTCATATTTATGTGCAGCATTTTATGGCTTAAAAGTTATGCATTAAGTTTGTCTTTTCGCCATCCGCTGCTGCTGCTACCCCGGAATGACAGCGGGGAGGTACAGCTAGCTACAATCGTTCCGGAGCCGGCCAAGAAGCTGCTGCTGGCTGTATGACCGAAAGACCCCGGTCCGATCCAATTCAGCACAGTGAAGAAATAAAAGAAGCAGCTGGATGCAGGAGAAGCACTAAAGGAACAGCACTTCCATATTTCTTCTCACCGAAGAGGAGATGATTTCCCTCTAGGAAAGGCGGATGGTTGTCCTTCCTTCGGTCGAGTGAGGGACAAAGTCCAAGTGGTTGTTGTTGCTGTTGCTGTTGCTACTTAGAGGAGGACAAAATCCATTCACAAACACATCCTTAAGCTCAGATCGTCACATGGAGAGTGCATTCTGTGCTACTGCTGCTGCTGGGTTGCACTTCTTGAAGTGCATCGACTTTTGCTTTATTGGGACGTTATCTGTTTGCCTCACAAGTCAGGAGTTTCTTTGCTAGGATGGTAGCATGCTGAGGGGGAAAGTAAGGAACATTCTAACAGTGATGGCAGGTGTTTTCAGATGATAGGATTTTCTCAATATCATAAAATTTATACTGTGGTTCAAATGAAGAAGATACGTGTTTTGATTAACGATAACTTTGGTCAACAAACTTTGTAATCGTTGATATGGAAAACTTCATAATGAGAACTCTGTTGTTTGTTTGTTGTTTGTTTTGCTTCTGCCCTAGCTGTTACCTGACCCTGACTTAATTTAAGCTTAATTTTTTCCTGTTATTGAACTTAATTCACCTTGCTTCTACATTTGTTCTATTCTGCTTATGCCATACTTCTTCTCTGATTCTACTTTGATTTTTTTCCTGATTTTGATCTAATTCTGCCTAAATCAGACCCAATTCTGCCCTTAATCTTCTCTGATTCAATCATTGTTCAAATGTTCAATCAATGTCCTGCCTTTGATATACTTCTGCTCTTCATCTGCCTTGCACTTAGCCTACTTATTCCTGAAATCTTCCTCGCTTCTACTCGACTGTAATTCTGCATTGGTTTTGTCCCGCTTCAGTTTCTCTAGATTTCCACAATGATTTTGATATACTTCAACTGTGATTCTGATTGTGTCATGCTTCTACCATGATACTGCTCTGCTAGTGCTCCGCTTCTACTTTGTTTCTGCGCTGCTATTACTCTGATTAAGCACCGCTCCTTCTTTGCTTTTTACTGCTTCTATTATGGTTTTGGTGTGGTTCTTGTCTGCTTACGCTTGACTTGGCGTTTTGCTGCCCTGCCTCTGGTTTGCATTCTCTTTGTTTGGTACCCTAGTTCTGCTTTGCTTCTTCTCTACATCTACCCTGCTTCTGCTCTGAATTTTCCCTGCTTTTGCTCTACCTTTTTCCTATTTCCGTCTCGTTTATTCCCTATTTCTTCTCAGTTTAAGTCCTGTTTTTTTGCACTACTTCTTGGCTTTATGCTGCTCTGCATTAGCTTAACCTTCTACCACAGACTTCTACCATAGACTAATTTCAAGACCTCGAAGTACCAAAGAAAACCATTAAATTTTCTGTGTCCAGTCCGGTACCCAATAAATAATCAATACCGTGTATTTTTTTTTCGTGTAAATTGCCTTTTGTGTAAATTATATTTAGCGTGTTATACCGATCTGACAGCTCTGACAGCAAGGGACTAAACATAAATTACATAAGTGAGTACCGAGGATTGTTCACAATCTGCGAACTTGACTGCGGAAAAAATCGTGACCATGACGCCGCTGCTTCTACTCTGTTTTTACAGAATGGGTGACAAAATGTCGAAAGACAAAACGTCGAAGGGGCAAAACGTCGAAGGACACAACGTCGAAAAGTATGTTAGTGTTCGCAGTTCAGTGTGGAATATTTTTGAGATTTAGTGCGAATTTAAATGGTGTTTTCTGAAAAAAGTGCAGGTACATATGAACTCGTGTTGTGCAGATTTTCCGTCAGTTAGGTATCAGGCAAGAGTACTAGGAAACACCTATAGTTTACCATACTGCGCCACCATACACGCTCAAATCGGTCAGCTCAAAAATGTGTAAGGATCACTCATTTGTGCATATTTTCCAGACCACACTAAATTTGTGCAAAGTGACCTTACACATTTTTGTGTTAATGCCTGAGAATCAAAACAGTCTGTGTAACTGTCACACATCGAAGCGTTT
This sequence comes from Aedes albopictus, assembly GCF_035046485.1. NCBI lineage: Eukaryota > Metazoa > Arthropoda > Insecta > Diptera > Culicidae > Aedes > Aedes albopictus. The sequence continues at coordinate 328,634,060 of NC_085136.1, read as the reverse complement.
GCAGACTGATTTGAAGAATGTGTGAAGGTTACACATTCTGAAAACGCTTCCCTTGCTTTAAAAATATATAAAAGCAATATTAAAATTAATTTTAGAGCTCACTGTGGAGCTCGAGAATGCCGTAAATTATCGCTTCCTTGCGGGCTTCCTGTCTAGTATATTAAACCGGATGAGGACCAAACGCCAAAGTTTGAAAGTTCGCTCCTGATCTTGTGTGTACTAGGCAGGAGACTCGGTATCCAAGACTAGAAGGAAGTGATAATCCAGCAACACAGATCACATAACGACATATTTTTGAGCTTATTTATTGGTAATCAATCTTTAAAAGAAAAAAGAACTCACTATTTGCTCGTTTTCGACGTTTTGTCTTTCGACGTTTCGTCCCTGCTCCGCCACACTAGAGCAGTTCAGACTTCAAACATGTTAATAATTCAAAACTCCCATATGTTCATTACAATCCTTGGTGCAAAACTAGAGTCCTATCAAATTTTCAGCCATTTCGGTGGAGATTTAATGGTGGCCCAAAAGCAAAACAGGTTTGTATGAGAAGTACTATGGAGAATTTTAAAAAAAAGGTTTTCCACATGGATGAGGTTATAGGCTCAAAGTCAAATTAATTTTTTCAGATCTCAATGATGAATGTTACCGAAGACCGCAACTCATTTCGATTCACGAGACAGAAGTTACTAATCAATATTCATCCATGCATGCTCGAACAGAAGACCACAGCTCGATCGACACGCATAGTAGGGTAATTTTCCAATTGTTGCACGGCTAAAAACTCGCCTATTGTTGCACACTCCATGTTATCCTTATGAGGTGTGCAACAATTGGCGAATTTTTAGCCGTGACTTTGTTTAATATCTTTTTTGCCGATTGTCGAAATAAGTTCCGGTCTTCGGCAACATTCATCATTGAGATATGAAAAACTCAGTTTGACTTTGACCCTATGACTTTATCTATGTGTGAATGCTCTACAACGCTGATTCTGATCTGGTTCTTCTGTACCTCTTTACTGCTTCTGTCCTACTTCTGCTCTACTTCATTTATGTTACTGTTCTGTTTCTTTTCTGCTTCTGTTCTGGTTCTGTCCCATTTCTGAGCCCTTTTTTGTTGTTCTGTTGCTGGTCTGCATTCTTCCTCGTTTTACCCTGGTTTTTCTACTGCTTCTGTTATTTTCTTTCCTGCTTGTACCTTGTTCTGACCTTTCATCTGCCTTGATTCTGCTTCGCTTCTACTCTGATTTTGTTATGCTGTTGCCCTGCTTTACTTCTGTTTATTTCCCGCCTTCCCACTTGTTTGGCCCTGTCTTCGCCTGCTCATTGTGACACATCTGATGCACCCGACGGTCTGCCGAAGAAATATGACATGTCGTTACCAACCATGCACTGGTCGGCTTCGCAATGACAGTTACGCGTTGGGCGTTACACAGAGGGTATTGCGTATAGTCCGTCAGCAGATCGAGATGCATGGCACTGAGCAATGTCATAAGATAAACATTATGCAACACATACCACACTAACCCGTCAGCGTTTTTGTTTTAGTTCTTTTCTGTTTCTGGCCTGCCTAGATGTTCAATGATTCTGTCCAAATTACCGTACAATTTGCTTTTCTACCATACTTTTAACTGATTTACCTCATTCTGTCCATTTTATCTCTGTTCTGACTTCATCCCGCTACTACAGGGTGCGGCAGGAAAAAATGCGAAAAGTTCAAGGCACTATTACACGCTAAATATGGGATATATATGACTATTTTTTCATGACAGTGTATCAGTCAATTTCTATATTCTAGCACTGAAAAATAAAAATGAACATATTTGATGTTTAACATGTGATAATGTTAGCCTAGTAAGCGGGTATCAATAAACTGCGCGCCCAATGGTCATTAAACAAAATGACTATAACAGTAACAAAATTAGCTTAAATTCGATGAACAACCAGACCACACTGATCCAGAGCCATGTAGTTTCACATAGCAGATGAAATAAGTACATATATTTGATGATACTGTAGAGAAAATTAAACATTTTGTTTTATCAGATACGAAATTTAGCGACCTGTGTACTTTTCTGCGGTTTGAAAACTCAGATAGTCTTCAGCTTCAGGCGCCGCCCTGTCAAGGTTAGTGACTAAAATGGGAAAATTTTTAATTAACTTTTCAGAAAACTAGCCTATTAGAGATCATGGAACGTTGAAACATAGATTGGTTAACGTCAAATGGACGAAAACGAGGTTTGAAGTTGAAAAACACTTTCGCATTTTTTCCTGCCACATACTGTACACCCTATTTCTACCCTTCTTCTACCATTCTAGCGCCTTGATTTTGCCCTTGTTTTGGTCTGTTTCTGTCCACTGTGCCTCGCTTTCCTGCTTTTACCACATTTGTTATGTACTGCTTAATCCTACTTCTGCCCTGATTCTGCAATGCCTATTCCCTTGTTCTGTCATGTCGACTTTTACTTGGCCTAGCCTCGATCTTCCTTAATTCTACCGCACTTCTATCCGCTTTACTGCCACACTCTTTGATTTTGTTCGAGTGTAGCTACATCCTTGAGGTATCCAGATCAGTGAAGCCAGGTATGGAAGTGTTGATAGGTTAATCAAGAATCAAAGAGTGGCGCTGAGATGGTAGCGAAAGGTTGACCTCGCTCCCATACTGATTTTGCCCATGTTCATCTTTGATTCTACCGTGGCTCTTCCTTGATTCTGCTTAATTCCAAATCTTCTGCTGCCCTGCTAACGCTCGCTTTCTATTTTCTTCCTGTTCGGCATCTGCCTTGCTTCTACCCTGCATAAGTTTTCTGTTTTGAGAGCCAATAACAGGTAAAGATTCATTATTTAACACGAACTGCTCTTTAGGAGCCATTACACCCCTTGCCTTAGCCATAACAATCCTGTTGACATCATCCCATGGATCCGCATCGGCACTCTTACAGAGACCCTCAAAACAGGCCTTTTTGCTTGCTCTTATCTCGATCTTCAGCGCGACTTTGGCAGCGGCGAACACCAGCCGGTGGTCTCCCATTTTTAGGGTGGACTTGCCTAGGCTTGGTCACATCACACGCGCGCGAGAGAATCGCTACCAGCTCGTATTCGCTTCAACCGAGCAGGTTTCGCTCACGGTGGAACGCCTCCCTAAATACCTCGTCGTTCAAACATAATGTATTCCACCTAAATACGAGTAACGTCGATAATCGACTGAACTTCGTTCCGGCCAAACGTACTTTTGGTACCGACGTAGACGTAAGCCAGATCGACTTCTAGCATTGTCAGTGCCTCTAGCAGGCCCCGCTGGTTCGTAGAACGGCTTCCCCATTCGACGGCCCAGGCACTGAAGTCATCCGCAATTTCCACCGTCCTTCGACCTGTCAGCACGGTCTTCATACAGTTCAGCACCTGCGCAAATTTCAGACCCATCCGTGACCCAATTGCCGGGGTCGGTGGGCGATGTCCGTCCCCCACTTTGAAACTGCCTGACAAAGCAATTGGTGAGCTGCGTCAGCTGATTCAGGTTCAGCTGCTTTACCTGCACTGTGATTTGTCAGCCACGGCACCTTGGACCTCCCGTTGAGTGCTTGTTGTTCGCGGATTTCTCGGAACAAACCAAACACGTGAGTGGACTCGTGCAGCCTTGCGTCTATGCCCTTCGCCGCCGCATCGCCTGCAAAACTTGCTCCTGTTGGAGCCTTCACAATCCCATAACTTGTGTTCTGGTTCCAAACACCAAAACACGCCTCCGGTGGCTTGTGTAAGGGCAGTTGGCATACTGACCACCTTGAACTTCTCTACTTTAACGGACTTGTTGGCATCCGCCACTGGTAGCTGTACCAAAGCTACCTGTGTCCCACCTACCTCCTGCCCCTCGCACTGCTGCCGCAGTGCCTTCCACATCAGTGATCTCGTCTGGGTTTTTCAACTTCAGAGTCGCCCCCGCTTTAAGAGCCTTAACCTCGACACCCACACCAGGACCTTTTTCACCAGATTTTTGTAGGCGGTGCCCTTGCATGCCTCGTCTCGCTTGCACTCGAGGATCATTTCACTTGTATGAGCTTGTCTAATACTGTGCACGTCGGCTCCCATATCCACGAGCTTGGCGTTGATCCTCGTCGCCTTCAAGACTTCAGCAGAGTACTTCAACTCATCAGTATTGATGACGAGCACGCCACTTTCTCGCGCTTGAAACCCTGCCTTCCTACCTCTCTTAGGTTGGGTGTCCCTAAACTCCTGCACAACTTGTGGTTGTCGAGGACCTAACAACGGTCACAACCCCCCGTTTCCTTCAATCTAGGACGGACAGGCTTTTCAGGTCCACTCTTCCCAGCTTTCCGGGACGACTGCCTGGGATCCGATTTACCGATATAACTGCCAGCTTTCGTGATTAAACCGCTGAGCCATGCTGGCACCGCCTTTTTTCCCTTCTAAACCATAGGAGGATAATCCGCAAACAGACACACTAACATCAAGGATAGGGTAGTGTGGGGCTCAGGCCTTCTTCTACACAATAGTAAAAGCCAGGACATGACTACTCTCTCCTCGTACCCACTAAACACATTCCTATGGTCGCCAAACCCTACGCCTCTCCGGAACCACCAAGAAGGTATTGCTTCAGAGAGGGGCTAGTGCACATCGCACCCTCAAGGTTAGCTGCGTAACCTAGCAGCAACGAACATCGATGACTCGCTCTTGAGAGTCCATTACGGTAACATCCCGGGTAGAGCGAAATGGCAAATGAAGGGCAAATTTTACCATTGAAATAGAATGTTTGAACGGCAAAATTTGCAATTAGTTTGTTTGAAATAAGAGTTAAAATAACAAAAATAATAACTAAATTTCTATGGCATAACAACTAAAGAATAACTGATTTTGCTATTATAATAACAAAATAATAGCAAAAAGAATGTCAAAATAGTAACATATTTTATAATGATGGTAAATTCTGTTACTGGTTTGATATTGTGGCAGGATAGTATGATAGTAACATTAATTATTATTATGTTTTTAAACTATTTAATAATAACTTGTCATTTATAAGTTTTATAATGATAACATATTTTGTAATTTATGTGTCATCCTGAACTATTCATAAAGAACTAAAGAATTGCAAATTTAGATATGATGACAAAATATGTTATTCTTTAGTTATTGGTTTGTTATTCACCTCTACCCGGGATGCTGGCGCTTAGCCAGTTTCCCGAGTGGTCCTCACCACTCCCTTTGTCCTCGGAAGGTGGGCAGGGTCAACCCCGCCCGCGCCCAACTGCTTGGCAGAGATCAAAAACTGATGCCTACGTGTAACCCGGTCTGAGTAGCGAACGAGAAACAAAATCCACCTGGATTCAAATGCTTGCGACCGGTGCTAGGCTTAACAGAGAACGGAACAGGATGCTGGCACCGCCTGGTAGCTCCTCACCTGACGGCTGCCTCGCATGCTTCTGCGAATGCTTGTCAAAAATAGTCACATCCGCCATACTCTTTGGGCTATCCACGAAAGTGAAGGCCTTCGTCTGGACTTCGGAACCTTTGTCTTCACGCGTTCTGCTACTGCTGCAGTTTCCATGAGTTTCTCTTGCTTGGGTGCCGTCACTGACTTTCGATGTCGCATTAGTGCCTGCCTGAGGTCCTTGCTGATGTTGGACTTCGAGTCATGCCCAGTAAGTCTTCTGAAAGTTCAATGAACAGTATCAGATCTGTCGGGATATCCTAGGTCATCCAAACCAGTCTTGAGTTTAGATCTTAAAGCGCCACGGGTGTAACGGTAACTTCTTCCATTATATAAAGCAATGATAATATATTATACATATTATGCAATCTATCATGTCCAGTGAATCTTCTGAATGGCTAATGGATATCTTCAGATCAGCTGGGGTCATCCAAACTATTATGATGTTTTAAATCTAGCATCTACAGCAATTGAAGTTTCAGTTTTGGCTATATAGAGCTATGTTGCATAATCCATTATACTTTTTGGAGCTCACAGAATATAATCAAAGATTCAGAATCACTGTCCTGCAATATATTATATTTAATTTATTAAGCGTTAATAGCAATAATTATAAAACTGAATCAACAATTCTTCACCACAGTACTCGGTTCGTGGCTGCAGTCCTCCCATCTCGGCCGCGTCCCAAATTGTCAGATCGTTCTACACCTACATCTACGCGCTACCCTTCAGATCTTCTTGTACCATTCGGATCTCTTGCAAACACCACGTTTGCGGGGTTGTTGTCCGGCATTCTCACAACACCTTCCGGATACTAGGCTCGTCATAGAGTACAGCGAGCTCGTGGTTCATTGATCGCCGCCATAAATCGTACTCCAGCACACCAGCAAAGTTGGTCCTAAGCACCCGCCACTCGAACGCTTTGCAGTTGCATTTGCATAACGCAGTTTCAGCTGATAGAGTAGCCTAGGAGTACCGAGGAGTCTGGGTAACGCTTGGGACTTGCGCTCGTCGTGGATTTCTATCACTCTTAATCACCCTTTACATTACTCATCAACGCCATCTGTCTTACCACTTTTGACTCCAATAGATTCAGGTTGAAATGGATGCTGCAATTATCAAATTTTGTAAAGAAACTTCTGGCATCACGTCTCATACATCTAGCCTGACCCCCCACAGGGGTCCCAAAGAATCTTCCATTCGCAAAGTGTTTCTCTCAAAATGGAAACTATAGAGGTGGGGGAAAGAAAAACCAGATGCAATCCCATTTCCGTCCCGCTCGCTCGAATGCGTTTTAGTGCTTCCTGTTCCTGGCCGGCCCCCATACCTACTGAATTGGCTCGTCGCACAAAGTCCTCCTAACTCCCCGCTGGTGCTACTAGGTACTGTACTGTTCGAGACCACACACTGGACATCTTTCTTTCTCTATTGCTTTTCAAACACACAAAACACTGAAAAGGGGTTTGATGATTATGATGCTGGATGGTTCCCCCCTCTGCGCACCCCTTGAATATCAAACGACCGAAAGTCACAGCAGGAGCCCCCCGGACCCAATTCGCTTCTCTTCGTCCGTTTCCGGACCGTGATGCAAGTCGTTCGCCTTTCAATTTTATTTTTATTATCTTCTGTATTATAAATCAAAACGTTTGAAAGGCGACGTAATAAAGTTTTATTTTATATGTCAAAGTGAATCCCCCTTGGTTGTTGGTTGGATCTGCGAGCGCACATAAAGAGACTGGCGGTGAGCGAACGAAACGAGAAAAATGTAAATTGAATAAGCAGAGCAAAAAATATGTGTGTGAACGCCGGCATTCAACACCGCAAGGCATCGGAGCAGCCAGGCACTTGTACCTACGTACGACCAAGATCTAACTTTCTTTTCAGTGAAATCAGCCACACTGTCAGTGGGGAGTTGCGGCGGTAGAATGGAAAATTGATCAACTAACATGGCGTGACTCGACCGCGCCGGTAACACATCTGGTGCGTTTTCTTGCCACTTTTCTTACAATATGGAAATCCGCTCGTATGGATGTGTTTAAGGGTATGCGATACGATCGGGGCGGAAACAGCGGGAGAGTTTGCGATAATCAGTGTTCAACTGCGAAATAGAGACCAATAAAGCGAAATAATTCAAAAGATAATAATAATAATTCTATGACTCAGCGGCATGGTTCTATGACTCGGTGTCGAAATGTTGCATAAAGGTAACATGGAAAGGTTTGTCGTAGCGTCTTTGGCAACTATAACTTTTTTATGAAAATTGTCAAAAACATTTACAATGTTCGTGGTTCTCGTCATGATATTATGACTTGTAGTCATGATATCATGATGCGGCATATTTTATGATTTTTTAACTTCTCCGTCATGTATTTGGGAACAGAATAACCTAAATTTCAGTAGTTCCAGCAAGGATTCTTGTACACTGATAGACGGCTTGCGGTTGAAATTACTATTGTGCAGGCTAAATTTAAATGCACATCACCACAAAAGTTGTGCGAACTGTGTTTTGTTTCAATTCAATAGAAATGTTTTCAATTTCATCATGGACTTGAATAACAACCAAAAAAAGTTTCTGTTGGCAACCGGATTCGAACCAAGAACGTTGACATCATTAGACTCACACGCTACCACTCAGCTAACAAACCGGTTGATATGAGTGGAAGCAAAACCCACACAAAAAGCGTTTGTGGGTCGACGATCAGGTTTTACCATGGTAAATTTGAAAACAAGTTTATGCTGGTTATTACCGCAAGCCGTCTTTCAGTGTAGACTTCCTAGAGAGAGAGAGATTACCTTAAACTTTCCTCAAGTTTGCTCCAGAAGATCTTCAAGAAAAATAATCAGGATTTGCTAGAACATGCATCAGAAATAAATCAAGAAATTTTTCTTTTCTTTTCTTTTCTTTTCCGCTAGAAACTACCTTCCAGATCTTCTTTCCAAACGTTCAGCAGGAACATCGCTTAGAAACTAGAATTTCTTTAAGAATTTTTACGGAAATTACTCCAAAATTTGCTTTGGCAATTCTTTCAGGATGTTTTTAAGGGCTTCTAATATTCCTTCTGCATTTTTTTTTTGAGAATTTCTCCAGGAATCCCTTCTTAAATTACTCAAGGCATTCTTTCGGGGATTCGCCAATTAATAAATTCAAGGATTATTCCCAGATTACTCTAGGATTATTTTCCGGGGAAATTTCCAGGAGTATCTACGAAAAAGTCTCCAATTTTTTTTTGAAACTATATAGAAATTGATGCAGATACTACACAGGAAGTCCTTCAGGTGTTAATTTATGGATTCTTCGAAATTCTTCCAAAAATTTCTTCAAGAATCCCTTCAGATTTTTTTTTCAGAAATTTCTCCGGAGTTTCTCTATAAATTCGTTTATAAACTCCACCAGGGCTTTCTTCAGACGTTCCCTCAGGAATTGTCCCGAGAATTTCGTCAGAAATTCCTTCAGTACCCGGGTAGAGGTGAAGTACTGACGATCAAAACATGATATTGGTTTGATTGATATAAGAGATAAAAGATCTGAAAATATTATCTGAAAAATGTTCCTGGAACATCTGAACAATATCAAAATGTGATATTTCAAGATCAAACGAATAGCTCGCTGCTATTGGTTAGATCTTACAAGATCTAAATATGATCTGATGATGTTGTTCCAGGAGTAAATTTCAGATATTATTTTTAGATCTTTTATCTCTTATGTCAATCAAACCAATATCACATTTTGATCTCAATATCAAAATATGCCATGATTGAGCTCTTTTGCTCTACCCGGGTAGTTCCTCCAGAACTTCCGTTATGAATTTCCTTAGAGATTTCTCAAGAAATTTCTTCAGAAATTTCTCCATAAATTCCTCCAGGAATTTCTCCAGAAATTCCTCCAGGATTTTATCCTGAAATTCACCCAGAAATTCAGAAATTCATGCCAAAATTCCTCCAAGATTTCTTCCAGAAATTTCTCTAGGATTTTTTTCTAGCAATTCCTGCAAAAATTCTCCCCCCGATTCCTCCAGAAATTCCTCGAAGAATTTATTCAGAAATGCATTCAACAATTTATACGGAAACTCCTCCAAGACTTTCGACAGAAATGTCTGCCAAACTTGTTCGAGAAATTTCTCCAAGAGTTACTCTAGAAATTCTTCCATCAATTTCATCATTTTCCCCAAAAGATGTTTCCAAAAAGTTCTCCAGAAATACATCAGAAATTACTCAAGAAATTCCTTTAGGATTTTCTCCAGAAGCTCCCCAAGAATTGTTCCAGCAATTCCTTCAGAAATTCCTCCAATAGTATGTCCAATAATTCCTTCAATAATTCCTTCAAAAAATCCTCCAGAAATTCCTCCTGAAATTTCACCAGTAATTTCGCCAGAATTTTTATCAGAAATTATTTCAAAAATTCCTTAGGAAATTCCTCCTGAAATTCTTAAGGGAATCCCTCCAAAAAATCCTCGAGAATTTTTTCCAGAAATTCCTCCAGGATTTTCTCCTGAATTTCACCCAGGGATTCGGAAGTTCTTGACAAAATTCCTCCAAGATTTCCATCAGAAATTTCTCCAGGATTTTTTTTCCAGAAATTCTTCCAAAAATTCTCTCGGCAATTCCTCCAGAAATCTCTCAAAGATTTTATTAAGAAATTCATCCAGGGATTCATCCGGAATTTCCGACAGAATTTTCTGCAAAAACTGTTAGAAGAATTTCTCCAGGAGGTTCAACCAAAAATTCCTCCTGAAATTACACAAGAAATTCCTCCAGAAATTCCTGCAGGATTTTCTCCAGAAGCTTCTCCTTTTTTTTTTTCTATAAATTCCTTCAGAAAAACCTGCAGTCATTCCTCCAATAGTACTTCCAGAAAATCCTCCAGAAATTCCTTCAGAAATGTCACCGGTAATTTCGCCAGATTTTTTTCAGAAATTCTTTCAAAAATTCCTCAGGGAAATCCTGAAATTCCTCCAGGAATCCCTCCAAAAAATCCTCCAGGAATCCCGCCGGAAAATCCGCCAAAAGCTTCCCCAGAAATTCGTCCAGGAATGTCGTAAGAAATTCCTTTAGAGATTCCTCCATGATTTTTGTCATAAAATCCAAATATTCCTCCAGGAATCCATCCAGAAAATTTGCCAAGAGTTTTCCCCAGAAAATCATCCAGGAATTTCGTAAGAAATTCCTTCAGAAATTCCTTCAGAGATTCCACTAGAATTTTTTTTTCAGAAATTCCTCCAGAAACTTTTCCAGGAATTCCTCAACAAATTATTCTAGAAATTTCTCCAGAGATTTTTTCCTGAGATTCTTCAAGGATTTTTTCCCACAAAAAAAATTCAGGAGTTCCTACAGAAGTTCTTCCAAAAATTCTTCGAGAAATTTCTTCAATAATTCTAGAATTCCTTCGGCAATTTCTCCAGGGATTCCTTCAAAGTGAATACCAAACGGTATTTTTGAAGGTAGTCGATGACATTCACCCTAAATATTGAAGATTGAATAGTTTTCCGTGACTTTCTAGTAGAACTGGCACAAGTTTTTTTATACCAAATTTGCAGGTTTAGTTGTAGGTGATTGAATATAGATAGCATAGCATAGCATAGCATAGCATAGCATAGCATGAATACTTGCACAAATCTTGGATGGAGTTGCAAAGCTGAATATTTCCATTGACATTGCTGATGTCGCTACTATCTACAATGTCATAGATTCACTCAGCTTCACACACCTGGCCAAGTCCTTGCAAGCATTTATAAATCCCTTCATCAACTTAGAAAGAGCCCAGAACTGAAGCATCTTCCAATAGATGAAAGGATGTTGAAAATAGCGAATTTTCAACTTATATGCAGTTATAAAGTAAATGTACTGAAATAGAAGTATTTATAAATAAATAATATTGGAAAGATCTCACCAATTGTTGTGGGGTTTTTGTGGTTCAATGCCGATCATCTAATTGTCTTGATTAATGTTCTTCTCTGTAAAGAACAACACAATACTCAGCAAAGAACAACACAACACTCGTTGTAGGTGATTGAATATAGATATGTCGAAATGACATTTTCAGCACTGCCCCCAGGGATTTCGGGAACTCCCTCAGGGATTTCTCCAGAAAACCCTACAGAAATTATTCCAGGAATCCGTACAGAAATTCCATGCACAGCTTTCTTCAGAAATTCCTCAACGAATCAATTATCATCCAGATTGACCATGTTGAGATTGATGGGTTTGAGACGAAATTTTTGTGTGAATGAATTCCAGAAGAAAAAAAAATGACGAGAATAATCCCAGGAGTTACCCGTAAGATCTCCAGGACAAGGTCCGAAGCAAGAGACTTTCCCGAAAATTTTTGATGAAACTCGCGATCTCGGAGGAATATCTTATGTAATTTCTGGAGGTATCACCCAGAGATTTGCAAAGGAATACCTAAAGAAATTCCTGGTGATTTTCTCAAAGGGATACCTGTGAAATCCACTGGATGAATTTCCGAATCATTTCCTGAAGGAAATCAATGCAGTCTCTGATGTTTTGCTAATGAACTACTGAAGGGATAGCCAGCCCAAGTAACAATTCAATTGCTGATTGGTTTTGCTTGATTTTTTTCAGTGTTTTTTAACAGCAATAATTTAAACTCCCAGTTTTATGACTACTTTAATGAAAACCATTGATTAAATTTTTAATAGTTTGCTTTAAGATATCCATAAAACCAGATTTTAACAGTAACCAAAACTCTCCGATATGTATTCCTTCTGGCAATCATTATTACCACAATAAAACTGTTCAAACTCTCAAGAGATGGCGATCTGTTCGATTAGGAACGACATCTGTTGGTGGAAAAGCAGAAACTACGACACTGCTAGGTATATTGCGGTCATCATAAAAGTAAGTTAGCTTTCTTTTATTTTCGCTTATTATGGTCGTCGCCATATTGGAGAATTAGCTTACGTGAATGGAAAATAGTTAATTATGCTTAAATAAGCAATGAATTGATAGTATTCCGCCATTTCTATAACATGCTTATATAAATATCACTATCAGCTGAGTTTTCTGGCAATTCGAGATTGTTTTTCTAAATTAACAAATTGATTTATTTCATTCCAAGATGATAATGTTCACCATATTCGAAGTGCATTAATTTTGTGTTTTTGCAACCCCAATATTCATGATAAAATGCGCATAAGCCTACCAGTACAATAACTACTAAAGTATTACTTTGAAATGACCGCTTTCTACTTACGAATGATATATCCTCCTGAACTTTACGTGCCAACGAAGTAGCTTCTCTGCATCTTGAGCTGTCATAGTTTTTGTTGAAAAAAAAACAACAACAATCATCATAACCTCTTTTCGAGAATGGAACATTTTTCTACTAGGTTTTATAACAATTTCATTGCTACTCTTAATGTGCTTTGCAAAACCTCTCCGAGAGTGGTCCACTTAGCCGGAGGATGCTCTTGAAAAGGTTATCAAGAGGTTTCGATGTTCATATCAGTTTTATTGCAAGTTTTATAAAATTGGTCATGACGATCTCTTATAGAGCCGAACAAAACTTAAAATGTTACTTGGGAATGGGATTCGATGATCAATCCCCAAATAGAAATACCCTAAAGGAATTCCTATAAAAAAGCGAACGAGTATCTGGATGAATTCTCAAAGGAATACCCGAAGCCATTCCTGGAGACATCCTCAAAGGAATTTCTTAGGGAAATGCTATAGGAATTCTTGCTGTGGATGCCTCGAATGAATTTGCAAAATAACACGAAATAATAACTGAATCACACCAGAACCATTTGAGATTTTTTTGTAGAAAACAGAATTTATTTTAGTAACTGGATAGATGATGCAGCGCATATCATATACCCTTCCACGAGTGAAATGTCGATGAGCTAATCTCCTTGGTCGACCATTTCTTTCAACCAGAAGTGTAAAACTTTCGCCATATCCATTCATGCATAAATAGCAAACCGACAGCGGGTTTATGATTTTCCGCCCTCCATTTTCCGCGCGTTCTCCGAATGTTGTCGGTCGACACGATTGGAGTGGAGTGGAGCAATCCTCTGGACGATCGTAAATAAATTGTTGCCTCGACCGAGAACCGCCGAGGTCGGTTCAGGATGGCATGCAACGCAACATCCTCCTCTGCCAAAACTTAGCGATTCACCGAGTCACCGTACGGAGCTGCACAAAAGTGAAAACTTTCCGTTTTTCCCCATCATTCGATGCTCGCGCATTGCGAATAATTTTTTATTCCTCCCATAACTTTCTCTTTTAATGGGGTAGATAATTTGAAAGTTGCTTCACTCACAGTCAACTCCCTATCCGGGGCATGCAGGCAGCAACAGCAGCAGCAGCAGGTCTCACAGATCACTGCAGAGTAATTTTTCCGCTCAATCCCCTCCAGGGTGGGATTAACTTTCAAGGGTGAGCACTACAGGAAAGAGCGCCATAAGTTTGGTATGCCTTCGTCTCCAGCATCCAGGAGCATGTGAGGAGTCTAAGTAGGCGAATCCCTTTCGCTTCGACAAGGATAATTGTCTAACAATGATGATAAGATGATAATCAAAAAGGATGATGGCAGTAGGCGTATACGATTCCTTCTACCGGGAACGACGAGAACCCGTGCTCAAGTGCCCTGGTAAATTACAGGAACGCACATGGAAAGTGATTTTAGCGGATGCAAAACCTCGATATCATTGTTCTTTTTTATCTCAATGGTTCAACTTTTATGACGCACGGTTTAAAGCATGCATTAGCAGGTGGCACTTTCGTGATTGCGGTCGCTACGCATAACGAGATACAGTTACTTTCAATCGTGGGTGTTCAATCGCATAACGTTCGATGTTTAGGAAAATTAAGGTAATTTTATGCTAATCTGAATGTTGAACCAAACTGCAGCCATTAAATGTAACCAAGTATCAAGGAGAAAGTCTGCGCCTTTTTTATTTGGATTTGTAACAATTGAGCAGGTGGGCTTTGTGGTCTAATGGCTATCATTTCCTTTTCGTATGCAGAAAGCTCTGGGTTCAATCCTTGGTAACCTAATTTACAGCTCTTTCACTTGGGCACTGCGTGAGCGATTCCAATTGGCGGCTGAACATATACTTTGTACAGCGCCTAAATGTATTCTATTCAAATTCTACTAAATATATTGAACTGGTTGCTGTTGCGCTGCTGTCACTTTTCCACCCTGTACATGATAGAATGATGAGCGCGAGGATGTTGATGTGTGGCTCTTGTTCCTTTTTCCAGTTCGATTGGGAGTCCATTAGGTATGAGTTGCCTTTCGCCGATATCCAAGCTTCCGGGTCCGTTAGATTATATGTTCAGAAGAGGGTCAGGTGTGAGCTGCTTTCAGGGGGGAAGAGCAAGTGACGAAAAATTGCAAGTGCTGGGGCTGGGATCGGACCCATGAGCATCCACCAATGAAGTGAACATGTAGCCACTACGCTACGGGCCCCGACAAGACTATCTTCTAATCCTGTTCCTTTCTACTACCTCAGAGTGTCGTCCAGTGAGCTTCTCTCGGGTTGCAGTTAAAACTGCTGACCGTGATTGACCGTAAATGCCATATTTGATCTGGTACAATTGGCGATAAATTGTAACCCGTCGACGAGTTCACGAAACAGAATGTCTGACATTCTTTCGGCTTCGTTGGAAGATTTGGGACATATTTCATTGCTAAACTTCTGGCTTGCATAAAACGGCGTCGAAACGGGACTGCAATTAACCATTCAAAATCGTTCCCGAAGCTGCTCGTACTTCTACTGGTCCAGGAAAATCGTCTTATCAGCCCTAGGGTTTGCTTTGCCTAGCCCACATCTTTTATTAGGAATCTTGCCATTACCTGCTCTTTCAACGCGTTGACCATATCTTCATCGTTCGCGTAAACTAGGAGGTCATTCACATATACGGCCACGATAAGAACTTTGTCGCCGTTCATCAGAAAATATACGCACGATTCTATTTTCGATTGCTACAGACTGTGTGGGTGTGAAAAAGTCCTAATATCAAAGTATATACTTTGCTGAACATTCTGTATTCACGCCTGCCGCGAGCGCAAAGCGAAGGCACACGAAACCATCTAAGCAGGCGACGAAAATCTCGTCCTCTTATTCGTCGACAGCCGGTCGGGTCAGACGTGTTACGGGCCTCTCCAATGGATATTCAGTGTCACAAACAGACCGATGTGCCCCAGTACCGTGTCAAACTTCTTGTTCCATACGCGACCTTGTACGCGACTTCCTTGCTTTTTCAGATGACAAACCTTACCGCCTTACCTTACCTTACCTTACCTTATCTTACCTTACCACTAAAACCTACTGGGTGCTCAACGTAGACCTCCACGTTCATCAAATCGCCTTGAAGAAATGTCGTTATTGTATCGAGCTAATGGATCCTCAGCCCTAGTCTGACAGCTTCTGCTATAAGATAACGGACAGTGTAATGTCAGATCAAAGGAAAATAAGTTTCTCCGTAGTCAACTCCTTCTATTGCTTCATACCACGACTCTTACGCCTCCATTGCTCCATATCAACGGCTACTGTTGTTGCGTAGCATTGCCTCTCTAAATGAATGCGGTTCGGGAGCTCCCAGTCGTTCGTCGTTGCTGCCTTCGTTCTGGAACACAACGTCCCGACTGTACATTGCTGCTGTACATTGGATAGGTCCAGCTGCTTTCTGCTGAGCCTTTCTTCCGGAGTCACTTAGAGACCTTTCGTTGGTGAACGGCTGACGAGGTAACAAGCTGTCTCAACTGCTTTAGCTCAAAACGATTTATATGATTCGGCATCGAACAGAAGACAACGTGAACGCTTCTCGAGGTGTCGGTATATCCTTTTGGCCAGACCATTTTACTCCAGATTGTGCGGTACACTGGTTTCGTGCTGGATTCCACACTGTCGCAAATATCGCTTCTTGGCTCGATTCATGCAATTGATCCCGTTGTTTTAGACTCCTGGCACTACTTAGTCCATTCAGCCGTTTATCTGTTTGGATCTCAGCATAGGCTTGAAAATCCGTGAAGCACTACAGCACTGTAGATGACGCTATCACTCATCCCTTCTGCTTCCTTCAGGATGGCTTTTTCGCGATACATGTAAAACGATGTGCTAGTATTAAAAACCCACTCTCCCGGGCTGTCACGAGCACGACGATACCGTACAAACCTTCCGAATCTCCCGGAAACGCTTCCGAAACACCCGTTGAATATCCTCTGAAACTTCCTGAAATGTCTCCGGAATTCCCCTAAGACCCCGTCGGACGCCACATACGCACCTGATACCCTTCGAAACCTCCGAAAATCCAACGTATCGCCTCTAAAACTCATCAATTTCCGGACCCCATGTACACATTGCAACTAAGTCCCTTCGAAACCGCAAAAAAGCCTGCGTGACGCTTCTGAAACCTGCTTCAAGACTTCCTGAAAATTCTCTGAACCTTCTTGACATACCTCCGCATGTAACGCACTGGAGAACCTCCGAAACTACCGAAGGTACATGTACGCATATAAAACCCGTTAAAAATTCTCTAAAGCTCCTTGGAATGCCTCCGAAATCCCCCTAAAACCCTCTCGGACCTCATGTAGTGCACTAAGACCCTCCGTAACCCCCCAAAACGCCTACGTAACGCCACTGAAAATTCGAAAATTCTTTGAAACTTCTTGAAGAGCCTCCAAAATCTCCCTAAAATACTCCTGAAATCCCCTGGAACGCTCATAAGACTTCCTGAAGCGCCCCAGAGACCTTCTGGTGCACTCTGGAAGCCATTGAGGAGCTCTGCGATGCCATTGAGACTCCGTTCAACGTGCCTGAGACCTGGTACCCCTAAAATGCCTCAGAAGCACCCTGACACACACTGGAACTTCCCAGGAACCCCATGAGAGGTGCCCCTGAAGCAACCTGGAACCTTCTCAGAGACGCTCTGAAACGCTGCTGCGCCATTGAGATACGCTGGAACCCCCTAAGAAGACCCTGAAACACTCTTAAACATCAGGAACCTTATTGAAACCCCTTGGGATTCCCTGAAACGCGTCTGCAACCTCCCTTTGACCTGCCTCAAAACGCCTTATAAACACCTCTTTGCCACAGTTGCCATTGTTGGCCACTGCCAACGTTTCACGAAACTATTCACTGGCCGGCACACTGCCAGCGGAATCGATGGGATGATTGGCACACTGCCAACTGCGGAACTCGAGGATCGGCACACTGCCGACGACGGTTTTCGGGAAGTTGTGGATAACGGCGGAAAACGAACCTGGATAATTGGCCCACTTCCAACTGCGAACGACCAACACTTGTTGTTTGGAGTTTCTTCCTACAGTAAAACACTAGAGCTCTAGAGCTACTTGATGTTTATTCGATGATTTTTTTTGGAAAACTGACAATGATTATTGGTTGGTATGCTCATTTATAGGTTTCAATACAAATTATAAAATACGCAAAAGAAATTGCAAAGTGTACATGGTCTACTTAAGCCTAATGATGATTGGTTGAATACATTTTGTTTTTGGTATTAGTAAAAATAGGTTTATGTTAGTATTAGTGGGATGGAGGCCGTTACCGCGGCTGACTCGGTTTAGTACTATGCGGAAAGGAGAGGGGAAAGGAAATGGAAACAATGTTGTTGCTGCTGTCAAATGTCACGTTTGACATACGACGATGCCTCATCGGCCCGAATAATCCTTGGCATGGGTGGCAGGGTTCCCAAATATTATTCGCTATTGCGAACAGCCATGATTATCAGAATTATTAAAATTTTCTTATGCACTATATTCATTCCGAATGGCTCTCCCTCTTATTATGCAGGACATAAAAAAGTTGCATTATCTATAAGTGCATAAAAATAACCTGCATAAAAAGAGGTTTTGATGTACCATGAACGCCGAGAGCCCGTAATTGCATTGTCCTCGTGGCTCCATTTGACCTTATCGCTGACACTCGGAGGCGTAGGTAATGATCCAGCTGGTTATACCGGAAACACTTCGCGTGGCTCTTTTTCTATTTTGCTGACTTTGGCCTCACTGCGGGATGGCCATAGAACGCCCGTTTGGGCTCGCTTTCAGCAGAGTCGCCAGGCCATTTTACGTCCTGCAGAATCTTTGCGCGTATATTATCTGCTTGCATCTGGATTTCGGACGCTTCCAGGCCTATGATCATGGGCTTGTATATATCCGTAGGTAATCCCATCAACAGAGTGCTGGACTTGCACCGATTGCTCACCTCGAAGCCAATCAGCACCAGTTTGTGTCTGATGGACATAAGGTGTTTGACGTGGATCATCCACCGTAGCAGCATCTACTAACTATAATCCGGTCAGTTGCCATAGTAGTTCAACAAAGTCCCGGATATATTCGCTGTCCTGGAATGCAGCGTTCAAACTGTCTCATGCTTCTTTGTCCGTGGGAGCAAGCACAGCGTTCTGAACAAGGCTATAGCTCGTCGGATCGATGCTCAAGTAAATGATTGTGAGCGCACGCTCTGAAAGCTCTTCCGTAGGGTTTTCCGTCCTGATGGCCGCCGACGTACCTTCTGGGATAATCAGCCAACATACGATCGTTAATAGTATATACTATAAATACTATATATTGTTTTTTTTATCTGTATTAACGAGATTTTTAGCCCTGGGCCAGTTCATCTCGGGACCCACGCTTTACTTCCCTTCCGAAGGAAGAACTCACATTTTGTGAGTTTGTCGGGAGTGGGATTCGATCCCAGGTCCTCGGCGTGATAGTCACGTGTTCCAACCATCCAACCAGGTCCGCTCCACTCTATATACTGTTGAATAGCATGCTGAAGTGGAGGTGATATACGTACACTAGGCATGTCTACCTTTTCAAAAATGTTCTTTGATTCTCAAGTCCGCCCCCATCCCAAAAGAAGTAACTGGTCAAATTTTCAGCCAAATCCATTGAAATTAAGAGGTGCATCAAATCAATTTTGTGTTTTTCGACTATTTTTGAACTTCAAAAAATCATAACTACACTAAAACTTGTCAAAACTTAATTCTTTCGGCAGAAATTGAAAGCTATACTTGTTTGCTACAACTTCTCCGAACAAAGTGTGCCAATAAAATTGAAGGCCCGGATTAAGGATTGTGGAGGCCCGGGGCCCGAGCGGATGTGGAGGCCCATCGGAGAGATGAGCAAACAAATTTTTCATTGTTTTCGAACAAGACTTGAGCAATATGAAAAATAAAGTTTATGTTAGCAACCAAAAAAAGGTTTTGTGAGGGCCCCTAAAGTGTGGGGCCTGGGACCCTGCCCCCCCCCCCCCCCTTCGCCCCCCCCTCTTAGATCCGGCCCTGGAAGGAAACATGTGTAATTGTCACTTTTGTAATCAGAAAAACCTTAAAACGATGATTTTTTGATAAATTTTGTTCTGGAACACCCTAATATACGTAATAAGTTGGATTTTTCAAAACGGCATCATATTCTCCAATGTTTTTTGGTTATTTGCTTCTTTGACACCAATGCTGTAGGAGTGGAGCAAAAATTACTAAAATTCGTGAAAGCCTAAAAACTAGCTTTTCGGGTGCAACGACGCTTTGGTATCTCAGATTTCTTGGGTAATTCATCCCAGGATTCTAAAGGAATCCTCCTCATGGTCTAGAGAGTCCCTTTCAGGGTTCTAGCGCATCCTTCTCTGGATTCTTGGTCAGTCCATCTCTGGATTCCGAACATTTTTTTTTATTGAGAATCCCTCTCAGGGTTCTGGGGCAATCTCTTTCAGGATTCTAAAGGGATGTCTTTCAATACTGCAGAAGAATTTCTCTCAGGACTCTAGGAGAATCTGGAAGAATCCGCCAGTGAGCTCTGGGGATATTCGTCTAAGAATTCCAAGGAAAAACTTCTCTCAGCTTTCTGAGGCAATCCGTCATAGGATTCAGGGTGAATCCATCTCGGGAATCTGAGCAAATTCGTCACGATTCTGGAAGAATTCCTATAAATGATTCTTTGAGAGAACATCTCAGAAAACTGGAGTAATCTCTCTCAGCATTCTAGGGAAATCCTTAATAGAATTCTGGGAGAATTATAGAGTCTTTCTCTTTTATAGAATAAGGTCTCTCAGGATACTGGTGTGATAATTTTCAGCATTTTGAAGGAATTTATCACAAAATTTTAGAGGAATCCTCACAGTCTGGAGGATGTTTTCTTAGCAATATTATATGGGAATACCTATCTGAATATTCTGGGGATACTCTGGATTCTAAGGAAATTCATTTCAGGATTTTGGGGTATTTTCTACCTGGATCCATACCAAGGATGAAATCCTTTTCTGGAGAAATTTCTGGATAATCTGGGTTGATTCCTCTATGGATTCTGGAAAACCCTCACTTGGGTTCCCACTCAGAATTCTGAGTAAATTTTTATCAGCATTCTCAGGAACTCCTCTCAGACTACTTGAAGAATCATACTCAGCATTAACAGAATTGTGGCAAAATTCTTCTCAGAACTCTGGTGAAAAAAAAAATATGGATTCTGGGGGAATGCCACACAGGATTTTAGTGGTATCCTTATCAGGATTCTGCGTTAGATCCTTTTATGATTCTGGGGGAATATCACTAAGTATTCTGCTGGTACTCTTCCCAAGATTCTCTGTGAATTCGGCTATCTAGGATAATCCCCGTCTGGATTCTAGGGAAATTCCACTCCACATTCTGAGGAATTTGTCTCATGACTCTGGAGAAATTCTTGGGATTCTGGGGCTATTATTTCAACATTCACGGGCACTTTCTCTAAGAAATATAAATTATTCAAGAATCCCTGACGAGATTCTGGGCAGAATTTCTAGAGAAATTTGGAAATTGAAAGGATCCTTAGCAAAGACTTTGTGATTCCTCTCAGGGTTCGGAAGAAATCCTCAGCATTTTACGAGAATCCCGTTAAAATTCTGTTTTCTGTATTCTTGAGCAGTTGCTCCCAGAAATCTCTTCCAGGATTCTTAGAGAGTTCCTCTTAGTAATCAGGGAAATATGGGAAGATTCTCTTGAGGTTCTGGTGTAATAATTTAAAGTATTCTAGAGGAATCACTCTCAGAGTTCTGGGACTATCCCTTTCAGGAGTTTAGGAGAGTCATTTCAAAGATTGTGGGGGAATGTCTTTCAGGAATCTGCGGTAATGTTTCGTTTTTGCCTTTCTCGTACACTAAGTGTACTGGAAAGGCTATATGTTCACTCCAAAAATGACTTTTTGATAGAAGGCCCGGAGGGTCGAGTCACATATACCAATCAACTCAGCTCGACGAATTGAGGTGATGTCTGTGTGTGTGTTGTGTATGTATGTATGTGTGTGTGTATGTGTGTGTACAAAAAAACTCACATCACTTTTTGGCAGTAAACCTCAACCGATTTTAATGATCAACGGTTCATTCGACGCGGAATCTGGTCCCATTGTTTCCTATTGAAAATGGTTCGAATCGGTCCAGCCGTTCCGGAGTTATGGCCATTTAGGTGTTCCGGATCGATACCCCAGGAAGGGGCCAGATATGAAAACGCTACAAACCCATTCATGCGACACATCAAACCACGGCACTTTCGAAAACATGATGAACGGTAAACAGGAAAATAGTCTCGGGCCATACCTGAACCGGTAGTGTTCCGGAACCGGTTCCGGGTGACCCGCCGGAAGTGGCCAAATATGAAAGTGAACCAAACCCTTCATGCGACACATCAAACAGCGAATTTTTCGATAACCTGATAAACAGTAGGCAGGAAAACATTTTCAGACCATATCTGAACCGGTAGTTTTCCGGAACCGGTTCTGGGTGTTCCGCCGGAAGTGGCTAAATATGAAAGTGAACCAAACTCATGCATGCGATACATCAAACAGCGGCTTTTTCGATAGCCTGATGAACAGTAGGCAGAAAAATATTCTCGGTCCATATCTGAACCGGTAGTGTTCCGAAACCGGTTCCGGGTGATCCGCTGGATGTGGCCAAATATGAATGTGAACCAAAGCCATACATGCGACACATCAAACAGCGGATTTTTCGATAACCTGATAAACAGTAGGCAGGAAAACATTCTCAGACCATATATGAACCGGTAGTATTCCGGAACCGGTTCTGGGTGTTCCGCAGGAAGTGGCTAAATATGAAAGTGAACCAAACTCATGCATGCGATACAACAAACAGCGGCTTTTTCGATAGCCTGATGAACAGTGGGCAGGGAAATATTCTCAGACCATATCGGAACCGGTAGTGTTACTGAACCGGTTCCAGATGTCACGCCGGAAGTAGCCAAGTATAAAAGTTAACCAACCCCTTACATGCGACGCATCAAATCGCAAGCTCTTCAGGCAACCTGATAAACGGTTAATAAAATAGAATAGTTTCAGATCATATTTGGATCAACCGATAGAGTTCCGGAACCGGTTTCGGGTGTCCCGCTGGAAGTGTTCAAATGTAGTAGATATCAGAACCCATGCCTGCGGCACATTAAACAGCGGCTTTTTAAATAACGTGATGAACGATTAGTCAGAAAATAGGCTCAGATCACAACGAAGATCTTTATAAAGGCTACCGATAGTGTTCCAGGCCGATCTAGGGTGTCCAGCCAGAAGTGGCCAAATGCAAAAAAGAACCAAACCTATGCATGCGACACATCGAACCGCGGTCTTTTTTTTTTGACCATGAGGAACGATTAGCAAGAAAATAGGCTCAGACCACAATAGAGGCTACCGATAGTGATGCAAAACCAGCATTGAGTGCTTCCTAGGGTGCTTCGCAGGAACTTCAAAAATGAACAAAGTCAATGCAAGCGATATGTGTAAGAAAACAAAATCTTGACTGAACTAAGGCCACATACATACTGACGTCTTACTCTACTCACTCTCTATCGTCCTTGTTTTCAACGGTTGAAACAAATATCAATCGTTGTTGCTCGTTTGACGTCTACTCACTACCAACATCAAGCCGCAGTGAAACGCAACCTGATTAGCATTTGGCGATTATTTTTTCGTAACGATAAATATAATAGCAATATGTTACAAATGATATGTATGTTTGTCTGTACTAAAGCAATCTCATCAAATCACTGAGGTGTAAAAATATACAGTAGGATAGGTCAACGTTATATGAGAAAATTATCGCATTAACCCCGGAGAAAGTTTTTTCAATCCTCTTTTCCGTCTAAAACTACTGGGAATTTTTTTATGGGATTTAGTATGGGCAATTTCGCTTGCTTGCATTTTTTGTCAAATTTTACATGAATTTTGTTACCTATGATAATAAAATATAGCCTAAAGTGTGAAGAAAAAACTATGTCGAAGACCATAAAGCAGGGCTGTCCAACATACGGCCCGCGGAATCGATGAATGAAACTTGGCCCAAGGATTGAAATATTTGAAGATATTTCATATTTAAATAAAATTTAATATTAAAAATAAACTCGAAATAGGTAGAGTGTTTTGTTAAAACTTTTCAAAGATTAAAAAATTTAAATACATAAATTTAAAAATTTTAAACTTGAAAGGTACAGCCAAATTTGAAGCAGAATTTCAGCAAAATTTACTGAATTTCAGAAAAACGTTGCTGCTGAACAGCAGAGTTTACTGCACGAATCAGGAAAGTTTGCTGAATTTCAGCAAATTGTTTGCTGCAACCTGCAGTTCGGCAAAATTCAGAAAAAAGTATTCAGCGTGATTTTTGCAAAAAATCAAGAATTATTGCTCACATTTTTATGACCCAAATGATGTCAGTGTTGTGATTTGCCGTGAGAACGGGTAATCGGATGTACACAATTTCACCGTTGCATTCGTGCTTTCGAAATTTGATGTCGAAATTTAATGTCAGGCCCGTCGACTGGTATGGAGTATCACTTGTGGCCTGCGGCCACGAAAGGTTGGGCAGGCCTGGTAAAGTCATCTGTGATTGTGAAAGACGTTATATCCTAGCGTGTAATTATCGTCTTGATGTTGATCGGTCTTCAGTGATAGTGAAGGTGCTCAAGCAGTCAACTGAAAATTCTGATATTTTTCAGCCCAGTCTATACGTTTAACGTAACGTCGGAATATGTTCAAATAATAAATTTCCCAATTTTATTTAAATTATTGCTTTTCTAAATAAGGTATTCTCAGGATTCAGTAACAGTTCGCATTACGTCGACGGAAAGATCATGCTTCGGAATGATGGCCCTAGCACAGAAACTAGCTAAACAAACAATAGTAGAAGATTCCAAAAACCGGGACCGAATTCTAAAGCCTGTATCCGCAATAATCGGGACACAGAAATGTGGCTGTAACTCTGCAATAGATACATTGAAATTGCTCAAATTTTGCCTGATAATATCTTAAGATGTGTTCATTTCACCTGCAAAATTTCATGTGAATCGGTGAAGTACCTTTTGTTGTAGCAATGAAACAGTAGAACGCGAGCAATTGAATTTTGTACAGACCCTGGTTTAGCTTATCAGTGCTGTAACTTTTGAATTTGATCAAGGGAATGACTGAAATTTTGAACACAAACCTCTAAATATACTTTACTTGCATAGGCAAAATTTCAAAAAATCGATGCACTATCAACAATTTTGTAGTCAAAGCATATATTGGGACTGACCGGGATTTTAGCCTCTCAGACAACAATTAGTGAGTAGCCCTTATTGTATCGATTGTATTGTTAAAAGTGCTACACCAATAATCATCAAATTTTGCAGGCATAATATACACAAAATCAACTACTTTCTGTGAAAATTTCATGGAAATTGGCTGAGACATTCAAAAGTTATGAATGGACAAACATCGCACATGAAAAACATGAAACATTTTCACTAACACTATCCCCTATCAACACCATTTACTTTCAATCCAAATGATAAAAGTTGATGAAATTTTGCAAGAAAGTGTCTCTATAAGTATTATAACTGCACACGAAATTTCATAATTATCCTCACAGAACTTTGAACTTTAGCTGAAAAGAACCATCTAGTATGCGAATGAAAATGGGTGGTGATTGTACAAAATCTTATAAACCACGTCTGTTTGTTTCTCATCCACAGCTAAAAGTAAAGTATCGATTTTTATGAAATTTTGCACAAATAATAAACATACATCAAAGAGTTCTCAGTTAATTTTTGGCCAATTTTTATTGACTTAGTACAGAGTTACTGCCGTACTTCTATGTCCCAATTATTTCGGATACAGGCTTACAACCGCCCGATAGGTAGGAGATTGTCCACATCACGAGGGTTTCAAACCGAACGGACTCAATAAATACCAAAACTTCCGTATGACATTTTTAAGTTAGGCAAGGCCATCTTAACTAGGAAACCTTGACCGATTGAACCCTTGAAAAGGCCCCATACAGATCGAAACGTCGGAAAAAATCATAAACTAGTGTGTTCGATTCCCCCAAAAGGCTGAAGCCAACATTCTGAAGCAAAATCATTCCAGTCGTATCCCAACCAAGGAAAGATCATGAGTACATGTTCGACGAGAAAGGCACTATCACCACTAGGTGGATTAATCTGGTTTTTTTTTGTGGGAATACCTCTTAGAATTCCAGAGATTCCTTCTCAAGATGCTGAGGAAGTTCATGCTAGGTGATTTCGTAATCCCTTCCAGGATGAATTCTTATCAGATTGTTTGGAAAAATCCTTCCTTATTTTCTAGACATATTTCTCTTAAGAATCTGGAAGAACCTTTCATATGATCCCTCTCAGGATTGTGGGGAATACCTTTCGGGATTCTGGCAGAATTATTCTAAGCATTCTAAAGAATTCTACCCAGGATTTTAGGGGGATTCTGGGAGACTACTTAAAAAGATTCTGGAGAAATTCTTCTCAGGATTCTGGGGAAATCCTGTGGTGCCTTTGGCAATCCATCCGAAACCAACGCCTACCCCCTCCCCCCCTCTCCGGTATTTTGAGGGAACCTATCTCAGGATTCTGGAGGAATCCTTCTTAGAGTTATAAGCTACCCTTTTCAGAATTCTTGATCATTTCTTTTAAGTTTCTTGGGGAATTCATCTTAAAATTCCAAAAATCTTTTTTGTGAGAATCTCTCTCCGTATTCTAGATGAATTTAACTCAAGAATGTGGAAAACCCGCTCTTGGAATACCTCTCAGGATTCAGGTAGAATTGATCTTAGGATTCTGGGATAATCCATCTTAGGATTCTGGAATGCTTTGGGAGAATCCCAAGAGAAGCTTCTCTTTGACAATCTATCACATGATTTTGATAGAATTCCTCTCGGGACACTGAGACAATCCGTTTCATAGATATGGAGAAATCTCTCTCAGGATTCTAGGAAAATCCTTAATAGAATTCAGAGAAAATTTCTACCAAGATTCCGGAAGAATCTTGCTTTCTTTTCTAGATAATGTCGCTCAGGATTCTGGTGTAATTATTTTCAGCATTCTGAAGAAATCTCTCTCATAATTCTAGAGGAACTCCTTTCAGAATTCTGGAGGAGTCTCTTTAAAGATTCTGGGGGGGTTGCTCTCAGCAGTCTGCGAGAATTTATCTCAGTACTAGGGTAACCAATATAATTTGGACCCCCATATATTTTGGACCCCCTGAGTCGTATTATCACAAATTTCACAGATTTAATGAAGAGATTGCAAAAATTTCAAGAATCATTCGCTAAATTAGATTCCTCTGCACGGGCAGCAATCATTTCCGCACTGGAAATAGCATTATTTGCCTTGAAATACATTTTTGTCAATCTCGTCATCCGTGTCAGTGTCGTACCATGTTTACAAAAAGAGATTGCGGTGCTGAGGAAACTTGCAGATGTAAACAAAAACGTTTATCATTCTAGCGCAATTAATTCGCAAAGTTCGTCTAATCAGCCTTTGTCAATCAAGTAATTAGGATGTGATCCAGCATATTCAAGTGGCAGATTGGCAGAAAATAGTTTCTAACGGGTTTAAACACCGGGTGTCCAAAATACATACTTAAGAGGGTCCAAAATATATTGGGGTGTCCAAAACAGTGAAAACTGGTGCTTCAAAAATAAGTTATTTTCGTCAAATTTTCTGCCAGAAATGACCTTGTGGGTATTTTTAACGGACAGTGGAGGCTTTAACGATCATACGAGCATCATCATAATGTGTAACACCCTCTGAATATCTATGCTTTTGACTTAAATTCAAACTAATGTCCTCTAGGGGTCCAAAATTCGACCGTTACCCTATATGGAAATACTTCTCAGAGTTCTGGGGAATATCAGGATCTCAGGATGACGACTCAAAAATATCAAATTTCATTTTTTCTCCAGAATGCACTGTCTCACCGTTATATCTATTTTCGAATCACGCGAAATGTTCGATGTGCAATATCAAATTTTGATTTTAAATTTATTTAGATAAATAACACATACCATGAACTTGAACTGCATGTAGCAAACGAATCATTTTAGAGTTTGGTAATATTTTACAATATCGAATCGATGTGAAAACATCGATTCAAAGCATTCGATTAAATCGGTGAATCGATTCTGCTGATCCGATTCGAATCAATGCACAAAAATCGATATCTCAGCCAGATTTGCCCAATGCTAGAACCAACATATTTTGGACACAGCAACGCGCCAATATTTTTTGGACACTTACGGCAAAAACAAATGGAAGTGTCCAAAATATATTTGCTTAACGCTGTGTCCAAAATACGTTGATTCCTCTATATCTTAGGATTCTGATCACCTAGTAAGCTGGTGTCTTCGGCAAAGTTGTTGGATAGGTGTAGAACTTACAGATGATGGACTGTTTGATTTGAAACTGCACGCATATTTCATATATCTCAGGATTTTGCTCACTTGGAAAGATGGATACTTTGGAAAAGCTGTAGGGTAGTTTCAGGTGCGATGGACCGTTTGCTTCACAACTTCACACATAGATGGCGCTTGAGAACATGTAAATTTTATATGTTATATACTTCAAGGGGCCAGCTTTTACTTGATATAAAAATCAAAGCATGCCAAGAATTCAACTTGCAGAAATAATATATCTGGTTTTGATAGTATTGCAAAAATGGAGTCAATATGTTATACAAAACCTGTTTTCCATTACTTGCCTGGGTTCCAAATGGACCCCAGGTTGCCATTATTAGGCTGTTGTCATGGAACATTCTTCTTGAAGCCAGACAGGCACATCTACAAAAATCCCTTTGTTTTTCCAATAAACATTGTCAACTTCCGGCTTGTCGTGCCTGTAATTAAGGTTTTCTGATGATTTTGTGCCATGTGCTCCCAAGGAGGTTGAGAAACAGGTGGAGCCGCATGGTTTCTAATGCCTATGCTGCCCATATTAAGTGGTATCTTACCCCCATGGCAGATGGCCTTTTTGCAGCACATTCGTTTCACGAACCAAGTTTTGAAATCACTAAAAATCGATGAAAATGCATTAGAATCGTGAATGTTTCTGCCGAACTAAACAATGATGCTATTAACATTTTTGAAGCCTTTTTAAGAAAACGACGAAAGTTTGAAAAAGGGCATTTCAACTTACCCTGCATGTAGAGAAGAAAGTGAAAGTAGATAGAAAGATAGCAAGTGGGAGGCAAGAGGCAAACCTGCAATCTGCACATGAATCAAAACCGGTAGCCATCAAGCCACCACGATCGTCGGAGAATTCGAAGTGTGTTCAACTATTCACTCATAAGTACGGCTCCATAAAAGTATGAACCAATCAAAAGAGGTATGACCCAAGGCTAAGACATCTTCGACATATGGTTTAAAAATTAAAAACAACCAGACTACCTACTTAGTTAATGGGGATGCTCA
The DNA here is from genome assembly GCF_035046485.1 of Aedes albopictus. Taxonomy (NCBI): domain Eukaryota; kingdom Metazoa; phylum Arthropoda; class Insecta; order Diptera; family Culicidae; genus Aedes; species Aedes albopictus. Next base: position 328,604,931 of record NC_085136.1, on the reverse strand, counting down.
GCATTCACCACACACCCAAGCCTGTCGGCAGTATACTTTGCTCAGGCATTACGGTGTGGTTGCGTCTAGGGATGAATACACGATGATGATAGGCACCTTACGCTTTCATTTTGCCGGTTTGTTATGAAAGAGGTTTATTGAATCTTCGTGCGTTGTTTATGCGAACTGGAAAGTAGCGACGGACAGCCTTACACCACCACTGGAACCTCACTCCACATGCGAACACTGAGAAGGAAAATTCCAGTTAACCTTTGTCGGTCGTGACTACCAAAGATGAATACGGGGAGCAACATAATCTCACCTAGGGCCATATATTATGACAGTCAGTTTCGAAGGAGCAACAACCGGGAACGCTGTTTGTTCTTCGTCGTCGTTGTAGTCGTTTTACGTTTCTAACAAGTATTAACCTGGTTGAAACAGGGTATCCTTTTTGTGTACAACCAACTTCATTGATTTAATTGAACATTTGCCTATCCTTGGGGGATTTTCCGAGCTTGGATGCGCGGTGGAACATGTTTTTTTTATCCGACGAGGGTACGCTTCTGACTCGTTTACCTATCCGTTAGGAAATTAGATATTTTTTTCATATTTTCATATACTTGGCCAGGGGCCATGTAATTTTTTCGACGAAGAAGGGAGCTGGTAGGGAAAAAGAAGGACTTCCTAAAAGGAGGAGAAAATGTAGGTTGCTCATGAAGATTCGGAGAAAATTTTCGCCCAGGTTTTGGATTAAATCAGTTTCGATTAAATACTTCGCCGTTTATGTTTCAAGGGCTTTCAGCAGAGATATTTCCAGCAACTACTCCAGAGATTCATCCAACCTTCATCTAGAAATTCGTAAAGGGATTTCTCTTGGAATGCCTCTGGGCGATTTTCGTCTATACCTTCATGATTTTTTCATGCATTTATCCAGAAATTCCTGTAGGAATTCCTCCGGTAATTCTCTCCATGAGCTCTTTGTAGTGTTTCTTTAACCTTCTTCATGCATTAGCTTGCGCTCACCCCGCTGTCTTAATGCACGTCATAATGACCCCAATGTACGACTAGGGTTAAGAAATCATTCAACAGTTTATCAAACAATTCCTTCAATAATAATAACGCAATATATAAACAGTATGTCTACACAAGTTACAGATGGAAAATCATCTGTAAGTACCAGTGGAAGAAAGCTTTTCATAACAGAAGAAACTCGAACTGGTGAACTACACAATCAATTCAGATTGATAGAAGGTCATCATGCATGAGCCCGTTGGACATTCTCAAGAACCATAACGTATCGTAAGCCTGTTATAACAATAATCTTTCAAAACATTATCATACGTTCTGCAGAGAAAGCTTCCCAGTAATTTCTATTTCTCCCACCCTCAAACTGCAATTGCTTTTCCATCTGATAATTTCCCAAGCCACCCATTACACGTCAAATTCTGCTACTCTGCATACTGAATGCATGATTTTTCCTCTTTCCTGCTATATGACGACAGCCAGGGAGAGATTCAAATTTCATCAACAATGCCAAACTTAATAAAATTTTCTTTACTACTGCACTTTTTCCACTTCCAAACCACACTCTGCGGTCAATATTACATTTCAGAATCACTCAACATCCAGCACCGCACCGTATTGCACGGGTATCACCGGAGAGAACCGGAGAAGCTTTCATTAGCTCCTTTGATAAGCAAGGGCCTTGCTTGCAGTTGCATCCATCTCTGCATATGGTACCGACTGGTGCGGTGGTCCCTCAATAATTCCTCAACGTTCAATAAATAATCAGAAATAACATGATCAAGCATCCAGTCCAGGCAGGAGAGTCAGAAACACAAACCCGGCTTCTGCAAACGTTTCACACAACATTTATTTTTCCTACAAATTACCCTCGACTCTAACGTTGGCTTCTTCCCGTCTCCTACTTCCTTGCAGTTCTCCACCACGACGACGGCCACGACGACACTGGACGGCAAGATGAAGCACGTAAGTAGTTTTAAGAGCTTCCTGTATCGAGGGGGAACTACCACGAGGATGCATCCCCCCATTCCGTCGAGTTTGTGGCCCTACGAGAAAGGGCACGATAGGGTGGGACTGATTCGATGATGACCGTAACCTTCAAACCTTGATTCTCAAAAAGTCTTATAGACCGAATCCTTTTATTTTGGTTTTATGATGGTTCTAAGAAGCACTCCTAGTTTATTTGTTACTTATAAAGTTAAAATTTCAAGCGCCCACGGTGGGCGGCCCACCCTAAGCCATGCACTATCAACACCAGTAATTGATATCTACATGCCCGATGAAGCACCAATCGTTCGACCAACAACCAACACAGAGCAGTGGAATCGATCTCCGGACCAAGAGCATTCGCCAGAGGCGAATCAAGGGCCACAAAGTTCACCCCTTCTCAGCCCAGATAGCTGTTATGACTGACTACGACGACGGCTACGACTACGGCCCCGTTCGCCAGTCCGATGATGCATTCCATATGCAAAAAGGGGACTCCCTCAAGTCAGAAGCATACAAGATAGTAATTTTTCATACTTCCATTTGTGCAAAGACCACCACCCTCTCAATCGTCATCGTTGGAAACACCCGGGTAGGGGTACTGTGGGGTGCGTTATCCTGAGCAGGTAGAAATACCAAAATTTCGACATCAGAGATTTCTTCAACAACTTTTCGAGGCACTTGTTCAGTAACTTAAATCCATCCTCAGGGAACTCCTAGGTAATTCTTCCGGAATTCCCTCCGGAGATTCCTCCGGGAGAATCCCTCCGGAGATTAGCTATGGAATCTCTCTGGAAATTTTTTATGGAATCTCTCTGGAGATTCCTTGTGGAATCTCTCCGGAAATTCCTTCTGGAATCTTTTCGGCGATTTCTGCTAGAATTTCTCTGGAGAATCCTACTGCATTCTCTCCGGAGATTCCTTAATGAATCTTTCCGGAGATTCCTTCTAGAATCTCTCCGGAGATTCATTCTGAAATCTGTTCAGGGATTCCTTCTATAAGCTCTCCGGAGATTCCTTCTGAAATTTCTCTGAAAATTCCTTCTGATATTTCTTTGAAGGTTCCTTCTGGAATCTCTCTGAAGATTCCATCTGAAATCTCTCCGGAGATCCCTTCTGGAACCTTTCCAGAGATTCCTTTTGGAATCTTTTCGGAGATTTCTCCAGGAATCTCTCCGAAGATTCCTCCGGGAATCCCTCCGGAGATTCCTCCGGGAATCCCTCCGGAGATTCATCCGGGAATCCCTCCTTAGATTCCTCCGGGAATCCTCCCGGAGATTCCTCCGGAATTCCCTGCGGAGATTCCTCCGGAATTCCCTGCGGAGATTCCTCCGGAATTCCCTGCGGAGATTCCTCCGGAATTCCCTGCGGAGATTCCTGCGGAATTCCCTGCGGAGATTCCTCCGGAATTCCCTGCGGAGATTCCTCCGGAATTCCCTGCGGAGATTCCTCCGGAATTCCCTGCGGAGATTCCTCCGGAATTCCCTGCGGAGATTCCTCCGGAATTCCCTGCGGAGATTCCTCCGGAATTCCCTGCGGAGATTCCTCCGGAATTCCCTGCGGAGATTCCTCCGGAATTCCCTGCGGAGATTCCTCCGGAATTCCCTGCGGAGATTCCTCCGGAATTCCCTGCGGAGATTCCTCCGGAATTCCCTGCGGAGATTCCTCCGGAATTCCCTGCGGAGATTCCTCCGGAATTCCCTGCGGAGATTCCTCCGGAATTCCCTGCGGAGATTCCTCCGGAATTCCCTGCGGAGATTCCTCCGGAATTCCCTGCGGAGATTCCTCCGGAATTCCCTGCGGAGATTCCTCCGGAATTCCCTGCGGAGATTCCTCCGGAATTCCCTGCGGAGATTCCTCCGGAATTCCCTGCGGAGATTCCTCCGGAATTCCCTGCGGAGATTCCTCCGGAATTCCCTGCGGAGATTCCTCCGGAATTCCCTGCGGAGATTCCTCCGGAATTCCCTGCGGAGATTCCTCCGGAATTCCCTGCGGAGATTCCTCCGGAATTCCCTGCGGAGATTCCTCCGGAATTCCCTGCGGAGATTCCTCCGGAATTCCCTGCGGAGATTCCTCCGGAATTCCCTGCGGAGATTCCTCCGGAATTCCCTGCGGAGATTCCTCCGGAAATCCCTGCGGAGATTCCTCCGGAATTCCCTGCGGAGATTCCTCCGGAATTCCCTGCGGAGATTCCTCCGGAATTCCCTGCGGAGATTCCTCCGGAATTCCCTGCGGAGATTCCTCCGGAATTCCCTGCGGAGATTCCTCCGGAATTCCCTGCGGAGATTCCTCCGGAATTCCCTGCGGAGATTCCTCCGGAATTCCCTGCGGAGATTCCTCCGGAATTCCCTGCGGAGATTCCTCCGGAATTCCCTACGGAGATTCCTCCGGAATTCCCTGCGGAGATTCCTCCGGAATTCCCTGCGGAGATTCCTCCGGAATTCCTCCAGGAATCTCTCCGAAGATTCCTCCAGGATTCTCTCCGAAGATTCCTCCAGGAATCTCTCCGAAGATTCCTCCAGGAATCTCTCCGAAGATTCCTCCAGGAATCTCTCCGAAGATTCCTCCAGGAATCTCTCCGAAGATTCCTCCAGGAATCTCTCCGAAGATTCCTCCAGGAATCTCTCCGAAGATTCCTCCAGGAATCTCTCCGAAGATTCCTCCAGGAATCTCTCCGAAGATTCCTCCAGGAATTTCTCCGAAGATTCCTCCAGGAATCTCTCCGAAGATTCCTCCAGGAATCTCCCCGAAGATTCCTCCAGGAATCTTTCCGAAGATTCCTCCAGGAATCTCTCCGAAGATTCCTCCAGGAATCTCTCCGAAGATTCCTCCAGGAATCTCACCGAAGATTCCTCCAGGAATTTCTCCGAAGATTCCTCCAGGAATCTCTCCGAAGATTCGTCCAGAAAACTCTCTGAAGATTCCTCCAGAATTCTCTCCGAAGATTCCTCCGGAATTCCCTGCGGAGATTCCTCCGGAATTCCCTGCGGAGATTCCTCCGGAATTCCCTGCGGAGATTCCTCCGGAATTCCCTGCGGAGATTCCTGCGGAATTCCCTGCGGAGATTCCTGCGGAATTCCCTGCGGAGATTCCTCCGGAATTCCCTGCGGAGATTCCTCCGGAATTCCCTGCGGAGATTCCTCCGGAATTCCCTGCGGAGATTCCTCCGGAATTCCCTGCGGAGATTCCTCCGGAATTCCCTGCGGAGATTCCTCCGGAATTCCCTGCGGAGATTCCTCCGGAATTCCCTGCGGAGATTCCTCCGGAATTCCCTGCGGAGATTCCTCCGGAATTCCCTGCGGAGATTCCTCCGGAATTCCCTGCGGAGATTCCTCCGGAATTCCCTGCGGAGATTCCTCCGGAATTCCCTGCGGAGATTCCTCCGGAATTCCCTGCGGAGATTCCTCCGGAATTCCCTGCGGAGATTCCTCCGGAATTCCCTGCGGAGATTCCTCCGGAATTCCCTGCGGAGATTCCTCCGGAATTCCCTGCGGAGATTCCTCCGGAATTCCCTGCGGAGATTCCTCCGGAATTCCCTGCGGAGATTCCTCCGGAATTCCCTGCGGAGATTCCTCCGGAATTCCCTGCGGAGATTCCTCCGGAATTCCCTGCGGAGATTCCTCCGGAATTCCCTGCGGAGATTCCTCCGGAATTCCCTGCGGAGATTCCTCCGGAATTCCCTGCGGAGATTCCTCCGGAATTCCCTGCGGAGATTCCTCCGGAATTCCCTGCGGAGATTCCTCCGGAAATCCCTGCGGAGATTCCTCCGGAATTCCCTGCGGAGATTCCTCCGGAATTCCCTGCGGAGATTCCTCCGGAATTCCCTGCGGAGATTCCTCCGGAATTCCCTGCGGAGATTCCTCCGGAATTCCCTGCGGAGATTCCTCCGGAATTCCCTGCGGAGATTCCTCCGGAATTCCCTGCGGAGATTCCTCCGGAATTCCCTGCGGAGATTCCTCCGGAATTCCCTGCGGAGATTCCTCCGGAATTCCCTGCGGAGATTCCTCCGGAATTCCTCCAGGAATCTCTCCGAAGATTCCTCCAGGATTCTCTCCGAAGATTCCTCCAGGAATCTCTCCGAAGATTCCTCCAGGAATCTCTCCGAAGATTCCACCAGGAATCTCTCCGAAGATTCCTCCAGGAATCTCTCCGAAGATTCCTCCAGGAATCTCTCCGAAGATTCCTCCAGGAATCTCTCCGAAGACTCCTCCAGGAATCTCTCCGAAGATTCCTCCAGGAATCTCTCCGAAGATTCCTCCAGGAATCTCTCCGAAGATTCCTCCAGGAATCTCTCCGAAGATTCCTCCAGGAATCTCTCCGAAGATTCCTCCAGGAATCTCTCCGAAGATTCCTCCAGGAATCTCTCCGAAGATTCCTCCAGGAATCTCTCCGAAGATTCCTCCAGGAATCTCTCCGAAGATTCCTCCAGGAATCTCTCCGAAGATTCCTCCAGGAATCTCTCCGAAGATTCCTCCAGGAATCTCTCCGAAGATTCCTCCAGGAATCTCTCCGAAGATTCCTCCAGGAATCTCTCCGAAGATTCCTCCAGGAATCTCTCCGAAGATTCCTCCAGGAATCTCTCCGAAGATTCCTCCAGGAATCTCTCCGAAGATTCCTCCAGGAATCTCTCCGAAGATTCCTCCAGGAATCTCTCCGAAGATTCCTCCAGGAATCTCTCCGAAGATTCCTCCAGGAATCTCTCCGATCCGAAGATTCCTCCAGGAATCTCTCCGAAGATTCCTCCAGGAATCTCTCCGAAGATTCCTCCAGGAATCTCTCCGAAGATTCCTCCAGGAATCTCTCCGAAGATTCCTCCAGGAATCTCTCCGAAGATTCCTCCAGGAATCTCTCCGAAGATTCCTCCAGGAATCTCCCCGAAGATTCCTCCAGGAATCTTTCCGAAGATTCCTCCAGGAATCTCTCCGAAGATTCCTCCAGGAATCTCTCCGAAGATTCCTCCAGGAATCTCACCGAAGATTCCTCCAGGAATTTCTCCGAAGATTCCTCCAGGAATCTCTCCGAAGATTCGTCCAGAAAACTCTCTGAAGATTCCTCCAGAATTCTCTCCGAAGATTCCTCCGGAATTCCCTGCGGAGATTCCTCCGGAATTCCCTGCGGAGATTCCTCCGGAATTCCCTGCGGAGATTCCTCCGGAATTCCCTGCGGAGATTCCTCCGGAATTCCCTGCGGAGATTCCTCCGGAATTCCCTGCGGAGATTCCTCCGGAATTCCCTGCGGAGATTCCTCCGGAATTCCCTGCGGAGATTCCTCCGGAATTCCCTGCGGAGATTCCTCCGGAATTCCCTGCGGAGATTCCTCCGGAATTCCCTGCGGAGATTCCTCCGGAATTCCCTGCGGAGATTCCTCCGGAATTCCCTGCGGAGATTCCTCCGGAATTCCCTGCGGAGATTCCTCCGGAATTCCCTGCGGAGATTCCTCCGGAATTCCCTGCGGAGATTCCTCCGGAATTCCCTGCGGAGATTCCTCCGGAATTCCCTGCGGAGATTCCTCCGGAATTCCCTGCGGAGATTCCTCCGGAATTCCCTGCGGAGATTCCTCCGGAATTCCCTGCGGAGATTCCTCCGGAATTCCCTGCGGAGATTCCTCCGGAATTCCCTGCGGAGATTCCTCCGGAATTCCCTGCGGAGATTCCTCCGGAATTCCCTGCGGAGATTCCTCCGGAATTCCCTGCGGAGATTCCACCGGAATTCCCTGCGGAGATTCCACCGGAATTCCCTGCGGAGATTCCACCGGAATTCCCTGCGGAGATTCCACCGGAATTCCCTGCGGAGATTCCACCGGAATTCCCTGCGGAGATTCCTCCGGAATTCCCTGCGGAGATTCCTCCGGAATTCCCTGCGGAGATTCCTCCGGAATTCCCTGCGGTGATTCCTCCGGAATTCCCTGCGGAGATTCCTCCGGAATTCCAGGAATCTCTCCGAAGATTCCTCCAGGAATCTCTCCGAAGATTCCTCCAGGAATCTCTCCGAAGATTCCTCCAGGAATCTCTCCGAAGATTCCTCCAGGAATCTCTCCGAAGATTCCTCCAGGAATCTCTCCGAAGATTCCTCCAGGAATCTCTCCGAAGATTCCTCCAGGAATCTCTCCGAAGATTCCTCCAGGAATCTCTCCGAAGATTCCTCCAGGAATCTCCCCGAAGATTCCTCCAGGAATCTTTCCGAAGATTCCTCCAGGAATCTCTCCGAAGATTCCTCCAGGAATCTCTCCGAAGATTCCTCCAGGAATCTCTCCGAAGATTCCTCCAGGAATCTCTCCGAAGATTCCTCCAGGAATTTATCCGAAGATTCCTCCAGGAATCTCTCCGAAGATTCGTCCAGAAAACTCTCTGAATATTCCTCCAGAAATCTCTCCGAAGATTCCTCCGGAATTCCCTGCGGAGATTCCTCCGGAATTCCCTGCGGAGATTCCTCCGGAATTCCCTGCGGAGATTCCTCCGGAATTCCCTGCGGAGATTCCTCCGGAATTCCCTGCGGAGATTCCTCCGGAATTCCCTGCGGAGATTCCTCCGGAATTCCCTGCGGAGATTCCTCCGGAATTCCCTGCGGAGATTCCTCCGGAATTCCCTGCGGAGATTCCTCCGGAATTCCCTGCGGAGATTCCTCCGGAATTCCCTGCGGAGATTCCTCCGGAATTCCCTGCGGAGATTCCTCCGGAATTCCCTGCGGAGATTCCTCCAGAATTCCCTGCGGAGATTCCTCCGGAATTCCCTGCGGAGATTCCTCCGGAATTCCCTGCGGAGATTCCTCCGGAATTCCCTGCGGAGATTCCTCCGGAATTCCCTGCGGAGATTCCTCCGGAATTCCCTGCGGAGATTCCTCCGGAATTCCCTGCGGAGATTCCTCCGGAATTCCCTGCGGAGATTCCTCCGGAATTCCCTGCGGAGATTGCTCCGGAATTCCCTGCGGAGATTCCTCCGGAATTCCAGGAATCTCTCCGAAGATTCCTCCAGGAATCTCTCCGAAGATTCCTCCAGGAATCTCTCCGAAGATTCCTCCAGGAATCTCTCCGAAGATTCCTCCAGGAATCTCTCCGAAGATTCCTCCAGGAATCTCTCCGAAGATTCCTCCAGGAATCTCTCCGAAGATTCCTCCAGGAATCTCTCCGAAGATTCCTCCAGGAATCTCTCCGAAGATTCCTCCAGGAATCTCTCCGAAGATTCCTCCAGGAATCTCTCCGAAGATTCCTCCAGGAATCTCTCCGAAGATTCCTCCAGGAATCTCTCCAAAGATTCCTCCAGGAATCTCTCCGAAGATTCGTCCAGAAAACTCTCTGAAGATTCCTCCAGAAATCTCTCTGAAGATTCCTCCAGAAATCTCTCTGAAGATTCCTCTGGAATTCCCTGCGGAGATTCCTCCGGAATTCCCTGCGGAGATTCCTCCGGAATTCCCTGCGGAGATTCCTCCGGAATTCCCTGCGGAGATTCCTCCGGAATTCCCTGCGGAGATTCCTCCGGAATTCCCTGCGGAGATTCCTCCGGAATTCCCTGCGGAGATTCCTCCGGAATTCCCTGCGGAGATTCCTCCGGAATTCCCTGCGGAGATTCCTCCGGAATTCCCTGCGGAGATTCCTCCGGAATTCCCTGCGGAGATTCCTCCGGAATTCCCTGCGGAGATTCCTCCGGAATTCCCTGCGGAGATTCCTCCGGAATTCCCTGCGGAGATTCCTCCGGAATTCCCTGCGGAGATTCCTCCGGAATTCCCTGCGGAGATTCCTCCGGAATTCCCTGCGGAGATTCCTCCGGAATTCCCTGCGGAGATTCCTCCGGAATTCCCTGCGGAGATTCCTCCGGAATTCCCTGCGGAGATTCCTCCGGAATTCCCTGCGGAGATTCCTCCGGAATTCCCTGCGGAGATTCCTCCGGAATTCCCTGCGGAGATTCCTCCGGAATTCCCTGCGGAGATTCCTCCGGAATTCCCTGCGGAGATTCCTCCGGAATTCCCTGCGGAGATTCCTCCGGAATTCCCTGCGGAGATTCCTCCGGAATTCCCTGCGGAGATTCCTCCGGAATTCCCTGCGGAGATTCCTCCGGAATTCCCTGCGGAGATTCCTCCGGAATTCCCTGCGGAGATTCCTCCGGAATTCCCTGCGGAGATTCCTCCGGAATTCCCTGCGGAGATTCCTCCGGAATTCCCTGCGGAGATTCCTCCGGAATTCCCTGCGGAGATTCCTCCGGAATTCCCTGCGGAGATTCCTCCGGAATTCCCTGCGGAGATTCCTCCGGAATTCCCTGCGGAGATTCCTCCGGAATTCCCTGCGGAGATTCCTCCGGAATTCCCTGCGGAGATTCCTCCGGAATTCCCTGCGGAGATTCCTCCGGAATTCCCTGCGGAGATTCCTCCGGAATTCCCTGCGGAGATTCCTCCGGAATTCCCTGCGGAGATTCCTCCGGAATTCCCTGCGGAGATTCCTCCGGAATTCCCTGCGGAGATTCCTCCGGAATTCCCTGCGGAGATTCCTCCGGAATTCCCTGCGGAGATTCCTCCGGAATTCCCTGCGGAGATTCCTCCGGAATTCCCTGCGGAGATTCCTCCAGAATTCCCTGCGGAGATTCCTCCAGAATTCCCTGCGGAGATTCCTCCAGAATTCCCTGCGGAGATTCCTCCGGAATTCCCTGCGGAGATTCCTCCGGAATTCCCTGCGGAGATTCCTCCGGAATTCCCTGCGGAGATTCCTCCGGGAATTCCTCCCACAATTCCTCTCGCAATTCCTCCCGGAATCCCTCCGGAGATTCCTCCGGGAATCCCTCCTGGAATTCCTCCGGGAATTCCTCCCACAATTCCTCCGGGAATTCCTCCCACAATTCCTCCGGGAATTCCTCCCGCAATTCCTCCGGGAGTTCCTCCTGCAATTCCTCTGGGAATTCCTCTGGGAATTCCTCCAGGAATTCCTCCTGGAATTCCTCCTGGAATTCCTCCTGGAGTTCCTCGTGGAATTCCTCCTGGAATTCCTCCTGGAATTCCTCCTGGAATTTCTCCTGGAATTCTTCCTGGAATTTCTCCTGGAATTCCTCCTGGAATTCCTCCTGGAATTCCTCCTGGAATTCCTCCAGGAATTCCTCCTGAAATTCCTCCTGGAATTCCTCCTGGAATTCCTCCTGGAATTCCTCCTGGAATTCCTCCTGGAATTCCTCCTGGAATTCCTCCTGGAATTTCTCCTGGAATTCCTCCTGGAATTCCTCCTGGAATTCCTCCTGGAATTTCTCCTGGAATTCCTCCTGGAATTCCTCCTGGAATTTCTCCTGGAATTCTTCCTGGAATTTCTCCTGGAATTCCTCCTGGAATTCCTCCTGGAATTCCTCCTGGAATTCCTCCTGGAATTCCTCCTGGAATTCCTCCTGGAATTCCTCCTGGAATTCCTCCTGGAATTCCTCCTGGAATTCCTCCTGGAATTCCTCCTGGAATTCCTCCTGGAATTCCTCCTGGAATTCCTCCTGGAATTCCTCCTGGAATTTCTCCTGGAATTCCTCCTGGAATTCCTCCTGGAATTCCTCCTGGAATTTCTCCTGGAATTCCTCCTGGAATTCCTCCTGGAATTCCTCCTGGAATTCCTCCTGGAATTCCTCCTGGAATTCCTCCTGGAATTCCTCCTGGAATTCCTCCTGGAATTTCTCCTGGAATTCCTCCTGGAATACCTCCTGGAATACCTCCTGGAATTCCTCCTGGAATTCCTCCAGGAATTCCTCCGGAAATTCCTCCAGGAATTCCTCCGGAAATTCCTCCAGGAATTCCTCCGGAAATTCCTCCAGGAATTCCTCCGGAAATTCCTCCAGGAATTCCTCTGGAAATTCCTCCAGGAATTCCTCCGGAAATTCCTCCGGAAATTCCTCCAGGAATTCCTCCGGAAATTCCTCCAGGAATTCCTCCAGGAATTCCTCCGGAAATTCCTCCGGAAATTCCTCCAGGAATTCCTCCGGAAATTCCTCCAGGAATTCCTCCGGAAATTCCTCCAGGAATTCCTCCGGAAATTTCTCCAGGAATTCCTCCGGAAATTCCTCCAGGAATTCCTCCGGAAATTCCTCCAGGAATTCCTCCGGAAATTCCTCCAGGAATTCCTCCGGAAATTCCTCCAGGAGTTCCTCCGGAAATTCCTCCAGGAGTTCCTCCGGAAATTCCTCCAGGAGTTCCTCCGGAAATTCCTCCGGAAATTCCTCCAGGAATTCCTCCGGAAATTCCTCCAGGAATTCCTCCGGAAATTCCTCCAGGAATTCCTCCGGAAATTCCTCCAGGAATTCCTCCGGAAATTCCTCCAGGAATTCCTCCGGAAATTCCTCCAGGAGTTCCTCCGGAAATTCCTCCGGAAATTCCTCCAGGAATTCCTCCGGAAATTCCTCCAGGAATTCCTCTGGAAATTCCTCCAGGAATTCCTCCGGAAATTTCTCCGGAAATTCCTCCAGGAATTCCTCCGGAAATTCCTCCAGGAATTCCTCCAGGAATTCCTCCGGAAATTCCTCCAGGAATTCCTCCGGAAATTCCTCCAGGAATTCCTCCGGAAATTCCTCCAGGAATTCCTCCGGAAATTCCTCCAGGAATTCCTCCGGAAATTCCTCCAGGAATTCCTCCGGAAATTCCTCCAGGAATTCCTCCGGAAATTCCTCCAGGAATTCCTCCGGAAATTCCTCCAGGAATTCCTCCGGAAATTCCTCCAGGAGTTCATCCGGAAATTCCTCCAGGAGTTCCTCCGGAAATTCCTCCGGAAATTCCTCCAGGAATTCCTCCGGAAATTCCTCCAGGAATTCCTCCGGAAATTCCTCCAGGAATTCCTCCGGAAATTCCTCCAGGAGTTCCTCCGGAAATTCCTCCAGGAGTTCCTCCGGAAATTCCTCCGGAAATTCCTCCAGGAATTCCTCCGGAAATTCCTCCAGGAATTCCTCCAGGAATTCCTCCGGAAATTCCTCCAGGAATTCCTCCGGAAATTCCTCCAGGAATTCCTCCGGAAATTCCTCCAGGAATTCCTCCAGGAATTCGATTAAATGGGGCCACAATCTTGACACGTCTTCCCGGTCGGGATCCAAGCTTTTTCCGGTTCGGGCTCCGGGAGCGAGCTTGTTGAAGAAGTGTGGATTGGCCGCACACACAAACACATACCTCCCTCAACCGAAGTATTAAGAGTTCATTTTCGTTGGAAGCAAAACTCATCAGTGATTCCGGATTAATTTTCTCCTTTCAGATTCAATTTCCGGATCTGTTTCGTTTTCAGTTCTCCGGAGTTGGGCTGGGTCGGACTGAGCGAGGTACCCTCTGCGCTCAGCAACAGAGGGTAGCAGTTGGTTGATATGTGGAAGGGAATTGAAGCGTTTTTGAATATTTTCCATCGGTGTTCGTGTCGTGCTGCCCTGTCGTTTCCTTCGATGGTGATGGTGGGAGGGTAATAAAATAGTTACAATAAGCAAAGAACACCAGCGCACCGCCACCGTCGTTGAATGAGGGAGTGCTGCTGATCCAGGGAGCATGACACGAAACCGAAGGCATTTCCCGAGCTTATGATGTGCTCGATAAATAATAGATCAGCAGTTGGATTGAATGCTCCCCGCTTGCTCGCTCGCTGTTCATCCTGGTTGGCTCATCTTGGCGGAACCGGAACCGGTGCCCCATGCTTCAGACGGATATAAAACACGGGCAGAAAATTTATTCTTAGCTTTGAAGCCAACAGCCAACCAAACGACTCGGGAACAAAAGAACTTGAAGGTGCTCGCCTTTTGCAGCCCCATGCAGACAACATAAATTTTGGCTTGTGATGGAAGTTGGAGGTGCATGGGATTTTTTATACATATTTTCCTGGAAGGGTTACCGGAAAAGGCAGTCGAGTATGACTGAATCGGGAAGGACATCATGCAAGATTTAGTATGTGATGTCAGAAACGAAACATTCTGAGATGCTTTGGTAGAGTGCTTTCCGATTTCGGAGGCATCTGCCGGGAATGCATTCTTGAGCCGTGGTCGAACACTTTTATTGCTTTGAAACTGAGTTGCTTCTTGAGCACTTTTATGGAGAAATGATGGATTCAAACCGAAAATCCTTTAAAATCTTTAAGGAAAAAATTTCAGATAAAATTGTTTTGGTTCTTTCTATAAATTATAGAAAACAAAAAACTTCTTATGCTTTATAATGCCATCAAGTACTATTCCCAACAATTACCAAGCTAACCCGATTCAGTCATAAATCACCCGTCACATATTTTCACGGGTCTGTGATTGCACACCGATTGCGGTGGTCTCTTCATCAGCACGCGAAAGCATTCCCATAACCCTCGGAGTTTTTCCTTTGTTCTGCATGACTTCTGCAAAACACGCGGACGCACATTCCCCAAACTCAACATTCCACACTCGACGAAAACAACGCAAACAAAAAACACTTAAACCGGGGCGGCGACGCCAACACGACACCAAGTTTCGCATTACCAAGTTCCAAGATCGCACCACCGCATCGACCGCCCCAAAAGAACGAAATTCTTCATTTGCAACAACGCAACGGCAAACCCCAGTGCCAGAAGTAAATGTACTGTGAACAGAGGAATTTTCACATGAGCATGAAATTAATACACAAACATCCACACCTACCCACCACGTTGAGAAAACATTCCACCGCAGCGCCGCCGTCTTCCCGGGGGCGGTGCACCCTCGTGCAATTCCATAGGAATTATTTGACTACGGTTTCGTGTGACTCGGTGTCCTCCTTCTGCACCTTCTTCATGGTCGGTGTCCCCCCATTGCTTGGGAAATATACTTTTTGCACCTGCTCTCTGTTCTGTTCTCATTGCACCTCATTTCCACGATTCGTCTTTTCCGTCATCTCCTCCACCCGAATGGTGCAATAATTTCTGACGTTTGGTATAAGCCTTTTTCAGAAATGAGGGAATCACACTGAATCTACTTTTCCGTACATGATGTGCCTCTATGATATTGCCAGTTTGTTCAGCATTACGTTTGCAAATCTAACTTTTCAGTCCTGGGCACCCTTGGGGGCTGTCCATAAACCACGTGGTCATGGGGGGGGGGTTCGACCAATGACCATTTTGTATGGACAAATAAAAATTTTTGTATGGACCAATGACCAGGGGGGGGGGTTGAAAAGTCCCAAAAAATGACCACGTGGTTTATGGACAGCCCCTTGATGGTGCAGAGGCCCGAAGATCATTCAGTTCATCCTGGGCGATTGCCAGCCATCCATCGCCTTGACCTGTGGCCAGCTTTATTTTTTGTCGACTAGCTTGATTTCGTTGTTGAAGCTGCGCCGCCATCCATGAGCCTCTGGATCTGCCTCTGCTGCGATGTCCTGCTGCGTTCCAATGTAACGCTTGCTTGCAGATTTCGTTTCCGCCCCTGCGTAGAGTGTGGCCGACACACCTCCACTTTCGCTCCCGAATTTCTGTCGCTATCGGCTTTTGATGGCATCGACGATGGAGTTCCACGTTGGAGATCCAATTGTGAGGCCACCATGCACGAATTATACACCACAGGCATCTATTGATGAAGACCTGCTGCCATTGAGTGTTCTCCACTGATACACACCAGGTTTCACTGGCATAAAGAAGCACAGTTTTCTCGTTCTAGTTAAAAATTCGGATTTTGGTGTGTCACTCAATCTGATTGATTTTCCACACACTTCTTAAACTCGCAAAAACAGCTCTCGCATTCTTGATCCGTGCACCTATGTCGATATTGGTGCCGCCATCGGCCGCCATGTGGCTACCAAGATATTGGGAGCTTGCAACATTCTCCACTGCTTGCCCAGCAACCATGAAGCTGGAAGGGTTGACCGTGTTTACCTCTCAAAGGATGTGGACAACTTTTTTGTATAGTTTTACCTACAGCATTTGAACCAGTGGGTGGATTTCCAAAACCAAAATGGTTTTATCAAGGGGATTAGTTGTGTTGTCATATACACATATGGAGATTATGTTATGCTAGAACATTTTGGAGATGTAGTTGCAAATGTAGTGTACACCACTTGTTCTTCAAGTGCTTTATTACGAGTGTAGATCTGAAGGCCTTAACCACATAATACTGATAGGTGACCTCAGATATCTCTGATGCTCTGGAACCTTCTCTTCCATGGCTTGCACTATGTGTATGAATCTAATGGGCAAGCTCTGATGTGTGTGCACTTCTGTACATATACCATTTCAAATTCAAACCATATTTCTCAACTTCAGAATAGTTCGGATGATCCAGAATGCCTCTATGATGTGTATACAAGTATCATATGATTCAACTAATCTTCTATGACTACCAAAACGCACTATACCAAGTTTGAAATGCACCCGATGCGTTATTATAGGTGTTGATATAAAGTCCTTAACTCCAGAACGATTTGGATGGCCTAAGGTATCGCCATTGATGTGCAGTTAGTCTTTCATACTCTGATTTACATGTATAGATCTAATGAGATCAGTTCTGACATTCATACATTAGTTTGATATACTAATACAGGTAAAGGCCTTAAAATCAGAACTCCAGAGCTATTTTAAGTTGCCTAGAACATCATTGTATATTTCAAAGTAATTCATCAAGTTCAAATGATTTAAATCAGAAACACAACTATTTGTATTCAGTAGACAAAGTTCAAAACTTCTGGACGTTTTGGATAACCTGGAGATCCATGGTACAGCTGTAAAAGGACATCTAACAGCCCCAACCCAAACAAAGAATATTGAGCAATTTCCATTGAAATATATCACATGAACATAGAAATAAAACGCGGAATAGAGTGAAGAACAAGTGGTGTACACTACGTTTGCAGCTATATCTCCAAAATGTTCTAGCATAATATAATCTCCATATGTGCATATGATAACACAACTAATCCCCTTGATAAAAACATTTTGGTTTTGAAAATCCACCCACTGGGTTAAATGCTGTAGGTAAAACTATGCAAAAAAGTTGTCCACATCCTCTAACGGTTACATCCAACGATTTGGTCTTGTTGACGTTGATGGCGAGACCTGCCGCTGAGGAGTGTTTGGCAAGATCATCGAGCTTACTCTGCATATCAGAGCGCCGTTGAGCTAGGAGAGCAACGTCGTCAGCCAATTTAAAGTCATTTAGGTGCTCCATGGTGATGGGCTGCCACAGCAATCAACGATTTGGTTAGCGGTCAACCGCACCTACCAGAAACTCGGCGATTACGATGAGGAACAGTAGCGGGGATAGAACACTTCCTTGCCTCACTCCACCGACGACCCGGATAAGATCGGACAAGACACCGTTGTGCAGTACTCTGCACGAAAATGCCCTCTATTGTGCTTCAATGAGGCGGATGATTTTTTCAGGGAGACCCTTGCGCCTGAGGACTTCCCACATGTTTCCGTGTTTGGGACGGTCGAAAGCTTTTCCGTAATCAATGAACACCAGGTAGAGAGACTCTTGGAATTCTTTTATTTGCTCCAGAATGATACGGAGCGTGACAATATGGTCCACACAGGATCTTCCGGCACGGAATCCTGCTTGCTGCCGTCGGAGAGTTGCGTTAATCTTCTCCTGTATCCGGTTAAGGATCACTTTGCTGAGGACTTTGAGAACGATACACAGTCAGTAACATGATGCCCTGCTAAGTGTCGCATACAGTCAGGTCGCCCTTTTTGGGTACCTTTGCTAAGACGCCTTGCATCCAGTCGGCCGGAAATATCGCGGTTTCCCATATGTTGCAGAATAATTGATGCAGTAGTTGTGCGGATACTGCGGGATCAGCTTTGAGCATCTCAGCTGATATGCAATCGACCCCTGGGGCCCTGGTCGATTTCATGCTACGGATGGCTGTTTGTATCTCCTGCAGTGATGGAGTTTCGGTGTTGACACGGGTAATGCGTCGAACCCTTGGCGGATCATGCTGAGGTGTTGATGGCGTGACCGACTTTTGAAAAAGGTTTCCAAAGTGCTCGAAACAGCGTTTCAACTGGTCAGCTGGGTCGGTCAGTAGCTGTCCAGACGTGTCTTTCACGGGTATCGTAGCATTCATCTTAGTCCCACTAAGGCGACGTGAGACATCGTAGAGGAGACGAATGTCGCCGGTATTTGCGGATTTCTCGCCTTCGTCGGCTAGGGAGTCCACCCACGCTCTTTTGTCTCGTCTACATGAGCGTTTTACTTCCTTCTCGAGAGCCGAATAGCGCTGACGGGCTAGGGCTTTGGCTCCTCGTGTTTTTGCTCGCTCTATCGCGGCTTTGGCGTTCCTTCGTTCCTCTATCTTCCTCCAGGTATCAACTGTGATCCACTGCTGTGTTCGGGTGCGTAGCTCACCCAAATTATTCTCGCCGGTGACAATAAAGGCGTTCTTGATGGCGCTCCATTGATCTTCTACGCTTCCACCGTCTGGAATATTCGCAGCACGGTTCTCTAGCTCCTCGACGAAGGACTTTTTCGACGCCGCGTCTTCCAGTCGGCGTGTGTTGAACCGGCGCCCGATTTTCTCCTCCTGTCGATGAATGCCGGCAATGCGCTGCTGGATATCGCCGATTAGAAGATGATGATCGGACGAAATGCCGGCCCAAGTTTATTCCGCACATCAAGAGGGCTCTGTCTCCATTTTTGGCTGATGTAGTTGTGGTCGATTTGATTTTCCGTGACGCCATCACGGGAAACCCATGTCACTTTGTGCACTGATCGATGAGGAAAGAGCGATCCCCCAATCACCATGTCATTGTTGCCACAAAACTCTGCAAACAGCTCTCCGTTTTCGCTCATTTCTCCGAGACCATGGCGTCCCATGACGTGCTCATAGTCCGAGTTGTCGGAATCAACCTTCGCGTAGAAGTCGCCCATGAGGATCTTGACATCACCTTTCGGAATCTTGTCCACGACAGCATACAGTTGACTGTAAAAGTTTTCTTTGTCTTGCAATTCGGCAGCATCGGTTGGCGCGTAACATTGGATCATGGTAAGGTTTCGAACCCGTGTTCTGAATCTGGCTACAATTATCCTCTCATTAATAGGTTCCCACTTCATGAGCGCCGCGTGGGCGTGAGCGCTGAGCAGGAAACCAACTCCACGGTGGCGAGGAGCGTGTTCACCTCGTAGACCAGAATATAGCAGAATTTGACCCGACGCCAATATGTGTTCTCCAAAATTCGCCCAACGGACTTCGCTCAGTCCTAGGATCTCCAGCTTCATACGGCATGCCTCATTGGTTAGTTGTGCCAGTTTACCCTGCCAGTTTCCCGAAATCCTGTCCAACGCACTTCCTGCTGCGCTACAATGCTAAACCAGCCAGTGGTGCTTCAGAATAGCGGCTAGTACGCAGGTGCTCCCGATGAAGTTGAGGGATTAGCAGTTCCACGTACCGAGCTTCCAATCGCAAGTTCCTCTTGGTCACTGGGTTTGTCGCCAATTGTATCACAAACCCCACGGTTTACTGTCTGGATTGGCCCAGTTAGTTTGGCGAAGCAAACGTCCTTGTCAACACACGATCAAAATTTCTAACGAGTTTGGTTGTCTTGATCTTCTAAGGGGCTCATATCCCGGCTGATTCCATCTAGGAGGTAGAGATCAAAGTAGTATGGCAAGGGGCTGAAGGACCTTCCTTACAAGATTTTTGAATTGCGTTGCTAACCTTTACCATGCCATTGAAGAGGTGTTGATGTTAGAACAGCAAGGGAATGGGCAGTAGTACCTACAGGAAAATGCTTTGCTTGAGAAAACATCCATGGAGAAAAGGTGTCCCGTTGAAAAGTACGCTCTTTTTATGGCTGAAGCGAGCGAAGATCACAAAAACGAGTCAAGAGTGGCCGAGTAACAAGTAAGGACAAGGTCAATAAGAGGACTACGCAAGCATTATGACCAATGGAGATGGTCAGCCTTGTCCAGTTGAAAAGGAGAATCACGGAATACCACCGACATCGTTAGGCGTTAAAGTTTGCAAACTACTAGGCGCAGTACCAAAAAAGATTGTTTCGAATAAACAGGCCACAGAGATGTAAACTCCGACCAAGAAAACACATGTGGTGGTACCGGATTCGTTTTTCCAGATGCAGAAGATGGGCGAGTAACCAAACTCAAAGCTAGTTTTCGATCAACCCCGTCAAATTGACTACCCAACACTTGTTAGAGGGCTATCGGTACCTCAATAGGTTCAGCTGCAGCATCCACATCAGACAGTATGGACTTGGACACCGTATCACCATTTTGGTTCGATTCCGATGGAGTAACACCAAGCGTATCCGCAAAATCTGCCAGCGGTTCATCATGCTCCACCGCTTCCGGGGTTTCACCATTCCACGATTAATCCAAACCAGCTAAACGGTACGCAATCGTTCCAACCCGAGCCAGTTTCAGCAACAGTAGTTGGCCGCAAGACAGGTGGTCTCAAAGGAACTTCCGGTGAATACCTGACACCCGGTTGACTGGCCATCATTCGCGAGTAGCTACCGGAACTCGATAGCTGAACGTTTCCAAAGGATGCAGAGGTATTTCGGAGTCAGCACGTTCGTTGGAAGCTCTCCACAGAAATCTACTGCTGCCATTGTCCGTTTGGAGGCGCTGGTCAATTTTGGTATCACCGCTCAGATCCTGGTGGCGCAAATTAAAGCTGCAAACTAGCAGGTGTTATTATAGGGTATGTGTGCAATCAGTAATCTCAAGTTCCCATATTCATCCCATTCGAAAACAGACGATTACGGCACCGATTGATTCCGTCCTTTTTGTTTTCATGGGTGCTCAATTCTAACAAAAAATACAAAAATAAGAAACAAAACAAACAGCGCTTCAATTCTTTGTTTTTCGTAGGATGAAAATGGGAGCCACATGCTTAATAAGGGTATTATTACGATATTAACATGAATCCATCGTTACTGAACGAGCTGGTGAAGGCTAGCCACTATAGGATTGGACTGGGTATTTCATAAGCAGCCCACCGATTTTGTCGACCTGGATAACTTTAGCGAGTTTATGATGGCGATAACATTGTCGACTAGTGATGTCACAAGGAGGGAGAAGGCATATGTGAACACACCCTCTTCGGCCAATGAACGTAAGTTAGATGCTTTTGGATGTAAGCCATCTCAAAATCTATGACAAAAGTATGCGCAGTTTCAACGTCAACCAAATAATGGTAAAACTGAAAAGAATGGCAAATGATTTAAAAATGGAAAAATCTGCAGTGCTTGAATCCGAGTGAATATGAAAAGTACGACCAGTTATCAGCGCCAGCAACAACTAAGAAAGAACACACAAATGAAGCGAAGTAAATCCGAACCAACTACAACCGCTAGCTGTTCCTCATCGGTCGGTTGGATTGTGAAGCAAGCTGACTGGTGATCATTCTTGCTCACTTGTTGCAGCGAATGTGAAGATGTGGAAATCATTCGATGCATTTATTTGTTGCTCAAAACTTGTTAAAACAAGCATTTGTTGGTATGGAAATATTTTACGTGACTATACTACCGTTCTACGCCCGATTGTCCCATGTTATATCGAAATCCCATATAATGTGAGACAATTATGCGTAGAACGGCACTATAATGATCGATTTTATTTGAGTTTTTGTCATTTGCACTGTTATAATGCGATAACTCTCTGCGCCGCGGAGAAGATGAAGAAAGCCACCATGCTGCTAAATCATTGTTTCTCACTCTCAGTCATACTTTTGAATGCTCATGCTTCCACTTGCTTCTGAAGCATATAATCCAATGACGGCATATGGCTACCGGTCTGGGTTGAAAAGCGCTGGTCAAAAAGGAAAAAAAATGCATCGTTTGGAGAAAAACGCTTCATTTTTCAAGCACTGAATATTTCGGATGATCATATTGGCAGCTAGAATACTACCAAGAGTTTTTACGCACTTCTGAATTCTTTTGATCATAGCGCGGTCCAACGGCATTTGGTTAAACGGCTCTTTCGGCCAAATGGCATTCGATCAAATGTCCGGACACCAGTCTGCAAATCTCGGGTTCATCGAACGATACATTATTCGTATTAACCCTTCAGGACGCGCGCTGTTGTAAAAAGTGCAACACTACCAAAAAACCTCGCTCGTCGTATACAGCGCGAGCGCGGTGCAGTTTCGGTAGCTTGATGGCGCGCGTCCTGAAAGGTTAAACGTTGTTCACACTTCCCTGTGGAAGGCATAGCGCTTCCAACTCAAATTCTGCAGTATGGAGAACTTGTCAAACGGCACCCATACGTGGAAGGGCTTCCAATCCAGAACTACGAACAAGCAGTTCCGATAATTTTAATAGGCAGGGGTGACGTTAATATGTCTGTTCCTCTGAGAAGAACGGAACGAGAATCAATCTTAGCGAAGGCAAGACTAGCTAGGAACTGAAAGGAATTCATGATCCCTTTTTTCCCGAAGAGAGCATTATGTCATCATGAACGCAGGAACGAAACGAGATCATCGAACAAGAATGTTTTTAGAAACCACCGCAGTATTCTTGATTCCAGGCGATTTGGGTGACTGGTAGCACCTAAACCGAACTTTCGTTAATGGCGGCTGCAAAAGGAACTGCTACGGATGTGTTTATATGCACATTATCGGGTGGTTTCGCATTAACTGTGTTCATCGCATTCATTGCATTTGATCACTTTTTAATTCAACAAATGTCGTATAAGAGGGGTACCTATTAAGAAGTGTCATATTAAAACCTATTAATACATCAGATATCAGGTAACAGTAAATCGGCTCCAGAGGCACGTTCTCCTCCATTTTGGAAATTTGTGCCATCCCATGAACACGAGCCTATCCATCATTTACCTGACAGAGAAGGGAAGGAAAAAAAAGGACAGGAGAGGCAAGGGAATAGTATCGTCACACGCAAAAGGCACACACAATGGGCTCACATAGTGTTTTGAAAAGGACATTGTAATAACGCATAAGCGTACTGCAATGCATTCAAATAGCGCCCTGAAAAGGGCACTGGGATAACGCATAAAGCGTAAAGAGAGCCTATAGCTCTTTACCACAGCGGGTCAAGAGCAACAGAACGTCCTGAAGATTCAGGTTTCGGAAGTCAGTTTCACTTAATAAGTATTTTCCAAGTACTCGGAAACGCAGTTGCGCAAAAACTGGACAGTTACATATTAAATGATACAAAGTTCCATAATCGGATTCACAGCTATCACATGCAAATGAATCAGCTTGCTGAATATTCATCGTGTGATAGATGAGTCAATGCTTTGACCAGCATGCTGCAATTCTGCTTTGACAGATTTGGTAGATACTTTGCCACCCCTAGAGATGGTTCAATACAATACAATTTTGTCTGACGACATGACTCCAAACTATTCCAGTATTGTTTGTGCTGAGTGGCAGCCCAGGTGTCAATCTGAAGCTTTACCCAACATTTGGATACCGGAACAGCTGACTCAGGGCCACTGAAGTCATGTGATGCTCCAGTGCGAGCTAACTCATCAGCCAATTCATTTCCAGCGATGGAAGAATGGCCAGGTACTCACTCATACAAGATGAACAGCGTTTGCTGAATTCAACTCCTTGATTTGAGTTCGACAAGCGATAACTATCTTCGATCTAGAGTTGGCCGAAGCAAGTGCTTTAATAGCAGCCTGGCTATTTGAACAGAATTATATTCCTTTGCCCATTACGTGCTGCTGAAGTGCTGATTGCACTCCGCACATAAGAGCAAAGATTTCGGTCTGAAAAACCGGTGCAGTGTCCACCAAGTGAGTAAGGCTGATACAGCCTTAGCTCACTAGAATAAACACCAGCACCTGCTTGACCTTCGAGAAGGGAGCCATCAGTGTAACAAACAATGCCGTCTGAAATAGTTCTCTCCAGATATCCAGATGTCCAATCTTCCCAAGAAGGGAATTTCGTGGAAAATATCCTATACATATGGAAAATTACAAGCAATTGCAAGATGACTTGGAGCAAGGGCTACTTTGTCCCAATTCACCAAAGGTGCGGAGCAACGAGGTGTGTGTTGAACTGCGGTTCACAGGAGTTTCCTCTAGTAAATCGAGTACCCATAGGTGGTAAGTGCAAGAGAGAGCTTCTTGTTTGAGATGATTGTATAGTGGAGCAACGTCAAATAGAACTTCGAGCGCTGCCGTGGGAGTTGAAGAGAACGCTCCAGACATCGCCATTAAGCACATCCTTTGGAGATGACCTAATTTTGATTGGTCCGCTCTCATTTCGCCCTTTTTCCGCCACACACGACATCCATAAGCCAATATTGAACGAACTACAGTCGTGTATATCCATTTGATATACTTGGGTTTTATATCCCAAGTTGTACTAAAGGATCGCTGGCATTGTCCGAAGGCCATACAAGCTTTCTTGATTCTGAACTCAACATGAGGTGTCCAGGAATGCTTGGAATCAAGAATGACTCCAACGTACTTTGCCTGTTCAGTCACATTGATTTCAGAATCAAAGAGACGCAAAGGTAGAACACCATTACGGTTTCGCTTTTCCGTGAAAAGAACAATCGATGTTTTACTCGGATTTACCGAAATACCATATTGGCGACACCAACCCTCAACTACCTGAAGAGCGTTTTGCATCAGGTCGATAAGGATGTTGATGCACATACTGACTAACAATGTTGGGTAGTCGTCGGCAAAACCATAAGTAGGAAAACCACTATTATTGAGTTGCCTCAATAGCGTAAAAAGTGGTGACAAGACTCCCCATTGGGGGCATCCACAAACACTCAATTTCCTAATCGCCGCTTGACGCAATGTCGAGAAGAGATGTCGGATTTTGAGTGTATTATAATAGTTCAGCAGCAATGTTACATGGATTTTGAATTTGCCCATCATAGTAACCGTGTTCCTTGGTTTACGGAAAGAAAAATCATGTTATTTAAAGTATTTTAAGCTTCAAGAACGGTTGCTGACAGATATGATGGGAAAATGACGAAGTAGATTTCTACCCTATTAAAGACTGCCCCAGAAAGTATGGACGCACCTAGTCTTCAGTTGTCTGGACCTGATCGATGGTTCTTGTTTCGGGCTTCGTTTTAGCTGTTTCTGCTTACTATAGGATCTAAAATTCAAACGTTATTTGCCTCGATGGACATTGAAACTCGAAATGGTAACTTTTTTGGTCATACCCCGCTTTGTGTGAGTTAGAAGATTTTTTCTTGTGCTCAAATACCTTCATTATTTGTTTTTCCAAACGAGGGTTGGCAGGGTCTTTATTTTTTTACCCAATTTTTGCCTATGCTTAAACGTGTTATCCCCACCGTGGTTGCTGATTGCTGCTTGTACAATTTTCTAACTTACTCCCAACATATTTTGTTCATTTCCTAAGTGACCTTTCAAACTCTGTACATCATTTGTGCACATTTTTTCGAAGATGTTCCGTTGAAGGTTCATGTATTTTGAAACAAACTGTTGGAATCACAAAAACCGCTATACAAATGTTGAGAAAATAGGTTGACCAACAGGATGTAGCTTTCAAAAAGAATTAGTTATCAATAGTTTTGAAATGCCAGTATTTTCTTACTGCGTCCATACTTTCTGGACCGGTCTTTATGAGCGCATAGTCAGGAATGCAATATTTACATACGTTAGGCCAAATGTGTCATTAGGTCGAATGAATTCAAAGCCAAGGACGAGCAACCCAGTTTGATGATTTGATTAAGTTATATGCATATATCTCGAAATAACATCTTATTTATGCAAAAATCTCTGATGGAAAATCTAATGGTATTACGGTTCAAAATCATAGTTCAAATAATATTGGTATGTTGTAGGTGCGAGGTATGTCGCAGAAAGTCGAATTCTTGCAGAAGCTCGAAAAAACATTTCACCATCAGAAGGAATGAGCCTATGGACCCATTCGGCCTAACGACCTGATACCTGCTCGAAAATTGAAAAAATCACTAAACGTGCGGTTTACGATCTGTGTCATATTCTGTCCAAGCTGGTCGCAGGGGTGTATTGTCATAACAAATTCTGTTTGCTATATTGTCGTTATTGTGGTTAAAATTTGATTTTCTGAAAAAATGTAGCATTTGCAGCTTAAAATAAATACGTTTACGGACATTTGTGTTACCAAAGACATGCTAAACCTTTGATCATGCTCCCAGAAAAACGTCTACCCAGTGGCTGAGTTGGGCTTACCCAGAAATCAGAAAATCCTTTGTTTTCTTACTCAGTTTCAGCTAAAAGTGGGACAACCCATTGTCAATGAGTGGTCCCACTTTTAACGAAAACTGAGCAAAGAATTTTTCGATTTCTGAGTAAGACCAACTCAGTTACTGAGTTGAAATATTTCTCGGTGTGTTCTGATTTGGAAATATTTTACCTCGTTCACTCTTTTTGGAGCCTCAAACTGTAACACAAACCCTCTCCCGACCAAACCGTCTTCAGGTTTTACGACCCGATCCTAGAGCTCAGCCTTTTCAGTTCCACCCGACCGTTTCACACCAGCTGTATGTATTAGTTTTGCGTTTAGTTTCTTCCGCCCTTCTTCGGTTTCACCAATAATCGCTGACAATCTCACTTCCTGCCTCTTTTGGTCCACCTAGTTTAATGATTCTTCCGCAACGGCCCACTCTCCTAGATATCTGGTTGTAAGACCCCGTACAATCTCGGCGGACGAAATCTCATCTGTTCCTTTGGCGTAGGATAGTTTGCTGCTTTGTTGGTTGGAATTCTCCTAGGTATTGTGTGAATGCTGCAAAAGATGATATCAATTTTTATGGCTTCTAGGTTCCCGCCTCTTCTCAATCGATTTGTATTGCGATTTTCGTTATCTGGAGCGGAACATCAGAGCGTGAGTCACTTCCTTCTTGTACCAAAGAGATCATTGACTTTTTTGTAGGCTGAGTGTAACGTGCATTGTATATTCTGTGCAAAATCAAGTCAACGATATTTTGTTTCAATGAATACCTCTAGATTTTTCTCCATTAAACGGTATAAATTCAATGAGTAGGTTAAAATACTTAACAAAAGCTGTATATTCAAACTTCCATCAAGACGTCAAGTTGCCATTGAATCGCATTCATCACCATCGACTTGGGGAAACGCAAACCGGCAGGGCACGTGTTAATACCCCTTTGCGAGCAATCGAATGCGTGCCCAAGCAATAAAACAGTCTCCTGTCGCAGTCGAAAGCCCTTCCGATCCGTCGTGCGCGCTGAGTGGTGGCCCGATACGGCTGCAGTGTGTGTGACAGGTTAGCGTGCAAAATAAATGCAGCCTTTCGATCCCGCGTCGTCGTCGTCGTCCCCAACATTGCAGCAGCTGTGAAGGGGCTTATCAATCCACGAGGTCATTACAAATGCAAACATGGCGTTTCACTTTACATACACACACACCCCTTTGTTTGAACTGCTGCTGGCTGGAGCCAGGAGTTGGGGGCACAACTTCGAAGGTCAGTTCTATGTTTCGTGTGCGTGCCGGACCGGCCAGTCAACCGGGCCCGCCGCAGACCCAAGATAGCAATCTCTGCGCCCCCCTCGAGGGAAGGAAGTAACTGTACAGCACATACTGACACACACACGTTCAGACATAACCAGGCATGCACCAACAGCCGTCACCGTGTCACGGAAAGGCTCACTTTGCCCAAGCTGCAAAGCCTTCTTGGATCTCATTACACGTGACGGCGGCGGCGGTGGCCGCGACATGGCAGCAATGACTGCTGCGACCGTCGCGTCGACACGGCAATCGCATGCGTAACTTTACTAAAGTACCTGCTAATGCACCTCTAACGACATTACACCGCAGCAGGCCATGTCGCCGGGTTTCCCTTAATGCCTTTATTTAGCATACATGATGAATGGAGGCAATCACGTCATTAGCTTATGACACGATTTATGGGCTCCGCTGCTGCTACACATACCTACCGGGCGGTGTGGTCCTGTGTGATCCTGTGTTTGTGTACCTTCCGTCTGTAGAGAGTGCGAGGGTCGTGTTCAAGTCCCAGCTTTTATTTTGATAAGAGCAACCAGAGAGGCGTGTCGCATTGTTTCGTTTTTTGCCCGTTACCCCATGTGCCGTAGCCTGCGTTACACCTTTGAGGGGGAGTTTGGGGCGAATCGTCGGTTTCAAACCTTGACAGAAAATCGAGAACTATTAAGACTCGCGAACTAAGAAGACAAAAAGACCCAGAAGTTCCAGGAGACCCAGAAGACTCAGAAGACCCAGAAGGCTCAGAAGGCACAGAAGACTCAGAAGACTCAGAGGATTCAGAGGACCCCGCAGATCCAGTCGACCCAGAAGACCCAGAAGACCCAGAAGACCCAGAAGACCCAGAAGACCCAGAAGACCCAGAAGACCCAGAAGACCCAGAAGACCCAGAAGACCCAGAAGACCCAGAAGACCCAGAAGACCCAGAAGACCCAGAAGACCCAGAAGACCCAGAAGACCCAGAAGACCCAGAAGACCCAGAAGACCCAGAAGACCCAGAAGACCCAGAAGACCCAGAAGACCCAGAAGACCCAGAAGACCCAGAAGACCCAGAAGACCCAGAAGACCCAGAAGACCCAGAAGACCCAGAAGACCCAGAAGACCCAGAAGACCCAGAAGACCCAGAAGACCCAGAAGATCCAGAAGACCCACAAGACCCAGAAGACCCAGAAGACCCAGAAGATTCATAAGACCCAGAAGATCCAGAAGACCAAGAAGATTCAGAAGACTCAGGAGACTTAGAAGATTCAGAAACCCCAAAACATCTAGATGATTCAGAAGACCCAGAAGACCCAAAAGAACTAGACTCAGGAAAACTCAGAAAAAAGAAGATTCAGAACACTCAGAAGATTCATTCAGATGATCTATAAGACCCAAAGATTTATAAAACCCAGAAGACCCAGGGAAC
The DNA here is from genome assembly GCF_035046485.1 of Aedes albopictus. Classification (NCBI taxonomy): domain Eukaryota; kingdom Metazoa; phylum Arthropoda; class Insecta; order Diptera; family Culicidae; genus Aedes; species Aedes albopictus. The sequence continues at coordinate 328,576,207 of NC_085136.1, read as the reverse complement.
ACAGGAGACGCAGAAGATTCAGAAAACCCAGAAATCCCAAAAGACCCAGAAAGCCGAGAAGATCCTGAAGAACCAGAAGACCCAAAAGAAACAAAAACTCAAGAGACTTAGAAGATTCAGAAGACTCAGACGACTCACAAGACCTAGAAGATCCAGCAGACTCAGAAGACCCAGAAAACCCAGAAGACCCAGAGACCCAGAAGATTCAGAAGACCTAGAGGACACAGAGTACTTAGAAGAATCAGATAATTCAGAAAATCCACCAGATACAGAAGACCCAGAAGACACAGAAGATCCAAAGGACTCAGAAGACTCGGCAGACTCAGAAGAACCAGCAGACCCAGAAGACCCTGAGGACCCAGAAGACCCAGAGACCCAGAAGACCCAGAAGACCCAGACGACCTAGAGGACACAGAATACTTAGGAGAATCAGATGATTCAGAAGATGCAGCAGATACAAAAGACCCAGAAGATTAAAAAAAACCCACAAGAAATAAAGGACCCAGAAGACTCAAGAGACGCAGGAGACTCAGAAGATTCAGAAACCCAGAAGATCCAAAAGACATCCAAGAAGATGTCGAAGACCCCGAAGCCCCAGAAGACCCAGAAGACCCTGGAGACGTAGAAAACTCAGGAAACTCAGAAGTTTCAGAAGACCCAGCAATCCCAAAAGACCCAGAAGACCAAGAACAACAAAAATTCCCAGATGTTCCAGAATATCAAGACACTTATAAAATCCAAATGATACAGTGGATCAAGAAGATTTGAAGATCCAGTAGATCCAGAAGACCAAAAGGACTCAGACTACTCAGATGACCCAGAAGATCCAAAAGATCCATGAGAACCAAAAGACCCAGAAGACCTAGAATACCCAGCAGATCCAGAATGCCCAGAAGTTGCGGACAAAGACCTAGAAGACCCAGAAGACGTTTCAGAAGATTCTTAAGACCCGGATAAACCAGAAGACCCAGAAGGCACAGACGACTCAGAGACTCAAAAAATTCAGAATACCCAGCAGACCCAGAGGGCCCAGAAGATGAAGAAGACCTTGATTACCCAGGAAACTAATAAAATACAGAAAACCCAGAAGAACCAGATAACCTAGGAGACCCAGAAGATACAAAATACTTAGAAGACCAAGATAATGCTGAAGAACCATTAACCTTCTCTTCTTGCCACCTTGACTAGACCCAGACGTTCCAGCAGACCTAGAATATCCAGATTACCCAAAATACCCAGAACGCCCAGAAAACTCGAAAGAACCAGAATATTCAAAAACCCCAGAATATCAGAATGATCCAAAAGATCCAGAAGACCCAGAAGACCCAGAAGACCCAGAAGACCCAGAAGACCCAGAAGACCCAGAAGATCCAGAAGTCCCAGAAAACCCAGGTGACCGAGAAGACCAGAACAGCAAAAGACCAGAAGATCAGATCTTCTGGGTCTTCTGGGTCTTTTATGTCTTCTGGATCTACATACTGGGTTTTTTAATCTTCTGGTACTTCTGAGTCGTTTGGGGTTGCTGAGACTTCTGAATCTTCTGGATCTATGGGGTCTTCTAGGTATTTTGAATCATCCTGATATTCTGGGGTTTTAGAATCTTCTGTTTTTTTCGAGTTTTCTAGGCGTTTTGGGTATTTTGGGTAATCTGAGTCTTCTAGGTCTGCTGGGACGTCTGGGTCTAGTCAAGATGGCAAGAAGAGAAGGTTAATGGTTCTTCAGCATTATCTTGGTCTTCTTGGTCTTCTACGTATTTTCTATCTGCTGGGTCTCGTAGGTTATATGGTTCTTCTGGGTTTTCTGTATTTTTTTCAGTTTTCTGGGTAATCAAGGTCTTCTTAATCTTCTGGCCCTCTGGGTCTGCTGGGTCTTCTGAATCTTCTGAGTCTCTTGAGTCGTCTTTGCTTTCTGGGTCTTCTGGTTTATCAGGGTCTTAAGATTCTTCAGAATCGTCTTCTAGGTCTTCCAGGTATTTGTCCGCAACTTCTGGGTATTTTGGATCTTCTGGGTCTTCTAGATCTTCTGGGTTCCTGGGTCTTTTGGTTCTCATGAATCTTTTGGATCTTCTGGGTCTTCTGAGTAGTCTGAGTCCTTTTGGTTTTCTGGATCTACTGGGTCTTGGAATCTTCTAGATCCACTGGATCATTGAGATTTTATGAGTCTTCTGGGTCTTCTGGGTTTTTTTGAGACTTTTTAGTCTTCTTGGTCTTATGGGTCTTTTGAGATTTCTAGGTCTTCTGAATCTTCTGAGTCTCCTGAGTTTCCTATGTCTCCTGAGTATTCTCAGCCTTCTGGATCTACTGGGTCTTACGCATCTTCATGGATGGCTTCTGGATCTTCTGAATCTTCTAAGTCTCCTGTATCTTCTCGGTCCATTGTGTCTTCGGGGTCTTCTGAGTCTTCTGGGTCTTCTAGGTCTTCTTGGTCTTCTGGGTCTTCTGGGTTTTCAGGGTCTTCTGGGTATTCTGAGTCCTCTGGGTCCTTTGCGTTGTCTGGGACTTTGAGGTTTTCCGAGTCTTCGCTTCGTCTTAATGGGTCCAAACAGCCATCCTACCCCTAGTTCCCGCTCATCATGATTTGCATAAATGCCATTCTCCCTGTTTTTCTTTGTACCCGACCAACAACCACAACTTGTCCACTGACGTCGTCCACCCGCGCTCTCCCCACCAAGGTAAAGATATTTTCAATTTCTCCTCGTCGTTTGATTGATATGATTTGAACGTTGTGTATTATTCAAGGAACTCTCCCTCCTGCCATCCGTGCACCGTGTAACCAAGATCCGGTGAATACTTCATGCACCCCTTCCACGGTCGTCCTCCCTGCGATGAGTTACGACGACTGGCTGGCGAGGTTTCCACACCAACCGCATTCCTTATGGGTGCTGCTGCTGGTTGCTGCTTGGTATCTTGTTTCTTCTATTGAATCCTTTCAACGCGCCTCAGTTCGTCCACGGCGTCTTCACTCGGTTGGTATGGAGCGCCTTCCAGGAAAAAAAAGAGGGAATGATAAATACACGACCCGACGTTGTTAGTCAGGCAGACAGTTAGTTAGACCACGCCGCCACACACCGTGTTGGTTGCCTTATTGTTGCTGCTGGTTCAACAGGTATGTTAGGCAGCTACCCCCGAAAATAACTTCCCCCGAAAAAAGAAGGAAAATATGCACAATCACAAACGAATACCTACACGTTGTTGGTTTCCGCATGCCGCCGGTTGTACCTGTTTCGGTTATGTGGCCGCACGGTTATTGAAGTCTTTTGCATTCCTTGGAGGGGTTGAAAGGACGAATACCTGCATGCAGTGTGTTTTCACTAGGAAGCAACATTTATATTCTGCCGCCCACCACAATTTTGGAGGAAATGTTGATGGTCTGCATCGGCTGGATGCATACATCTTCTTGAATTGTTTTTTGTTGCAAAAAGAAACACAGGATTTACCGACTGACTGTTGCGCTTAGATTTTTTTATTGTTTCAGACGAAGGAGTTATTTGGTTAAATTACACGCCAAACTGATTTGTGTTTATTCGGTTTGGCTGGTTTTTGCATACTGGACATTTCGTTATGTATTCTTGTACTACATTTCAAATAAAACTGAAATAGTCGTGTAATCTGCATGTACTGGAGCTTCTGGTTTATCCGGGTCTTCCGGATCTTCTGGATCTTTTGGGTATTCTGGGTCTCTGGATCTTATGGATCTCCGGTACTCTGGGTCTTCTGGGTCTTCTGGGCTTTCTGGGTCTTTTGGGTAATCTGGGTCATCTGAGTCTTCTGGGTCTTCTGGGTCTTCTGGGTCTTCTAGGTCATCTAGGTCTTTTGGCTCTTATGGGTCATCTGAGTCTTCTGGGTCTTCTGGGTCTTCTGGGTCTTCTGGGTCTTCTGGGTATTCTAGGTCTTCTGGGTCTTCTGGGTCTCCTGGGTCTTCTGGGTCTTTTGGGTCTTCTGGGCCTCCAGGATCTTCTGGGTCTTCTAGGTTATCTGGATCTTATGGGTCATCTGAGTCTTCTGGGTCTTCTGGGCCTTCTTGGACTTCTGAGTCTTTTGAGTTTCCTTGGTCTTCTGGGTCATCTGGTTCATCTAGATCTTCTGGATCTTCTGGGTCACACTAGATTAGTTAATCAAAAACATATATGAATAAATAGATGATAGTTGAACATATTACAAAGGAACGATATCCGGTAAAGGTTTCCATTGCTTCACAGGTGTTTCAATTGAATCAACCGATGCTGCCACCACTCAACCAAACAGAATCATGTCACCATGTTTTTGATTTACGACCACCGTATGAACCCGGAGGAAATTGGTTTGACATCATCTAGCGCTCACTCACCGCCAAATTCACCACCTCGCCAATTTCCGTTTCCGGCGGCCCAGTATCGAAGCCCTTGGAGAATCCTTCCGTCGCGTCACCTTGGCGGCTTGAGTATCATCTTCTTGCTTCACCGAGCACACCGAGCTGGCGGCGGCACCATAAATAACGCTAATAAGAAACAAATGAACTCGAAATGACACACACCTTCGCTTCGATGGACCAAGGAATAAATCAACACGGCCGTCTGCCCTCTACCAATCTCCCTGCAACCCATGACCTGATTCGACTCCCCGCCGTCATAATTGCCCCCAAAATCCCAAACACCGAAAGCCGGTGTACTGAATTTTAATTTCACTGCCACTCTCCAAATGGCGGCGCAATATCATTCAGTCAGGAGGACGGCCGGATGCCTCACGGAGTGGCTTTGTATGTCGTGCCCGCGCGGATGATGCTCTTCGCGAGCACTAGCGCTTAGATATGTACAGTCAAATTTGCCCTATTTTATGATCGCGCATTTTTCACGGGGTTGCTGTAATTTGGGAGCGACCCGTTCCGTTGCTGGTTGTGAGTCCTGCGGGATTTGTCCATTTTCTATTCATCATCACACCATCATGGCACGCCAAGCTATGGCCGACCGAGCAAATCCAGCGACCGGTGGATCCAGTGATTCCCAAACTCTATTGTTGGAGGAGTTCGAAGGTTTTTAAGGAGTGAAAGCAAAGTTTGAAGACCCAGAAGACCCAGAAGACCCAGAAGACCCAGAAGATCCAGAAGACCCAGAAGACCCAGAAGACCCAGAAGACCCAAAAGACCCAGAAGACCCAGAAGACCCAGAAGACCCAGAAGACCCAGAAGACCCAGAAGACCCAGAAGACCCAGAAGACCCAGAAGACCCAGAAGACCCAGAAGACCCAGAAGACCCAGAAGACCCAGAAGACCCAGAAGACCCAGAAGACCCAGAAGACCCAGAAGACCCAGAAGACCCAGAAGACCCAGAAGACCCAGAAGACCCAGAAGACCCAGAAGACCCAGAAGACCCAGAAGACCCAGAAGACCCAGAAGACCCAGAAGACCCAGAAGACCCAGAAGACCCAGAAGACCCAGAAGACCCAGAAGACCCAGAAGACCCAGAAGACCCAGAAGACCCAGAAGACCCAGAAGACCCAGAAGACCCAGAAGACCCAGAAGACCCAGAAGACCCAGAAGACCCAGAAGACCCAGAAGACCCAGAAGACCCAGAAGACCCAGAAGACCCAGAAGACCCAGAAGACCCAGAAGACCCAGAAGATCCAGAAGACCCAGAAGACCCAGAAGACCCAGAAGACCCAGGAGACCCAGAAGACCCAGGAGACCCAGAAGACCCAGAAGTAATACTTGGTTTAAACTGTGGTATAGAGCACAACAAGTTGTCAGTTCAATTAATTGGGAACTACAGAAACTGTGGGCATCGGATCGGTGGCAGCAGCTACTGTTAGGGATTCAACTAGGCAAAACACCATCGCACCTCAAATTATATAGAAACGAATGGCACCAAGCTCCCGGCATTGTTTTCTGGTGGGTGGAACATAGGAAAAAGAGTAACGCCAGCGCGAACGCCGAAACTCTCAGGAGTGACGCTATGGTCCCATAAATCATGAAAACGAATGCCAGACGCTGCAGCAAAAGCATAAATAAAAAGCATAATTTGGACCGTCGGTCGTCGTTGTCGTTGCTGTGTGCCTGCCTCACTGTGAACAACAACGGAACCGGTTGGTATCACCGTGGTTTGCGGAGCTGGGACTGAGGAGCGTCATGTGATGGATCAACGAAATGAATTTTGAGCAAAAGCAGGCGGAGCCGAGGCAAACTTACATCCTGATCTAGTTACCACCGCATCTAATATGCATCTGGATGCATTGCAAGAAGTGTGAAGTACGTCTTTCTGTGAGCTTGTGCTGTGAAGGCTTGAGTTTCTACTTTCCTACAACCTAGTCGAGGATCTTTGAAGTTTAAATAAAGTATGAGATTTATCCAGGAGTCCTTTCTGGGATTCTTTCGGATACTCCTTATAGGATCCCAGAAGGAACCCATGGCCCTGGGGAAACTTCTAGAGGAATATCAGAAAGCACCACTGGAGGAATCTCGGAAGAAATTCCTGCAGCACCTTCGGAAACAATTCCTGAAGGATTTACGGAGTTCCTAGCGGCCTTCCGGAAGGTATTTTTAGGACAAAATCCCGCATAGAATTCCAGGAGAATTTCAGAGGGAACTCTTGGGACAATCCCAGACGGAATCCTTTTAGAAATATATAAAGGTTGTTTTAACCCGGAAGCGGTCGCGTCGTGTACTGAGTACACGCACCATGAAATATGCACGCATGTGGTACACAGCGTGAGCGCGGCATCGCTGTAGGTAGTCAAAGACGCGACTGCTCGAGGGTTAACTGTATAAAATTACAGAAAGAACTTCTGAAGGAGTTCTGAACATCTCAGAAAGAGATTCCTGAGGAGACTATTCCCGGAGGTATCCCAGCATAAATTCCTGAGGAATCCATGATGGAATCTCTCTAGAAATCTCCGAAGAAACTTCTGAAAGAACTCAAGAAGGAATCTCTTAAGGAATTCTTTTAAACCCTTGGAAGAACCGTTGAAAGAGCTCCCTGGAGAATCCCAGGAGGAACTCCTGAAGCAATCCCATGAACAATTCCTGGGTGAATATCACAAAAAGTATTGGATAAATTCCGGAAAGATTTCCTGGTCGAGGATTCCTTCTGTGTTTTTTTTTTCAGCATTCCTCCAGAAGTTTGTAACCATTCGTTGAGTTTGCTTAAGAGGTTTGCAAAACTCGGTGGCTTTTACGCCACTCTCGCGAATGAGAGACCACCGGTTCATTTCAAAGTTTTCCCGACTATTTTGACGACTCTTATCTCACGGGCATCGTCGAACGGCCGCTAGCTTAACTAAAAACTCCAAAATCTAATAAACGAAACAAATCAATAACAGAAATTTACACAAAAAGAGATAAAGAACAGAATAAACAACAACAAGTGAACATTTAGGAGTCACTGAAGTGAATTTATTTGAATAAATTTAGCAAACAAAAAATTAACAATTGAATCACGAAAAAATAACAAATGAATTCATTTTAGTCTATATTCTTTTTCACAAAAAAATGCTCGTCAAGTGTGTGTGTGTGTGTGTGTGTGTGTGTGTGTGTGTGTGTGTGTGTGTGTGTGTGTGTGTGTGTGTGTGTGTGTGTGTGTGTGTGTGTGTGTGTGTGTGTGTGTGTGTGTGTGTGTGTGTGTGTGTGTGTGTGTGTGTGTGTGTGTGTGTGTGTGTGTGTGTGTGTGTGTGTGTGTTTTATCATGGCCATGAACTCAAAAATGACGTACCTGCGCAGGTTTTGTTGGTGCTCGAAGCTTGCTCTTGGCCACTCGTCGACGTCGGTGGGCTCTTCCAAATATTCGCCGGATTTACGATGCGGAGGGGGCGTCGGCTGTCCGGTACTCTGACCGTTCGTACGCCAATCGTACGCGAGTAGGCCGGAAATGGTCCCTTCACTCCGTTTGTTGGCGGGCGAGGAAGAGCACCAGTGGAGCACGGAAAAATGGCTTAAAGCCCGAAGTAAAAAGCGTCTTTTGGACGCTAGGGTCCAAGACGAACACAAAATTAAAATAACATACATTAAAACGAATTCAATTTTAATAATTACCTTTTAGTCAACAAATTCACGCTCATGGAACAGAGTGTCTGCCCCTGGCGACAAAATCCAAAATATAGTTTACTAATCAACGAAAACAAAGACAATTTACATTAAATTCACTTCAAACAACACTTATTTACTAAATTACATTACACTCAAACCTCCATTTAGGTAGGATCCATTTAGGTAAAATCTATTTAGGTCCCTCCATTTAGGTAACGGATGGAATTTGATTGTGTTCAGATCAGTTGGAGTACTTAAGATTAGGTGTAAGATTGGTTTATGGGAAAGAAGTAGTGAGTGGTGTTAGGTGGTGGGTATGGGGGGAGGGGGATGCAATGTTGCCCCCTAAACTCCCCCCTCCCTTCCATGCAGTGTTGAAAAGTGTCAGTATCCAGCGTCATTTCCAGCTGAAATTGAGATAATCAACCATCCTTCCATCATTCAATTGATATCAGCTCCAGCATTGATGACGTCAAACCCGACATCAACCTATCATTCACCTGTTTTTATTTTGGCCACCAAACCCAACATAGACCCAACAGTTGTTCGATGTTGGTCCAACAATGGCCCAACATACGATAAAAATTGATCCGACTTTGACCCGACATTCAATATTTTTTCAGTCTGGCGGAATTTTGCAGGGTTTTTCGCAAGGTTTTTTGCAAGGTTTTTTGTGTTTCGTGCCCAGCTAGTTATTTGAATGACAATTCTGATCTAAGACCCTCCAAAACCCCTGAAAACGCCCCTGAAGCCCCTCCCCTCCTGAAACCCACCCCCTCCTGAAACTCCTTGAAAGCCATCTGAATCTCCGCATGATCTCCTTTAAATCTCCTATTAACTCTCCCTTGTTGAACTTCTTTGCAACCTTGTAATCCATTTAGGTAATAAACTGAATCCATTTAGGTAATGAATCCATTTAGGTAAAAATTCTATTTAGGCAGTCCCGACTCATTACCTAAATGGAGGTTTTGGTGTATTACGGAACACAACACACCTTTACAAACTACAAAAGTGGCAGAAGGTCGCCAAAGCTCACTTCTGTTCAACAGCCGACTAAAACTGAAAGTGATGGAGCCAGTCGAAATATCTAGTCAAGTAAATTTCCTGCTATTGAAGCAGTCGTCTATTCAATCTACAAACTATTATATACAAGTGCGCCAAATTCAAATCGCACAGGGCCGTAAAAACTATGTTGCGCCATCGAAAAAAACCCTATAAGATACGTTACATGAATCGTTATTAGCTTAGCCTAGACACAAACCTTATATGAAACGGATAATCTATACTAAATGAAACGGTTCAAACTCAAAGTCAAATTCAACGAATCTAAGTCAAATGAGACTTTACTTAAAAAGATAAAAACGTCAAAAGCTACAAATTAACTAAAATAATAATGAAAACCAATAATGAATTATAATAAAAAACAAATTCTAAAAAACAAAATCGAAATATTCAAAAATATAACAACTTAATCTAATTGAATTCGAACTTTATTTTACTTAAATAGAACAAAAACGTCAAAACGTTACAAGTTCTCTTAGTATTTTTTTCAGAAGTTGATGAAATATTTTAAGATTTCTGAAGGAATTCTTTCTAAAATTTCTCCAGAAACTTCTTATAGTGTTCTTCTAGAAGTACCTGCTACGATCCCTCTAAGATTTACTTCCGGTGAGCCTTCAGGAATTCCACAAATTTTCTAGTAATTATTTCTTAGGATCCTCCAGTAGTTCCTTCTGCAAATCCTCTAGAGGTTTCCACTAGGAGTTCGTTCTAGGTTTCTCTAAGAAATTCCATCTAAGATTTTTCAAAGAGTTCCTTCCAAGAATCCTCCATTTGAGGTCTCTGGCTTCTCAAATTGCTCCAGGAGCTCTTTCTGTGATTCTTCCAGATGTTCCTTTAAGGTTTCTTCCCGGAGTTTCTTCTAGGATATCTGTAGGATTTTTTGATGAACCAGAAGTACTTTCTGGGATTCCTTCTGGGACTCCTCAAGAAGTTCTATTTCTTTCTCCTGAAATTCCTTGAGGAGCAGAAAAAATCTAAGAAAGATTTTTTCTGAAGTTCTTTCTAGGCATTAGTAGGAGAAAACCTAGCCAGAGTTCCAGGGGGAATCTCGTAACAAATTTCTACAGGAACGAACTCCTGGAGGAATCTCATAAAAAAAAATCTGAAAGGAATCCCATGAGCAATCCTGGAGCTCCCGGAAGAATCTCAGAAAGCATACTTGAAAAAAAATCCGGAAAATCTCTGGAGAAACCCCCGGAGGAATCACGGAAGAAATCTTGTAAGGAATCTTAGTAGAAACACTTTGAAGAATGTCAGAAATATCTTCCTGATGGGTCCCTGAAGGAATCCCAAGATCTTCAGGAGAAATCTCAAAAGGAAGTTCTGCATAAATCTCGGAAAAAAATTCCTTAAGGAATCACGGAACTTCAATCACACTACACAAGGACACAAAAGAAAATTTTCTAAGTCCGAACCGTACACAACAAGGCTACAAAACGACAAAGACTTAAAAAATTTACCTCAGCAACCGCGGCATGCAGTGCCTCCAGGAGCAACGCTAGAAATTCCTGTAGGAATTCTTTCAGGATTTACAAGAACTTTGCTGTATTTCCTTGAATAATTGCAGAATGAAATCCTACTGCAGTTTTTCCAAGTACTCTTTAGAATGCATTCCTGTCCATGACCTTATTTTTACAATTTTTTTTTTCAGAGATTTCCTTAGTTGATCTTCGAAATTTTCCTTAGTTCATCTCCGGGTTTTTTTTTCAAGAAATTTCTCAAAAAAAATTTGGAATCCCTGGAATTCCTTCTCTTATTCTTAAGCAAATTCCTTTAAGGATTGCCACAGAAGTTAATGTATGTGTTCCTTCATGTATTACTTCAAATATTTCTGAAGAAATTGTTCCAGGAGTTTTACATTGGAATTTCTACAGCAACCTTCTAGATTTTTTTTTCGAGAAATTGTTCAGTAGGTTCTTTAAAAAATTTCTCTTATGTTTTCCTTTGGAAATTCAGACATTTTCTAAGAAGTTCTATTATAATTTTTTTTTTATAAATTAAGTTTCTTAAAGAGTCCTTTAAGTATATCCCAGATATGGTATTAGAAACGCCTCTAGAAAGTTCTTAAGGGATTCCTCTGCAACTTTGTTGAGCTTCTGTAAAGATGCCTAGAAAAACATATTTTGCGATTTCTGAAGGTGTTCTTGTAGAATTTTATAGAACATATTTGTGAAAAAAAATACCATACAGAAATTCTTACAGTTATCCTTAGAGGAAACGGTGTATAAACTGCTGTAGATATCTCTGCAGGAATCTCTGGAGGAATTTCTGGAGGATTTTTTGGATGAATTCCTGAAGAAAGTCCTTGACACGTACCTGTGAGAATTTCAATGGAATCCCTATGGCAATTAATGACTAATCTCTGATGATCTTCTTGAACAATACATGTACGAATTTCGGAAGAAACCATTTGCAGAATTTATGAAAGAATCTTTGAAAGCATTTCTGAAGGAATTCCAGGAGAATTTTTCGAAAGATTTTCCGCAGGAATTCCTAGAAGAATTTCTATAGTAATGGCTGACGGAGTTTCAGAAGAAACCCATGTAAATATACTAAAAGGAATCTCCCTCTGAAATCACCAGAAACCTACTGAAATCCACCAAAACGCCTAAACCCCATAGCGCATTGAAACACCCTGAACAGGATGCTGTATGGATACAGGTTTTTGAAACCAGTGACAGAGATTTTCTATAAAATCATCTCAAATCTCTTTCCTTGAAACATTCCTGGAATTTCCTTGGAAGCATCTTGAAACCTTCGGAAATAACTTCCACACTCCATGAAGTTCCATTGAACTGCCTAAAACGGCTTGAAACGCCTTGACAAGAACCGCTCATGAGCCTCCTGAAATCCCCTGGAACGTGTTGAAACGCCTTGAAACCTCTCTGAAACATTCCCGAAACCTCCTCAAAAGCATCCTGAAACCTCCGGAAACCATCCCAAAATTCGACTGGAAACCCCAGTAACTCCTCAAAACGGTTAGGAACCCCGCTGAAACTTTCATGAAACTTCCGGAAACCACCCAGACAACCAGTAATCGTATAAGATGTTGCATTTAGGCGCATGTAAAATGTACCCATATCGCCTCCATTTTAACGTCTTATTCAACATCTTATACAATGACTGGTTGACTGGGCACTTCCAGACCATCATGGTGCACCCTAGAGCATCTTGAAATCCGTTGAAAACACCTGGAACTACCTGAGTCGCCTTGAAACCTCTTTGAAAGACCCATCAAACTCCCTGAAATGTCTAAAGCACATTGAAGCCTCTTTGTTTGATTTTTGAAATCTACGGAAACCACTTCAAACCCCCATGAAGGTCCATGATGCGCTTTGAAACCCCTTGAAATGCCTTGCGATGAATCTAAACCCTTTCTGAAAACCCCATAAAACTTCTTAGAAGGTCCCGTTAAACCTCCTTAAGTCCTCGAAAACCCCTCATAAGCCGCTAGTGAGATGATCTGGATGGTCTCCGACGTAGAAGTCAGCCATTTCAGGGAGAGTGAACACACTGATCTGTTTAATGCATTCTATTGTATATAGATTTTTTTTTTATCTGTATTAACGAGATTTTTAGCCCCAGGCTAGTTCATCTCGGGACCCACGCATTACTTCCCTTCCGAAGGAAGAACCCACATTTTGTAAGTTTGTCGGGAGTGGGATTCGATCCCAGGTATATAGATGTTTCAAGTAAAACGAAGTGACGCTAAGAGGTAATCAACAATACTCTATTTCATCTACCTTTGGATGCCATACCTGTTAAGCAGACAACCAACGCGAGGGTAGATAATCTAGATGAACAGACCACAGCACTAGAAAACCTCTGAAATGCCTTTAAACTCTTTAAGACCAATCTTCAGCATCGCTGAACCTACGGAAATCATTTCCAGACTCCCTTAAAACTTGACTTGAAACGCCCACTGAATCATTAGTGAAACCTCTTTGAAATCCTTCTGAAATCTCCAGAACATTAGGTTTTCTAGAGATTTTAAAACCTCCTTGAATCTGTTTTGTGAGCCCCCTGAACCCCCTGAAACCACCGAAAACCAACCAAGACCCCCTCCCCAAGGACGTCTAATAATGCTCTAAGACGCCTTGGAATGAAACCACTATGAAACTTTCTTAACTGTGCATTAGGGTCATTTTTAACCCAAACCGTGTCCGACGTCAGCGAGCTGTGCTCAACGTGATGCGTTTAGGAAGGTTCAAAGAACTTAAAACCCACTAAAACCTTCGGTAACCTCTCCAAAACCCCCTGAAGACCCCTTAAATGCCCGAAACGCTTTGAAACTTATCTGAAACATCCCTAGAAAAAAATCATATCTCGGTTGATGAGCCTAGCTCGTCCCATTACACCTTCCAGAGCGATACCGAATAGTAGACATGAGAGTCCGTCATATTGTCGGAATTTCTGGACGATTTGCTATACGGTGAAGATCTGCTCCACTGTCGGCCGACCTTCAATGAAGCCGGCTTGATAACCTCTCATGAACTCAATCGTTTTAGGTTGCAGACGACGAAAGATGATCTGGGGTGGCACTTTGTTGGCAGCATTCCAAATGGCGATCGCTCTGTAGATCTCACATTCACAAAAGGGTCACCTTTCTTGTGAATAGGCAGACTGCCTCTTCCTTCCACTCCTTCGGCAGCTGTTCGGTTTCCCAGATCCTGGCTTTAAACCGGTGCAGGAAGGTGGCCCACTTTTGTGGGTCCAGTTTGATGAGTTCAGCAGCGATACCGTCCTTACCAACTTGTTTAAAGTCATTTGTTGAAAAAACGCATCCAAGCGCCCCGGAATCTCTCTGTTTCTCTTTCTCTAACTCTCCGTTGTTGAAGCGATAAAGAAACACTCACACACGCGGAAACTTTCGAATTCGGATGAAGCGTAGGTACAACGCGAGGAAGGCACCGGACGGAAACACAGTGGTGCAAAGCGCATCGAAGCAGGCGGCGTGGCGCGCGCGTTGACCGCAGAAGAAAATGATAAAACGAAAACTTTTTTCGCACGCCTCCTTTGACGATGCTGTTGCTTCGATGCCAAAAACTCATCCCACTGGCATGGCACCGGACTGTTGTAGCGTAAGTTTCGCGAATCGGTCGGCCTGGCTCTGGCATCATCGAGGCAGGGGTGGGAAAAAGCGCACCGAATTTCGTTCCCTGGCAAAACAGCACATTTTCTCACGCGCGATCGTCCATTTTGCACTCGGTTTCGTCGCATTATTGTGCCAACAACAGCAGCACCGTAGATACAGGAGTGTTTTGCTAAATGCTAGCGAAGAATACACATTCAGAGAGTGACCAGTTCAGCTTTTTCCTGGCGAAGTTTTCGTGGTATTTTTTGTGACTAAAATTGAATACATTTGCTGATGTGTATATGTAGTAAAGTATTTTGGGAAATTTGTTTAAGCGTACATCAGGCTATTTTCTATGAAATTCGTACATGGTTTTGGTCGTAGAACTCATTCATGAGGTTACTATTTAGGACTGCTGTGAGGTTTAAACTTTTGGACAAGAAGACAAGAAGACAAGAAGACAAGAAGGTTCAAAAGTCTTCTGCGTCACCTGAACTTTCAGAGTCTTCCGAGTCTCCTGAATCATCTGCATCTCCTGGGTCTCTGGGATCTCTGGGTCTTCCGAATATTCTAGGTCTTCTGGGTCTTCTGTGTCTTCTATGTCTTTTGAGTTTTCTAGGCGTTCTGGATCTTATGGGTGTTTTGAGTCTGCTTGGTGTTCATGGTATTCTGGGTCTTTTGGGTCTTCTGGGTTTTCTGGGTTTTCCGGGACTTCTGGGTCTTCTGGATCTTCTGGGTCTTCTGGATCTTCTGCTTAGAGGGTCGCCTCCAGAGGCACGTTCTCTTCCATAAGAAAATTTGTGCAATTGAGTCTTCTGGGTCTTCTGGGTGTTGTGTTTTGTGGATGTTCTGGGTCTTCTGGGCCATCTGGGTAATCTAGGTCTTCTGAGTCTTCCGGGTCCTCCGGATAGTTTGGGTGTTCTCAGTGTTCTGGGTCTTCTGAGCCTTCTGGGTCTTCTGGATTATCTGGGCCATCTGGTTCTTCTGAGTGTTCTAGGTCTTTTTGGTGTTCTGGGTCTGCCAGGACTTGTGAGTCTTCTGATTCTAATGGAGTTTCGAGGTCATTAAGTTCTTCTGGGTCTTCGTAGTCGTCTAGGTTTTTCTGGGTCTGCTGAGTCCTCTGGGTCTTCTGGTTGTTCTTGGTGTTCTGGGTCTTCTGAGCCTTCTGGGTTTTCAGAGCCTTGTAGGTTTTCTCAGTTTTCTGGGTATGCTAGGTCTTCTGAGTCTGCCGTGTTTAATGGGGTTCCTAGGTTTGTTGGGTCTTCTGGATTTTCTAGGTCTTCTGGGTCTTCTGGGTCTTCTTTGTCTTCTCAGTTTTTTGAGTCTTCCGGGTCTCCTGGGTCTTCTGGATCTTGTGGGTCATCTGGGTCTTCTGGATCTTCTGGGTCTCTGGCTCTTATGAGTGTTCTGGGGCTTCTGGACCTTCTCGGTCTTCTGGGTATTCTTGGTCTTCTGGGTCTGCTAGGACTTCTGAGTCTTCTGGGTCCAATGGAGTTTCAAGGTCTTTTGGGCTTTCTGAGTCTTCTGGGTGTTTTGGGTGTTTTGGGTGTTCTGGGTCACCTGGGTTTTTTGGTTTTCTGGGTCTTCTGGAACTTCTGGGTCTCCTGAGTCTTATGGGTATTCAGGGTCTTCTGGTTCTTCTAGGTCTTCTGGGTTTGCTAGGTCTAACGGGGTTTCTAGGTCTTTTGGGTCTTCTGAGTCGTCGCTTCTTTTTATTTCAATACAGGAAACAGGAAGACAGGAAGACAGGAAGATAGGAAAACAGGAAGACAGGAAGACAGGAAGATAGAAAGACAGGAAGACAGGAAGCCAGGAAGACAGGAAGCCAGGAAGACAGGAAAACAGGAAGACAGGAAGACAGGAAGACAGGAAAACAGGAAGACAGGAAGACAGAAAGACAGAAAGACAGGAAGACAGGAAGTTAAGTAGACTGGAAGAGCTGCTTAGAATCGTCATGAAACCAAAATAAAAGATAAAAGGTTTTATGAAGGTTCTCAAAACCTCTACAAGACCAAGGGCGTAGCCAGCTTTTCGGCCAGAGGGGGGCGAGCACCCTTAAACTGAAAACCACTTTGCAGTAACAAGGAGTTCAAATACTTCATCTGTTGCGAATAGTTCCTATACGTTAGGGACTTGTGGAACTGGCAACCCTGCAGAAAGAGCGACGTTCGATACAGTAACTGCCTGTTGGAGGTTGCGTACAAAGAACAGTGCGTTTTAGTTCGTGAAAGGTAGAACAACGATGAAGTGTGCAGTGTTGGGAGATTAGTGCGTGAACTAATACTATAGCGTAATGTCGTTTTATAATGAAATTACTTACTGTTAAATTAATTATCATTTAATAAATTGCAGTTTTTGAAGCTGCTTGAAATAGAAGCTGCTCTCAAAATGGTATTCTAGTTCCGAATGCATCACACGCCCCAACAAACTTCAAAAAGCTATAATCCACCAGAAGTCTTCCGCCATGGAAAGTATAGAAGATGAACTTCCCCTTCTAGAAAAGAAGAATGAGTTGTGGCGGAAGAACTATGATGAAAGGGTGAAACGTATGGAGCTTCACTACGAGCAAGACATAGCCAAAATGGACGAGGAGTTCAGAAAAGCTGTATACAAAATGGAATTGGAATTCAGTGCCAGGAAAGCAGCAGTGATACGGCAATATAGTGGGAATACGGTCAGCAAAGGAAAGGTAATAAAACCGACTCCACAAAGTGACGACGCCCAGCCGCAAAAAGGCTGCACTAGTGTATCAATTCCAAAAACAGTAGGCTCTTCCGAACAAACCTCGCGCACAATGCTCTTGCTCAAATCAGCTGTTTCACAAAACATCGTCATCGGTGATCGCTCTCCCCAAAAGAAAGGAGAAATCACCAAAACAACACCAGCTGATTCCTCGTCAGCGTTCAAACAGAGGAAACAAAACACAATGCCCATTGCAACTAGAGTGAATCGGGTAACCTCCTGTCGTAAGCCACATCCAACGACGAAAGAGCAACACCGCCACCACCGCCACCGCCGTCGTCGTCGTCGTCGCCGCCGCCGTCAGCAAGGCAGTCGTCATCTATTAAAAATGCTGCTGTTCGATCCCGGTGGATATCATCCCAGTCAAACTTATCAATGGGTAGGTAGGATTTCAAGCGTTGGAATAGCGGACGACAGATTGGTTCGCTTGTACCTATCACGCTTCGCATCTACGACGGTATGGTGCTGCCATCTTCAGAAAGTTTACTGCGTGCGGGCAACACTTTCAAATTCATTGGAGATTCGGATAAAAATTATGCAGCAGATGGACTTCAGTTTGTCACCAGTTCCACGGGGGGGAATGTTGCGAATAGTTCCTATACGTTAGGGACTTGTGGAACTGGCAACCCTGCAGAAAGAGCGACGTTCGATACAGTAACTGCCTGTTGGAGGTTGCGTACAAAGAACAGTGCGTTTTAGTTCGTGAAAGGTAGAACAACGATGAAGTGTGCAGTGTTGGGAGATTAGTGCGTGAACTAATACTATAGCGTAATGTCGTTTTATAATGAAATTACTTACTGTTAAATTAATTATCATTTAATAAATTGCAGTTTTTGAAGCTGCTTGAAATAGAAGCTGCTCTCAAAATGGTATTCTAGTTCCGAATGCATCACACGCCCCAACATCATCATTAAAAAAAAATAAAAGTGAAGTATAAAATATGGGTGATTAACAGGAATGGTTCAATGGAAGAATCATATGTATATGATTATAATCCTGAGGAATTCCTCAAGATATTGCTTCAGGAATTTCTTAACAAATGCCATCATGAATTTGAATTTATCCAGCAGTTTCTCCAGAAATTTCTTTAATATTTTTACAGGTTATTTTAATGTAGATATTCCAGAAGAAATCACCTTCGGAAAACTTGCAGTAATTCCGTTGGGAATACTTTCATAAATTTCTTCAATAATTCCTCCAGAAGTTTTATTACCAATTTCACCATGCATTCCTTTGAGAATTTCTCCAGTAATTCTTTACAAATATTGTTCTTAATTCCACCAGAAATCCGTTTGAGAAGCTCCAGAAAATACTTCAAGAAATTCTCCGGGAATTCTTTCAAAAATTCCAATCATACTAAGATTGCTTTCCTTGAGGAATACCCTAAGAAATTTTTGGAGAAATTTCTTCGAAAAATCCTTTAATGAATTCCTTTGGAATTACGGGAAAAAATTCTTTGAAAATTTCTAAAGGAATTCCTTCGGAAATTCCTGGAGAAATATCTTTGGAAGTTGATAGAGGAATGCATTCGGAAATTTTTAAAGGAATCAATTAAAAATAATTTCAGGAATTTATTTCGAAAATCCATGAGGAATTCCACCTGAAATTCCTTGACAAATTCTTCATAAATTTCATGAGGAATTCCTTCATTTCTAAAGCTCCTTGAGAAATTCCATAAGACATTCTTCTACGATTCCCTTTAGAAGATTCTTCGGGAGTTCCTTGAGGAATTTCTTTGAAATAGATTTAGAATATTCCTTGAGGAACTCCTTCGGAGTTTTCGTGAGGAATTCTTCCGAAAATTCCTTGAGGAATGCCTTCAAAAATTCTTGGAGGAATTCATCCGGAAATTTCTGTGAGAATTCCTTTCCAAATTCCTGAAGCAATTCTTTCGAAAATATTGAAAAAAAAATCACTAAAAGTCTCTTGAGATATTCCTTCTGAAATTCCATAAGAAATTTCTTTAAAAATCTTTCAAAACTTCCTTCGTTGAGGATTTTTTTTTTCGGTTTTTTTTTAAATCTTTACGAAATTCCTCAAGGAATTCCAGCGAAAGATCCTTGAGAAGTTTCTTCGGAAATTCCTCAAGAAATTCCTTCAAAAATGTACTGTGAAACTCCTATGAAAACTTGAGAAACTTCTTCAAACATTCCTTCAGAAACACGTTTGGGGATTATGTGAGAAAATCCTAAGGAAATTTTTTGAGGACAACCGTCAACAATTTTTGGAGGAATTCATTCGGAAATTATTGGAGGTATTTCAGAGCAAATCCATAAGAAATTTCTTTCGAAATTCCGGGAGGGATTTCTTTGGAAATTCGAAGAGGAATTCCTTCGGAAATTCAGGAGAAAATACTTTGAAAATTCCAGGAGAAATTCCTTTGAAAATTCCTTGAGGAATTCCTACGGAAATTCCTGGACAAGCTCCTCCGGAAACTCATGGAGGCATTCTTCGGGAAAATCCTAGAGGAATTCCCTCGGAAATTCTTGGAGGAATTCCTTCGAGAATTCGTGAAGGATTTCCTTCGGGAATTCCTGGAGGAATTTCTTCGGAAGTTCCTGGAGTAATTCCTTCGGAAATACCTGGAGAAATTCCTTCCTGAAATTTCTGGAGGAATTCCTTCGGAAATTCATGGAGGAATTCCTTCAGAAAATCCTTGAGCGATTCCTTCGCAAAAGTCCTGGAGGAATTCCTTCTGAAATTTATGGAGGAACTCCTTCGGAAATTCGCGAAGGAATTCTTGGAGAAATTCTTTCGAAAATTCCTGGTGGAATTCCTTCGGACATTCACGAAAGAATTCCTTCGGAAATTCCGGCAGGAACTCCTTTGAAAATTCCAGGTAAAATTCCTTTGAAAATCCCTGGAGGAATTCCATCGAAAATTACTGCAGGAATTCTTTCGGAAATTCCAGGAGGAATTCCTTCGGAAATTGCTGGAAGATTTCCTTCGGAAATTCCTGAAAAAATGCCTTCGGAAATTTATGAAGGAATTTCTTCGGAAATTCCAGGAGGAATTCCTTCGCAAATTGCAGAAGGAATTTCTTTGAAAACTCCTGAAGGATCTCCTTCGGAAATTCCTGGAGGATCTTCTCCGGAAATTTCTGAAGTAACTCATCCGGAAACTCATGGAGGAATTTCTCAGGAAATTCCTGAAGGAATTCCTTTGAAAAATCGTGGAGGAATTCCTTCAGAAATTCGTGAATGAATTCATTCGGAAAATTTCTGGAGCAATTCCTTCGGAAATTCATGGAGGAACTCCTTCGGAAAATGCTTTAGGATTTCCTTCGCAAAATTCCTGGAGGAATTCCTTCGGAAATTCATGGAGGATTTCCTTCGGTATTTCCTGGAGGAATTCCTCCGGAAATTCCTCAAGGAATTGCTTCGGAAATTCGTGGAGGGATTCCGTCGGAAAATTTCTGGAGGAATTCCTTTGAAAATTCATGTAAGAATTCCTTCGGAAAATTCTTTAGAAATTCCTTCGCAAAATTCCTGGAGGAATTCATTCGGAAATTCATAAAGGAATTCCTTCGGACATTCATGGAGGAATTCCTTCGGAAATTCCAGGAGGACATCCTTTAAAAATTACAAGAGGAATTCCTTTGAAAATTCCTAGAAGAATTTCTTCGGAAATTCGTAGAGAAATCCCGTCGGAAAATTTCTGGAGAAATTCCTTCGGAAATTCATGGAGGGATTTCTTCGGACATTCATGAAGGAATTCCTTCGGAAATTTCTCAGGAAATCCTTTGAAAATTCCAAGAGGAATTCCCTTGAAAATTCCTGGAAGAATTCCTTTGGAAATTCCTGGAGGAATTCCTCCGGAAATTCCTAGAGTAATTCCTCCAGAAATTTGTGGAGGAATTTTTCCGAAATTTCCTGGAGGGATTTCTCCGGAAGTTCCTGGAGGATTTCCCTCCGAAATTCCTGGAGGAATTGCCACGGAAATTCCTGGAGGAATTCTCTCGGAAATACATGGAGGAATTCATTCGGAAAATCATGAAGGAATTTCTTTCGCAAAATTCCTGGTGGAATTACATCGGAAATTCATGGAGAAATTCCTTTGGAAATTTCCAAAGGAATTTCTCCAGGATTTTCCGACAGAATTTCTCCTGGAATTTCTGAAGGAATTCTTCCTGGAATTTCCAAAAAAAATCCTTCAGGAATTTCCAAAAGAGTTTCTCCAGGAATTTCCGAAGGAATTCCTCCAGGAATTTCCAATGGAATTCCTCCGGGAATTTTTAAGAAATTTCTCCAAGAATCTCTGAAGCAATCCCTCCAGGAATTTCCGAAATAATTGCTCCACGAATTTCAGAAGGAATGCATCCAAGAGATTCCGGAGGGATTTCTCCAGGAATTACCGAAGTAATTCCGAAAGAATTCACGCAGGAATTTCCACGAATCTTTAAACGAATTCGTCCAGCAATTTCCGAAGGAATTCCTCCCGGAATTTCTGAAAGAATTCTTCCAGGAATTTTTGAAGGAATTCCTAACGGAATTTGTAAAGAAATTCCTCCAAGAATTTTCGAGGGAATTCCTCTTGGAATTTCCAAAAATAAAATCCAAAAAGACTTTCCGAAAAAAATTCTCCAGGAATTTCCGAAGGAATACCTCCAGGAATTTCCGAAGAAATTCTTCCAGTAATTTCCGAAGAAATTATTCCAGCAATTTCCGAAGCAATTCCTCCTGCAATTTCCAAAGGAATTCGTCCAGTAGTTTCCGAAGGAATTCCTCCAGGAATCATAAAAAGCATTCCTCTAAGAAATTTGGAATGATTTTTTTCCAGGAATGTCCTAAGGAGTTCATCCAAGGATTTTCTCAGGAATTTCTTTATAGATTTCTGAAAGAATTCCTCCAGAAATTTCCGGAGGTATTCATGCAAGACTTTTCGAGGGAACTCCCCAAGGAACTTCCAAAAGAATTCCTCCAGAAATTTTCGAAGGAATTCGTTCAGGAATTTCCGAACGAAATCCTTCAGGAATTTCCGAAGGAATTCCTTCAGGAATTTCCGAAGGAATTCTTCCAGGAATTTGCGAAGGGATTCCTCCAAGAATTCTGATTTTTTTAAGGAATTCTTCGAGGATTTTTGAAGGAATTGCTTCAGGAATTTCCGAAGCAATTCCTCCCGGAATTTCCGAAAGAATTCCTCCAGGAATTCCTGAACAAATTCATTCTGGAATTTCCGAATGAATTCCTCCAGGAATCTCCAAAGGAATTCGTCCAGCAATTTCCTCCAGTAATTTCCGAACGAAGTCCTTCACGAATTTCCGATGGAATTTCTCCAGAAATTTCAGAAGGAATTCTTCCAGGATTTTGCCAAGGGATTCCTCTAAGAGTTTTGGAAGGAATTCCTCCAGGAATTTCCAATGGAATTCCTTCAGAAATTTCCGAAAGAATTCCTTCAGGATTTTCCGAAGGAATTCTGCTAGGAATTTCCGACGGTAATTCTCCAGAAATTTCCAAAAACAAAAATTTAAAAAGAATTTCCGAAAAAAATCCTCCAGGAATTTCTGAAGGAATTCCTCCAGGAATTTCCGAAGGAATTCCTCCAGGAATTTCCGAAGGAATTCCTCCAGGAATTTCCAAAAGAATTGGTCCAGCAATTTCCGAAAGAATTCATCCAGTAATTGACGAAGAAATTATTGCAGGAATTTCCGACGGAATTCCTCCTGGAATTTCTAATGAAATTCGCCCAGCAATTTCCGAAGGGATTTCTCCCGGAATTTCCGAAGGAATTCCTCCAGGAATTCCTAAAGGAATTCCTCCTGGAATTCCAAAGGAATTCGTCCAGCAATTTCCGAAGGAATTCCTCCCGAAATTTCTGAAAGAATTCCTCCAGGAATTTCCGATGGAAATCCTCCTGGAATTTCCGAAGGAATTCCTCCAGGAATTCCGCTAGGAATTTCCGAAGGAATTCCTGCAAGAATTTCCAAAAAAAAAACCAAAAAGTATTTCCGAAAAAATTTCTCTACGACTTTCCGAAGGAATTCCTCCAGGAATTTCCAAAAGCATCCCTCCAGGAAGTTTGGAATTATTTTGTCCAGGAATTTCGTAAGGAATTCACCTAAGGATTTCCTCACGAATTTCTCTATGTATTTCTGAAAGAATTCCTCCACTTATCTCCGAAGGTATTCATCCAAGATTTTCCCAAGGAACTGCCCAAGGAATTTCCGAAAGAATTGCTCCAGGAATTTCCGAAGGAATTCCTTCAGGAATTTCCGATGGCATTCTTTCAGGAATTTGCGAAGGGATTCCTCCAGGAATTTTGGATGGAATTCCTTCAGGAATTTCTAAAGGAATTCCTCCAGGTATTTCCGAAGGAATACCCTCAGGAATTTTCGAAGGTATTCCTCCAAGAATTTCCGAAGGAATTCCTGCATACATTAAAAAAATACGAGGATGCAGGAGAATTTTATTTTTACTAGTCAAAAACAGTTCTGATCATCTAAGTTTTTCAGTTAAGTTAGAATATAGTTGATCGGTCCCCCCCTTGCCCCCCCTGGCTACGCCCTTGTACAAGACTAATTAGCCATCAAAGTGTAGCTTGTGTGATGTTAATGACTTTAGAATTTCCCATCTGTTCTTTGATTCAAAATCGGCGTGCGGTTCAACGGAGAGGATCGAGCTTCGGTTTTCCGGTATATGGTATATGGTTTATGGTTAATGTTTTTCGGTGAAACTAATTAAGCTGAATTAAGACGTGAAACGAGGGGTGGTTAGAATCCAAGTATGGATCAAAGTAGTGTAATGCACTTTAGAGTATACCACTCCGTCCATCCATATTCTTCGCTTTCAACTTCGGTGGCAGTATTTCCAAACCAGGATCGCTCCACGACCTACCCTCGACCCGACAACGTCGGTCGGTTGCCTTATAATGGTGGCAAGAAGAGGCGCCTTGGTTTTTGGTCGCCGTGTGCAGTACCCATTACAGCCCCAGTTTCTGTTTATTTTCTAATGAAAATTATGGCGAAATGTTGCTACATCCAGTTTTTTTTTCATCTCTCGCTGGACCGGCTAGTAGTGGTGGTGCGTTGGCTGTCTGTTTGTTTGCTCGCAAGTCCGGCGGC
Organism: Aedes albopictus; assembly: GCF_035046485.1. Taxonomy (NCBI): domain Eukaryota; kingdom Metazoa; phylum Arthropoda; class Insecta; order Diptera; family Culicidae; genus Aedes; species Aedes albopictus. Next base: position 328,552,277 of record NC_085136.1, on the reverse strand, counting down.
CACCACCGAACTGTTGGCGTTTTTCCCAGAGCTGACCTAGCAATTGGAGGCGCCCGCTGCTGACGACGGTGTTAGAGGTATACTCTGTGAAATTTATAACCGAAACTCGCTTCGAATTATAGCGCTTAATGTGCCCCACGAATGGCATTCCAGGCAGTTTCTTCGTTTTGGTGGAGTTTTTCCGACGACAGTCAGTGGTAGTTAGTCTGTTTGCTATTCCTAAGTGCCACCGACTGACTGTCGAGTAGATACAATAACAGTGTAAAGTTACGGTACTGATCAATGTACCGTGAAGGGAACTCATGGCGGTTCTGAAAAGCTTGCTTTTGTTTCGGAGTTTTAGTCTTGCATTGTTAAACACGGGCAGTATGGGTCAGAAAGCTATTCCTATGTATTAGATGTCTATGTTGTAAGGAGCTCTTTGAGGCATTCCTCCAAGATCTTCTTCCCTTCTTCTGAAGTATTTCAATCTTTCCTACTTTTTTTATTTTTTTCTCAAATAATATAGACATTGGCGAATCCAAGGGGGCGAATCTAGCTTTTTCTATTTTCTCACTCATCCTCCTTGATAAACACAAGAAAGAGCGGGATGCAAAGGGGTGCCGCAGAACCCCTTTTCATCCTTCTCTTTCTCGTGTATGTTTAGGAGAGTGAGCAAGAAAAAAGAAAAAGCTTGGTTCGCCAATGAATACAGAGCACGCACACTACGTAACAAAAGATTATCAGATTTTAATTCGAATATTAATTATTTTGATAAGGATAGTTTTAGACACCTTCGAATGTACAAACTGAGAAATGGATCCCTAAATCATTATTATTTAACAAGTAAATACAGATGTCTTACAGACATCTACGAGTAGACCTACCACCCGGACTAATTAGGCTGACAGACAAGACCCTGAAAGACTGTAAACCCATCATCGGAGAAGCTCGTTTGAAGGAAGCAAATCCCATTCTTCCGCGGATCAAAGGTCTTCCTAAAATTCACAAACCCGGTCAAGAGATGCGAGAGATTATTTCAGCTGAAGGATCCCCTACCCACAAATTGGCTAAATGGTTAGTCAAAGAGTTTCAAAGTATGCCAAAACCCTTACCCACCAGTTCGGTCAAAAACACTCAGGAGTTCACCCAAATGTTGTTGGAATCAGGAACCATCGAGGAGGACAAGATTATGGTTTCTTTCGACGTCACAGCACTATTCCCAAGTGTCCCTGTAAAGAATGCGCTTAACCTTCTCGAGGATTGGTTACTAACCCAAAAGTCTGACGCAGCTTGGAAAGGAAAAGTTAGGACTTATTTACGTTTAGCCATACTGTGCATGGATGAGAAATACTTCCAATTCCGTGACAGTTCTACAATACCAAAGGTGCCCCCATGGGAAATCCCCTATCCCCATTTTTTATGCGATCAAACGGGAAGCTTTATCTAAGGTTCTAGAGGTCATCAAAAATGTGCATAAGGATATCAGGTTCACTCACGAGGAAGAAAAGGAGGGAAAACTTCCATTTTTGGATCTATTAGTTAAGAGGGAAGACAGTTCATCGTTCGAATTCGAGATATGCAGGAAACCTACCAATACAGTGCGTGTCATCCCCTATTCGTCGAATCACTTCTTCCAACATAAGATGGCAGCTTTTCACCACATGGTTCACCGAATGCAGACTCTACCTCTAAGCGATGACGGGAAGAATAAGGAACTCACTCACATATTCGAAACAGCAATAACCAACGGATACAAGGAGAGGACAATTCAGGCCATCATCGACAAAAGGAGAGGTTGCAATATCCAGGTTCCCTAACAACTCTTACCCCTATTTCAGAATCTTCGAAGCGAGTATCAGTCCCCTTCGATCAACACATCACTAATAATTTGCGTTCTAGGCTCAGAAATTTTGGGATCGATTTAGTATTTTCTAGCAGAAGCAATCAGTTGAAGACTTCGTTAGGCTCTACAAAGGATCCAGTTAACACCTTTAACAAGGCTGGCGTTTACAAAATCAGTTGCTCCCATTGTGATATGGTCTACGTTGGTCAAACAAAACGGTCTTTGGAGGTTAGATTCAGGGAACATATAGCGGAGGTGGGAAAGGCGCAGAGGACAGTGAGTAGAGGTTTGGAATACGATTTCAGGTCGAAAGTTGCTGAACATGTCTTTGAGGAGGGTCTCCCTGTAACTACAGAGGATATTCATGATACCGTCGATGGGGGTGACAATGGGTCTGGGGGGTGAGATTGGGTCAACACGGAGAAACATAACATTTGAAATAGCTCATCAATTATCGCTAATTTATATTGAAAACTTTATATTATTTGAAACAGAAGATGTTTTTACACGTCATGATGCAGCATAAGATGTTTATCAATAATCGTTTTTTTGTTCAATTTGTGGCTAAACTTATATGATGAAACTACTAGTAAATAATTCTGAAAAAATTTCTCCTTCGTAATGTTTCACACAAGTACCTAACCATAAATTTTCTTATAAGTGGTTGGCTGTAGGTATTACCTGGTTGAGGCAATGGAAAAAGTGGACTGTCAATGCACTTTTTATTTAAAAATTCAATATTTTCGACCCTATGTCTGAATATTAAGAATGGGGGTGAGATTGGGTCAAGCAAGTTATTGAGCGCATATAACCTTAACTAAAAATTCAAATGTTGTCTCATCCCCATTTGACGTTAGAGTGGTGCCATGTTTACCGTATCTTCATAAAAGCACGCTGTTTTTTTCAAAAATATGTTTTAGGAAGTGTCAAGCGAGTGTGTTCACACGTTTAGTGCCTAAAATCATTTATAACAATAAATCCGTTTGCGTTTGGACAGCTCCTCTGATCATCAGCTAATCTTTAGTGTACTGCAATATCGTAAGCTCACAAAATAGACTTGACAGCATTTTTCCTCTCCACTCTTTTTTTTAATTTTAAGGAAATATCGTGAAACTACCAGACGGTAGTGGCATCCAGGAAATACCGGGGCCATAAAACCGGTAACATGACACAATTTCGGAAGACGAACGAACGTCGAAAAATATCATGTTTTTTTTCAAAATAAATCTTTCAATGCGCCTCGCCCTCATTGTAATACCCCCCCCCCACTTTCTCTCATGGAGGTTGAAACTTAAAATGAGGATGATTACGGTGGCTAAAAATGCTAATACAACACACAAACTTTAGTTTATCAAATTTCCATTTTTTCGATTGTATTAGCCCTTTTAGGTGGATTAATCATCTTTTAAAATTACCTGTTTTTATAAGTTTATTAGGTTACATTGTATTTTAAGTAGGTTTACTAGATATGATCAATAAAATTAACTTGTATTCTTTGACCCATTCTCACCCCCTCTAAGGGGTGAGATTGGGTCAATTTTCAATCAATTGTAGTTTAGTGGACAATTCATATAATGTGATACTTTCTTGCTTAACTATCATTACCATATAGAAGAGTATACATATCAAATAAAAAGTTTTTCCGACTTCACCTGCTTTTGTTATTTAACAAACAATCTTTGAGTATACTTTTATGACCCATTCTCACCCCCAACGACGGTACATGAACTTTGTTTACCTATCCTGTGCTGGAGGGAAATGTACCTTTTCGGTGGTGGAGGAAAATTTTACTTAATCTATGGTGGAGGTTAATATAGATATAAGTTTTTGCATGCTCGGAAAAAAAAACTACCTAGATTTAGTTATCTATTATTTTTACCTTAGATGTATAAAACGTGTAGAATGCGATGGATCTCTTCAGTCGAGTCAAGGACAAGACACTGAAGACGACCTTAAGTTGAGGTCGAAATTCGTATTTATCAAAGGATGCAAATTCTAAATGGAATTCAAAGGAACCGTACTTAACGCGATTTTCTTTTACTTACAGATATTCCCCTAACAAGCCTAGGTTAATCATCATTATTTAACGTTTTTTTGTAATTATCACGGAAGGGACGTTCTTGCTGGAATTCCTTTTAGGTGCTTTTCAAGAATCCTTCCTAAAATCTTTATAAATTTCTCCAGGATCACCTCCAAAGACATCGCCAGCAATTCCTTTGGGAATTCTTTTAGGATTTATCAAAGTGTTTGGAATGTTTACAGAAAGAAGATTCTTGCAGAATTTATTAGAATAATTTGCATTCGCACGAATTCTTCCAAAGATTTTTCTTTATATCCTTTCATTATACATTCCTGTCCAAAGGTTTCATTGAAAATTTCTCCTGTGATTCCTACAGAGTTCCTTTTAGGAATACCTCAAGTATTTCTCAAGAAATTTCTCAGAAAATTCTTGAAACTTTCTAAAGGGTTTCCAAGGTTTACTGCATAAATTCATGCTTGTATTGCTTCATGTATTTGTTCAAACTTTCCTGAAGGAATTTTCCAGAAATATTGCCTGAATTCTGTCGAGGAGTTTTTCTCTGGCATTTCTTCGAATACTTCCAAAAATTTCTCAATAAATTCTTCCTAGCGTTTCTCCAGAAATTCACCCCAACATCTTTTCAAAAGATTCAGTTCCAGGAGAATTTTTTTCACGAAGTTCTTCCACAAGTTTTTTCAGAAACTTTTTCCGAAATGATTGTTTGAATTTCTCTAGATGTTCCTCTAGGTATTACTCCATTTATTCAGGGAGTTTCTCCGGCATTTATTTGGAAATGCCTCAAGAACATTTACAAGAGATTTCCTGCAGTTGTTTCTCAAATAATTCCTTCAGGTATTCCTCCAGGCATTGCTTTGGATTCATTTAGACCTTCCTTCGGCGATTCTTTCTGATTTTCTTCCATAGATTCTCTCAAGAATTCCTGCAGAAATCATTCCACAGTCTATTCCTTGGCATACTTCAAGGAAACTTTTCAAGTGATTTTTATATGAATAACTGCAGAGGGTTCCCCAGTTACTTCTGGTATTATTCCAAAGATTTCCTCAAAAATTCTTTTTTTTAATTTCTTTAGAGGTTCTCTAATGATTTCCTCCCGGATGGTTTTTTATGCAAGATTTCCTTCAAAAAATTCTTCAGATAGTAGTTAAGGGATTTTGTGTACAAATTCATTCAGAAATTGTATAGGAAATTTTTCTGAGAATTCCTTCAGAAGTATTACTAGGAGTTCTTCCAAGGGTTTCTTCAGAAAATCGTTTAGGTATCTCTCTGAAGTTTATTTAAGGGTTTCTTCGTGAATTTAACCAGTACCTTTGACTGCGATTTATGCAGACATTTCTTGAAATATTCCGTCAGAAATTCCAGTACGGATTTTTCCATCCCCTTTCCATTCCCAAAGATTCTTTAGCATTTTTTTTTTCTCTTGGAATTACTTGCAGAATTCCCCCAGAGGGTATCTTAATGAGGAATCATCTTAGGAATCCATCCAAGAATTTGCTGAAGAGATTCAAAAATCGCTTCAGGAATTTTGTGCAAGAGTTCCTCCATTTTTTTCCTAGGAGGTATCGCACAGAGCTTTATGAAACATTTCTTGGAAGAATTCTCCGTGATATCTGCATTCATGGATTCCTCAAAGAGTTCCTCAGCGTTTTTTTGTGAAATTTTTGTAAGTTATTCTGAATACTCTTGAAAAAGTATCTGAAAAAATCCCAGAAGATATTTATGATGAAACCGCAAGACCGATTTCTGTAAAAAAGTTCTTGCAGGAATTTCTGCAGAAATGCCTGAAATGATCTCCTCAAAGGAATTTCTAAAGAAATCCCAGCATAAATTTCTGAGAGAAACCCTGAAAGAATTTCTGAGGAAATCTTCAGTAAAACTTCTGTAGAAATCGTACTTCATGGATTTTGAATAAATCAATGGAGGAATATCCGAAGAAATCTCAGGGAAATTCTTGAAGGGATCCATGGAGGAATATCTCAAGAACTTCCCGGAAAAACTTTTAGCGAAACTATTGTTTCAGTTCCTAGAAAAAAGAATTATGATTTTACAGGAAAATACCTGAAGAAATCTGTAAATTTCCGTAGAAATTTTTGGAAAATATTTTTGAACAAATTTCTTAAAGGAAATGCCGGATATATTTCGGGGCAATACATGGAGGAATCTCTGGAAGAAATCCTGTAGGAATCTCTGTATGAAGAAATTTTTGGACACATTAATGTGGTAATTTTCAATGTTTTCCCTAGAGCATTCCTGAACAAATCACTGGTGAACTTCTTCAAAAAAAAAAGACAATTCACACCGTCTTTAGCCAGAGGCTGCACAGACTGAACACATTACTTACACTAGACATCGGACAACACAGAACACCCAGTGGCCTAGTGATGAATTTTTCGTTTGAAGAAAAGTTTCCACCGACTGGAGCGGGAATCGAACCCACACTCCGAGGCTTACGATACGCCTAGACGACTGTCGCCACTAACCACACGGCCACGAAGCCCACAAATATCTAGAAATATCTACACGAATTTCTAAAGAAATATCTGGAATTTTTCCAGAAGAAATCACTCACTGGGTGAACTTTTTAGTGAATTTTTGGAATAATTTCTTTAAAAAATCTATCTTGTAGAAAATTTTGAACATTCCGATGATTTCAAAATGAAACCCTATGAGAATTTCTAAAGTAATATTTGGAGTTTCAAAAGAAATCCATGGAAATGAACTGAATTTGTGGATAAATTCATGAGGCAATATCTAAAGTAACCGATTTTAAAAATTCCTAAAGATTCCGTGGAAGAATTTATGAAAAAAACACCGTTTCTGTAAGAAACCTTGGTCGATTTCAAGACGAAATTGCTGGAGTAATTTCTGAAGGGATCCATGAATTAATTGTGATAGAAATCCAAAGAAGATTTCCTGGACTTGTAATTCTTGGACAAATTCATGGAGGAATCTAATAAGGAGTTTTGAAGGAATCTCAAGGGACATTTCTGAAAGAACCACCGGAAGAATTTCTAAAAAAAATCTGCTGAAGTTTTTTTAAAGAATTCCGAAGGAACATCTGGAGGAGTCTTTGCTTTTCTTGAAGAATCGCTGAAAGCATTGTCAAGGTTCACGAATAAAAACAAAATAATAAATAAATAAAAAGGAAAAGTATTGCCAAAGAAATTCTGAAAAAATGCTCGTACGAATTTCCAAAAAATAAGGAGATATTTTAAGGAAACCCATGTAAGCTTTTTCTTAGGGGAATTTTTGGGTAAATTTTTGGGGGTCTTTTAACAGAAATTCCGAAGGAAGTTCGAGAGAAAATTCTGAAGCAATTCATGGAAAATGTTCCACTGAAATCTGTGGAAGACTTTCCCAAACAAATTCCTGGAGGATTTTCCAAAGGAATTCTTGGGGCAATATTAGAAGGAATGCAGGGAAGGTTTTATAAAAAAAAAAGTTTCGCAATTAACATCTGGGGTAATCTCTGGAAAACTTTTAGAGAAAATTCTAAAGGAAACAAATAATTTTTTGAAGGAATCAATGGCAGAATTCCTGAAAAATTTCTCATAAAAATCTTCAAAAGCATTCCCTGCAAAATTTCTTAAACATTTCCTTGAAGATTTTCTGAAGCAATCGCTGAAGAAATTTCTGAAAATATTTATATGAACCTAAAGAAATCTCTGGAGAAAGTTTCCGAATGAATCTTTGAAATATTTTTAAAAAAGCTCGTAAAAGAATTTCAGAGTGAATGCTTGATGAAATAAACTCTTTTTTTCCGAAATTTGTGAGGCCATAAAACATTTTAAATTGTCTAGGCAATTTTCCTATATTTGACAGAGCGTAAAAAATCATTATCACAATACAGATTCTTCAAACAAGTTTAAAAATAAAATTATAAAAAACCCTTTATTTTCACACATATGTGAGAGCACCACGCTCGTAGCCAAGGATGAAGATTTAAGAGCTTGAACTCTTGCCATTGCCCAAGTTCTATATAGTAGGCGTATCTCCGCCTGACTGTAGAGCGCAAAATAATAAAAAAAAACCTATCCTATTAGGTGGACACAATCCCTCATTTCACTGATAATCTATTTTTTTTTACATGGATAAGAAAACAATAAAATAATCAAGGGTAGCTTTACTTAGGGGCCATCCATTAAGTACGTCAGGGTCCTAGGGGGAGGAGCGAGGGGGGGTTTGTGAAAGTGTGACAAGCAATGTATTAAGTATAGGAAAAACCCGAACGAATGGGGTAGGGGGGTTGAAAATTCCCAATTTTAGCGTGACGTAAGGTACCCCGGGGCAAGTGAGACCTACGGCTATAATTTTATCTATTTTTTGTTTTTAAGGCAAACATTCTTCATGGAAAACATAGATATCACACCAACGGATACTATGAATTCAAAAATTGTTACTGTTCTCACCATAAAGAGACCATATATGTTATTGTTGTTCATACTGTTCATATTGTTGTATGTAATTTTAAATTCACTAAGTGAGATTAACGTACTCTACTATATTCGTCGTTTAAAACTAGAATATCAAATAAAGTCAAACTTTTTCGGTTTCAGGATAATATTTGGAGTGCTTGCAAATTATTTTAAGCGAAAAAGATGTAATTTATTTTCATTTATTACCTTTGGTTAACTGCTGTCACTTGCCCCAGTGCATTTCAGCATCTGGGGCAAGTGCGACCTATGAGAGTAAACAAACACAATGTCATAGTTTGATCTCGCTGTCTTCAACCTTAGTCGCAATTCACACAAAAGTGAAGTAAAAATCGGTGCCTTAAGTAATAAATCGTTGAATTATGTTTAATTACTACTATTCTGATGATGAAGCTATTGTTTAAGATGGTAAAGCCTTGGGTAGAACATATTTTTTTCCGAAACCATCTATTTTTCATATTTTCATCTAAGCACATTCTATTTTTTTTTGTTTTCCGTTGCATAATGAGTTTTTCTGAGTGATAAGAAACCGGCCATAAAGTATGAATAAATTTCTAAAACGACTTATTCAAAGTTCACGATTTAAAAATCTTTATTCAATGATCGGAAAATTATCCAAGGGAAAACATAACATCTGTAAAACTTGAACAATCTTTTGACGAGATTCATCAACTATGTAATATGAAAAGCAAGTTTGGAAACCTTCCGGCATTTAGCTGTATAGCACTTTTTGTATAAAAAAATCAATTTGTTTTGCACAAGATGCTATGGTTAAATCAACTTTTTTGTCAGTAATACGTTATTATGTATGTTACGTAATTTATGCACGATACCACAAAACACTTCCAACATAAATCGCTATACATAGTTATTCGTATAAGCTATTTAAATTTATGTTACCTTACATATATGCAGCAACTATATTAAGCCATTTGTACAAACATTCCGAATGAGTCCCACTTGCCCCGTGATACGGAGTAAATAAAGATCTGCTCCACTTTTCATTATATGCATAATATACAGAAAATAAAAATTTTGAAACAATTTTAATGCCCGTTTTTAAGGAGAAATATACCAACAATGTCTTTTAGTACCATTGGAATTTGTGGAGCGGACCTGGTGTGATGGTTAGAACACTTGACTATCACGCCGAGGACCTGGGATCGAATCCCACTCCCGACAAACTCGCAAAATGTGAGTTCTTCCTTCGGAAGGGAAGTAAAGCGTGGGTCCCGAGATGAACTAGCCTAGGGCTAAAAATCTCGTTAATACAGATAAAAAAAACCATTGGAATTATAAAATTCATTATGTTTAGAATTTTTTGGCATGACAAAACCAAACTAGCCTTTTTTTAGGTCCCACTTGTCCCGGGGTACCTTACTTAAGGTTGAAGGATTCGTCATTGATATAATCGTCATCATTGAAATTTCGAAAGCAGTTTTCTCTTTCAAGACATAAATGTTTACATTGAGAATATATTCATTGTATCCCATTCACCATTTGGAATACAGTGAATACATTTTCATACCGATCATTTGTGTTTTCAACGAGAAAACTGCTTTCGAAATTTCAATGATGACGACGATATCAATGACGAATCCTTTAACATTAATGGATGCTCCCTTACATTTGTGACCTCTTTGTGTCATATTGCGAGGTTTTTTTTGCTTGAACTCAAGAGCTGGTTACTCAGTGACCCAGCTAACATTTTTGCTGTATGAGAGTTTAAGCGAGCTTTCTTCCAAGAGCGTTTGTTCCTTAAGCTGTTATGCAGCTACTTTTGTTAGTAGGGGAGTAACTTGGAGTAACCACGATGACACCACTGTTTTGGTCATAAGGTTGCAGAAGTTTGTGAAGGGAAAGTGACATGCAGATGCAAAGGGGAGGAGTCAATGCTTTCAGATGTAAAGGAGGGATGGTCAGAGGGATTTCAAATGAGTTTGGGGGGGAGGGGGTCATATGCACTCAGGTGAACTTCACGGGAGTTCCAAATGCGTTCCAAAGCGTTTTAAGGCGTTTCAGGGCGTTTCAGTGCATTTCAGGAGGTTTCATAGGTATTTTAGGGGGCTTCAGAGGCTTTGAGGTGCGTTTCACATGGATTTCATGTGTGTTTCAGAGGCGTTTCAAGGTGTTTCAGGAGGTTTTGGAAAGGTTTTGTGTGGCTTCAGAAACTCTCAGAAGAGTTTCACGGAGGTTTGTTTCATGGGGGTTTCAGAGGCGTCTCAAAGCGTTTCAAAGTGTTTCAATGCGTTTCAAGGTCTCTCAGGAGGTTTCAAGAGGTTTAAAGGTGCCTTCAGTGGGTCGCAGGTAAATTTGACGGAGTTTAAATAAGGGTTTCAGAGGCATTTCAAAGCGTTTCAAAACGTTTCAAGGCGTTTCAGGGCGTTTCAGAACATTTCAGAAGGTTTCCGATGAATTTGAGGTGGCTTAAGAGGCTCGCAGGTGAATTTCACGGAGGTTCCATGAGGGTTTCAGAGGCGTTCTAAGGCGTTTTAAGGCGTTTCAATGCGTTTCAGGAGGTTTCACAGGGGTTTGAAGCGCCTTCAGAGGCTCTCAGGTGAATTTCACGAAGGTTTTAAAGGGGTTTAGAGGCATTTCAAAGCGTTTCAGGTGCGATACAAGAGGTTCAGGGGGCCTTAACCTTAAGGGGGCTTCAGAGGCTCGCATGTGCATTTCACGGAGATTTCATGGGGGTTTCAAAGGCGTTTCAAAGCGTCTCAAGCCGTCTCAATGTATTTCAGGGCATTTCAGGAGGTTTCTGGTGAGTTTGAGGGGCATAAGAAGCTCGCAGGTAAATTTAAGGGAGGTTTATTTAGGGTTTCAGAGGCGTTTCAATGTGTTTCAAGGCGATTCAATGCGTTTCAGGGTTTTCAGGAGGTTTAACAGGGGTTTTAGGGGGCTTCAGAGGTTCTCAGGTGACTTTCACACAGGTTTTAAAGGGGTTTTAGAGGTGTTTCAAAGTGTTTCAAAGCGTTTCAGGGAGTTTTAATGCGTTACAGGGCGTTTCGGGAGGTTTTTAGGATTTTATGTGGCTTCAGAGGCTCCCAGGTAAATTTCATGAAGATTTTATGGAAGTTCTAGAGGCGTTTCGAAGTGTTTCAAGGCATCTCAATGGTCTTCAGAGCGGTTTCAGGGGAAGCCCATTAAACTTTTCTTCTATTGCATACCTCTTAAAAGGCAACCAAATACGTTAGAAGATCCGATGACCTATACTTAAGGAAGTTCTTGGAGATCTTCAAACTGACAATGAACTCATCATTTGATAGCATATAGCTACATGAGGCCGTGTAAGCATAAATTTCGTTCATAATACTCCAATAGATCAATGATTACAGTTGTAGAACTGATGGCCTTAGTTTCAGGAAGTTTTCGGATATTCCTATACAATCATAGAACCCATCACTTGATAGAACATAGATGCCTGGGGATGCCTCATTCTTAGCCCTCGTAGATTCGATGACCTATACTCAAGGGAGTTCTTGGAGAACCTCAAACTGACAACGATCTCACCACTTGACAGGCTGTGTAAGCATAAATTTCATTCATAATGATTCAATAGATCACTGATTACGCTTGAAGATCAGATGGCCTTAACTCCAGGGAGTTCTCGGATACTCCTAAACTTTTAAACCTTAAAGATTCCGTAAATATCCCTTAACTCTTAATTGTGTTTTTTTCGTAAACCAACTTTATCTGTAATCGTGAGTACTCCAACTGCTCTCAACACAATCAAATTCCATTTAGGTAACGTTACCTAAATAGAGGGACCTAAATAGATTTTACATAAACGGATCCTGCTGGTATTGCTGCTTTTCATAAATTCTCCAAACATAGGCACGAGCAGAGCAAGATGGACCAACTTCAAATGACTTCAATCTAGCTCAACGAACAGGACTTATTGTATGTCCACATACTGTATCTCGCTCCAACAACTGTGTTAGACATATCGACTAAGGGTTTGTGTCGATATGTTCAACACAGTCGTTGGAACGATTCTGTCATAGCGTAGACCTAAAACTTCCGCTCCGAATAATGCTTCCGAACAACTGGCGGAAATAATAATAAAAGACTTTCAAATAGTTTAAATATTTAATCAGTTTCTCTTCCACCGACGACGTCGTTCCGCCAGCCACGCTTTCCGCACTAACCGATTCACTCCGGAGCGCACGCCACCCCCACCCCATAGAACAATAGATTAAATTGAACGCTTGTGCTGGTGATCGTCGCATTCGCCGTCGACGGACGTTCGAAGAGCACTTCCTCTCGCTCTTTTTTTGCCCGTCGTCGGTCAGTCGACTTCGGATTTTATGACTCTTTGCCCCGGTCTCAGAGTAGTGAAAGCAAAGTGTTTGACTTTTTGTCCGGATCCTGTCGCCGAAAAAAGCCATGAAAAAAGAATGATGACAACCCGAGAACAAGAAGAAAAAATCGCAAACTTCGCCCGCGTGCGTCGCACGCTTCTCCATTGTTCCAGCACCGAGCGCTTCATCGGTTTTCGCGCGTCTATTTAAGGTGGGCGGTTTGTTTTAGCTAGAATCGGAGAGGAGAAAAAAAAACGCCGAACGAAAGTCCAAAAAGTCCTAATTAATTACAGTCATGGGAAGCATTTAACTGAATAATTTAGATCAAATAAGAGCCGATGCAAAAGACTTTGGCCTTTCGGCGGCCGGTGCTCTCTCTCTCCGGGAACGCGCCATGCCCGGCTCATAAATTAAATTATACGGCAAAACCGGCATCGCGCATCGGTATCAAGTTTCGTGGAAAGTTGCGGGAGGGCAAGCAAAGAAAGAAAAAAAAAAAACCTGAAGGTAAGAAACCGGAAACCGGATGATCGAAAACTTTTGCATTCCGGTGGATCTCGGTGGAAACTCGGTTATAATGCACATACTTAAATGGGGGGACGAATCAGAAGAGAATGGGCATAAATCACTCGGGTATGGGCGTACCTTATCAAGATTTTTTTTTTTCCAGTTCCGGTAACACCGTGTTCCGTGTTTAACCTGCGATGTGAGATTTCTTCTGAAATGAATAATAAATTGAGGGAATATTAGAATGGCTCTTTCCTGCTGAACTTGCTGTCGAAACTGTTGTTTAAGCGACATTATGGCAAAGCGCCTGACAGAAGAATAACTTATGAAAACTTAGTTAGGGTATTCTCATGACATGCACATAATCACAATTATGGCAAAAAAACATAAGGCATTTATGAATTTCGTACGTTTTATTGGTTACACTCGATTGGAATTGGATGTCATGCCATCAATTCGAAATTGTTTACAAGAATCTCAATATAATCAATATGTTCACCATACCTTCTTGTACGAGATTGATCCAGAAATAAGACCTAGGAAATACCACATAAGTTCATTCTGGGAACCATTGAAGAATTCCTTATGGTGCTTCAACAAGAAACTTTATGTAGACACTTCTTCGGGAACTCCTGTAGGATACCCAGTTATAATTTTAGGAAGATTGCCAGAAGAAAACCAAAGAGAGGGACTATAACTTATCACACATAACACGCGACGCGAGACAAGACATAACACTTATCGTTCTTACAATCGTCAAGAAAAGTTTAAAAATTCCGACCGACTGCGTTGTGTTCGTACCATATTCGTACACTTCCAAAGTGAAGCGAGAGTTACTCTATCGTCAAGTCTGCTAGGTCGAAGAGACACGATGCGATAATAGAAGGGTAAGTAGTCCTCATTCATCAATGGCTTTTTCGTACCTCTGATGAGCATGGACTCCCATGCATTCAAATGTGAAGCTTTCTTGACACTTTTGAGCGGTTTCGCTGAGTAACTTTCCTCTGGGAGATCTTCACGGATATCGTACGAACACAACGAAGTCAGTGTTATGTCCTGTCTCACGTCGCGTGTTATGTGTGTCGTGTAGTTCTTATGTTAGTGCCACTGTAGAAAGTAAATTGTGACTATAGCTAATATAGGATTCAAAGTTATATATTGCTCGTCACTGGCATTTATCAGATTTTCTGGTATGTCTGGAAACAAATGTAAAATTTTTCAAGTACTGAAGGGTTCATAGAAAAAAAAACCCTAATTAATCCACCTAGCGGTGATGGCGCCTTTCTCGTGCCTTCGAAACCCTATTTCAATAAAACTCAGACGAAATGTTTATGTATATCACACTTTTATACAATCAACAGAAATCCATTTCATGATACCAGAAATCATATCATTTATCTGGCTTTCAATGTTTGAGCCTCAAACTCTTGAGGAAAAGACGCTATCTTGAATTTGAAGCCGCCATTTGGCATTAAAGATTGCCATCTTGGATATTCTGGTCGCCATTTTAAGAATCCAGACTTCATCCCCATACCAAATATATCAATAATGCATTGTTTCAGGCCCTAAAACTACATTAAACAGCCGCGATATTGAATTCGGAACCGCCATCTTAAATTTTAGATCGCCATTGTGGACTCTGGAAGTCTTCCCCATACCAAATATGCCAATATTGCATGGTTTTAGAGCCGAAAACTTCATTAAACAGCCGTTAGAACCTAAATCACCATCAAACCGCCGCCATCTTGAAACTGAAGCCGCCATCATGGATTTTAGATCGCCTTCTTGTACATTGTGGTCGACATTTTTTGACTCCGGACATCTTCCATGGTTTTAAAGCCTTAAACTTCTTTAAGCAGACGCCATCTTGAATTTGAAGCTACCATCTTGGATTTTAGACCACCATCTTGGATATTCCAGTCGCCATTTTAGGAGTCCAGACATCTTCCCCATATTAAATATTCCCATATAGCATGCTTTAAGTGCCTAAATCTCTAGTAAACAGTCGCCATCTTGAATTTTAAGCCGACATCGTGGAGCTTCTGATCTCCAATGTTGTTTTCCGAACAAAACTCGTCGACCATGCTAAGGGCTAAAAAAATTGCCGCAGTTTGATTTATCGCATGATGGGCTAGTTCAGTATAATATACGACCAGTTCTACCGGTGCTGGCCATAACTCCGGAACGCCTTGGCCGATCTGGACTATTTTGGATAGCAAACAATTCCGGTTTGATTC
Organism: Aedes albopictus; assembly: GCF_035046485.1. Classification (NCBI taxonomy): domain Eukaryota; kingdom Metazoa; phylum Arthropoda; class Insecta; order Diptera; family Culicidae; genus Aedes; species Aedes albopictus. The sequence continues at coordinate 328,536,936 of NC_085136.1, read as the reverse complement.
AAGCTATAATCCGAAAAATCGGCCAATGGGAAGTGCCTTCCCAAGCAGCACACAAGTCACAAAGGAGTGTCGACAGCGCAAGTTTTTGGTTGTACAGGAGTTAAAAAATAACTTGGAACTGACTCGTGTACAACCAAAAACCTGCGCTGTCTACACTCCCTTGTAACTTGTGTGCTGCTTGGGTTAAAAGTGAGTGAACTTATTTTGCGCACATACATACACACATACAGACATAATCTAAATTCGTTGAACTGAGTTGATGGGTATATGCGACTGCGACTTGATCCACCGAGCCCTTTTTCGAAAAATCGTTTATTGAGTGAACATAGTTTTTTAGTACACTAAGTGTGCGAGAAAGGCAAAACACTACTTTCGAGCTTTTTTGCTTTAGTTATCTAACTAAACCAATAGATTCCAAGATCTTTTTGGTAGTTAATTTATTAATTTTTCAAATACGATAAGTTTGACCATTTTCAAGTTATAGCCAGCTTGAGACAAGCAAAGTCAAAAACATGTAATGTTCAATTACTACGTAACGGTTGTGATTTAACCATATGCGTAAAACATATTTTTCACCGGTCGGAACCTGTTTGCTTGCGTTCATAAGCTTATCAAAAAATCCTAGCCTTGCTGTGTCGCATACATTGGTTCAGTTCAACTTTATTTTTAGCCGCTTTCGGAGGGACATCCGGAACTGGTTACGGCACTACCGGCTGTCCCTAATGTGGTCCTAACCTATTTCTTTTATAACCAGTGATCAGGTTATCAGAAAAGCCGTTATTTCTTGTATCGCATGCATGGTACTCTTTTATATTTGGCCACATCCGTCGAGACCCCCGGAACCGGTTCCGGACAACTACCGGTTTAGATATGGTCTGATACTGTTTTCCTTTCCTGACCGTTCATCAGGTCATCAAAAATGCCGCAGTTTGATATGTCGCATGCATGGGTTTGGTACTCTTTTATATTTGGCCACTTCCGGTGGGACATCCGGAACCGGTTCCGGAACACTACCGGTTCAGATATGGTCTGATTCTGTTTTCCTGTTTACCGTTCGTAAGATTATAGAAAATTCCTCTGTTTGATGTGTCGCATGCATCGATTTGGTACTCGTTTATATTTGGCTACATCCGGCGGAACATACGTAACCGATTCCGGAGCCCTACCGGTTCAAATATGGTCTGATACTGTTTTCCTGCTAACCGTTCATCAGGCTATCGGAAGTGCCGCTGTTTGATGTGTCGCATGCATGGGTTTGGTTCGCTTTTATATTTGGCCATTTCCGGCGAAACACCCGAAACTGGTTCCGGAATACAACCGGCTGTCTCTAACCTATTTATTTGACAATCAGTCATCAGGTTATCAGAAAAGCCGTTACTTGTTGTATCGCATGCATGGGTTTGGTATTCTTTTATATTTGGCCACATCCGTCGGGACCCCCGGAACCGATTCCGGAACACTGCTGGTTCAGATATGGTCTGATATTGTTTTCCTGCTAACCGTTCATCAGGTTATCGAAAATGCCGCTGTTTGATGTGTCGCATACATGGGTTTGGTACTCTTTTATATTTGGCCACTTCCGGTGGGACATCTGGAACCGGTTCCGGAACACTACCGGTTCAGATGTAGTCTGATACTGTTTTCCTGCTAACCGTTCATCGGATTATCGAAAAAGCCGTTGTTTGATGTGTCGCATGCATGAGTTATGTTCAATTTGATATTTGGTCACTTCCGGCGGGACATGCAGAACCGGTTCCGGAACACTACCGGTTCTGATATGGTCTGAGACTATTTTCCTGCTTACCATTCATCAGATAATCGTAAATGCCGTGGTTTGATGGGTCGCATGCATGGGTTTGGTGCATTTTCATGTCTGGCCCCTTCCAGGGGTACCGGTTCCGGAACACCTAAATGACCATAACTCCGGAACGGCTGGACCGATCCGAACCATTTTCAATAGGAAACAATGGGACCAGATTCCGCGTCGAATGAGCCGTCGATCGTTAAAATCGGTTGATATTTACTATCTAAAAGTGAGGTGACCTTTTTTTGTACACATACACACACACATACATACACACACACACACACACACACACACACATACACACACACAGACATCATCTCAACTCGTCGAGCTGAGTCGATTGGTATATGAAACATGCCCCTCTGGGGGCTCTATCGAAATTTCATTTTTGGAGTGAACATATAGCCTTTCGGTACACCTTGGTGTACGAGAAAGGCAAAACTCAAATAATACTCCAAGAAGGAACTTATGTAGCAAACTAAGTAGGAAATCGAGGAAAAATTCCAAAGCTTCTAGATGAATCTAAGAACGAAATCATGAATAAAATCCCCCGGAATTTCCTTCCGGGAGTTTCTCCACTGCGTATTCTCGCGGTGATTTCTCTGGGGATTCCTCCAAGACTTGTTTCGGGTATTCTTCAAACATTTTTTTTTCGGGTATTCCTCCAGGAATTCCTCCGGGGATTCTTCCAGGAACTCTTCAGGGGATTCCTCGACGAATTCCTCCGGAGATTCCTCCAAAAATTCCACCGGGGATTCCTTCACGAATCCTTACGAGGATTTCTCCAGGAATTTCTCCAGAGATTCCTCCACGAATTCCGAAAAGGGGATTCCTCCAGGGCCTCCTTTGGGGATTCCTCTAACTTTTTTTTTCTGGGGATTTTCACAGGAATTCGTCTGAGGATAACCCCAGGAATTCCTTCAAGGATTCCTGTAGAAACTACACCGGGGATTCCTTCAAGAATCCCTATAGGAAAACCTATTTTAGGAATTTATAAGAAAACCTATTTCAGGAATTTAAGAGGTATTCTTAAAGAATTTCTTGGAGGAATTTCTGGCGGAGTACTCGGAGGAATCCCAGGAGAATCCCCTGGAGGTAGTCCTGAAAAAAAAATCATGAAGAACTGCCTGGAGTAATCCCTGTAGGAATCCTCGTAGAAATTCCTGGAGGAATCGCTGGTAAAATTCCTTGGACCAAGTTTCAGGCAATTTGGCCAACAGAAACTCTTTATTTATATAATCTCTTTGATTTTTTAGATATGGTTGCGCCTGCAACTTCCCTTCTGATATTTAAATTTATATTCCCGCTTCTTTTCTCAATCTAGTAAGAAAACAAAAAGCTTTATTCTATGAATTTGTAGTAAAATGAGAAATTATTCCATGAATTTCTTTAGAAATTCTTCTAAAAATTTAGGGTAGAATTAGCAAAATTTTAAAATACACGTAAATAAAACATTCAAAAAAATCTAAAATTCTTTGTGAAATCCTCCAGGATCCCTAAGGAATTGCTTCAGCGAGTTCTTAACATAATCTTCCTCGAGATTTTATGGAAATTCTGCCAGGAATGACTTTGGTGATTTCTCTGAGAAATCCTTCAGGAATCGATCAAAGGCGCTCCCGTATAAGAATATGGCGACAACAGTGGAGTTATGTCAAATACACGAGGCTACGGTGACGCATCTGTTCAGTTCATAGCGACCATTTTGTAGCAATTTTGATGATCCTTTCTTCCATTGATTCCTCTAGAAAGTTTTTAGTTTGGCTTAGATTGTTCTCCAAAGCTTTCTAGAGATTACCCCACAAGTTAAGCCCAGTTTCGAGTTCAACAGGAATTACTCAAGTAACTTCTTCACCGATTCCTGGCAGAAACTTTCTACGGTGACATTGGTGACTGCCATTTAAACTATCATTTCTTCCCAACTGCGTACTGCGATCGAAGAAAAAACGGTTTCTCGAGCAATTCAAGCAATTCCCCAAGCACCAAGGTAGGCTGAGAAATTTCTTCTGATCTGCAAACAGCCCTTTAATTTAGGATTTTAAGAAACCTTTCCTGACTTTCTTCCGATATTGTTCCATAGATTTTTTCAGAAAACCAAATTTTCGTTAGAGGTTTCTCCAGTAATTTCTTCAACAATAATTCATCTAGTAAAGGTGCCATGGGTTCAATTCTTCACAATATTTTTCAAGAATTCAGTCAGAAAATCAAACATTCCTTCAGAAATTTCTCCTATGGTTACTTTAGACACTCTTCCTCAAACTCCTTCAGAAATTCTTCCAGGGATTCTTATTAAAAGAAATCCCCTGAGATTACTTCAAAAGTTCCTAATAAGAATCTTCCATAATATTGTTAAAGGATTCCAAGTCTAAGAAAATCTTCTAGGGTTTCTTTCAAAATTTATACATGGATTCCATCAAAATCTACTCCAGGAATTTTGTCTTAAAATCCACCAAAGTTTCTATCAGAAACTTTTCCGTCGTTTTTTTTAAAGAATTTTTTTCAGAGATTTATTCTTTAAAAAAAATATCCAGTATTTCATCAGTAAGTTTTCCAGAAACTCCACAAAGAATTCCTTAAGAAAGATTTTTCTGGATTTCTTCTCAACCTCCAACAGGATTGACATGACATTTTTTCTTGGGATTCGTTTAGAAAAAATATCGGAAATGTCTCCAGTGATTCCTTCACAATTTTCATTAGGGATATTAGGGATTCGTCCACTGATTTCTCCAGGAATACAATCAGAAAATCCTCTAAGAATTTTATTAATGGATTTCTTTTGGAATTTTCCTATAAATTCATCAGTGTTTTTTTTTCTAGAAACTGTACCAAGGGTTTCCCGAGAAGTTTCTCCAGATATTTTTCAAAGAAGTTCTTTACATATTCCTTCTGAACTCCTTTGAAAATTTCCATGAGATTTCTTCAGGTATTCCTCCCTTCAAAAGTACTTCCTAATATTTCTACAATGATTCAACTGAAGATTTCTTCAGCAATTTCTTCAAGGTATTCATCCATAAATTCCTGTTGGCATTCCTTTTGATTTTCTTTTGGGGGGTGATATTTTAATCTTCAGAATATTAGGGATTTCTTCAGGAAAATTAGCAAGGAATTTATTCAAGAGTTTTTCAAAGATTCTTTTTAAAATTTCTCTACAAATCTTTTGGGAGTTGTTTCGGAAATTCTTCTCAGGGTTTCTTTTCCTTAAATGCTTTGAGAAATTCATTCAGTCATTATTGAAGAAGTTCCTACAAGTATTTTTTTTTAGGAAATCGCTTTTGCGGTCCTTAAAGATCACTGCAGATTTTTTTCAAATATTCCTCCACGGATTTTTCATAAGTTCTTCCAGATATTACTGAAAAAATGTCAAAAAAATCCCTGAAGGGCTTTCTAAGAAATGGAAGATTGTCTCAAGAAACTCATGATTTTTTGAGTATGTCCTGGACAAAAAACCTGAAGCAATTTCTGAAGTAATCTCTAGCGCAGTTCCTGGATGAATGCCTGTAATATAGCTAGTAGAATACCTGAAAAAATACATTGAAATATCCGCTTAATTCTCTGATAAAAAAAATCGTAAAAGATTTTAGGTGGAACTCTGCAAGTAATTCCAAGGAAATAAATCTTAAGAAATTATGTGAGAGATTCTTGGAAAAATTCGTAGAGGAATTTCTAATGGAATATCTCCTAAAAAAATGTCTTCAGAAATCCTTCATTATGCTTTTGAGTAATTCTTGGAGGATTTTTTGATTAAATTCTTGGAAGTACTTTTGTAGATACCTCTGAAGGCATTTTCAGAAAAAAATTTAATCCAATTTCTTAACGGATTTGTGCAAAAAAAAACCCTAAACTACTACTTGGAGATGTTCGAGAAGGAATTCTTGCAGAAGCAAAAAAATAATCCTAAAAGAGTTCTTTGGAAAATTACTGAATAAATAAAAAAATGAATTTTGGAAGATCTGGAGATCCTTTTGCAAGTTTTCATTGAACAATTGACAAATGCAAGGAGTAGATTCTGGAGTAATTTCTGCAGGAATAGAGAGAGAATCTATGGAAAAATTTCTGGATAAGTTTCTGAAGGTAATTTTGAGTAAATACAAAGCAATAATGCTTGGAGGAATACCTGAAGGAACTATTGAAGCAATCTCTGAGAGGACTTCCAGAAGAATCCCTCTAGAATTTTCTAGAAGAAATTCCAAATAAATGCTCAATACAATCCTGAACCAATTAAGTAATTCTTTAACAAACCTCTGTAAATGTTTTAGTATTCATTTATGAAAAAAGTTCTGGAAAAATTTCTGAATCCTAAGAAAAATGCTTGAAGAATTGCTGAAAGATTATTCGTATCTTTGCGGTAAAATATCTCCTGGACTTGCATCTTTTGAAGAAACGGTTTTGAGGAATTCCTGAAAAAAAAAACGCTGGAGAAATTCATATAAAACTTTGTTGAGAAATTGTAGAAAAATAGGCGCAGATACAAAAATTTTATTTGTTTTAGGTCACCCCTTCTCGAAAGTCCCAAAATATTGAAGGGGCGAAAAAAGGGTCAATACAAAAATTGTTTATAAACAACATGTTTAAAATAGTTGGAAAATGATATTTGAATTCCAATTTTTCAATAGTATTTTAAGTTTTCATTTTTTGTTTCTAATTTATTTTTCTGTGTCCAGTGTCTAGTGTTAAGTTTCGTTCAGTCTGTACAACCTCTGACTGAAGACGTCGTCCGTGTCTTTTATGATCGGAGAAATCCTCAAGAAAAACTATTAGAAAAATTTGTACAACATTTTTAAGGAATTCCTTCTGAAATGTTTTAAGTGATACGTGAATTTATGTAGCAGTCCTTGAAATAATTTCCTGTAAAATCTCTTAAACGAATCCAGGAGGTTTTTTGGAAGGAATTTCCGTAGAAATCCGTAAACTAGTTTCAAAATAAATTTCCTGCGAATTTTTTTGAGAAACTCTAGAAGAAGTTCCAAGGAAAATTCCTGGGGAAATTCTTGAAAAAGTTCTAGAGAAATCCCTTCATAAATTTTTCAAGAAATCCATCGACAATCTACTTTATGTTAACATTCCAGATTTTTTTTTTTTTTGATAAATGCTAAAGGAATACCCTGGAGGTAATTCTGGAGAATTATCTAAAAGCTTAAGAAAAATTCTTGCTAATTTCATACAAAGTATTTCAGCAAGAATGTCACTTCCTCGATAATAGGACGCAATCAGTGAAGTACTAGATTGAGAGTAGTGAGCTGGATTTTTGTATGGTGAGATGACCAATCCTCCGTTTCTGCAATAAAATTATGCACACAACGTGGGTATTATGATTTATTGACTAATTTCATGCTGTTTGAGCAAAAGTTTGGGTAATTGTGTTATTGTATTAATTATTTCTTGTAACTTCAACAACACAGTTACCGTCAAATGGGGTAACTTGCAACACTTTTCGACTTTGAAGCAATGTCATTGAAAATCTAAACATTTAAACCAAAGCATCGTGTATGCTAATTACCCAGAGTAGAATACTATGCAGCAATTGTTTTATCAAAATATGTTGTCACCTAATCAGGAGGTGCGAAATACATGCTTGTTGCAAGTTTCCCCATCTCTGGGGTAACTTGCAACACAGGACATGAAGTAAAGTTAGCTATCATTAAACAGCACGATCATTCTAGTGTTCAGTCGTATTGTAAATTTTTGATGTAATGCATGAAAAATGCATTGTTAAGATGTACACTAACCAAATGGCATATAATTTTTCATGAAAGGGTTGATAGTTATTGCAAGTGAGAGTATATCATACAGGTCTCACGTCCCTCAAATATAAAATATATATGGATTTCGTGACATAGTACTCGAAAAAAAAAGTGAACAATGACAATTGTCATTTCTTGAAAAGGTAGAGTGAGTCGCCTTTAAGTAGTTTCAGTTTGAACTGGTGTTTGACAATTTCAGATAATATAACATGATTAAAACACATCTATCGAACTTTGTAAATATCAAAGTCGTTAATTTGGGTACTCAGCTGAAATAATTTAGTCCATCTAGGTTCAGAATTGATGTTGGTGATTGTTTTAAAGCGCCCATAAACTAAATTAAACTTTTAACAAGGTGTAACATGAATAAAACTCCATAATATGGTATTTCCTAACAATGTTTGAAAATCACGATAAAAAAATGTTAAAAATGAGTGTCATTTGAAAATGAACTCGTTACGTAATCAAGAAATGATCTGTTTCGGTTATTTCTGTCAAAAATATCGTGAAATGAAGATGAATAACACAAGTTTACAAAATAAAACGAAAGTCGTGAACTTCTGTCAACGACCAAAATTTTTGAAGCACAATTTAGTGCTGATTTCGAAACCGACCTTCAAAAAATTTAAAGTAGAACAGTTTTTGAGTTTTAGCTCAAAATCGAGTTTTGTAACTTTTCAAAATATGTAATTTACTAAAATTCAAATATATTGAGTTTTGTTCAACCAATTTTAAATCTTTTTCCATAAATTAAAAGCTGAATACAATACCATTCGATCATCTGAATACAGGTTTTGCATCAGATTGATGAAATTCAAGATATTGGCGGGTTTTAGGGACGATCTTCTTAAATTTTAGCAAAATTCTTTAAATTTTTTGAAGAAATGTATTTTTTTCAATAAGAAAAAAACAACTTAAAAATTCTTTCTCGACGTTTATTTGATATATCATATGTAGGCGAGTTACAGTAAAAATTTCAGCTCAATCGGAGCATTGATTACGGAGAATAAGATGTTTGAAGTGAGTGGCTTTGCTTAAAAATAGAACAAAAATCGATTTCAGATCATCAACCTTGTATGGAAAGTCGAAAAAATTTCCGCTCTACTGGAATTTTTTTCCTTCGCGTTTTCGAACTCAGGGCATGATTCTACACCAAAAATGATCATCAGCTTACCGAGTTCAAAAATGCTGTAAACTAGTGTAATAGAAGGTTTTGTCAAATTTAACTGCTGCAAGTTACCCCATAGTGGTTGACGAATATAATAATGATTTTTTAAATTACTTAGTCGATAAGTTTATTAAACTTTTATCGTTTAGCTAAGCTTACTATTAGGTACCCTAACTGCTACCAAGGTCATCAGACTTATCGAACTTACCATAGGGGAGAGGTGAAACACGATTTTCATTCTTGTTTTTATGGCATAAAACAATGGCCGTTTTAACAGTGTAGCTAAAAAAAAAAAACAAAGAAACAAAACTAATTTATCCACTAAATCGATCTTTGGTATACATAATCTCTATAACCGAAATAGAAGGGCATACTAGTTTTTCATTATAATTAGAAATTCTTCACATTTAGTGTATGTCATCGTGTTTCAAGTTGCAAGTAACCCCGTTTGACGGTACCCAAACTTTTGCTCAAGCAGCATCAAATCAGGCAAGAAATCATATAACCCTCGCTGTTCGCACCATTTCATTGCAGAAAGGGAGGATTGTTCATCTCACCATACAAAAATCCTGCTCACTACTTTCAATCTGGTTCTTCTCTGATTGCGTCCTATTACGATAAATAATTACGCATGAAGCCCTCCATGTATTATTCCCGGAATAATTCCTAATTAGGCGCAATAGTGAAGGCGCTGAAATGTGAAAACCTTGAGTAACCAACTCTGATTTTACCATAACGGCACTAAAAACGATAGATTCGGCAAGGAGTAGGAGCATGCAGCACGACAGCTAATGCTGCAGCATAGCACCCGACAGAGGAAAAATACATATAGAATCGCCGAATTTGAAAAAAAAAAAACGCCGCTAGGGAGAAGTTAAGTGTTCGAGGAATTGCTATGTCATATAAACCTTTACCGTCCTGACCTCCGACATCTCATTCTCTTTTTTTTATCTTTATTATTGAGATTTCTAGCCCTTGGCTAGTTCATTTCGGGACCCACGCTTTACTGCCCTTCCGAAGGAAGAACTCACATTTTGCGAGTTTTTTCGGGAGTGGGATTCGATCCCAGGTCCTCGGCGTGATAGTCAAGTGTTCTAACCATCACACCAGGTCCGCTCCACTATAGGGGAGACTGGGGAGACTTGATCCCTTTTTCTTAATTTACCTGAAACTTTAAGAAAAAACAAAAAACTAGATCCGATTTCCGTACAAAATGGCAGGTAAACATCTATTGCAAGTTAATACACAACAGAAGGCCTTTAAATTATTGTTAAAGTTTTCAAAACTGTGTTTTTATGGAGGCATGTCTTATGATGTATTTTTCAAAAATGGGTGACACTTGATCCCCCTTCGAGCACATGGTTTATTTAAAGGGAAAATAATTCCAGAGTCTTCTTATTCATTTTCTTTTCGAGTTTTCTTGTATTTTCGATGAATATGGAGTGTTTGAAATTGCAAGATTTCCTTAAATTTTTAAGGATATGCCGTATTTTCAAAATGGGGAGACTTGATCCCCCTTTTCTTGGTTTGTACTAAAGTTATAATTATCTGACACATTTTATCGTTGAATAGACTAGAATTCCAAGTCAATAGAGGCTTCCAAATAGAATTTTATTTTTCACATGTATAATATGTGTGTAATCCTCGAGGGATCAAGTCTCCCCATGGCACTGTTGTGTATACTAAGCTGAATTAATTAAAATATGTTAACAACAGCCTTATTTGGATAAATAAGTTTGAAAGTATTTTATTTAAACTATGTGCTGTTCAATTTTGACACGATTTATTTCAATTTTCACAAAGTTATTGAGATTTTTCGGAATCGCCTAAAAGATTTTTGAAGGACTGAAAACAAACCATCAGCCGTTAAAAAATAATGCAATGTACAATCGAAATCACTTGTAGCTAAAACATAGTCGTTTGTCCAGGAGTAGTTTTGGAAAAAATATGCTAGAAGAAAAATGTTTTTGATTCCGAGCAAATATGGGGGGAACAAGTCTCCCCAGGGATCAAGTCTCCTCAGTCTCCCCTATCATTCTCTGATAATTATTTTCTGTTGACTTTTCTCGGTGAAGTTAATATTTCTCTTGGGAGCGGTGTGGAGGTTAAATCATCTGACTATCACGCCGAGGACCTGGGATCGAATCCCACTCTCGACAAAATCATAAAAATGTGGGTTCTTCCTTCGGAAGGGAAGTGAAACCATGGGAAACGAGATGAACTAGCCTAGGGCTAAAAATCTCGTTAATACAGATAGGAAAAAAAATATTTCTCAAAGAAGGAGGGAGCAACGAAAGTAATGAAAGAAACGGTGGATAGAATTGCTAGTGTGCACCCAGGGAAATTGAACCCACAATGCCGACCTTCTTGCCTCCTGGTTTTGTAAGGCTATTACAGGGGACATTTCTGATTTTCAGCAAAAACATGCTTTGCGACGTATTAATCTTCATAACTTTAAAAAAATGAGCCAGAAAAGATAGACTCAAGTGCGTATCAACTGGTATGATTACTGCAGAACATCTGGCATAGGTTCCACCGGAGCCTCTTCTCAAATACACTCGTCTGAACATCTTTAGGGCTATGCAGAATAACGACATGTACCAGCAAATAATGAATACGTTCTAAATTTGAAAGAATATCTTTGATACCAGAAAACCTGCCCTCCAGTTAGCCATAACATCACCCATACCAATTTGCTCCTCATTAAGTCACAAAAGATTCCTTCAATTATTATTCGCTCATCAGCTCACTTCACTCCCTCCGAACCACATTATCCCTGTCTGCCAAGTCTTCGAGAAGTGGCCAGCAACAATGAAACCGTTCCAGATAATAGAAACAATAATTAAATAATTAAATTAATTAATTATCGATTTTTGCGGCTTAACCAGCCGAATGGAAGTTTTACTTTATTCCAAAAGCTAGACTTTACATATACTGGCGTGAGTGAGAAATGGACAAATTGAGGTGAAATTTGCGAAAAAGTTACTCGTCCTCTCGGTGAGACTCGAACTCACGACTCCTACTCACTAGACAGGCGCGTTGCCGCTACGCCACGAGAAGACTCGAAGACGTAGCTGCTAACCTGAATTCAAGTTCAACACAAAATTCCGAGGTTATCTTTTCCACAGATTGCACCCCTTTCGGATGGAATGAGATGTACATCCACACTACGCATATATTGTATATGTAAAGCCTAGGCGAGAGCGCATTGTTTTTGTGTGTTGGAAGTCCACACACCTCTCATCGACGACTGTATCGAAGAGATCGCGCGGTGAGCGGAAAGCTTCCAATGGGTCGCGACGTTCTCAAACGACCGGTTACGGAACATGAGTCCGTTGCTCGATGACATAATTAAATTAATTAATTATCGATTTTTGCGGCTTAACCAGCCGAATGGAAGTTTTACTTTATTTAATAAAGTAAAACTTCCATTCGGCTGGTTAAGCCGCAAAAATCGATAATTAATTAATTTAATTATGTCATCGAGCAACGGACTCATGTTCCGTAACCGGTCGTTTGAGAACGTCGCGACCCATTGGAAGCTTTCCGCTCACCGCGCGATCTCTTCGATACAGTCGTCGATGAGAGGTGTGTGGACTTCCAACACACAAAAACAATGCGCTCTCGCCTACACGCTCGTTGAAAACTACTCTCAAGTGAGTAAATTATACTCACTTTCAAACTTTTGCTAAATCTGTCAAAGGTGAGTAACATGCATTTGCCAAAGTGAGTTATTAACTACTCTGTCACATCGGATCTTTGCTTTACTCACTTTTGAGTAAGGCGTTTTTTCTACGAAAAACTCACTAGCCGTTGTGATGCAAAAAAAAAACAAGTTGCAGGAAATTCTTGTGTGCCAAGATGTAAGCCGGCGAAAAACCTGAAATCGACGCTGAAATAGATCACGTACAACAGCAGTGGACCCGGAAACTGTCCAACCAACAGGTGAGACTTGAAAAAAAGTTAATTAATGACGCCAATTGATGACATGTAAAATTGTTGTCGCAGGTTATGTGGCTGAGCGGCGGAGCTGAATCGCCACTTCTGGGAGGTTCACTTCCTTAACGCCAGTTAATCAGCTAACAATTCGTATGTTCAGAATATAGGAGCATATATAGACGGTTCAATACAAGGACCAAAGAGGAAGATTGATGGAGCAGGTTTCCAAAGAACGAACGGCAACGGCAACACAACACCGCTTATTCGTAAGGGTAAAAGTAAGTTGTATTTAGTATTTAATGAGTTGTAATGATCATCTATTTTCTAGTTTCAGTCCACGACTAACAACGGCGAAGATTCGGCTGATAAAGTGCGGTAGATCCGCACAGCTTGCATAAATCAGCCACTTCAAATAAGGCTGTTCGTAGTAATGAACAGCCAATCCCGAGGCCAATCCAAAGAGCATCATCAAAGTTGAGATCAAAGTCCAAAGGAAGTGATTTTATAACTTTATTATACCGCATTTAGTTCACCACTGGACTGCGAACTGCGACTTCATAAGTGCGAAAACGTAAATAAAAGTGCGCGTTTGCATCAAATCAGGTTGATGTCTTCGGCGCACTATTTCTTCAATCTATGGTGAACAAGTGCTCTGAAGACACCGAGTTGATTTGATGCAATCGCGCACTTTTATTAGCGTTTTCGCACTCGTGAAAACTAGTGCGATAGTCCAGTGGTGAACTAAATGCGCTATATAATGTTGTATTATATTTAATTAATACTAATAGAATAAAAAGTAGGCAAGATTTTTGCTCAACTTAATTTTTTGTGTTTTTAAATATTTGAAAATGAAAAACAATTCCAAAAACCATCCCAAGGAATTTTTATCTACTCACTTTCACTAGTTTTGCAAAAAAAATAAAAGTGAGTAAATAGTACTCTCTTTCAACAAAATCAATGATTACTCTAAAGAGAGTGAATCCGCTTTACTCTCTTTTGAGCTGATGCACTTTTGTAATGAAGTGAGTGGAATTCTACTCACTTTAGAGTAGTTTTCAATGAGCGTGTAGGCTTTACATATACAATATATGCGTAGTGTGGATGTACATCTCATTCCATCCGAAAGGGGTGCAATCTGTGGAAAAGATAACCTCGGAATTTTGTGTTGAACTTGAATTCAGGTTAGCAGCTACGTCTTCGAGTCTTCTCGTGGCGTAGCGGCAACGCGCCTGTCTAGTGAGTAGGAGTCGTGAGTTCGAGTCTCACCGAGAGGACGAGTAACTTTTTCGCAAATTTCACCTCAATTTGTCCATTTCTCACTCACGCCAGTATATGTAAAGTCTAGCTTTTGGAATAAAATAATTAAATGCCACAAAATATATACAACAATAACATCATCCGAAAACCATCGCCATAATTTCATCCTTACGCCGTCGTCGCACCACCGCCTGAGGACAACATTCCGATTCTGACTGCCTTTGAACCGTCGCTCGTCCCATCCACGACGACAACGACACAACGGATGGACCAACCAGGCCTCCGCCGCAGCAGCATAAAGTAAGTCCTCTCCATCCGTCCACGCTGCTGGCTGGCTGGCTGGTGCAGAAAGGCGAACATGTTTTTGTGGGCTATTAAAAGAGGCACGCTACATTAGACATTTTCGTGGTGGCAACAGTAGCAGAAGAAAGCCACCCCCGCGCCAGCCACAGCAGCCGTCCAAGGCTTTGACCTTTCCTCTAGCTTCTGAGAAGCACGGTTCGGAAGAACATCAGCCAACCAACATCATCGTGGATGTTACCGAATGGCCTTCGGGTAGGTGAGGAGGTATGGGATGAAAGACGCTTTCTGTTCCTTTCGAAAAAATTCTCCAATTATTCCTGCAGAAATTTTCCCATACATTTCTTAACGAGTTTTGGATTACTTGGATTACTTTGCAGGGATTATTTCAGGAATTCCTTCAGAAATGTTCCAAGGGATTTTTTTTTGCAAAGCTAGATTTTTTTCAGAGGGTTTTCCGAAAATTAAAAAAAAATTCTCCCAGCGATTGCTGTGTAACACACACTAAGGATTACTCCAGATTTTTTTCGGGAACTTTGTCAGGTTTTTTTATATCTTCCACGCATTAATTCATAAATTTTGTTAAGGTATTACTTTCCAAATTCCGATGAGATTTTCTTTAAAAATTCCAGGAGGAATTCCAAAAGTTATTTTTAAAATCTTTTATGTTTTTTCTTTTTTTAAATTGTCCAAGGATTTCTTCAGAACTTCCTCTTGATATTTATGAAGAATTTTTCCAAAAACTTTTTTGGGAAACTATGTGGAGATTTCTCCAATATTCTTCAGTGGGTTATCCAGAAAATTTACCTGATTTCCATCATTAATCTCTCTGAAGATTCCGTTGGATTTTTTCTTGGGATTCCTCCAGAAACTCTCCCAGGATCTCTTTTCCAGTTTTTTTTTTAAATCCAAAAATTCATTTGGAAATTTGCTTCAGGAATTGCTTTTCGGCAAGAATTCTTCCAGAAATTCCACTTAGAGTATCTCCAGAATATTTTCTAAGTATTCTTTTTTTTTTCAGAAATTTCTCCAGAGGATCCTTTACAAATGTTTTTCTAACGATTATTTAAGAATTTCATCCAAATATGTTATAAAGAATTTTCATTCTAATTCCTTCAGCGATTTCCTCAGCAATTCCTCTGGTAATTGTTTCGGAAATTTTCACTGCAGTCCTTTTTTGGCGATCGAAAACTTTTTTTTTGGAAACAATGTAGGCAATTGGGGGATTGTTTTAGAAAATTATTTTGGTTTATTTTCGGTGTTTCTTTCGGAAATTTCATCGTCAAATCTGGGAATCCTTTCA
Source organism: Aedes albopictus (assembly GCF_035046485.1). NCBI lineage: Eukaryota > Metazoa > Arthropoda > Insecta > Diptera > Culicidae > Aedes > Aedes albopictus. Next base: position 328,521,424 of record NC_085136.1, on the reverse strand, counting down.
GCAATTTCTTTGAGATATCCTTTAAGATGTCCTCCAAAGAATTGCCAAAAAAAGTTAATTCCGAAGAAATTTCTAAAAAAACCCAAAGTTCACCAATGTTGAACAATCGGAAAATCAGTTGGAGTTTCCTTAAAGAATTGATTTGACAGTTCTTTTGCAAATTTCTAAGATTTTTTTGCTTTTCATATTCATTTTTTTGCAGAAATTTCCGTAGAAATTTTACAATTAAATTGTTGACGGAATTTCAAAAACAATGGCCATAAATTGTTTATTCCGAGGAGATAAAAAAAACAAAGAATTTCTGAAAAAATATCAATAAATTAGAAACGTAACTCTCAAGCATTAACAAAAATAATTTCCAACAAAATACCCCTTTCCGAACAACTTTTCCACAAAATTACTGATGGAATTTCTAAAAGATCGATCGAGTGCATTCTTATATAAATTGTCAAAGAAATTTTAGAAAATTGCAAAAACACAAAATTCAAAAAAAAAATCTTGTGAAAATCCCTCAAAAGGGGTAAGGTGAATTAATTTCAAGAATAATTCGGAAGAGAATTTCAGATTTCCTTAAACTTTCAAGCAAATTTACGAAATAATGACAGAAATTCTGACATTGCTTTCTTCAGAAATGCCTCTAGATATTCATCCAGAAACTTCTCAAGAGATTCCATTGGAAATCTTTCGGAAATTCTCTGAAAAATGAGCATAAATTCTTCCAGGTACTTTCTTCTGTACATTCTTAAAAGATTGCTCCAGAAATCTTTTCGTATTTCTTCATGGATTTAACCCTAAAAGGGATACCTTCATGGCCTAAGTTTCGACACCTCGCTGAGTGTGTTCCATCAAAGACGAGCTCTGAAAGGCGCCTGGGGTCCAATGGACCCCAGGTATCCCTTTTAGTGTTAGAAGAATGACTCGTTAATATTTTTTTCTGGGGTTCCTTCAGAAATATCCCAATGATAATTTTAAGAAGTTCCATCAGTGATTGCTAAAGATATTCCAAGAAGATGAGTTTTTAAAATCGGCAATGAATTGCTTCAGAAATTCTTCCATGAATTTCATCAAAAAATCGGTCAGGGATTCGTTTTGATAATCGTCAGTATCTTTCAGAAATTCCTAACTTTTATCCATAATTTTATTCATCGATTTTTCCGGAGAACCCTTTAACATTTTTCTGGGGGCTTTTCGAAAACCTTCTAGAAATTCCGTAATAAAATTCACTGGAGAATCGATTGAAAATCCACCCGGAATTCTTTCACGATTTTTTTTGTTCAAAAAATCATCCAAGGATTTATTCGCAAATTTTTTTCAGGGTTGTCTTAGAAATTTCTCCAGGGATTGTTTTATATACTCCAGTATAAATTTCTTTAAAAGCTTTTTCGTGTTCTTCCAGAAATTTATCCAGTGGTTTGTTTATAGTTTCTTCCAATATTCTATTCCTTCAGGAATTCCTCCAATTTATTCCAAGAATTCCCTGAGATTCAGAAAATCCTGCAGATACTCTTTTAGGAGATCTTTTGGAAAATTCTCCAGGTATTTTCTTGGATTTTGTCTATAGACATTTCATTTGAAAAAAAAAACAGGATTCTTCCAAGGGATCCTTTGGAAGCTTCACCGTAGATCTTTCATTTTTTCAAAAACTCCAGAGATTGCTTTAAAAATTTCTTGAAGAACTCCTCCTGGGATTCCATTGAGAACTCCTCTAGGGATTTTATTGAATTTCCCCGAAGGAATTTCTACAGAATTTATATGAGTGATTTGCACAGAGCATCTTGAATGATTTCTTTCAGTGATCCTATCAGGAATTCCTCCTATGTATATTCTCAGAAATCCCTCCCGGATTTTTTTCGAGAATACCTCGCAGAGACGTTTCACTGAGGATTCCTCTAGAAATTTCTCAAAAATATGTTCAATTACCTTCTGAAAGAATACCTTTGAAAAGAATCTTAAGCGATTTGCAAGAAATATTTACAGGAATTTATCCAATTATTGCTACATTTATTTTTCTAGGGATTCCTAAAAAAATACACGAAGATTTTTTTAAAGGTATTTCACCAGGTTTTCTTGCATTCCTAAAGAAATTGCTTCAGGAAATCGTCAATTGATTTCTTTTAAGACAGAGTATTTGGAGTACATTGCTCAAAATTTCTAAAGCACCGTTTTTTTTTTGAACCGTTGAACGGATTTGGATTAAAATGCATCACGCTGTTGACAACCACTGAACAATTAGCGTGATGAATTTTCATCCAAATCCGTTCAACGGTTCTAAAAAACGGTTCTCTAGAAATTTTTAGCTATGTACTCCCAATACCTTGTCCTTAAAAGTTATCTTATTTCTCTTTTAACTATTTCACAGGTTCTTTAACGGTCTCTTCCGGAAATTTCTACAGAAATTCAACTCCAGTGTTTTTTTTTAGAAATTCCCCCAGGAATTCATTTTCTCCTTTGTTTACTTCAGAAATATCCACAGATATTCCTTTACTACCCTAAATATTTTTTTCGTAAATTTCAGCAAGGATTCCTCAAAAAAAAAAATAAATAAATAAATAATATTTAAAAAAATACCTCAAATAATGCATATTCTTTGTATAACAGGCATCGGCTTCACCATGGTAGAACTGACCGACGTTCTTCCAGAATTTTTTCAGAGGATACTTCTTTTGTCCTGGTGTCCTGTTAGATTTTTTTTCCAGAAATTCCTTTGGTAAAGAAGAAGAAGAAGAAGAAAAGTCTTTCGGTAACTTCATTGTGATTATAGTTGAAAATGTTCTTGGCAATTTAGGATATTTATTTCATTTTTTTAAATTTCCTTCAGCATTTTTTTCGGCAATTCCTTCGAAAATTCCTTAAGCGATTCCTTTGAGATTTTTTTGGGAATTGCTTTTATTTTTTTTTTTTATTTATTTCAATTCTTTAACAATACATTTGAGAGTTCTCTTGGCAATTGCATATGGAATTGCTCAATCTTTTGTTTGTTAGAAATTCAATTGAAAATAGCATTTTTTTTAATTATTTCAGCTATTTTTTGTTAATTTCTTGCAAAATATCTTCGGTTCCTTCGTTTTCTCTTTCAGCAAATAATTTGCTAATTATTTAGGACTTTTCTACATCAATTCTCTTTTGTAATTCTTACGCAAATTCTTAGGGATGTCATTTGGCAATTTCTCAAGAAGTTCCATCGACAATTTGTTTGGATATGCCTTCGAGAATGCTTTGGTCAATCTATTCGACAAACCAAACAAGAGTTCTTTTGGAAATTTCTTTCAAAATTTCTTGAACATATTTATTTTTCAAAATTTTGTCGGCAATTTCTTTAAGAATTCGAGATAATAAGTATGGGACTTTGGGAGTTCTTGTAGTTATTTTTTGGAAAGTCATTCAACAATTTCATCGAAAGTTTTTTTTTTTTTGAAATATCCTTCGGAATCCCTTACACAATTCTCTCAACAGCTTCTTTGAAAAAAAAAATGGTAATTTGAAATTCTTGGGTATTTTGAGAGTTTGTGTCGCAATGCTTTCAGCAATTTCTCTGGAAGTTCATTCAGCTTGCTCTTTTACGGATTTCTACAAAATTATATTTAGGCATTTTTCGCCAATTTTCTCAAGAAAAAAATCGTCAACTTCTGTAGGAATTTATTTTTTTATTTATTTGATTAAGTAATCGATCATATTTCTGGAATGTTTTTTTTTTGAAACCCCTAGGAATATTTCGTTTATAACTAGTTTGTTTTGTAGTCTGTTTTTTTTCGGAATTTCTTTGGAAACTCTTTCGACATTTCATATGATCGCTGGCTTTTTTTCTCTCGGCAATTTCTTCAAATAATCTTTCAGTAAATTTCAGATTGAAATTGTATTGGCAACTTCTTTGGGAAAATTTTCTGTAGAAACATTGCTGGAGCAACTCATAGAACTTGGAAAAATACTGAATAGCAATACACATGAATAAACAGTCCTCGAACTCTTAGAGAAACGCTTTCGAAACACCTAGAAAGTAATACTCCCAAAAGAACTTCTTAAGGAAAATTTTGGGAGAAATTTCTAAAGAAAACTTTTGGAGGAACACTGCAAGAGGATTGAAGTAACATGCTCCGATCAACTTGTAGAAAGACACACCCGAAAGTACTCCCATAAAAACATTTCTTAAAGAACTCTTTCGACAAAAAAAAAAAAAAACATTTGGAGAACCCTTCTGGGAAAAATTCTAGAAGGGAACAAACTTGCAGAAACAGTTTCAGAAAAAAAAACTCACAAAGTAACGGCCCTTCAGAAACACTCTAGGTGGGAATGCTTCAGAAGCAATTTCAAGAGAAACACTTCAGAATGGAGGAAGTTCTGAAGATGCGCTTCCGGAGGAACTCTTGGAGGATAATTTAAGAGAAACTTCTACGTAAAATCTCGCGAGTACTTCGGATGAATACCTGAGGGAACATTCTGTGAAGTATTACCAAGAGGCCCAGGAAGAGGAGTCTTAGGTGAAATTTCTGATTAAAATATTGGAAGCGCCTTCTGGAGAAACTGTTTGTGCAACTGCAAAAATTTGCACCCCTCGATGGTAATCAGGTGTCACTACTGGAGTAATCAATTGTAAAGCTCCCGGAGGAATCCCAGTCAGAACTTTTGGAGAAATCTCATGTGAAACTCCTTAGAAGGCTAGGAAGAATTTTCGAAAGAACTCACAAAGAAATTCTTGAAGAGATTTAAGTTAAACCCTTCGAACAAACTGCTGAAGAAATACCAGATGAATTCCCCAAGAAATTGCATATGACTGCAGGAATTGTAGGTGAAATTACTATAAAATCTCAAATGCAACTCTTGGAGATGGAAGCCCTGAAGGAAACTCGAGTGAAACTCCTCAAAAAACTCTAGGTGAAATTTTTGAATAAATCCGAGGAGAAACTGGAGAAATCGTTGAGAAATACTAGTGGGTCCTCTTGGACGAATCCCGGGTCGAAATCATCAAGTAATTCAAGGAAATGTTTTAATGCACCACGAGCTATTTCCGGCAACCTCTTACATCTCCGAGCTTATTTATTAAGAAGGAACAAAATCGAGTTTGAAACAAGCACTGGTGAAAACGAGTGGAATTCAGTTCATTTCTAATGTTAAATTTAAATTAAGTTTAAAATTTCAAAAAAAAAACAAAAAAGTTTCTATTTATTTTTTTTCATTTCAAAACGTTTTTAAAAAATTTCCAAAACAATTCTAAAAAATTAAAAAAAAAAATCTGAAAAATTTCTCAAAAATTTCTAAAAAATTTCTTTAAAATTTTTAAAAAATTTCTAAAGAATTTCTAAAAAAATTTCTAAAAAAAATTATGAAAAATTTCTGAAAAATTTCTAAAAAAATATCTGAAAAAAAATATAAAAAAATTAAAAAAAGTCTTAAGGAATTGTAAACAATTCCTCAAAAAATAAAAAAAAAATCTAAGAATTTCTAAAAAAGTTCTAAAGATTTCTAGAAAAATTTCTAAGAGAATTATAAAAAATCTAAATAACCAGTAGTAGTTGATGCGGCTGGGAATTGAACCGTCGATCGTGCCGTCCTCACGACCACAAAGCTTGCCATTTTCAAATACTTATAACTTTTATTTGCTAACATGTTAAGATAACATGTTATAAATTTTTTCTGCTTTTTATTTTTTTATTTTTTTTTTATCTGTGTGTCAAAAAAATAAATAATGTATACTTATGTAAAGTGTCATTATAATTTCATTGTGATACATAGTAGAATCCAGCCAGAGTCTTAAGTTACAACGAGCATTCATTCTCTCATGTTCTTTTGACTGATAGGAGTTATAATCAATCATTTTCACGAAAAGCGCATTCCACCACATCCTCCCCCATCAACACGCTAAATTTCACAATGCCTCGGATGCCGCTTCTGTTGTCCGTCGGGCGGCCTCTTGCTCTCTTCATTATTAGGTATTAGCTCGAACAAGTTGTCCTCTCGTCCTATCCCATTACACTTATCGTCAGCCAGCCAGCCAGCCACAAGAAGGCCAGGCACCATCACACAAAAAATGGCAGGACCGAATTTAAATTGCCATGAAATTTTTAAGATGCGCAGCTCTTTTCAGCATTCTTCCCCGTCGTCGCCGGTCCGGTCCGACCTGGTCCGGCTGGGGCTGTTCTCACGATTACGGCGGATGGAATGGGAGAGGTCCCGGCCGTACAGGTCGGTGGAAATTTGTTACCCGGAATTACTTCATTATGTTGGAAGCGCAATTCATTATGTGTTACATCACTACTGCGGTTGAGGTGAGATGGCGTGGAAGTTTTCTTTTGCAGTACCTTCTGCTGCATTGTGTCTGTGTGTGGGATCTGGCATGTGGTACGGAAGACAAGAACAAGTTGGCGAACAATTGAAGACGAAGTTTGCATGACTTAATCTGGCGATTTTCCAGCAGGTGGGCTGGGAACTTTTATGCCACTTACAGGGTAGTTGAAACGGACATAGATGTTTAGTCTATTTAAGCTTTAAGTGTAGGAGTAAGTTAATATAGACAACTTGCTATAAAAGTTTTGTAAATCAGCATTGTTTTATTTTTTTTTCAAATGTTTTAAAAACTGCTAAAAAATTTAAAAAATTAAACAAAAAATAAATAAAAAAAATACTTTTCTTTATGAAAGTTCGTAGATATTTTCAAAAGCCACCCTGCGGGAGAAAAAGTTTCTGAAAAACTGTCTTTGGGAAGTAATCTTTAGGGGGAGTAATCTTTAGGAACATTCTGCATGATAGTATGAACAAATACTAATGATTAGGGAACTCTTTCAGAAATATTGCGGGGAAGTCTCTAAGAGTCTATACTTACGAGTTGAAGCTTAGAAGAACCCTTCTGGTTAAGGCGAAACTGGATGCATTTTCTCAGATTTTAAGACTCTTGTCTTTATATATCTGAGAGCAATTTTTAAAGTGAATCTCTTCAGGGTATCCTCATGAAATGCTGAATAATTTTTGAGAATTTTTTCTTGGCATACCACCATTTCAATGATGTTTTATAACAATTCAGGCAGAAGGAAGCATCTTAAAGTTATTGGAATGTTTTTATAGCTCTTGTTCAATTTCTAAAAACTCAACTCTTGGAATGGAATACTCTGCAGGGATCTCGTGATTATTTTTTCTAAACCTTTGTATATAAGCTCTTCTTAAACTAGAGATTTCATTCTTTCCAATAATTTCATATCAATTATAGATTTTTCTGTAAAATTCCTTCCAAACAGTCTTGAGAGATAAATATAAGACAACTTCTGAGAAATAATCGTTATTTTGTTTAAAATATTTTCAAGTGTTTTAAGAGCAACACCTAGGTCTCTGTGATGAGAAATGAGTTAAATTAAGATTTTTTTGCCTGAAAAGTTTTAAAGATTTTAAAATATTTGGATTCCGAAGAATCTGTTAAAATGAAATGGCTGCAAGTGTTGCTGGAAAATGCTTGAAGGAATTTTGGCATTTGGCTATTTTTTGAAGAATTTTCGAAACATACATACATACATTTATTTGTTCCACATCATTAAGACAAGACATAATCAACAATAGTACGCCACAATACTCGGTTTGTGGCTGCCGCTCTCCATCCTCGGTCACGCCCAATGCTCGCCAAGTCACGCTCCATCTGGTCCGCCCATCGTGTTCTCTGCGCTCCACGCCTTCTTGTGCCAACCGGATCCGTTGCAAACACCAGCTTTGCAGGGTTGTTGTCCGGCATTCTTGCAACATGCCCTGCCCACCGTATCCTTCCGGCTTTGGCCACCTTCTGGATGCTGGGTTCGCCGTAAAGTGCAGCGAGCTCGTGGTTCATCCTTCTCCGCCACACACCGTTCTCCTGCACACCGCCGAAGATCGTTCTTAGCACGCGTCGCTCGAAAACTCCGAGTGCTTGTAGGTCCTCCTCGAGCATGGTCCATGTCTCGTGCCCGTAGAGGATTACCGGTCTTATTAACGTTTTGTACATGGTGCATTTGGTGCGTGGGTGAATCTTTTTCGACCGCAGTTTCTTCTGGAGCCCGTAGTAGGCCCGACTTCCGCTGATGATGCGCCTCCGAATTTCACGGCTCACGTTGTTGTCAGCCATCAGTAAGGATCCAAGGTAGACGAATTCCTCCACCACCTCGAAAGTATCCCCGTCTATCGTAACATTACTACCCAGACGGATCCGGTCGTGTTCGGTTCCGCCTACCAGCATGTACTTTGTTTTTGAGGCATTCACCACCAGTCCGACCTTTGCTGCTTCGCGTTTCAGGCGGGTGTACAGTTCTGCCACCGTTCCAAATGTTCTAGCGATAATGTCCATGTCGTCCGCAAAGCACACAAATTGACCGGATTTTGTGAAAATCGTTCCCCGGCTGTTGAGCCCGGCTCGTCGCATCACACCTTCCAGCGCGATGTTGAAGAGTAGACATGAGAGTCCGTCACCTTGTCGCAGTCCCTGGCGAGATACGAATGAACTGGATAGTTCACCCGAAACCCTTACGCAGTTTTGCACACCGTCCATCGTTGCTTTAATCAGTCTAGTCAGCTTCCCAGGAAAGCCGTTTTCGTCCATGATTCTCCATAGCTCTGCGCGGTCGATACTATCGTATGCCGCTTTGAAGTCGATGAACAGGTGGTGCGTTGGGACCTGGTATTCACGGCATTTCTGGAGGATTTGCCGTACGGTAAAGATCTGGTCCGTTGTCGACCGGCCGTCGATGAAGCCGGCTTGATAACTTCCCACGAACTCATTTGTTTTAGGTGACAGACGACGGAAGATGATCTGGGATAGCACTTTGTAGGCAGCATTCAAAATAGTGATCGCCCTGAAGTTCTCACATTCCAAATGGTCGCCTTTCTTGTGAATGGGGCAGATTACCCCTTCCTTCCACTCCTCCGGTAGCTGTTCGGTTTCCCAGATCCTGACTATCAGCCGATGCAGACAGGTGGCCAACTTTTCTGGGCCCATCTTGATGAGTTCAGCTGCGATACCATCCTTACCAGCTGCTTTGTTGGTTTTGAGCTGATGAATGGCATCCTTAACTTCCCTCAGCGTGGGAGTTGGTTCATTTCCGTCCTCCGCTGCACTGGCGTCGTCGTTCCTTCCGTTGCCGTGGGCTCCCGTGCCTACGTTCTCCACGCCGTTCAGGTGCTGATCGAAGTGCTGCTTCCACCTTTCGATCACCTCACGTCCGTCCGTCAAGAGGCCTCCGTCTTTATCCCTGCATATTTCGGCTCGCGGCACGAAGCCGTTGCGGGATGCGTTGAGTTTCTGATAGAACTTCCGTGTTTCTTGGGAACGGCACAGCAGTTCCATTTCTTCACACTCCGCTTCTTCCAGGCGGCGCTTTTTCTCCCGAAAGAGGCGGGTCTGCTGTTTCCGCTTCTGTTTGTAACGTTCCACGTTCTGTCGAGTCCCTTGCTGCAGCATTACCGCCCTCGCTGCGTTCTTCTCCTCCAAAACCGTTCTGCACTCTTCGTCGAACCATTCGTTTCGTCGATTCCGTTCCACGTACCCGATGGTGCTCTCGGCTGCGTCGTTGATGGCTGCTTTCACTGTACTCCAGCAGTCCTCTAGAGGGGCCTCATCGAGCTCGCCCTCGTCTGGCAACGCGGCTTCGAGATTCTGCGCGTATGCTGAGGCGACATCCGGTTGCTTCAGTCGCTCTAGGTTGTACCGTGGCGGTCGCCGGTACCGTACATTGTTGATGACGGAGAGTTTCGGGCGCAGTTTGACCATCACCAGATAGTGGTCGGAGTCGATGTTGGCGCCACGATAGGTCCTGACGTCGATAATGTCGGAGAAGTGCGTCCGTCAATCAGAACGTGGTCGATTTGAGATTCCGTCTGCTGTGGTGATCTCCAGGTGTAACGATAAGGGAGGCTGTGTTGGAAAAAGGTGCTACGTATGGCCATATTTTTGGAGGCGGCGAAATCAATGAGTCGTAGGCCGTTTTCGTTCGTTTGCTGGTGGGCGCTAAACTTACCAATCGTCGGTCTGAATTCCTCCTCCTGGCCTACCTGAGCGTTCAAATCTCCTATGATGATCTTGACGTCGTGGCTTGGGCAGCGGTCGTACTCGCGTTCGAGCTGCGCGTAAAATGCGTCCTTGTCATCATCAGTACTTCCGGAGTGTGGGCTGTGCACGTTTATTATGCTGAAGTTGAAGAATCGGCCCTTGATCCTCAACCTGCACATTCTTTCGTCGATCGGCCACCAACCGATCACGCGCCTCTGCATATCACCCATCACGATGAAAGCTGTTCCCAGCTCGCGTGTGTTGCCGCAGCTCTGGTAGATGGTATGATTACCTCTAAACGTTCGCACCATGGATCCTGTCCAACACACCTCCTGCAGCGCTACGATGCCGAACCCGCGGTCCTTCAGTAGATCGGCGAGTATGCGGGTGCTCCCAATGAAGTTGAGAGATCGGCAGTTCCACGTACCGAGTTTCCAATCGCAAGTCCTTTTTGTTCGCTGGGGTCGTTGCCGTTGGTCTCGGTTCGTATTATTCTGTTGCTGATTTTCCGTTACAATGGGTTTTTACGGCTGGCTCGTAGGGCCTGACACCAACCCCCTACTTTCCGGAGGACCATAGTGCACAGTTGAGCTTAGAGTCCTTCCCTGGCACTCGGACGTAGATCAGCCGCCCCTAACATGGGAATCAGACGCTGTTGTGAGCCGCTCCTCCTGGAGAACAGACGCTCAGGTTTGCCGAAGCAAACCCCCCCTTCCCTGTCAGCCTACGACCAAAGGTCCCACCGGGGTTGGTTACCCGATCTTCCCTAAGGTTGCTCATAGTTTCCGGCCGGTACCGCGTGGAGGTAGGGATAGGAGTTGCTGGGCAGAGGCTAGTGGATCACAATGGGATCTGAATTGCGCAGCATACCCAGCCTTTACCGTGCCAATTTTCGAAACAATCACTGGCAAAAATTCTAAAACATTTATTCTTTGAAATTTTTATCAAAATATTTCGGAAATAATTTTTTATAGTGTTAATCCACGTTTTGAAGAATTTTCGAATAATCCTTCTTTTCAAATTTAGGATAGAAATTTAAAACTGTAAGAGATTTAAAATTTTAAAATTTCCAGAAGACGGAGCATTTAAGATGGTTGGATTATTAAGGAAATCTGCGGAGAAAAGCCCGAAGAAATATAGAGAATTTGAAATAGAGTATGCCAATTTAAGTGAAATTTCATAGGAAATGATAAAATTTCATTAAGCTTTAAATAATGTTTGTAAAGCAGCTGTATATAAAAAGTCGATCTGAAGAATATTCTTAGAGGTAATCTGAAGAAATCTCTGATTATTTTACTTAAACGAATTTATAGAAATTTTTACTTTTTTACCAAAAGAAAATTCAGAAGCAACACCTGCAAAAAAAAAACATTTTTCTAAATTTACGGAGCGGATTTCTTCATAAAACTCCTAAATAGGTTTCCCTGAGGTGACTTTTTTCGGATTAGTTCCCGAACAATGTTTCGAGGTAATGCTTTGGGAATCTGAAGGGCTTCCAAAAACCAGATAGGTTTGTTAGGAATTTTTATAACGTCTCTGGGAAATTCCTTAAAAGTTTTTGTAATATCAGTTGGAATGTCTAGTAAATTTGTGGTTTTGCAGATTTTTTCAAAGTGATTAAGGAAAATAATCGAAATGGCATTTTTTGAGAATTTTCTAAAAGAAAATAATGAACTCAGATAAAACCAATAAGGAAAACATGCAATGTTAACTTCGTTTTGGTCAATTATACTTACAATCAAACCATTTACATGATGTATAATTTATAAACATTGTGTTATGGACCTTTAAATCACTCTGACTCATGCTTAATTTGACATATAACGGAAGTTTACATGTCTTATCGTGTAATTTACTTAACATAACTTGTTATCGGAAGGATTGCTTAACGACTGGATATTGTAGCTAGGGAAACGTTATGTTTTCCGGCCTTGGCAGTCTTTCAGAGCAGCAGGAACAATATTGCTTCAATTTCCGACGGTTTCGGTCATGTATTTTACCATTTTCAAGGAATAGAAGTTTTGTTCTCTTGTACGGAACGGTAGTGCTCTACATTTGATTGTCCATTCAATTTGAAATGGCGCTCGCTTCGGTGCATGTGTGGCGATATTTTTGCAAGACACTGTATCGCGGGTGGCTTTTGCTATAAAAAGCCTGTCGTTTGGAGCTTAACTATTTGTTATAATCGCACAGTTTTCGCCTACGCTTTTCAAATTGAATGGACAATCAAATGTAGAGCACTACCGTTCCGTACAAGAGAACAAAACTTCTATTCCTTGAAAATGGTAAAATACATTACCGAAACCGTCGGAAATTGAAGCAATATTGTTCTTGCGGCTCTGAAAGACTGCCAAGGCCGGAAAACATAACGTTTCTCTAACTTGTTATCTTCCTCGAACTCCCATTCTAAAATTATGCTCATCATATGTCACAGAAATTTTCACGTTTCTTTCGCCGTTTGTAGAGTAAATCCCTCATTCCCCAAAATGTTTTCGTCTTCTTTATTCCACGATTTAAATCCTACATGGCACACTAACTGAACTGACTGACTTTGAAACTTCCCGCCCTTTCATTCAAGTATGAAATATCGCCACCTGATGTTACCTTCTACCTGTCCTGTCCTGTCACGCCAATCGAATCGAGGCACCACACCACCCGGAAAAGAAAGTAAATCCGGCATTCAAATGAACAACAACGTAAACAATGAAATGAACAGAAAAGCAGCAGAAATGTTAGAAAATATGTGTACCAAATTTGGTATCATAAATTATTCCGGATGTGAGCCGGGATTTTTTCCTCGCGCAGCTTCTGCCACCCTCCTCCCACACAACTGATGTTCCTTTCACAAAAGGAATAAACAATGCGCACCACACCGCACCGGTGGAGCTTAGGTTCACCTTTTTGTCTAGGGGTTTCACCTTTCATCCACGCGAGCTCCCAGAAGAATGAAAGAATGCTACACCATGGCTGGCGGTGGGGGTGGAAGGGACCTGCTCATAACTCACATATGGTCTCTCATCATCATCATCGTTGTAGAGGTACTAAGTCAGCCCAGCTCGGAGCTATGGGAATGATGGTGGTGCAGGTGGAATAAGCTACCGTAACGGCTCGTTTTTTGAACAGATACTAATCTTAATTTGAAAAGAAGTCAGTATTCAAGTGGCAAAACTAATTCAGTTCAGTATGCACAAGGTAAAAATTTCCTAGTGTGATAATGAAAAGGTCCTAAGAATGGTCATATTCGTGGAGATGGCGAAGTCAATAATCCGTTCTCATTCTTGAGCTGCAGAGCCGCTTTACTATCCAATCGTCGATCAAAATTCTTCCTCCTGATCTGCCTAGGCGTTTAGAACTCATGCTGATGCTCATAATAATAATTAGATAATAAAGTTTCGCGTGAGATCATCAACGTTTTTGCCTTTCTCGTACACCAAAGTGTACTGAAAGGCTATATGTTCACTCAAAAATCTAATTTTCGATACAAGGCTCGGAGGGTCAAGTCACATATACCAATCAACTCAGTTCGACGAATTGAGATGATGTCTGTATGTGTGTATGTATGTCTGTGTACAAAAAAAGGTCACTCACTTTTAAAGCACTTCCCATTGACCGATTTACGGATTATAGCACGAATCGAACCGGAATTTTACCGCATTGTTTGCTATTGAAAATGGTCCGGATCGGTCAAGGCGTTCCGGAGTTATGGCCATTTTAGTGATCCGGACCAGCACCGGTGGAACTGGTCATATATAAAACTGAACCAAGCCCCATCATGCGACATATCAAGCTGTGCCGATTTTTGTAACCTTTAGCATAGTTGACGAATTTTGTGCAGAAATTAATTCTAGAGACCAGCAAATCCCAAATATCGGCCCAATATTCAAGATGGCGACCAGAATATCCAGGATGGCGGTTGAAAATGTTGGTCCTGAAACCATGCAATATTGGTACATTTAGTATGAGGAAGATGCCCGGAACTAAAAAATGGCCACCAGAATATCCAAGATGGTGGCTTCAAATGCAAGATGGCGGCTATATTTGGTATGGAGAAGATGCGCAATATTAGTATATTTGGTATGGAGAAGATGCCCGTGGTCCAAGCGTGGCGACCAGAATATCTAAGATGGCGGTCTTAAATCCAAGATGGCGGCTCAAAATTCAAGATGGCGGCGTTTAAAGGAGTTTTAGGCCCTAAACCATGCAAATAGCGGTCAGAATATCCAAGACGGCGGTCTAAAATCCAAGATGGCGGCTCCAGATTCAAGATGGCGGTTGTTTAATGGAGTTTATGACCCTAAAACCATGCAATATGGGTATATTTGGTGTGGGGAAGATGTCCAGAAATCGAAAATAGCGGTCAGAATATCCAAGATGGCGGTCTAGAATCCAAGATAGCGGCTATTTAATGTAGTGTTAGGCCCTAAAACCATGCAATATGAGTATATTTGATATGAGAAAGATGTCGGGAGTCTAAAAATGGAGACCAGAATATCCAAGATGGCGGTCTAAAATCCAAGTTGGCGGCTGAATATTCAAGATGGCTGCTATTCAATTTGGTATGGGGAAGATGTCCGGAGTCCAAAAATGGAAGTCAAAATATTCAAGGTGGTGGTCTAATATCCAAGATGGCGGCTATTTAAAGGAGTTTTACGCCCTAAACCGTGCAATATGGGAATATTTGGTATGGGGAAGATGTCCGGAGTTCATAAATAGCGGTCAAAATATACAAAATGGCAGTCTAAAATCCAAAATGGCGGCTCAACATTCAAGATGGCGGTTGTTTAATGGAGTTTAAGGCCCTAAACCCATGCAACATGCGTATATTTGGAATGGGGAAGATGTTTGGAGTCCAACAGTGGCGACCAGAATATCCAAGATGGCGGTTCAAAATACAAGATAGCGGTTGTTTAATGGAGTTTAAGGCCCTAAAATCATGCAATATGAGTAGGGTATATTTGGTTTGGGGCAGATATCCGGAGTTCAAAAATGACGACCAAAATATTCAAGATGGCGGTCTAAAATCCAAAATGGCGGCTCCAAATTTAAGATTACGGATATTTCATGGAGTTTTCGCTCCAAAACCATGCAATATGGGTAAAGTTGATATGTATGGGGATGATGTCTGGACCCCGAAAATTGCGACCAGTTTATCCAAGATGGCAGCTCAAAATTCAAGATGACGGCTTTTCATTGGAGTTTTAGGCCCTAAAACCATGCAATATGGATATATTTGGTATGGGAAAGATGTTTGGAGTCCAAAAATAGCGACCGGAATATCCAAGATGGCGGTAAAAAATCCAAGATTTTGGCTAAAAATTCAAGATACAGTAAGGACCCGATTTTGTCAGCCCCATTTTGCGACGAACTTTTTGCTCTCATTATCTTACGATCACATTTTATGCAATTTATTAATATTTATCATCAAACTACAGTTAAGATGCAGAACATAGAGGAATAAAAAGTTTGAAAAACTGTTCAAGTTTTTGAAGAGAGCGAAAAATGTGTTCCGAAAAGTGGCTGACAAAATCAGGTCATTTATGTAGCAGCTTTTTCTTAAGATTTTGAGGCTTAAACATCAAAAGCCATATAAACGATATGATTTCTGGTGCCATAAAATGGATTTTTGTTAAACACATGAAAGTGCTATACAGTTTCTTACCGATTTTGGCAACAATTTCTTACCGATTTTGGTAACATCCGTTTTTGGCAACATTTTTCTACCGATTTTGGCAACACAAATTTTTGACAAATTTTTTTATCGCAAAGTCATCTTAAATACATGTTTTTAGCTTTACCTCTATTAATAAAATATAAATTCATTTAGTTTTCAAAAACGACAATTTTTTAAATCATGACGTAATTTATGAACGTCACCTAAGGGGAGCGTTTTGTAACTTGTGAATAGTCCATATTGATAATTTAAGTCAAAATAACGCATAAAAGTTGTAAAATCACTTGTTTTTACCGATTTTGGCAACATAAAATTTACCTCGTATTGCCAAAATCGGTAAGAAACTTTATTCATCAACATATCACTTGAGTTTTGTTGAAATGGGGTTTCGAAGGCACGAGAAAGGCGCCAGCACCGCTAGGTGGATTAACTAGGGTTTTTTCTCAAAGAATTTACAAATTGAGAAATAAATTTGTGGAAAACAACCAGTTATTTTGGTGGGATTTGAACCCAAGACTCCGTATCGCTATAGTCCGGCGATTTAACCAACTAAGCCACAGAACAAGTTATGATTCTGTGAAATAGAAAGTCAAACTAGATTCGAAGCACCACCCTAACTGGGTTCGTCTGTCACAACTTTATCTCTCCTACGGCTTAGATGTGAATCTTTCACTCGCTCGTGATTGTGCCTTTCAAAATTGGTTGTTCATGCGATGAGATTTGACGCCCTACGGCCGCAGAAATTTTGCAAATATAGTTTTGCTAATGATTTGTGTATCGCGCCATGAGGAAGGTCCAATAGCCGGACCGAAACGTCGGCGTTGATAACAAATTAATCCACGCAATTCTTTAGAGCAAGCCAAAAAACCAACAAAATTTGCCAATTAATTATTTACGGAAACTGTTTTGGAACTTTTTCGTCTAATTATTTGGGAATTTCTGTTTTAATTTCTTTCATGTTGGATTGTTATGTGTTCTTTTTTTAAAGTGTTTCTTCGATACTTTCATTGATATTTTATCAGCAATTTCATTGAAAATTTGTTTTGGAATTCCGTGGTAGTGTTATTGCGATTGTTTCTGTCATTGTTTATGAATTCTTTACATATTTTTTCAATCTTCTGGAAAAAGCTTTGGCAATAAGTTTCTACATTTTTCCAGCATTTCTTTTGGAATTTTTTTTCGAGAATTTGTTTGAGAATGTAGACTTTTTTATCGAGAATTTATTTGGCGATCTCATAGTAAACCATTTTATTGTTCATAATTTCCTTAGGGAATCCCTTCGACGACTTGTTTGGAAAATAACTTTTTAATTTTCTTCGAAAATTTCATAGGAAGTTGTTTTGGTCATTTCTCTGGAAATTCTTCAGGCAGTTACTTTAGAGGTTCTTACCACAATTGCTTCGGCATGTTCTTTGGAAATTTTTCCGGCACTTTATTTGTGAATTTTTTTCAAGCGTTCCTTTGGATTTTTTAAGGATTTTTTTTGGAAACTTCTCAAACTAATCCTTTGGGAATTTCTCAGAGAATTCCTTTGGAAATTCATGAATTCTCATTTGGACTTAAGGATTTTGGAAAGAAATTGAGATTTTCAAACAAATATGTGTTTTTAAAGGAACTGATTTAAAAAAAAAAAAAACAAGAATTCGAACAAAAATTTTTTGAAAAATTTTGCGCAAATTTTGAAGAAACTCTCGAAAGAATTGCCGAAGAAAAACTGATTCCTGAAGGGAATCTCTAAGCAATTGGGAGGAATTTTCAAAGGAATTACAGAATACTTCACACAGTAATGACCAAAGAAATCTTCAAAACAAATTACTTGATGAAATTTTCAAAGAAAGTTCCATCGGAATTGGCGAAAGTATTTCAAAAGAAACTGTTGCAGGAATTCTTTAATTTTCAACAGAAGAAATCCTGAACCTTGAATTTGTCTTATAACTTTCATTGGAATTGTGGACAGGAATTATAAAAGAATAACCGAAGGTGTTTTCGAAGTGATTGTCGGAATATTCCTCAAAGAAATTGTCGAAAGAATATTGAATTGCAAAGGTAAAGCAATAAAAAAAAAATGCCGGAGACATGTTCAAAGAAATTTTCGTGGAAGTTCCCAGATTCATTTCCGAAGACAGCTGTAGGTGTCACCGGAATTTGGGTGTTGTTAGTGGAAGGGTAAACTCCAAAGGATACGTTTGGTCAACTTTCTGGTACATCATTGTTAGACAGATTTGAATCAGTTGTCTGTCCAATTCATCCTTGTTTACTCGTCATCTTGATGGCATTTGACTGAATTACTACCTTCTTCGGTTGAAAATCTGAAATATTAAATAATGTTAACATCGTACGTCCAATAAGTTACATATTAGTGATACACTTGAATACCTCCATTTAAAAAAAAGACACGGACAACGTCTTCAGCTTTCGGCTGTACAGACTGTTTTAAACTTAACATTAGACAACGGACAACGGAGCATGCACCAGTGGAAACGGGGAAGAAACTATTCTCACGAAAAGTTTCAACACCCGAAGCGGGAATCGAACCCTCACCCCATAGCATGGTGCGATTATAAGCTTGGTGAACCTAACCGCACGGCTACGAGGCTCCACAAGGTGAGTTACGGGAAGTTTAGCGCGTGCTCAGGGGTGAGCAATGAGGGGGGATGGGGTTGGTTTGGGACTGTTTGGGAGGTTGCCTAAGAACTTTCTTGAGCATTTGTAAGAAACTTTAAATTTGTTAGCGAAGAAATTCTCAAAGAAATTTTGGAAGAGGATTGCCAAATCCAAAAGAATTACTGAAAAATTTCCAAAGTAATCTAAATTGTAGACATTGCATAACAATTTCCAAATAAAGTGTCTTTCAAATGTCATTCAAATGCACTTAGGAACCACCGGAATAATGTTTTTTTCGAAAATACAAATTTCTTGCACTTTGCGTACTTTGTGGAAATTTGGTAGTTTTGCAAACAGGTTGCCCAGTCAACCAGTGATCGTATGACAGTTTTTTTTTATTTTTATTTATGACATTTTACGCTAAGAGTGCATTCGTGTCAGTATAAGATGTTGAAAAAGATGTTAAATTGGAAGTGATATGCGCCTAAATGGATGCATGCACGCATAGGGCCTCCACTTTATCATCTCATGCGGCATCTTGTACGATTACTGGTTATCTGGGAGCGTTGACTTTGCGCTACAATTGTTTTCTGGACTGGCTCTTGTTTCGGTATGTATCTATCACTCCACCGAGTTAAGTATTTTGACAGATTCAACCATTTCGATTGCTTCGCAGAAAATGCCTGATTTGCCTAATGTTTGAAAGGTATTGTCATGGTGTATGCTACATTACCAAAAAACGCTAAAGTATCCATCATTCGAAAGACGAACGGTACGTTTTTTCACCTAGCTTGGTTTCCACTTTCCCACTTGGTTTGGCCCATCGCCACACCGCCTCCACCGACTGCGACTGCCACCCATCTTTAATTCAGCAGCCCAAGTTCGAAGCCACATACTTCGAGGGTTTTCACGAGTCTGCCGTGCCACTCGTGCCCGGATGGGACAATTTTCCGTCTGTTTTGCCACGGTCGCGGAATGTTCGTCGTTTTTTAGTTCATTTTTTTCTCTGGTGCTGCTAGCTGCGATTGTTTGTTTGCTGGAGAATGGATGGAGGGATGGAAAGGGAATCCGACCGACTTTCTCAAGAGTTTATTATTCATTTCTCGGTGACAAATAAGTTGGCCGCCATTTAGGAGAGGTTTTGCAAAAGTTAATTTGTCACCGGCAGGCAAGTTCTCTGTGGCTGGTTGACTGGCACACGTGTGTGGTGAGGGTTTTTCTGGGCTTTTGGGGGCGGACCAGCGGTTGGGGGAGAGCATGTGTATTCGCTTTTAGGGATTAATCATTTGCGTGGGAGAATAGGGAAATAATTTTGGTGTCTCTGGAGGGTTTTGGGTGATTCAGAAGATGCAGACTGTACATATGTATGCCTTCATAACACAAGGTAAAACATAAACGTTATCATTACTACTACAAGTAGCTACCATCATACATAAACGAGCAAAGATTAAAACGCTTGGAATGGAGGTTATCAAAACCTCACAACTTTGTCTGACATCACTTTGTAATCTGAAGCGCCAGGTAGGGAAAATTCGTTAACTGCTTTTTCGGAGGAAAATATACTTTCCGGGAACAGTAATTTTAATAGTTTTCTATCCACAACAGGAGTTTACTTTTCCGGAAAGCCCTTTCGCAGCGCACACCCATTACTCTTTTTACCGAGAAACACCAAACCAAGCACCCATTCCCATAAGCTTGAGCCAGGGTAGAACAAGAAAAGCCAAACAACTACATACTGCACAGCATCACACAAGTTTCATCCTGCAAACGGCATTATAGCTAAGGGTTGAAACGAGAAGCAATAGAGAGAAAGCCGCCTCAGCCGACTTCTTCACCCGATGATGCTTGACTTTCTCCCACCCGACCTCCAACAACTGAGACTAGCAATGCATTTGGCTGACTTCAAAATTCACACGACGCTTACCCACTCATTTGCTGATGTTGCTTCTGCTGCTGCTGCTACTAAAGCTGAAATTATTGCGTACACACACTCGTTTGCATAACTACATCCAGTATCCAGCAGGACGCAGGGAGGCGAACGGGAGACTGTTGCTATTTTTGCGTTGCAGTTTCGAACGAACGAAGATGTTGACGATGACGACGACGACGATGCCGACGGGACGGAAAAGTGGAAATATTTCCAAGCAGTTTTACGTTCTAGTGCCTTGGTGGAGAACTGTATTGCTGCTGTTGCCGCTACTGCTACTGCTGCTGTTTCGGGTGTGTGTTTATAAAAGCACTCGCCAAACATTTCACCACACAGCACCGGGACCAACAACTCGAGTAAAGTTGGAAGTTCGAAAACCAATTGAAAGGACTTTTAACAACGAATTTGGTAGATTACCTTTTTTCTTTGTTGGCAACAAAGAAACTCTAGTGCCGACCTCACAAAAGAGCAGCACTTCGTCGATCCTGGTCGAGCTTTTCGAGTTCCCAGGTCTTCTTCAACCGCGTGCAGTCAGCGCGATTGCGATTGCCCATAAAGTCGTCGATCTCTACCTGATTAACTGCTGAATATTGTTTATGCTATTCTATCTTCTGGCATTTACACTATGTATCCAGCCCCCTGAAGTCTTTTTTGTTTCTTCTAAACCATAGGGGGAAAAATCTGCTCAACAGACACTCTAACAGGAAGGTTAGGGTAGTGTGGGTTTAAGGCCGTCTTCTACAACAGTAGTCAAAGTCAGGACTACTCTCTTCTCGACCCACATTCCTATGGTCGCCAAACCCTTCGTCTCTCCGGAACCACCAAGAAGGCATTGCTTCAGAGAGGGGCTAGTGCACATCGCACCCTCAAGGTTAACTGCGTAGCCTGCAGCAACGAACATCGATAACTCGCTTTGGAGAGTCCATCACGGTAGCATGCTGGCGCTTAGCCAGTTTCCCGAGTGGTCCTCACCACTCCCTTTGTCCTCGGAAGGCGGGCAGAGTCGACCCCGCCCGCGCCCAACTGCTTAGCAGACATCAAGAACTGATGCTCACATGCAACCCGATCTAAGCTGCCCGCAAAGGAAGGGTATCACTACCCTGCAGGCCCTATCATATGCACCCTATGGTTGCAGACAGCAGGGTCTCACCTGCCCCGACCCTTTCCGGGGACCCCTTTCCAACCGCGGGCTCGGATCCAGCCCAGTAGACCGACGCCATGACAGCAACGCTACCGCGACTTCCTCTCCGCGGCCACTTAATCGCTGTAAGGGTCGATCTCGACCGCAGGGCACCGGTATGACCTACGAAGCCGACTCCGAACCCCTGGACCACCTCTTGTACCACATCACATTTGAACTAGCCGTTCGCTGAGTCCACGCGCCACCTCCTATGTAGCTCCCAGACGATATGGGTGATAGCCGTTGAAACGGCGTTCCAGCCAAACTCATCCCTACACATCCTCTGGACCAAGTTGTCCGGGTTTGTGTCCTCCCCGCATGTGGCAAGCATGCGGTCACGCATTGTGCGAAAACGCGGGCACACGAACAAAACGTGTTCCGCCGTTTCCTCTAAACCATTGCACACTGGGCATTCGGGAGAATCCGCATGCCCGAAACGGTGTAGATACTGTCGGAAGCAACCATGACCTGTAAGGACCTGTGTCAGGTGGAATGTGACTTCCCCATGGCGCCTATTAATCCAACTATCTACCCTCGGTATCAACCTATGGGTCCACCTTCCTTTGGTGGAACTGTCCCACGCGCGCTGCCATTTGACCATAGAGGCCATCCTGGCAGTCCTGCGTATGCCTCTTGTGCCGCGCATTTCAAAGCACTCCATGTCCTCACTGATAAGGATGCCGATAGGCACCATACCAGTAATGACGCAGAGAGTGTCGTGTGACACGGTACGGTACGCGCCAGCAACCCTCAGGCACATAAGCCTGTAAGAACCTTCCAGCTTCCGTCGGTAGCATTCAGTACTTAGCGCGGTGCCCCACGCCGGGCCGCCATACCTAAGTATGGACGTAGCAACAATAGCCAGAAGCTTGCGCTTACAAGCGTACACCGCAGAGCTATTGGACATCATCCGGGACAGTTCCGCAATAGCTGTGGAGGCTCTTTTACAGACATAATCAACGTGGTTACCGAAGGTAAGCTTATCGTCGATCATCACGCTCAAGTGTTTGACGGAGCACTTTGACGGGATAGTGCACTCTCCTACACTGATCTCCGTTTGCTGCTCCGGCTTCCTTTTGGTAACAACCGTCACCTCAGTCTTGTGGTGAGCCAGCTCCAGTTTCCTGGACCGCATCCACGCCTCCACAACCTTTATCGAGTGGTCGGTAGTCAACTTCACCTCCTCGATCGTTTCACCGTAGACTTCGAGCGTAATGTCGTCGGCAAATCCGACAATCACCACTCCCACTGCATACTCTAACCTCAACACCTCGTCGTACATGACATTCCATAACACCGGACCCAGGATGGAGCCTTGCGGGACTGCTGAGGATATGTGAAAGCACTTCCGACCCACCTCCGTATCGTAAACTAGTACTCGATTCTGAAAGTAACTTTCGAGAATCTTGTACAGGTACCCGGGTATAAAAAAAGGCCCAGACGCAAGAGCGCATTGGCAATAACAGATCAGCTGGCGCTTTTAAACGCATTCCTTACATCCAGAGTCACTACCGCACAGAAATGAATCAGTCTTCTATTAGGCGCGAGTGCTTTCTCGGCGGTTTTTGTAACCGACAAGATAGCGTCTACGGTGGACCTCCCCATCCGGAAGCCGTACTGGTTACTCGAAAGACCATTTTCGCCCTCGGTGAACCTCAACATTCTGTTGAGGATGATCTTTTTGAGTACCTTCCCCGCTGTATCGATCAAGCATATTGGTCTATATGCCGACGGGTCTCCGGGTGGTTTCCCCGCCTTTGGCAATAGAACCAGGCTCTGTCTTTTCCATACTTCTGGGAAAACTCCCTCGTCCAGGCATTCCTGCTTAGCAGACCTGAACATCTCGGAAGCTTCTGCATTAGCTACTTTTAAGGCCAGGTTTGGAACTCCGTCCGGACCTGGGGCCTTACATACGCTAAGGGACATTGCTATCCCCACAAGTTCCTCGTCGGTAACCCTCTCCTCATTGCCAGCCCCAGTCCCCGGCTGTCCTACGAAAGAAGGCCAAGGACTAGGATCATGACGGAAAAAGCCTCCCCATGATCCCCTCCAACATCTCTGGAGATTGCTCTGTAGGAGCCATTACACCTCTCGTCTTTGCCATCACGATCCTGTAGGCATCACCCCAGGGATTCGCATTGGCATTCTTGCAGAGACCTTCAAAGCATGCCTTTTTGCTTGCTCTTACCTCGGTCTTCAGCGCGGCTTTTGCAGTGGCGAACACCACCCGCCGTTTGTTTCGCTCTTCCTCAGATCGTGCTCGCTGCATCCGCCACCTAGCCCGTAGGCAGGCGCGGTGCAGGTCCGCAATCGCATCGATACACCAGTAAGCCTGTGGCCTCCCATTTCTAGGGTGGACTCACCTAGGCATAGTCGCATCGCACGCATGCGAGAGCACCGCTACAAGCTCGTCGCTGTCAAAACCAAGCATGTATCGCTCACGGTGGAGCGCGTCCCTAAATACCCTTTCGTCGAAGTATGATGTCTTCCACCTGCGGCTAGCGGATCTGAGAGGGATCCAACAGCAATGAGTAAAAAAAAAAAATAGTGGTGAAAGAGAGGGAAGGGCGTTGAGCTCGTTCGCGCGAGGTTGACTTGCGAGATCGCCACTACGAGATGCTGGTGTACCACCAGCGAGCAGATAAAAGGAGGTTCAACAGGAGGAGAACGAGGTGGCGTAGTACCAGCTGAGGAAGCGCAGATTACAGGCGCGGACCTCACGTGGACGCTGAGCCGTAACAGGAGCAGATTACCAAAGATTATCTTTTCTTTTAATTTCTTTTTATTCGTGAATTTTATCTTAGGCTAATTCTTCACACCATCTGATTATCGATAAAGCCGCTATTTGGTGTGTCGCATGCATAGGTTTGGTTCAGTTTTTTAATTGGTCTCTTCCGATGGGACACCTGGAACCGGTTTTGGAACACAACCGGTTCAGACACGGTATGAAACTATGTTCCTGCCTACCATTCATCTGGTTATCGAAAAAGCCGCTATTTGATGTGCCGCATGCCTGGGTTTGGTTCACTTTTTTAATTGGCCACTTCCGGTGGGACACCTGGAGCCGGTTCCAGAACACATCCGGTTCAGATATGATCTGAAACTATTTTTCTGCCTATCGTTTATCTGGTTATCGAAAAAACGCTCTTTGATGTGTCGAATACATGGGCTCGATTCACTTTTATTAATTGGCCACTTCCGGCAGGAACCCGGAACCGGTTTCGAAACACTACCTGTTCAAATATGGTCTGAAACTACTTTCATGCTTACCATTCAACTGGTTATCGAAAATGTCGCTATTCGACGTGTAGCATGCATGGGATACGTACACTTTTATATTTGGCCACTTTCGGTGGGACACCCGGAACCGGTTCCGGAACACTACCGGTTCGGATATAGTCTGAGACTATTTTCCTACTTCCCGTTCAACAGATAATCGAAAATGCCGTTGTTTGATGTGTCGCATGCATGGGTTTGTTGCATTTTGATATCTGGCCCCTTCCTGGGGTACTGGTGTGGAACATCTAAATGGCCATAGCTCCGGAACGGCTGGACCGATCTGATCCATTTTCAATAGGAAACAATAAGACCAAATGCCGCGTCGAATGAACCATCTGTCGTTTAAATCAGTTCATATTTACTATCTAAAAATGAGGTGACCTTTTTTGTACACATACACACACATACACACATACATACACACACATACATACACACAGACATCATCTCAACTCGTCGAGCTGAGTCGATTGGTATATAACACTTGACCCCTCCGGGGGCTCTATCAAATTTTCGTTTTTGGAGTGAACATATAGCCTTTCGGTACACCTTGGTGTACGAGAAAGGCAAACATTGTTTGAAACTTTTAACCGATAATGTAAAGTAAGGGGCTGTCTATAAACCACGTGGTCATTTTTTGGGAGATTTCGAACCCCCCATGGATGGCCTTTAATAGCCAAATAAGGCGATCCTATTCTTGTAAAAAAATTATATTTAACACAAACCGCATGCATGTGTTTAAGTTTTAACAAGCAAAGGAATAACAATGGCAACAAAATCATGCTGTTTGAGCAAGCAATGCCAACGCTGTTACTTTTTTCATAAGCACCAGATCACATCGTGGTCTTCGACAAAGTTTTTCAAGACACCGTGGGCTATGTTTTCACATTATCGGTTACATGGTTTAAGAAAAATTCGAGCTTCTCATGAGAGAAATTCAAACAAGTATGTGCCTTAATTTTGCACAGTTATTTGGGTCCTGAAATAAGACCTAAACAGCTTAAATCAGATGGGATACCATCAAATTTTTCATTTTACATATAACGGGTGACCCACTCTGATACTTATCTGCCTTCTGAACACCTCCGGGGGGTTCCCCCACGAATTCCTCCGAGGAAAACCTGGAGGAATTGCCTGAAAACTCATGGAGGAATTCCAGATAAGCTTCTGGAGAAATTCGGAGAAACTTTTGGGGAAATTTCCGAAAAATTCCTGAAGAAATTTCAATGGAACTCATGGGAGATTCCTGAATATCCTAGCGTATTCCTCGAGAAACTCCCGGGAAACTCTTGAAGGAAATTCTGGAGAACTTTTGGAGAAATTTCCGATAATCTAATGGAGGAATTCCCGGAAATCTCTCGGATGAATTATCCAGGAACTCTGGGAACTGTTAGGGGAGTTCTCCAGGCTTCCTCCGGGAAATTCCTTCAGGAATCTCTCTGAGGATTCCCGGGAAACTCCTGCAGGAATTCCCTCAAATCTCCTGGAGTAGTTCCCGATGAACTTCTAGAAGAATTCCCGAGGAACTCCTAGAAAATTTCCTGGAAAATTTCCGAGGAAATTTGCGTTGCTTAATTTGTGTACAATGTCTTAACGTTTTTGGATATCTATCTATCTGTCTGTCTGTCTATCTGTATGACCTCTATGGGTTCGGAAACTACTTGACCGATCGGTGTGAAATTTTGTATGTGGGTGCTGTCGGGGCTGGGGAAGGTTCTTAGCTTGGTGTGAGACCTCTCCGGTCTCTGGAACGGGGAGCTGCCATATAGATGACTTTGCGGGGGACGTCCCTATGGAGCTGTACGCCAAAAAACACAGTAAGGTACACCGGGGCAAGATGAAACGCGAAGTTTTGAAATAGTTTTCAATACATTTTAGAAATTTTTCTTTCGCCAAAAGATTGTTTGAATCAAAAACTATGTGATAAGGCAGTGCTTCCCAAACTGTGCGCCGCGGCGCCCTGGTGCGCCGTGAACATCTCTCAGGTGCGCCGCAGGCTCTTAAGCCAAAACACAAAGAATAAACTCTTATTATTGAAGGCAGAACATATTTTTTGTTGTTTATGTTTTATTTAGTAAAACTAGTGTCACCTCACAGCCTTTTTTTTGTATTCTATACCAATGTCCTGCCTTTTTGAGGAAGACTTCAAAATAAAGTCACTCTAAGTGGTTTTCACTCTTCTAAATTTTCTATTAAAAAGTAAACATTCCAAAGTCCACGAGTGTTTTCCGGAATTTCTAATATTATCATTAAACATCTAGATTTTCACAAAAAAAATTAAATTTTCGGCATTTCGAAAATGTTTGTAGACTCTCAAATTGTTAAACTTTTCATTTCATTCTGCTTAGTTTTCGATTTTATCAATGGTTTGTAATTCAAAGTTAATATTTCAACAAACTTTTTTGAAGTTCTTTCCATAATATTGTCATCTATAATTACTGTCAATCTCCAGGTCTTCGTGCTGTCTCAAACGTTCTGGGACGATATTTTTACATACATCACTATCATATACCACTTATCGTAAAAAAAATCTGTGACAATTTGTATGTCGATTTTGTCCATGATTCTGAAAACCGTCTTTTTTGAGTTGTGTTCCTCCGAATACAAAAAAATGACCCCACACCGTCACTGTCAGCCGTCTTGACAGCTTCTGAACATTTTTATATATATTTTTCCCAAAATTTGGTAATCTACGTGCTTTATTCAACAATTTTAAAAGCTTTGCAATGCAGTCCTCCAGAAACCTGAAATTTGTGTTAAGTTCTGTGAATCTACAAACAATTTTTCTTTAAGAAGCATTTTAAAAATCTATTTTTTCAATTTCAAGAAAATATGACATTGAAAGATTTTTTAACGATTTATATTTGAAATTTTGAACTGAGTTGTTAAAATTGTTGAAATTCTTCATAAAAAGTTGTTGGTGCGCCGCGACATTCTTGAAAATTTCAAAAGGCGCCGCGGTAGCAAAAAGTTTGGGAACCCCTGTGTTAAGACATTCAAGCTGCATACTATCATTGGATATCATCATGTTAACCCGCTGTTTTATCTTGCCCCGGTGTACCTTAGGCAGGCAGTACGACGTTTGCCGCGACAACTAGTTCTCAACAAAAATTTCCATTTTAGAATTGTGCGAACTTTTTTCCCGGGATTGCAACCCAGCCAACCCTAAGAATAGCATAGGTAGTTGATGCAGTTCGCAAGACTTAATGCTTGACATAATTTCTCATTATAATCCCGGGCGTTTATGTTCCGCGCACCTCTCTCTCTTTCGCAAAGCTCCCATTCCGATACAAGCAAGCATGCATAAGTACGAACTGAATCCTAAACTGGGGTCCAGATGAGAAAGCACTAAGCAGGGAAGGGTACCGGCGACGGTGGAATCATTGTGCGAGAGCATTTGCTTTATGCAAAAGTTATTCGAACGACATTCGGCTTATTCTGCTAGACTGCGTGACGACGACGGATTCACCGACACTGAGCTCTAACCAAGTTCGAAGGAGAAGGAGGTCTCGTCGTCGTCGTCGCCGTCGGTGTACAGGTTGCAGGAGATGAGGATGGATGATGCAAACACAAAACTTCCGCCGCTCGGTACATATTAGGGGCGTAAGACCTCCTGTTTTAATGTTGAATTGTTTAAAGTTTTGCCGACAGATGCATGTTCGCTCGTTTGGACGCGATGCGAGGTTTTGTCCGGGAGTCTCTGACTCTGGCGCTGCGCTGGTAGTGAGTGTCGAAAGTGCCCACGTGTGTTTGCTGCTGCGAAATTTAGATGATGATGATGATGCTGTGTGTGTTGTACATTCTCTGTTGGTTGGCTCAAATTTTGGCTTCAGTGGGGAGATTTCAAGGGAGGATATCATGAATTTCTGTTAACGTTTCTTGCAGGTGCAGAATGAGGTGAACGTTTTTTTCCTTGTCAGCTCATAAAAGTTTTTGGTGGGTGTATAATCTGCAGGGCAACTCAATTTATTTATGAGTGTGTTTCGACGAGAAATTCTAGATCAACATTAAAAAGGAAGAAATGAATTTATTGCAGTTTCATTATTCAGAAGGGCAGAGTTTAGCCTCTTGTTCAATTTTGAGTGACCCTTCGTCAAAGAATGCCAAGCTGAGTTCAATGAAACCCAATCCTCAACGGATCGGATGTCCATCTTAGAAGAAGAATGCCACAAAAGTTCAGCCTATTAGACGCAGTGGCTTAATTTCCCCAACAGGGGAAGAGAAAACAAACAAATTAATCCACCTAGTGGTGATAGTGCCTTTCTCGTCATGACACAAATGTCCCAAATGGAGGATAACTCTTGAGCCTCTGGAGCCGACCTTCTGATTCGGTTCACATTTCACCACTCACCGGTTGTCTCTGATGTACTCTTAGACTAGTTTCATGCAACTTGTTAATCAGTTTTCCTAGAAAGTCGTGAATTAATGCACCGCATACATGGGTGTGGTTCATTTGTGCATTTCGCTAGTTCCGGCGAGACACACTATCAGTAGTCTTAAATGTGGCCTGAGACTATTTTCTTGCTGACCGTTCTTCGCGTTATCGAAGAAGCCGTTATTAATTGTGCTGCGTGCATGTGTTTGGATCCGTTCTACATTTGACCACTTCCGGCGGGGTACCTGGAACCAGTTTCGGCACACTATTGGTTTTCCAAAGTGTGGTTGGCTGTTCTTCTTGTTAACCGTTCATCAGGTTACCTAAAAAGTCATTTCATGTGTCATATTTATCGGTTTGGTTCTCCTTTACATTTAACCACTTCCGATGGGGCACCCATAATCGGTTGTGGAACACTACCGGTTGTCCCAAATATGGCCGGAAACTTTATTTTTTTGCCAAATCAAGATACCAAAAATTCGGCGATTTCATGTGTTGCATGCATGGGTTTGGTTCACTTTTTTATTTGGCCATTTCCGGTGGGACACCCGGAACCGGTTCCGGATCACTACCGGTTCAGATATGTTCTGAGAATATTTTCCTGCTTACTGTTCATCAGGATATCCAAAAAGCCACTATTTGGTATGTAGCGTGCATGGGTTTGGTTAACTTTTATACTTTGCCACCTCCGGCGGGACATCTGGAATCGGTTCCGGAACACTACTGGTACCGATATGGTCTGAGAATGCTTTCCTGCTTACTGTTCATCAGGTTATCGAAAAAGCCGCGGTTTGATATGTCACATGCATGGATTTAGTTCTCTTTTATGTTTAGCCACTTCCGGCGGGACACCCGGAACCGGTTCTGGGACACTACCGGTTCAGATATGGTCTGAGACCATTTTTATGCTTACCGTTCACCAAGTTATCGAAAATGGCGTAGTTTGATATGTCGCATGGATGGGTTTGTAGCGTTTTCATATCTGGCTCCTTCCTGGGGTACCGGTAGGGCCCCTAAATGGCCATAACTCCGGAACGGCTGGACCGATCCGAACCATTTTCAATTGAAAACAATGGGACCAGATTCCGCGTCGAATGAACCGTCGGTCATTAAAATCGGTAGAAGTTTACTGCCAAAAAGTGATGTAAGTTTTTTTTGTACACACACACACATACATACACACACATACATACACACACAGACACCACCTCAATTCGTTGAGCTGAGTTGATTGGTATATGTGACTCGACCCTCCGGGCCTCCTATCTAAAAGTTATTTTTGGAGTGAACATATAGCCTTTCCAGTACACTTGGTGGCAAAAGAAGAGATCATACATAAATTGCTGCACTTCCTTTCCTTTTTGGGATTAGCAAATCTCAGGCAGTAAACCCGCGAAAATTTTGTAATCGTAATTAATACAAATGAAATTTTGAACGTTATACTTTTCCTATGAAACTGAATTATACAGCCAAGTTTAAGGGTTACCCAAAGTCACCGTACTCCTTGCATGGAATATTCCTGGGGTGCGCCGGAAAGGAAACGGGTTCGCGTGTAGACATATTTGAAATATTTTTCATATTTTGTTCCGCACTCGGTCATCCGTCTGTAACGCGGCAGGAAAGGTTGCGAATAGGGTCAGCCTTCATGCTGGACCCTACAGCACCGGCTATGCTTGCATTCCGTCGACGAGACTCGTCTAAAAAGTGGGACACGCCGGATTTACTGTGTTCCTATTTACTTTAAGTTAGGCTTAGCATCAAGGTTGGGGAGCAAATCTGATAGGAATTTACTGACGGTCGTCAGATAGCCGGTCGACCGAATATGGTTCACAACAGAACAGGATGGAATTCGTGTACCTAGTTGAGCAATAGGGAAACACGAAGGTATGCGAATAATCCTAAGCCCCTGTACGAGGTGGAATTTCAACGATGAACGGGTGTAAAATCTGTTCCTCGAAAAAGAAGTGGCATTAAAGTGTGAATTCAAGGTCCATATCCAATTCTATCGTACAACAAACACAAAATGTGAGGAAAACATCATTCTCCAACATATTAATGTAGTGAATATTGTCGACTTGTCCTGATTTAGTTTATAATGCAAAACGTGTTGAGAGGGAAAAAACAAAATTAAAGAAGAAGCCATTGAAAAAGATATTTCAAAATGAACGTGCTCGATAGTTATTTTTTAAATAGAAAAAAAAAACTTCATATTTCTTGTTGTAATCATAAATAATATTTAAAAAAAATCCGGAGTTTTTGACTTAGGAGCGTAGAGGAGGGTCTCAGAAGCGATACAAGAGGGAATCGATCTTTGAAGTAATGGTCTCAGGATATTTCATGGGGAAGGGGGGCCAAGGTGAGTGGGTTTAAATATAGAGGACCAGAAAAAAAAACAGATCATGATCATTTAACGAGGCGATAGCAAAGAGGGATAAAAGGCTAGTTTCATAGTGTTTTATAGGGGTTTGCAGAACCCCTTACTCGTCTCATGAAATCCCATGAAGAGCCCCTTTACAAACCCTTGAACTCTATTCGCAGAGTATATATCTTCCAATCTTAAATCCCCGTAAATATCCGCTTACCCCGAATCTCGTCTTTGCCCTTTTGAAATGTCTAGCAAACCTCTTGTACCATACATGTTTCTACTTTATGCAAATGGCTTAAGCTGTTGTATGCAAGTGTATGCATACTGTGGAAATGCTCAAAGAACACTAAGTTGGAGAGAGGCAGGCCAAGTTCCATTGGGAACGTAGAGCCATACAAAATATGTAGAATGTCAACGAAAACAATTCCTGCAAAGCTTAGTTTGTATGTACACTTTAACGAGTTTATTTCTACATTTACACGACTTCAGTCATACATCAATGCGAGTTGATCTGGCATAAACAGATAAACTACCAAGTGGGATCTTATACTCTCGCAAGGCGCATTTATGCATATTTAATTGGTACTCTGTGAGTCCATTCGCACGTTTATACGAGTAAGCTATGCTCATTTTGACACGATCAAAACCTTAAATGAAACGATCATTTTCCAACAACAAACTTATAACAATTCCATTTTTTGCAAAATCAGGGACGGCCTTCCGCCATGCATATTGCGTTTTTTTCCGATTTTTTTATGGTTGCCGTGAAACTCATCCTAGTTCTACAGTTTGAGATCAATTCTGGAGTCCCATTTTTTTTCTTGGAATTGAGTCCCAACTGGCATGCTCCTAGTCTTGAGCACTTCCGCTGTTATTGGTTGAGTGATTTCTATGTCAAGCCATATGGAAATTACACTGTTAATAATGCTTTGTTCAATCCCAGGTAACAATTTGATGCTGAATAATCGTTTTTCCAACCATTTTGAAGCAGGCTTTATTTAAAAAAAATCTGAGCACAAGATATAAAATCCATTATTCAGCCCCTTAACATCTAATTTTGGTGATTTTATCCAACCTTAAGTTGCTTCGAGGTTCATTGGAAGGCTGATTCAAGGCTTAATTTGCACTTAGTCAGCAATCATTTAAAATTATTGAATTTGGTTAAAAATTTAAAAAAACATTTTTTAAACTTATTTTCACCATTTGCTGCTTTCCATTTTCGGAAGAGATGCTTCGGAATGTATAAATTAATCTATGGGAAAACTGGGAATTGAACAAGGAACTCCTGATTTATAGTAACTCACCTTATCACCTACACCACACACAAATGTATACATATCCTGGAAAACGAGGGCAATGCTTGTTGTATCTGAACAATCAAGAACTTAAGTTGAACTAAAGCTGTATTGAGGCTGAAGAAGCTATGTGGACTCTAAAAAACCAAGGTTAATCCACCTAGTGGTGATAGTGCCTTTCTCATCGAATATGATCTTTTCGTAGACGTAAGCCGAAATGCTCCTGAATCCTGAGAACACTTTATATAGAAAAGCAACAATTTTAATAAAGCCATAATCGATTTTGGAAACTTATTAATGGCACATATTCCGATGTTATGTTCAATGATAAAACAGAGCTGAAAAATATCAGACCTCAGTTGACTGCTTGACAGCCTCAACTTCATTCACAATCATAGATCACTTTCCGATCTTCGACAATTTTTTTTTCAGCACACATTAGGCAATATTTTCCTTGGTAACACAATTAATGTAAAATTTGTCCTCCTTATGAGAAAAAAAATGCAAAAAAGCGAAATTTTCCCTTCATATTTCAATCGTATTGAGAAGAGCGAGGGCTCAACCAGCCGCACCTAAATTGTGAGCAGTAATTTTGGACGCAAAAGAAAAATGAAAAACCTTTATTCGGTGTTGATGTGATCAAATTATAAGTTGATCCATCCTACAATATATTTACACCGCAGGAATCTGAAATGGTGTGATTTGATGAGATCACTTTGGTAACGAATTTGTTCTCTTGCATATATGAAGAAATCGATCATTTCTTCACTTTTGATCTTACCCAAAGTTTACCAGGCTATCAAAACTGCCACGATTTGATTTATCGCTAACATTGATTTTGTTCATTTCTATAATTTCTCTTTACGTTTGCGTACTTCCTGCGGGACACCTGGAACCGATTCCATGACACTACCGGTTGTCCTAAATATGGTCTGAGACTATTTTCTTGTCAACTGTTCATCAGGCTACCTAAAAAACAACTAATTGAAGTGTTGGGTTGATATTTGACCAACCAGTTTCGCATCACTACTGGTAGTTTCTAATGTCATCTGAGGCTATTTTATTGCTAACCATTCAGCAAGTTATTGAAAAAGCCGCGATTTTATGTGTCGCATGCATAATTTTGGTTCTCTTCTATATTTAAAACTCAAGTAACCATCGTTCAATCATCAGCAATCATTAACTATTAAAACACAGTTTTTAGCTTCAATTTACAAATCCACTATTGAAAACTATTCCACTGTTATCTAGATGGTAAATAGAGTGCATCGATGAATTTTATTGCCATTGGATGATATTTGAGCGAAAAACCTGCCTTTGAGTTTTTCAATACGGATGATGGTTTGTTTCCTCTTTATCATTTCCGGTGGAACACCCGCAACCTACATGTGGCCTGAGATTATTTTCTTTCTGACCATTCATCAGATTATCAAAAAAGCCGCTATGGTTTGGTCCCCTTTTATATTTTACCACCATCGGCGGGGTACTCGTTACAGCTCGTTACTAGTTCTGGAGCACTACCGGTTCTCCCAAATGTGGTCTGAGGCTTTTTGCTGGCTAACTTTTCATTAGAATATTGAGAAAGTCACGGTTCGATGTGTCGCATGCATAGGTTCGGTTCACTTTTAGATTTGGTCACTTCCAGCAGGGCACCCAGAATTGGTTTCAGAAGACTACCGGTAGTCTCTTATCAGGCCCGTGCACAGAAGTGGCGCCAAGGGAGGGTTTTTTCCCAATTTTGGCAAAAGGCGGAGGGGCGCCTAGTGTATGTAGCGTTGCTAATGGGTGGGGGGGGAGGGTGGGTTAACAACCAAACCGCTCTCCCTCATGTGCAAATGATGGTCTGAGACTATTTTCTTGCTTATTTTTCATTAGGTTTTCAAAAAAGCTGCGCTTTGATGTGCCTGCCTTGATCAGCTTCGCATTCTTTCATTCCATGTTATGAGTAAAAGCTGACGCATGTGCTGTAATTCCAGATTCGTTGGATTTATTGGTTTCCACTGCGTTTTTATGTCCTTTCAAACCAGGGATGCCATATATACAGATTTATCTGTATTATACAGATTTTTGAGCACCAGTACAGATATGAATACGTTTATGATACGTTTTATATGAAATACAGATTTTCGAGCTAGATAGGCCATTTTATTTTTGTATGGAATACAGATTTTTCTCCCAAATTTTGTATGGGCTACAGATTTTTGAAATGAGCGATACAGATTTTTCGAAAAATCATCTGGCATCCCTGTTTCAAACGTACCTTCTTCAAACCTTGCGGCGTGTTTGACTGATGTAAACCACCGGGCAGTCGTTGCAAGGTATCTGATATATGCCAGAATGTTCTTCCAGTAGGACATTTTCCTACAAGTAACACAGTTACACACTCTTAGGTACAACATAAGGCGCATACCCAATCGGACATCACATCCAAAACCGTTAGACAACAAAGGTTAATTATAACTCTTTGACGAGTGTAAGAACGACAAATGTTATGTCTTGTCTCACGTCACGTCATGTTAATGTCGAATTCCTTGCGGAACTTTCCTGAAAATTCCTGAAAAGCCTTGATACGCCTCTGAAACATACCCTAAACCTCATTTGAAGCTGCATGTAACCCCCTGCAGTCCCTTAGAAACCCTTCTGAAACTCCCATAAAACTTTGAAATCTCAATTACCAATAGTGTTAAACATGCAGCAATTAACGAAAATCACGATCAATATTGGGATGGGCCAACTTGAGTATTGCCGGGGCCCGTAGCGTAGTGGCTACACGTTCACTTCATAAGTGGATGGTCATGGGTTCGATCCCAGCCTCGGCACTTGCAATTTTTCGTCAGTTGCTCCTCCTCCCGAGTAGACCTGTGCGCCGACTATATTTTGTTCGGCGGCGGCGTTGCAGCTTTCGGCGGCGGTGGCGGCGTGAATCGGTGTGACCAAAATTTGACCATTTGGCTAAGCAAAGGAGATGTTATTACGCTCTAGAATTTGTGGTCCGAGCTTTTTGGTGACATAAATGTTTATTTCTGATCGGGTCCGTCACTGCCACCAGTGATTATACATATTGAGATATTGCCTGTATCCTTGGCGTAATGCATGTTGCATTACTCCATTGCAAATGAAGGGCAAAACAATATCGATTTTGCTATTGTTTTTGTTTTGTTTTCTCAGAACCTTCAGAAGCTATCAAACTTGATAATAAGGTCACACTATTTACACTAAGGAATCCCCGAATGATTTCTAGGAGGAATCAACGAATAATATCCAGGAGGAATCTCTGAAGGAATTCCAGGAGAAATCTCCGAGAGAATATTAGGAGGATTTTTTTCGTGGATCGTCAAAGGAATTTCAGGAGAAATCTCGCAAGGAATTCCAGCAGGAATCCTCGAAGGAATTCCAGGAAAAATGTCCGAAGAAATATTAAAAGGAATCACCAAAGAACTTCCATGAGGGAATACCGAAAGAGATCCAGAAGGAATCCTCGACGAAATATCAGGAGAAATTCCCGAAGGAACTCTAGGAAATCTCGAATTCTAGAGAATTCCAGAACGAATCCCAAAGAAATTTCAGCAGGAATCCCCAAAAATCAACGAAAAATATCCAGAAGAAATCTCTGAAGGAGTTCCAGGAGATATTCCTTAAGGAATTCTAGGAAGAATCCACGGAATTCCCGTAGAAATTTCAGGAGGAATCCTCGAAGAAAGTCCAGGATGAATTTTCAAAGGAACTCTAGGAGGATTCCCGAATTCTAGGGGGAATCTTGGAATTAACTCCAGAAGGAATCCCCAAAAGGAATCCAAAGGAATCCCTGAGGAAGTCCAGAAGGAATACCCGACGGAATTTATGGAAAAATTCCTGGAGAAATCCCCGTAGAAATTTCAAGAGAAATCCCTGCAGGAATCTCAGGTGTAACTCCTGGAAGAATTCCGGGAGGAATTTCCGAAGGATTTTCAAGCGGTATACACGAAAAATTTTCAAGAGAAATTATCAGAGGAAGTCCAGGAGAAATCTCCGAGGGAATTCAAGAAGGAATTCCCGAAGGAATTTAAGGAGAAATCACTGAAGCAATTCAAGAAGGAAACACCGAAGAAATTCCAGGAAGAATCGCCTAAGGATTTCTAAGAGAAATCATAAAAGAAATTTCAGGAGGAAATCTCCAAGAGAATTTTAGGAGGAATCTCCGAAGGAAGTCCAAGAGAAATTCCTAGAGGAATTATATGAGAAATCCTCTAAGAAATTGCAGGAGGAATTCTTAGAGAAATCACCAAAGAAATTCCAGGAAAAAATCACGAAGGAATTTTAGGAGGAAATTACGAAAACATTCCAGGAAGAATTCCCGATAAAATTCCTGGAGGAATCTTCGAAGGCAGTTCAAGGGAACTCCTGACGGAAGTCTAGGAGGAATCCCCGAAGAAATTACAAGAGATATCCCTGCAGGGGAATACACGAAGGAATTCCGCTAGGAATATCCAAATGATTTCCAGGTGGAATCCTTGAAGAATTTTTAGCGGATATTTCCTGGTAGGGCGAAGGGTTTGCAAGAGGCATTCCCCAAAAAAAGTCCTGGAAGAATTCCAGAAGGAAGTCCTTAAGGAATTCGTGTAGAAATTCCATGAAAGATCTCTCAAAAATCTCCTGGAGATATGGCTGGTTATAAACCTAAGGAAATTATTGAAGGAATTCCTTCAAGATTCTCTAAAGGAATTCCTGAATGAGCTTCGCCCCCTAAATACTAAGTTCATTTTTAATGTATGAAATAGCGAAGATTAGAGCAGAATTTTGAGGGGTGTGCAAAGTCTAGAGCATTTACCCTTTAAAAATCCTTGAATATACTTTTGGGGAAATCCCTGAATTCTCCTAGAGGTATCCCTGAACCTTCCTACAAGATTCTCTGAAGAAATTTTGTAGAGATTTCTGAAGGAACTTCTGTAGGAATCACTGAAGAAATTCAGGAGGAGTCTTTGAAGAAACATCTGCAAGAATCCCTACAACTCCTGGAGGAATCTCTGATGGAATTCCTGGACTAATTTCTGCAAATAATCCTGTAGGAATTTCAGAAGAATACCTGCAGGAAACTTCTCACTGGATTCTTGATGGATCTCCAGGTGGCGTTTATGAATCCTAGTGAAGAATTTTTAAAGGGACTTCTGGAAGGATTCCTGAACGAATTCCTGGTCAAATAGCCTGGGGAACTTCTGAAGGAATTTCTAATGAACACCCGGAGCTATTCCTGAATCCTCCTTGAGCTATTGGGGAGATTCTTTAGCGAAGTCCTGGAGAGATCACCGAAGGGACTTCTGGAGCAATCCTTAAAAGAACTTCTGAAAGAATCTTCGATTTTTTTCATGAGCCATCCCGGAATAA
The DNA here is from genome assembly GCF_035046485.1 of Aedes albopictus. Classification (NCBI taxonomy): domain Eukaryota; kingdom Metazoa; phylum Arthropoda; class Insecta; order Diptera; family Culicidae; genus Aedes; species Aedes albopictus. The sequence continues at coordinate 328,483,376 of NC_085136.1, read as the reverse complement.
TTCCAAAAGGTATCCCCGAAGGAATTTCAGGAGGGTGTCTTGAACAAATTCCAGGAGAGATCCTAGAAGGAATTGCTGTAGGAACCGTTGATGAAACTCCCGGAGTGATCCCTGAAGGATCTTCTTGATCAATCCCTACAAAACGTCAAGAGAAATCCCTTCTTGGAATTCTAGAGAAATTTCTGAAAGATATCCGATAGATATCTCTAAGGAAACTCCAGGACTAGTTCCTGAAGAAACTCCTGTATGAATTCTTGAAGGTACTTCAGAAGGAATCCATGAAGAAACGCTCAGACTAATCTCTGAAGGACCTCCTATGAGAATCCCTGAAGGATTTTCTGGATGATTTTTTTATGTATCTCTAGGAGGTATCCCTGAATCCTCCCGAAAGAGTTTTTTCCTGTCGAGATCTTCCTGATAGATCTACTGAAAAAAAAATCAATTATAAAACTCCTGGAGGCATACCTGAAGAATTTTCTGGAGGAATCCCAGGTGGATCTCCTGGAGGCATCACTGAATCTTCTGGAAGAATCTTTGAAGAAACCTCCGGAGAGATTTGAATGAGGAATAATTAATACAATCTAATATAAAAAGAAAACAAAAATTCTAAGAGTTGAGAAATCAATTATTGTAGTCAATCATTTATGATAGTGATCGTGAGATTTTTATTATCTCAACTTTATGTAAACTTAAATTTGTTCGTGCACTGATCACCGGCGCAAAAAATGAAAATCGGCGGCGTGACAAACAGCGGCGTTGAATTAGAATAGAATACATTAAGGCGCTGTACAATGAGTAAGTGCCAATTGGAATTGCTCACGCAGTGCCCTGGTGGACAAAAGAGCTGTAAATTAGATTAAGTGATTGAAGAATAAACAAAAAACTGAATATGTATTCATTATTCGGGATCCCAACTTCCGGTAAAAATGTTTTAACTTTTCTTTGAAAATGGAATTTGGGGAAATTTAAATTCAATGGGAGGTGTCAGAAATGACTGGATCAAAAAGATCACTTGATGTTTTTCTACTTGTGTGGAATTAAGTACGGAAAACAATTAAAAGCGAAAATCCCAGCAAAAACTGTTCAACAATTGTCGAACTACCCTGTACATGCAAAATGGTCATTGACAGAGGAAGATCTTAGTTAATAACTGAGTGTGGCAGTGCTCATAGAAGCTCAGAGGCAGACCTGGTCGTAGTTGGAACTTCACCCTAAGAAGAAGTGGAAGATGTCGTGTAAAATACATGAAGATATTCTATGCTCAGGAAAATCAACAACATTCCCATTACTAAAAGTTCATGGAGGGACCAGTATGCCCTTGCTCAGTACTCACACGTTTGCAGTTTAGACTATATTATCCCTTGCGTTTATTTTTAGGATGAACAAAACAAGTGTCGTGTTAACCTTGCGAAAATGTAACGCAATGGTTACAAATAATACAAACTTATAGACAATTTCGCGCAACATGCATTTAATGTTCTAATATGCACAGCTTCTTCTTATGAGTTCCACAACCTGGCACATACAAACCCTGGCGCGTCATCATCGTTGCCATCACAAACTGCACATCAAAAGTTATTCTTACGAAACAAAAACCGCCGGTGCTAATCAAAACACATTGCTAGATGCATCCAGTCAGTCAGTATGTGCAACTCTGTGGAACGGCTCCTCAGCACGGCGCGGTGGCAGCTGACTTTGGGAGTAAACTTTCCCAGCTAACCAACCAACGAAACCGTGGAGCACATCCCCGAGGGGATCAACAACATCCAGTCCGATGAGCAGCAGCAGCAGAGCTTTGGAACGGTGGGGGAGAGCGGCAGACAATTAAACGTTTCATAATAAACACAAAATTTCCCATAAATAATTCCAAAAGTCCCAGTGAAGAAACAGGGGTGAAAGCAGTAATAAATAACAAAAGTTCCATAAACAAATAGAAAAATGCATAAATAAATCAAAACTTTCCATAAATAATTGATTTTTGAGCAATTAAAAACGTCAAAAATGCAATGAATAAATCAACTGTTGCAATAAAAAAAGCCAATTTTCCCACCAAATAACTTCGAATTTTCCATAAATAAATCCGATTTTTCCATAATAAATTGGAAAATTCACAATAAAAAAATATCGAAAAAGTAATAAAAAATAAAAAAAATGCAATAAAAAATGACGAAATTACCCATGAAAAGCAAATGCCGGAAAGTATAAGACAGTGAAATGCTGAATCGCGCCTATATATGACTGAAACAACTGAAAAGCTTGCGTAACTATGACTGCAATTTACCGAGCAATTGCTTGCTGTCCGAACTCGCTATCGCTCGTCGGACCTAAAAAAGGGATAACATCTATGTTTGCATTATACCGGGCAAATTCTTGGATCTGTGGTTTGCCTAGAACCGAAACGATGCAGTTGCGGTGCATCGGATATCGGAAACTTCGGCGGCCTTCTGCCGCCTCAGTTCCTCAATCCTCTATGCGGCTTCGCCGCATAGTCTATGTATTGTTTTGGCTTATAATGCATTTACGTTTATTGCTCGTTTTTTGATATTTATTGATAATTTAGTTTTCCGTTTATTGCACTTTTTGAATTATTTATTGCTTTTTAGATATTTTTTTATTGTGATTTTTCTAATTTATTATGGAAAAATCGGATTTATTTATGGAAAATTCGAAGTTTTTTGGTGGGAAAATTGGCTTTTTTTATTGCAACAGTTGAATTATTCATTGCATTTTTGACGTTTTTAATTGCTCAAAAATCAATTATTTATGGAAACTTTTGATTTATTTATGCATTTTTCTATTTGTTTATGGAACTTTTGTTATTTATTACTGCTTACACCCCTGCTTCTTCACTGGGACTTTAGGAATTATTTATGACGAATGATCACTTTCTTATGAGTCGTTTATATTTTAGCCGGGGGAGAGCTGGGTGGAAAGTGTCACCTGAAAAAAGGCCCGATGTTAGCAGTGATGAATTTTTCTTAAATCACTAAATGTTACCTGGGGAAATTTCCCGAAAAGTTTCTGGACTCGAACCCATCCTGAATAACCGTGCGCTTCCGTATCGGCTATGCGGGACCTTTTAAATTCAATAGGTCGTTTTACATCGTGTTCTCCCACATTCATATTTCGCCAAGTCTTGCCACCCTTCGTCTTCCTGTCCACCACCCATCCTAGATGCTCATCATCTGTTGCTGCTGCTACTGCTGCTACTGTTGATCCCATGGAGATGAGGCACTCTCCGGCTCTCAGCACCAGCCAGCCAGCCAGCGGGCGAAATGATTAATTTATCAAAGAGAATTTTATAAAATGTTTTTCGATGAAATCCTTTCCGCTACCGTGCGCTCTCATTAAAATTTACCACGATTCATTCTCGCCTGCTTTTTATTGAAACCTCACCATTTCGCGCCATTTCCATCCCCTCACAAGCCCCTCGCCACCACCGGTGCTAGATTCGGCGTCGTTGCCATCTCGGTTTTCCCCCGCCGGCCGAGCCCCTTGGCATCATCCGTCCACACTTTGCCGGGAAGCGTGGCATTACGAACATTTTCATATTGCGCACGAAATTAACTGTCACGAATTAAGCGCTCTAAAATGAAAACAATTTCTTTGGAGATTTCCGCCCCATCTTTGAACCGTTTGTTTGTGAATTGCACCACTGCTAACTGCTGCCGGCGAGACATTCAGGAGATTATCAAAAGTTCGCTATCTCTCTCGCCGTGTAGTTTGTTTGCCGCCGCACCGTTTGTTGTGTGTGTTGCTCCCGGGGGGAGGATCACCATATGAAATTTGCCTGCCATAATCCCACAAGTATATTACCATAACGAAGTAGCTAATTTTTGGCGCAAACATCAGCAAGCTTTTCCGAAGGCGCTTAAACGGCCCCTGCCCTCGCGCGCTTGTTTTGCCAGGCAAAAGGGAAAAGTCGCCCCCTCTCAGCAGACCCAGAATAACAACCGAAAAAACATACACAAATTTACTGGCATTATTAGAAAAGATTACCGGGATAAAGTTTGGGATTTCATTGGGCTCCGCTGCTGGCTGTGCCGGGGAGCGTGCTGTTTGGTGGACCTCCCGTTATGCCCACCGGTGTCTTGGTAGGGGTATGCGACATGCAAAATTTCCATGGTATAACGCGCTTTCCACACGATATGGAAATGGTCATTTCAGTAACAAAATTTGAAAACGACGTATAATCAATGGTGTAGCATTGATTATACGTCGTTTTCAAGATTTGTTACTGATTTGATAAGAAAAAATCCAAATGCTCATGTGCTTATTGAAAATACGTTGTGAAGTATTCTCTGATTTCCATTATGCTTGGTAGGTTTACTCACTCACCAGTTCACTTACCAACTAGCTCACTCACTCACTCGTTTACTCGCTCACCTGCTTACTCACTTATCAACTAACTCACTCATCAATAAACTACATCACTTACTAATTTACTACATCACATACTCACTAACTTACATCACTTACTAACAGCCATTCTCACTTACTCACTAAATCACGCACTTACCATCTTACTCATTCATTAAATTATTAACTCACTACATCACTCAATAACTCACTCACTCACTCATTCACCCATTAACTGGTTCACTTACTCAATAAATCACTTACTCACTAACTCACTAGCTAACCCCACTTCTAGAATGGGGTGCATCAAAACTTCGGATTTATGAGTTTCTAGTTGGGAGAAATCAGGATAGATAGAATTTAGAGCTTGGCAAAGCAATTGTTGGACCATGTTATCATTCACGTTCACACACTTATTCAAAAATTCACTCACCGGCTCACTCATTCTTTCACACATTCACTCACACACTCGTTCTTTCGGTCATTTAGTAATTAACTTATTAACCACGAGTGGGATGATTTTCGGCGTTGCATCCTTGTCCAGATACTTCAGTCAACAGCAGCCTCCAACCATTAGCCACAACTTCACTCATTGCATCACCAAATATCTTACTTACTCACCACATCACTCAGTAACTCACTATATACCTCATTTGTTCACGAAGATATTCATTTACTCACTGACAGGCTCACTCACTAACTAGGTTATTCATTTACTTACTAACATGCTCACGAGCTCACTAGCCCACTCATTTACTGACACATTCCCACCCACTATACGCTCACTCACTCACAGTGGTGTCATTGAGGTGACTCCAACTTTCTCGCTGAGTAACGAGCACTTCAAATCAAAAATAATGATAATAATCCTAGTACGTTTCTAATAGTAAAGTTTCTTATTGTGTTGGCATTCCCACACATTCAAAAAAAAATCTAATTTGTGAGTTTTAACAATTTTCTTGCACTTTGATGAATATTGAAAATCACATGTGGGATTTTAGATTTTTCTCTCACTTTTGATATGACTGCGAAAATTTTGCGCCCTCATAAATTATAAAGTCTCCCTTTCTGCTTATGCGCCCCCATAAGCTCAAAAAAATCTTTTTCAGTGAAACCTCTTCCCCGGATTCCTCTTGGTACATTTCTAATTTTTTTTCCTAGATTTGTTTTTCGAAAAAACGTTTCAAAAATTGTTGGTTTTTCTGAAAATCTTCCAAAAATTCCTTCAGAAGTTTCTTTAAGAATTTCACCAGAATTTTTTTCACGGTCCCTCTTGATTTTTTTCAAGGATTCATTTGGAAACTCCACTAGGGATTTCTTCAGAAATTTCATGAGGATTTAAGAAATTTCTTCAGGGTTCGCTTACTCTTATGCAAATTTTTCGGAAATCGCTCCGGAAGTTTGTCAGAAAATCAACTCAGAAATTCTTCAAAAGATTCCTTCTGTTTCGAATTGTTAAAAACATATAAATGTTTTTTTTTCGAATTTTGTATAAGGGATTGCTTTAAAAATTCCTCTTGGGATTTCTTCTGAAGTTACTCTAGAGGTTCCGTCGGAAGTTTATCTAAAGATTTCTCCGAAAATTTCTGGAAGTATTTCATTAGAACATCACACAGAAACACCTCCAAGGATTCTTTCCAAAAATCCTCTTGATGTTCATTCGAATTGCTCTCTAAACATTAAAAAAAAATGATCCTTGGGCGGCTTCATGAATTTTCATACGGAATTTTTTCAGAAAACAACCTACATAGATTGCTTCAGAAACTTCTCCATAAGTTTTCTCACGTACTCTTTTTTTTATAAAATCGCTCATATTTATTTCCAGACTTTTTTAAGGCATTCTTTTAGAAATTTCTACGGGGATTCCTCCAGGAAATCTTCCAGGAATGCCTGCATGAATTGGATTTTTCATGGATTACGTTAGAAATTCAGTGCTTTCTCAAGAAATTTTAAAATAATATCTCAAAAACAATTCTAATGGATTACTTCAGCAATTCATCCTGAAATTTCTGTAGAAATTCCTCCAAGGATTCTTTCAAAAATTTATTTAGAGATATCTTAGGAAATTTATCGAAGAATTTCTTTAGAAAATCTTGCAGAGGTTCTTCAAAAATTCTTCCAGAGAATCGTTCTGTGAATTTTTCCAAGATCGAATCGGCATTTTCTCTCCAAAGATTTGATCAGAAATTCATTCAGGCATTCCTTCAGAATTTTTAAAGGACCACTTCGGAAGTTTTTTTCGCCATGGGGTGCTCCTCTTAGAACTCCATCTGGCTTTTGTTCTAAGATTTTTTTTTAAAACGTCTGAGAAATTTGTAAGGTTGTACCTTTCTTAGTAAGTATTCGTAAAAAAATAAATAAACAAATAAATAAATAAATAAATTCATCTACCGGTTCCACCGGAATTTCTTCAAGGATTTCTCTAAAGTTTCCCAGAAATTCTTTTAGAAATTTCTTAAAATTTCTTCAAGGGTTACTTCGGAAAATGCTTTAGAGATCTTTGCAGGAATTGCTCCAAATGCCCTTAGAAAATCATTCACGAATTCATTCTAAAATAGATTTATAGATTTCTTTACAGACTTCTCCAGGGGTTCTTTCTGAAAACCTTACACAGACCCCTTCAGAAATTACTCAAGGATTTCCTTCACCGATCTTCCGAATTTAAAAGTTAATCCAACGATTTTCTCCAGTGATTTAAAAAAATCTTCTAAACATTTCTTCGGATAGGGTGACTTTGGGTATTATCGGCAGGTTTGTTCTCTTCGTCATGGGGGGTTTTTGTTGGCCAAATTTCCTGAAACTTGGCCATACAATTTGGCTTGGCTGGGAAGGATTTGAGACCAACTCTGAGTTCAACAGGTTTTAAAAATCCCCCATGACGAAAATACGCAAGTTACACTATTCCTTAAAAAAACTTATACTTTTTCAAAAAAAAAATCCACCAGTGTGATTTTTTCTACACTTTTTCCAGGGATTTTTTTGGAAGTATCCTTAAAGACTACTTCAATATTCTTAGAAATGTTCCATTTTTTTGTTTTAGAAATTCTTTTAGAGATTCATACGAATAGTCTTCAAGGAATTCCTAAAAAGTGCTCCAGAAATAGCTGCAAAGATTCTTTTAGAAATTGTCCCACGGTTTTATAAAGAAATTCCTGTATCCTGTATGTACTTTCCCGGGGAAGCTTTTTAAGAAATTCTCTTGGCGAAATATTTTGATTTGCAGAATTTTACTAAAGAATTGTCATTCAGATTATGTAAAACCATACCAATCACGTTTTAATGTACATTGAGGTCATTTAGATCTAGGCGTACCAACGTAAAGAAGCTTTAATTTGGAAACGTTAAGTAACTAGCTCTGATTTTACCATGGCAGCCCTGCTTACTCACTACTTTCTAACTAGCTCACTCACTTATTCACTTAATCCTCCAGTAGTCGACCTGTTGTATTTTGTACAACACGTTGGAAAGGCAGCACACATTTATTACGTAACGCTACCCGAGCAGGAGAAAATAGTTGAAGAATAACTAACCAGGTATGGAAACCGAATACCTACAACCTGAATGAGGTATTAAGTAGCCCTGCATAAAAGGTTAAATGCTTAAAATAATAACTGGTGTGTATTCTGTGCATAACGTGTGAATAATGATATCAGGTATGACAATACCAAAATAATAATCGGCAATTTTTCCATACAAATAGCGATTTTTCCATAACTCAATAATACCTCAACACCAAACCAATAACTCGTTTAGGTATTGTATCAATACCTACAAAATACCAAAATAAGTTATTTTCAATACCTGGACAACCGACCAATATCTTGTCTTGGTATGATACCTGACTATGGTATGCTCTAGTTATGTGGCAGTTATTCATTCCTGCTCGGGTAAAGTCGACAGTTTCTGAAACCCCCTCCCCCCTCTGTAACGCTTCTTTGTATTAAAACCCTAAAATTTTTGTATGGGCCGTAACGCTCGACGGTATTCCTATACAGCGTTACGTAATTTGTGGACGGCGCCAAAAAGCTCGCTTATTGTACACAGCTGGCAGCGGTAACCGACCGTGCGAGTTTCTGGAGGCTAATAATTTACCACTCATCTCGATAATAAAGAAAAATAATAATAATAATAATAATAAAAACCACTCATCTCACTTGATGTTTAACCTCTTAGCTCAGTTTCTTACCAACTAACTCACTCATTGACTCACAAACTCACCAATTCACTAGCTTACTCATTGTGCTCACTCACTAACTCACCAACTCAATCATTCACAAACTCGCTTATTACCTATCTCGATAGCTCACTTACTGACTAGCCTACTAATTCTTTCACTAATACACTTTTACCAACGGAGCGGATCTCACGTACTTATTAACTCGCTAGCTCACTTACTCAGTACACCACTCACTGACTCACTAACTCATGTACTCCTGGAATCATACACACTTACTCCTCAATTCATTAATTTTGATAGTTCTAGCTTTTTTAGTCAGTAACTGACTCACACGCTCACTCACTCACTAATAATCTTACCTACTTTCTCATTGACTTACCTCGTTTTTTCTTATCCGATTTTTAAATATGCATTAAAGCGGAAGCCACTCTTATGTTGTCTTTCGGCTCCGTTATGCCTCAAAACATTCGAGCCTCATGCATGAAAGTCTTATAGTATTATAAGAGAAGCTATTTTAATATAGCTCTAACTATTAGCGTACGCTGTCTCATGTTCATTATTTTCATCTCATACGCTGTCCCATGTTCAATTTATACGCATAAAAAGCAGCCCCACCATGATTGGAGTGAGGAGTGAGAAATAAACAATGAAACAGTAACGTGTGATCAGTGATTAATGGGTAGTGAGCAGTGTAGAAAATGGTCTGAACAAACTAGAGTGAAAAGTTAGAGTAAGCCGTGAAAAGTGATCACTTATTATTCACCTTAAAGGTAAAACATCAAGAAATCCCATTGCAATTTTGCGTACAAACTTAAGAGAGGCACAAATCTGACAAACGAAGCATCGAATCAAGCCGCACTTTTTTATTCTGGTGTTGCTTACTTGCGAAAAGAGGCAGCTTTTCTAAATCGAGAGCATTTTTTTACGAATTTTCAAGATTAGTGCTCTTGAATACGTGTGAGTATGAGGACCAAGCTGGCCATTGTGGCAGCCATATTTGTATTCTCAGATGTTTCTCCTTAAGAGGGAAGACTATGAAGCAGTGAAAAGTGAGCAGTGCAGAGCGATAGAATGGTGAGTAGTTAACAATCAGCTGTGTTCGATGAAGGATGAGCAGTGAATAGTGTTAAGTGAGAAATAAAGAGTGTGGAACAGTGATGAGTGAATAATGAGAAGTGAGTAGTAAGAATAAGCAGTAGTTAATGAGTGTGAAGTGAGAAGAGAAACGTGAGTTGTAAGGAATGAGCAGAGCAGTGAAAAGTAGCACACTCCCAAGCTTTGGCAGGTTTATTAACTAGATGTAATATTGTTCAATATCACGACGCGCATCGATTAGATTTATTAGTTTTATTCGAGACTTTTCTTATCCTAGCTTCTACGTTCCGGAGATATCTAAAGTCATTATGTATAGCTGGACCAATTGGTGATCGATGCTCCGACCGGGTAAGAAACTATTCCAAATGAGACAGAGACCACCCCATCAGCGTTGTTGCACGGTAAGAGGCCTTAGGAGCTGCCTGGCTTGAGAACAGTCATAAATCAAAAAAAAAAACTATAAATTGACACTTTCTAGGAAAACGGTTACGACTGCAAATGAATCGAGTGAATGCAGCATAACGCTACGAAGGAATTAATACTGAACACAGTTCGATGACATGTATGAAGCACATGTCACAAGTGAGAAGTGAGCAGTTTAGAGTGAGGAGTAAGAAGTGAGGAAAACGTGCTTCTGGAGCCGACCTACTGATACCTGAAGAAGTGAGCAGTCCGATATGAGTGGTAAGGAATGTAAAGCAGTGAGCATGGGTCACCCTCTAGAATTGTGCCTTTTGATGAAAAGAACACTGTGGAAGTTGCAGCTCAATCGTTTAAAACCTGAACTGGCGCATATGAGTTGAAGGTTTGTATGGGATTTGCAGTCCAAATATATGGATATCATGATATGTTCTTCCACAAAGTTGTTCCTTAGGGTATAAAGTGCTACTTTTTAAATTCTGAGCCAAATCGAACTCATCAAACCGACGTGCTGAATGAGATACTGGAAGTCATCCAATTTCCCATATATGTGGACTGTAAATCCCATATAAACCTTCAACTCATATGCGCCAGCTGAAACTTTCACAGATTGTTCTTCTCATCCAAAGGTACGATTATAGAGGGTACCCCGTGAATTTTTACCAATTTTTTCTCACTATACAAATGTGGGCGCATCTAGTGAGCAGCAAAGAGTAAGAAGTCAGGAGAGAGAAGAGATAAGCAAGCAGTAAAGAGTATGAAGTTAGTAGTAAGGAATAAGCAGTGAAGTAGAGAGGAGTGAAAAATGAGAAATAAAGAGTAACTATTGAGGAGTGAGCAGTTCAAAGGGAGAAGTGAACATTGAGTTACAAGTAATCAGAGGGACGTGAGCATTCGAAAGCAAACCAATAAGGAGTGAGATGTAAGCAGCAAATACACTAAAACGTCTTTTCATGTACATAGGTTGAAGGAGGCTTCAGGGGATTCCAGAGGTGTGTAGAGCGTATTTGTGTTTCTGGGAGTCTCGGGGGGGTTCGAGAGAGCCTCATTGGCGCTTCAAGGGGTCTCAGAGGGTTCCGGAGGAGTTCCAGCGGGTCACAGGGACGATTAAAGAAGTTTCAGGAGGCTCCAAGGGTGCTCCAGCGTGTCTGAAAGCATTCCATGAGGATTTAGGGGCTTTTCAAGCAGTACCATTGGATACCAGGGAGTCTGAGGGGCGTTTGAAGGGGTTTCAATGGTGCCTCAGTGGGTTTCAAGGGGTTCCAGGAAGATCCAGGGTATCTTTGGGGTGCTTGTAGTTGTACTTGCGGACGTTGAGGCGACTTTCAAAGGCATTACGCTGGCGTTTTCAGGGATTTTGGACGGTTTCAGGCTCGTTACATGAGATCTGTCGGGGTGTATGCGGGCCTACCAACCAAGCGTATCCAGACGGTGAATCCAATCGTTCTTCCTGAACGATCAGGTGGGGTTCCTTGTGGACTGTATTAAGGTGTACACAGTCCCGACACTGGATAATTCTTCCACAATAGCTACTCTTCTTTTCACACCGTTCGAAATAAAGAACACACGCGCGACGTACAGCAATTAACAAAGTTTATTTAGGGAAACAACACACTAATTTTCACATTTATTGAACTTAACTCTAACATTGATTTTCTATACTAACACATTAAAACTTAATACTAAACATCGAGTATGGGTGCGACCGCGCGACCGGGCTACGTAACGATAACTAATTGACCTACGCTGTATCTCCCATCAGCCTACCTATCACACGATCCCGAACCTAACTCCGACACCCGAATGACCCTCGCTGACGTCATCGATCCGATCTAACCAGGTAGCAATATCCATCTCTAGCTCATCTTCTCTCGATGGCATGTATATCGGAGCAGAGTGGGTCATAGGCGTAGCAAGGCATGGTACTAGTCGTAGACAAGATCCGAGGGGGTTTTAAGAGGATTTCGGAGGCATTTCAGGAGGTTTCCTAGTACTTTCGGCGGGCTTCAGAGGGCGTTTTGGAGGCGTTTGGGGGGGGCGTTTTGGAGGCGTTTTTGACGGGACGGCTTTAAATGGCTCCTTGAAGCACCTGAAGCCACTTTAATCTCAATTTTAGAGCTTTCTGAGAAGTTCCTGGAAACCCACTTGGCCCCATCTCAAACACCCAGACCTGTTCTCGCGCGATTCCCTCATTAATTTAGGTACAACATTCCCTCTTTTTCTGCCCTTTTCAATTTATGAACATTTTTAGTTTATACACCCCCAGCCAATGGCATAAAAGAGGTTGTAGTGCAGTGAAGTGAGAAGTGAAAAATGTGAATTGATGCAGGAAATATGATGAACGAGAAGTGTGAGGCAGTGAGAAGTGAAGAGTAAAAAATTTGGAGCGACCAGTGAGGAGTAATCAGTGAAGATAAAGAACTTTGGAGTAAAAAGAGAGTTCTTCGGAGTGAGGAGTAAGTAGTTAAAAGTAAGAAGTGAGAAGTGAATAGTGAAAGATGAGTATTCTAGCTTAACTTTACAAAACACCCTAAGTGACAAATGTAAACAAAATCAAGATTTTTATACTAAAACAGCATTTCAATAAAAAAAATTCTAGTGCCCACCATTTGGCCTGCTTTGTGAATAATATTCCTGAATTTTTACATTTCTTAAATGCTGAATGTGTGAAATTCTATGGGGACAGTGAATTTCAACATCGATTTTCTTCGTTCATGGATTTTGTTAAACACATAAGTTGTTCGTTAAAGCTAGGCTTGGCTAGGCTAGGAAGTGAGTCGTGAGGTGTTAGCAGTGAGAAGTGTGGATCAGTGAGAAGTCAGTAGTGGGAAGTGAGCTTTTAAAAGTATGAAGCCAGGAGCGAGGGGAAAGAAATGAGGAGCAAGCAGTAAAGAGAAGAGAATTGTGAGAAATTAGCAGAGAGAAGTGAAGAGTGTGATGAAGTGAGAAATGAAGAGAAAAGAACTATTGAAGAGCGAAGGATGAGAAGTTAGTGAGAACGAATATCAAACAGGAAGTAGTGTTCAGAAAATAAAGGTGAGGAATAAAAATCAGTGAGAAGTGTGGATTGAGAAATTAGTAATGAAGTATTAGAAGCTAGCAGTTAGCAGTGGGATTAAAAAAAATGAAGAGCGAGGAGTAAAAATTGAGAAGTGAGAGATATTGGGTTTCATGTGTGTCACGGGTTTTCAAAAACCGGATACCACCATCTTCAATTTTAAAATGACGTCAGACGTCGATTTTCGACATCTACTAATCAAACCCGTTCCAATAATAATTGTTTGATTTTTTTTTACATTTAGCAATTTAATTAAACGGCGCGTTTAATCCATCCATTCCTTATTCCTAAAATATTCTCCAGAAATCCTTATAATACTTCAAGAAATCCGAGAATTCTCCGAGAATGTCATCAATCAGCAATATAGAATCGAAAAACATTGATTTGTCTTTATTAGAGAGACTTTCAGCCCTTGGATCGAAAAACATCTTGAAACGTATTCAACTTATAAATTCAAAATATCGTATACCCTTAGATCTCAGTAGCCCCTGTGACCGAAAGAAAAAGCACATGGATCGTGCTTCGCCGACCACTCGGATGGGTGGTAGTAGGCGGAACGCTCAAATTTGTAGCATATTACACTTGTAGCTCATAATCATGCTCCTAAATGGGCACAGCGCTGTTGTTGCAGTTACAACCAAACGACTACAACGCCGTTGCTGGTGACGAAAATCCGAGGGAGGAAAGTCGGTTGCCGGCTGATCGCAACCAGCAACCAGAAGCAGCCCCCCGGATTGTAAGCTGGATATTTATGCGCACTTTTTTGGTCTCTGCGCCGTATCGGTGTGTGGCAGCCTGCCTGCATTTCAGCCCCCATAGTCCCACACACATAGTGAAATGTTTAGTTGCTCTGTCTCTCGTCGTCGGGCAGCAGCGGCTGTGCAAATACAATTTCCTGAGCGCCAAAAATTCTAACACCGTTCCAGGTCGTAAAGTTAAACCGCCACCGCCATCGCCTCGCACACTGCTTGCTGCGCTTCGCTTCGACCAAAAACCGGCAGAGGAGCAGATTTATGACCTCATGTGAGTCCAAAATGTGGCTTTGAGCGGGCCCCCCTTCAGGAGTACCTACAGGAAAAAAAAAACAGCCGAATCAAGGCAAGAGCCAGGCCAGCAGCAGCCAAACGCTCGCCCGCTCGCCCGCCTCGAGCCAAAGTAGGAGTTGTTTATGGCGCGTTTCGCGGGAAATCTGTTTTCCGGCAATATATTGCCGGGAATTAAATCGTTTCGGGATTGTAATTTTCGCTTTCTCGAACTGCAGTTACGTATGGCTGGGATTTGTTTCGAACTTTTGAACGGCTTTTCTACAATTGGTGTAGTATTTGTGGGGAATCCAAAGTTCGGTATGAATTATTTGTGCACGCCAACAGAGAAGAATCTGGGGAAAGCCTCAATTTATAATTTCCAGTAAATCAAGAGTCGCTTGGTTGGGACAAATAGAAGCCCACGCTTCATTAGAATTAGTTCGTTCATGACATGCTTTCAACTGAAGTACGAATGACATAAAGTGGTTCGCAGAAGTAGCTTAAAGGTAAAACCTTTTATCATTAATAATTTAAAATAGGTTGGTAATTTAGTCTAGTTTGTAATTGGAGATGCTCCTGGCAAATATCAGTGAGGACCAATTTGTTGATTGATAACAAAAATTAAAAGTCGTCCATGCAAAAAGGGAACCTGCTGATATTCGAGAGGGTGGGTCCTCGGGTTTTGTGGGTTGTGATCAATATGGCAGATTATGTACGAATACGGATTCCCGGATAAACTGATACGATTAATCAAGGCGACGAAGGATCGAGTGATGTGCGTAGTTTGAGTATCATGGGCACTCTCGAGTCCCTTCGAATCTCGCAGAGGGTTACGGCAAGGTGATGGTCTTTCGTGCTTGCTGTTCAACATTGCTTTGGAGGGTGTAATAAGAAGAGCGGGGATAAACACGAGTGGGACGATTTTCACGAAGTCCGTTCAGCTGCTTGGTTTCCAACAGTTTCCCGGCGGTGTCCAGAAGGCAGATAGGTCTGCATGCCGACAGGTCGATGTTTGTACTTGACACCGAGACTGACTACACAGCAACTGTTGTGCGGCTTTTTCACAGTGTTTCAGGTTTAGCTGTGTAACCTGCATTACCGTCGGTTGGTTCGACCTCCACGCGTGACTGGACATTTGGGCCTGCCCGTCGTGTGATCCTTATTCACCGCGCAAATCAGGCATTTTGATGTCGAGCTGCACTGCCTGACGATGTGGCCTTCCACTCCGCACTTCCGCACTGTAGAGTTTGCTCCTTTCCAGACCTTTACACGCCCACGACTTGTGTCCTTGATCGAAGCATTTGAAGCACGCCTCATGCTATCAGGTATCAGAAGGCCGGCTCCAGAGGCACGTTATCCTCGATTTGGGACATTTGTGCCATCGTCAAAATAACAGCCTATTTCATCATCTACCTGAGGGAAGAGGAAGGAAAAAGGATTTGGATGGGGATAGGGACGATAGGGAAATAGGAAAAATACCCTGGAGGAGGGTACTAACGCACAAGCGTACCACAATGGGTTCAAACAGCGCCCTGAAAAGGGCACTGTAATAACGCATAAAGCGAAAGAGAGCCTATAGCTCTTTACCACAGCGGGTTAAGAACAACAGAATATCCTTAAGATTCAGGTTTCTGAAGTCAGTTTCACTTAATAAGTGTTTACCGAATACTCGGAAACGCAGTTGCGCAAAAACTGGACAGTTACATATCAAATGATACGAAGTTCCATAATCGGATTCACAGCTATCACATGCAAATGAATCAGCTTGCTGAATATTCGCCATGTGATAGCTGAGTCGGCAGTGGCCAGTCAATGCTTTGACCAGAGTGCTGCAATTCTGCTTTGACAGATTTGTAAGATACTTCGCCACCCTTGGAGATGGCTCAGTACAATATAATTTGGTTTGACGGCATGACTCCAAACTATTCCAGTATTGTCTGTGTTGAGTGGCAGCCCAGGTGTGAATCTGAAGCTTTACCCAACACTTCTATATCGGAATAGCTGGCTCAGGGCCAATGAGGTCATGTGATGCTCCAGTGCGTGCTAACTCATCAGCCAATTCAGTTCCAGCGATGGAAGAATGGCCAGGTACCCATACAAGGTGAACAGCGTTTGCTGAATTCAGCTCCTCGATTTGAGTTCGACAAGCGATAACTACCTTTGACCTGGAGTTAGCCGAAGCAAGAGCTTTAATAGCAGCCTGGCTATCTGAACAGAAGTATATTACTTTGCCCATTACGTGCTGCTGAAGTGCTGATTGCACTCCACACATAAAAGCAAAGATTTCGGCCTGAAAAACGGTGCAGTGTCTACCAAGTGAGTAAGACTGATACAGCCTTAGCTCACGAGAATAAACACCAGTACCTGCTCGACCTTCGAGAAGGGAGCCATCAGTGTAACATACGATGCCGTCTGAAATACTTCTTTCCAGATAACCAGATGTCCACTCTTCCCGGGAAGGGAATTTCGTGGAAAATGTCCTATATGGAAAATTACAAGCAATTGTAAGATCACTTGGAGCAAGAACAATTTAATCCCAATTCACCAAAAGTGAAAACAACGAGGTGTGTGTTGATGTGCGGCTCACAGGGGTTTCCTCTAGTAGACCGAGTACCCGTAACCGGTAAGTGCAAGAAAGTGCTTCTTGTTTGAGATGAATGTGTAGTGGGGCAACGTCAAAGAGAACTTCGAGCGCTGCCGTGGGAGTTGAAGAGAACGCTCCAGACATCGCCATTAAGCACATCCTTTGGAGATGGCCGTTCTCACTTCGCCCTTTTGCCACCACACAAGACATCCATAAGCCAATATTGGCCGAACCACAGTTGTGTAAATCCATTTGATATACTTGGGTTTTAGACCCCAAGTTGTACCAAAAGTACGCCGGCATTGTCCGAAGGCCATACAAGCTTTCTTGATTCTGAACTCAATGTGAGGTGTCCAGGAAAGCTTGGAATCAAGAATGACTCCAACGTACAGTATGCGGCAGGAAAAAATGCGAAAGTGTTTTTCAACTTCAAACCTCATTTTCGTCCATGTGACATTAACCAATCAACGTTTCAACGTTCCATGATCTATAATAGGCTAGTTTTCTGAAAAGTTAATTAAAAAATTTCCCATTTTGGTCACTAACCTTTACAGGGCGGCGCCTGAAGATGAAGACAACCAGAATTTTCAAACCGCAGAAAATCGCACAGGTCGCTAAATTTCGCATCTGATAAAACAAAATTTTTGATTTTCTCTACAATATCATCAAATATATGTACTTATTTCATCTGGTATGTGAAACTACATGGCTCTGGATCAGTGTGGTCTGGTTGTTCATCGAATTAAAGCTAATTTTGTTACTGTTATAGTCATTTTGTTTAATGACCATTGGGCGCGCAGTTTATTGATATCCGCTTATTAGGCCTACATTATCAAATGTTAAACATCAAATGTGTTCATTTTTATTTTTCAGTGCTAGAATATAGACATTGACTGATACACTGTCATGAAAAAATAGTCATATATATCCCATATTTAGCGTGTAATAGTGCCTTGAACTTTTCGCATTTTTTCCTGCCGCACCCTGTACTTTACCTGTTCAGTCACATCGATTTCAGAATCAAAGAGACGCAAAGGTCGAACACCATTACGGTTTCGCCTTTCCGTAAAAAGAACAATAGATGTTTTACTCGGATTAACCGTAAGGCCATATTGGCGACACCAACCCTCAACTACCTGAAGGGCGCTTTGCATCAGATCGAAAAGGGTGCTGATGCACATACCAACTAACAATGTTAGGTAGTCGTCGGCAAAACCATAAGTAGGAAAACCGCTATTATTTGAAGCACGCCTCATGCTAAGCAGGCACACTGACCAGTCTACTCTGGTCTTGCAGATTACATGCGCCTTGTTCACCTTCCCTACAGGGAGCTTGATAGTGGCGATCTGCGTGACTGCGATACCCTCTCGCAAGCGGATCGATGCACTTGCTGCATCTACCTCGCACTGCTACTCAAGTGTGATTGCGAGCTCCTCCGCGTCGGTGATCTCATCCAAGTTTCTACACTAGAGAGTCGCCCCCGCCGTTATAGCTCTCCCTGCACTGTTTCGCCCAATGTCTTGTAGGAGGTGGTTTTCTGAGCCGCCTCCATCTTCAGCACTAGCACCATCTCTCCAGTCCTGGTGCGCCAGATCCTCAAAGTGTCAACTCAAAGTGTCGTCCCTTACTTGGTTTAGACGGCGACGTGCTGGTAGCGGTGCTCTCACGTGCGTGTGATGCGACCATGCCTAGGCGAGTCCACCCTAGAAATGGGAGGCCACCGGCTTACTGGTGGACCGACGGGCTAGGCGACGGATGCAGCGAGCACAATCAGAGGAAGAGCAAAACGAACGGCGGGTGGTGTTCCCCGCTGCAAAAGCCGCGCTTAAGGCCGAGATAAGAGCAAGCAAAAAGGCCTGCTCTGAGGGTCTCTGTCAGAGTGCCAATGCGAACCCGTGGGGTGATGCCTACAGGATCGTTATGGCCAAGACGAGAGGTGTAATGACTCCTACAGAGCAATCTTCAGAGATATTGGAGGGGATCATCGAGGGGCTTTTTCCGCGTCATGATTCTACAGGGTGCGGCAGGAAAAAATGCGAAAAGTTCAAGGCACTATTACACGCTAAATATGGGATATATATGACTATTTTTTCATGACAGTGTATCAGTCAATGTCTATATTCTAGCACTGAAAAATAAAAATGAACACATTTGATGTTTAACATTTGATAATGTAGGCCTAATAAGCGGATATCAATAAACTGCGCGCCCAATGGTCATTAAACAAAATGACTATAACAGTAACAAAATTAGCTTTAATTCGATGAACAACCAGACCACACTGATCCAGAGCCATGTAGTTTCACATACCAGATGAAATAAGTACATATATTTGATGATATTGTAGAGAAAATCAAAAATTTTGTTTTATCAGATGCGAAATTTAGCGACCTGTGCGATTTTCTGCGGTTTGAAAATTCTGGTTGTCTTCATCTTCAGGCGCCGCCCTGTAAAGGTTAGTGACCAAAATGGGAAATTTTTTAATTAACTTTTCAGAAAACTAGCCTATTATAGATCATGGAACGTTGAAACGTTGATTGGTTAATGTCACATGGACGAAAATGAGGTTTGAAGTTGAAAAACACTTTCGCATTTTTTCCTGCCGCATACTGTAGTCCTTGGCCTCCTTTCGTAGAACAGCCGGGGACTGTCGCTGGCGATGAGGAGAGGGTCACCGATGTGGAACTTGCGGGGATAGCAAAGTCCCTTAGGGGCTGTCCATAAACCACGTGGTCATTTTTTTGGGACTTTTCAACCCAATAGCTCTGCGGTGTACGCCAGTAAGCGCAAGCTTCTGGCTAGTGTTGCTACGTCCATACTTAGGTATGGCGGCCCGGCGTGGGGCACAGCGCTAAGTACTGAATGCTACCGACAGAAGCTGGAAAGTACTTACGGCATCCTTATCAGTGAAGACATGGAGTGCTTCAAAATGCGCAGCACAAGAGGCATACGCAGGACTGCCAGGATGGCCTCCGTGGTCAAATGGCAGCACGCGTGGGACAGTTCCACCAAAGGAAGGTGAACCCATACGTTGATACCGAGGGTAGATAGTTGGATTAATAGGCGCCATGGGGAAGTTACATTCCACCTGACACAGGTCCTTTCAGGCCATGGTTGCTTCCGACAGTATCTACACCGTTTCGGGCATGCGGATTCTCCCGAATGCCCAGTGTGCAATGGTTTAGAGGAAACGGCGGAACATGTTTTGTTCGTGTGCCCGCGTTTTCGCACAATGCGTGACCGCATGCTTGCCACATGCGGGGCGGACACAACTCCGGACAACTTGGTCCAGAGAATGTGTAGGGATGAGGTTAGCTGGAATGTCGTTTCAACGGCTATCACCCATATCGTCTGGGAGCTACAGAGGAGGTGGCGCGTGGACTCGGAGAATGGCTAGTCCAGATGCAGAACAAGAGGTGGTCCAGGGGTTCGAAGTCGGCTTCGTAGGTCATACCGGTGCCCTGCGGTCGAGATCGACCCTTACAGCGATTAAGTGGCCGCGGAGAGGAAGTCCCGGTAGCGGTGCTGTCGTGGCGTTGGTCTACTGGGTTGGATCCGAGCCCGCGGTTGGAAAGGGGTCCCCGGAAAGGGTCGGGGCAGATGAAGACCCTGCTGTCAGCAACCTTCTGGTGCAGCTGATAGGGCCTGAAGGGTAGTGATACCCTTGCCTTCAGCAGGTCAGATCGGGTTGCACGTGGGCATCAGTTCTTGATATCTGCAAAGCAGTTGGGCGCGGGCGGGGTTGACCTTGCCCGCCTTCCGAGGACAAAGGGAGTGGCGAGGACCACTCGGGAAACTGGCTAAGCGCCAGCATGTTACCGTGATGGACTCTCCAAAGCGAGTCATCGATGTTCGTTGCTGCAGGCTACGCAGCTAACCTTGTGGGTGCGATGTGCACTAGCCCCTCTCTGAAGCAATACCTTCTTGGTGGTTCCGGAGAGACGTAGGGTTTGGCGATGGTTTAGTGGGGACGAGGAGAGAGTAGTCCTGGCTTTTACTTTTGTTGTAGAAGACGACCTCAGACCTGCACTACCCTAACCTTCTGTTAGGGTGTCTGTTGAGCAGATTATCCCCCTATGGTTTAGAAGGAAAAAAAACAGGGCATTTTCGTGCAGAGTACTGCACAACGGTGTTTTGTCCGATCCCATCCGTGTCGTTGCTGGAGTGAGGCATGGATGTATACTATCACCGCTACAATCGTAATCGTAATGCGATTGACCATGAACCAAATCGTGGATTGCTGCGGCAGCCCATGGATCACCTAAATGACTTTGAATTGGCTGATGACGTTGCTCTCCTAGCTCAATGGCGCTCTCACATGCAGAGCAAGCTCGATGATCTTGCCAATCGCTCCTCAGCGGCAGGTCGTATCATCAACGTCAACAAGACCAAATCGTTGGATGTAAACACGGCAAAACCTTCCAGCTTCACGGTAGCTGGGCAATCAGTGCAGAATATTGAAAGCTTCCAATATCTTGGTAGCCAAATGGCGACCGATTGCGGCACCAAGATCGACATAGGTGCACGGATCATGAAGGCGAGGGCTGCATTTGCGAGTTTAGGAAATGTATGAAAAAACAACCAGATGAGTCGACGCACCAAAATCCGAATTTTTAACTCGAACGTGAAATCTACACTGCTATACGCTAGTGAAACCTGGTGTGTATCAGTGGAGAACACTCAACGGCTGCAGGTCTTCATCAATAGATGCCTGCGGTATATAATTCGTGCATGGTGGTCTCACAATTGGATCTCCAACGTGGAGCTCCATCGCCCATGTCATCAAAAACCGATAGCGACAGAAATTCGGGAGCGAAAGTAGAGGTGGGTCGACCACACTCTACACAAGAGCGGAAACGACATCTGCAAGCAAACGTTAGATTGGAACCCAGCAGGACCTAGCAGCAGAGGCAGACCCTCTGGACTGAAAGTAAGTACGCTGTAGAATGAAAAACAGTTTCAATTAGGGATATCGATTTCGCATCCTACCGTCATATTGAATTATCGCAATCTTCCTGCCAATTGTGTTGCCATTCATTGCGATGTATGTTGAAAGAAAAATCAGTCAATCTCATTGCGCCAGTGACAAACGCTTGAAAAAATCAATTCCCCGGTGACATCGCACCATGCATGCACCAATCTAAAAATACCCTCGCGCGACAGATCCCAATTTGAATACGGTGGTGGCACGGAAGCGACAGCGCACCGCCGTCTAGCAAAAAAAAAGTTTCCAAATTCTAAATTTACCTCCGCCGCCGCCACATCAAATGCACAGAAAGGCAGCTCCAACCCGGGAAAAAGCTTATCCCGGAACAAGCCCGCGTGCAAAAATCAATCGATTTCGAAACGCGAATAGCTCTTTGGGGAAACGGTGTGAAATGCCCAGTTAATGCAACAGTTCATCGCTACGTTGGACTTCAAGAACTTGATGACAAAAAAGCTCCACCTTTCTTCGTAATCTCAAAGCAGTCATTGACACTTGAAGGGCTTTAGCAGTAACACAAACCTTGAGTTGAAACATTTCAAATGCAACATATCCACGCAATGGCGTCAACTTGAACGCCGTTGTTTATGCATCACTCAATGCATGAGAGAGTTTGATGCGTATTCGTCATTCGTTCATGCCGGAGACTAGCAGGCATCTTCAGTATGTGAGTGTTGTCGACCTTCTGTTTTCAGGCGACAATGGCGCCTGCCACGTCTGGTTGCTGGTCAATGTCGGAAAGGGGAAGGAAATGATGATTGCAATCGTTTGTATCCACATCCGACTGAATATACCTCTGCGTCTGCACGAACTCCTGCGGATATCGGGGTGTTGGTGGAATATGGTTGGCAGAGGGTTCACACATTGGTGCGTGGATGCCAGGCGTGAGGTGAAAGATTAGTGTGTTTATTACTCTGAGGTAATGCGGCACAACTCGCTTTATTGTGTATGTAATTCGTAGGCGTTATCTAATGGGAAGGGAAACAGCTTTTTCAATCCATTTCTGTTCTAGCGATGGCTATGAACATGTGAATATACCTGAGTTATATATGTAGAGAGCAGAGAGAAAGTATATAAAAAGACACAAAGTAGAAGGAAAGGGACGGGACAGTGATTGAAGCCAGGACCTTCTGCATCCGAATCAGAAGCGGTAGCCACTAGACCACCAAGCCCGTCTTTATCTAATAATTTCTTGGATATTGAAGACTTAATGCAAACAAATACTCTACACATTTATGAATACTTTGTTATATTTTAATCCGTAAATTGAATTTTTCATGATAATGAAGCATTTTTTTCCGTTCTCCCCCACGGCCACATTAGTCAGGAAACTAAATTGAGACACCTTTAACTAGAACGAATTTGAATTTATTTTGCGCGGTGGCGGTGCGATGCCTCGATCGATCAATGCACGGAGGCACCCCAGTCGAGAGCTGACGTTTCCAATATGTGTACAAGAACAAGTACACACATGTACGTACGTCGTACATACATCTATGAAGGTGTGTCATTCTCCATTCCACCCGCACTGCGTATTCAAATCGGAACACGTGGTGGATCGTTGTGACGAGACGCGGACGCGGGCAAACGGAAGGCCATTCCACTGAAACACTTAGTTTGACTTGCCGCAGAATGGGTGGAAAAAACTGCCGGAACAGAAAGGAAGAGACTGAGAAATCGTGTGTGGATTCCACCGAGATCCGGTCGATTCGGAGACATGGGCGTTGGAAGGTTGCCGTGGGATTGGGAACGTATCCATCCATGTTTGGATATTTTGTTGATCTAAAGTAGACTGATCTAAAGAAGACTTAAAAAAAAACTTGAAGCTTTGCCTTTCTCGTACACGAAGAAAGGCTATATGTTCACTGAAAAAATAAATTTTCGATAGAAGGCTCAGAGAATCAAGTCATATATTCCAATAAACTCAGTTCGATGAGTTGAGATGATGTCTGTGTGTGTGTGTATGTATGTATGTATGTGTGTCTGTGCACAAAACATATCACTCACTTTGAAACATTTCCTATTGACCGATTTTTCGGATTTTAGCACGAATCGAACCGGAATTTTACCGCATTGTTTACTATTAAAAATGGTCCGGATCGATCAAGGCGTTCTGGGGTTATGACCATTCCAGTGATCCGGACCAGTACCGGCAGAATTGGCCATATATAAAACTGAGCCAAGCCCCATCATGCGACACATCAAAATGCGGCGATTTTTGTAACCTTTAGGATAGTTGAAGAATTTTGTGCGGAAATCAACACCAGAGACCAATAATTCCACGATGTCGGCCTAAAATTCAAGATGACGGCTCCGAATTAAGAATGGCGACTGTTTAATGGAGGTTTAGGCTCTAAAATCATGCAATTTGGGTATATTTGATATGAGAAAGATGTCTGAAGTCCAAAAATGGCGACCAGAATAGCCAAGATGGCCGCCTTTAATCCAAAATGGCGGATCAATATTGGAGATAGCGACTTTTTTTTAAGTTTAAGGTTCAAACATCAAAAGCCAGATAAACGATATTTTTATAGAAGCTATATTGTGTTTTCGATGAAACTAACAAATATGCAACCCACCTTGCTACAGCCACCTCACCCAATTGCAAAGGTACACGCGGTTAAAATTGTCACGACGAACGTTGAGCAACGGGACGGACGAACGGCGCAGTCGACAACCCGGACAAAAAAAAAAAGAATCGAACGAAAAATCATCCAATTTCCTTTTTTTCTGGTTAGACTTATTGAAAATATGTATGCTTGTAGCGTCGCTGGCTGTCGGGTCGGGAGCAGTGTGCATCTGTCCTTAGACTCCAGTTTTTCAAACCGACTGAGAACGGAACTCTTGTGAATGGAGCAGTTAGACACACGGAGGTTGCCGGTGGTCCCTCCAGCAGTCATCCATTCAACAGCATTTGTCGTCTTCCCAGTCGCCGTCGCCTTCGTCTATTGGCTGACTGCACCGCATAAATTCACATATTCATAGATGTTACCGCGCCGCACACTCGGGACGGGAGAAGCAACTGTGCGACACAAATTCCGATTCCTGGAGAAAAATGGGAACTTGTGGCTCAAGATTGGATCGTCGTCGTCGCCAGGGCTGATTCCCATCGTTCTACATACTAGAAAAAATGTTCCGGGTTTTTGAGGATAAGGCTCGGAGGATGTACTGAGGAGCCACGTTGCAATTCTAATAGGTAGATTGTGAATTGTGCATAAGCAGATGAAAATAGAATGCGGTTGCCTATCGATAGCTCTTCGGCGAGACAAGCGAGAAAGCGAAGCCGTTCTAGACTGTAGAGAGTTATCCGACTCCTTGGCGATGATAAATCAAGGATGAATAAAAAGTAGACAGATATGGTTTTATGTGTAGGAGTCACAGCTGAGGTGAATGCTGGGATCAACATTTAAATAGTTGTGGGTTTGTGTAAGAATTTGACCAAGATGAAACGCTTACTCGGAGAATAAATAATATTCAGGGTATTTGAATGCGAAACCTTTTCCTTCTAATGTCGTCTTTGTATCCTCTGGGTTTTTTTCTTATTCACTTATTTCTCTAAATCTTTTCCTTCTATTTTTTTTTCTTTTATTAAATTTTAAGCTTCTGATGCCTTTCTTCTTACTTCTTGTTTTTAGATTATTACTTTTGTGTCTATCTTCTATTGTTCACCATCTGACTTCTATCGTCTATTACGCTGTCGAAAGTGTCCCAAAAGATATTTAGTCTTTTCAGATAGAACAACTATCATTGACTCTCCTAACACCAGTATATCTTTAAGCTCGATTCTTCTTCTGTTGACATCGTCTCTCGCATCTTTTCACTTCACCGCACCGTTTGGATCAGAGACTGCACCACCCGGGCGCAACATAATCAAGTTTCTATTACCAAAACAATAATCTAATCTCCACTCAGCTATCGTTTTCAAAGCATACTCCGGCGGGTTGGTCCATTTCACTCCCTCACAATGGGTTGCTCGCTAGTCAGACACTACCAAGCGATTGGATCAAAGCTGCGGCGCGTAGCCAGCCATATCGAAGCGATTGAGGGTGGAAATAATAAAATGAAAATGATAACATAAGGTAAGCGTGTGATGATGATCTCCTGGGTTTGCCTCGTCACATCGAAATGACTAGTTCTTCGGAGCATCCTCAGTTCCAGCCGTAACCAAACTGCAAACTTTCCTGTTCGATGAAAGCGATGGCTGCTACTGTTACCGGGAACGAGAGATTGAGATTGGATGAGTAGTTGGAGAGGGTAAAAAGGAAGCCGCGTCAGCGAGTTTAGTAAAGTTGATCTTTGAAAAAAATAACAATTGGAAGCAAAAAACCGATTATTACGACATGTGTGTTCCTTCTGCAGAAGGATTTTAGTTGTAGTCAATGTTCATGGAACTTTTAAAATCTTGGATTCAATTACCTCTACTATTTGGTAGATAAGTGTTTTTTACTTCTAAACCATTGGGGAATAATCTGCTCAACAGACACCTGAACAGGTCCAGTTAGTGAGGGGTTAAGGACCGTCTTCTACAATAAAAGTAAAAGCCAGGACTACTCTTTCCTCGAACCACTAAACAGCATTCCCAAAGTCTCCAAACCCTTCGTCTCATCCTAACCTCCAAGAAATCATTGCTTCAGAGAGGTTCCGGGTCATTTGGCCGAACGCCATTTGGCCGAAAGGGTCATTTGGCCGAATGCCATTTGGCCGAATGTCGTTTGGCCGAAAGATAAATGATGATCTTAAGTGACCATGCCACTGTTCCTCGCATCAGTTCCTCGAAAGAACAACTTATGATTCAAAGAAGGAATAATCTTTGTTAAAATATTGGCAGTTTCAACGCCAACTAGTCCCTGACTGTCAAGACCAGAAAGAATAGCCAATGATTAAAAGAAGGAAATATTTCTAATGAACATATTGGTAGTTAGAATGTCAAAAACTTCCTTTGAATTCTTTGATTATAATTCAGCTAAGCGACCAATTCAGCCAGATGGCATTTGGCCAAATGGCGTTCGGCCAAACGACATTCGGTCGAAAGGGATTCGGCCAAATGGCCAGACACCCTTCGGAGAGGGGCTAGTACATATCGCACCCTCCAAGTTATCTGCGTAGCCATGTAGCACCGAACATCGATAACTCGCATTGGGAAGTCCACCAAGGTAGCATGCTGGCGCTTAGCCAATTTCACGAGTGGTCCTTACCTCTCCTTTGGTCCTCGGAAGGTAGGCAGGGTTGACAGCACACCTGCTTCTAACTGTACAGCAAATATCAAGAACTGCACAGGGATTTGACCTTCCCGCAAGTAAGGCAAGCACAGAAGGTCATGCCGACACGGAGCGTCCACCTGCCCCGACCTTGACAAGGACCCCTTTCCAACCGCGGGGCTCATATCCAACACAATAGACCGACGCCACGACAGACCTCTTGTATAGCATTTGAACTAGCCATTCTCAGATTCCACGAGCCTCCTCATCCGGGACAGTACCACTGTAGCTGTCGAGGCTCTCTTGCAGGCATAATTAACGTGGCTGCTCTAGTAACATTTTTAAGGCAAATCAAAGAGGTTCTTAGAACCGTCATAAAACCAAAATTAAATATATTAGGTTTTATTACGGTTCTACAAAATTGACCAATAAAATGTTACTTAGGTACCTTAGGTAAGCTTATCATCGATCATCACACTCAATTGTATGATGGAGTGCTTAGAAGTGATAGTGCAATCACCTACTTAGTTAGTTTACCACTAGAGCTTGCATCCTAGTGTAGCAGAATCACCACTTTGTTATTGTTTTACCAGATGTACATATATCAAAAACCGTCGAAATTCGAAATGACGCTTACGTCACTTTGCAGAATTACGGCAGGACACTGATCATCGCTTGTTGCACTGACTTCCGGTTGTTCACAATCATCACCTCAGTTTTGTGGTGAGCCGACTCCAGTTTCCTGAACCTCATCCACGCCTCCACAACCTTGATCGAGTAGGTAGTAGTCAACTCCACTTCTTCGATCGACTCACCGTAGACTTCGAGCGTAATGTCGTTAGCAAAACCGACGACCATCTGCACCCCCACCGAGAACTCTAACTTCAACACCTCGTCGTAAATGACATTCCATAACACCGGAGCCAGGATGGGACTCCTGAGGTTATGTGAAAGCAATTCTGACCCACCTCTGTGTCGTAAACTAGAACTCGATTGAGAAGTAACTTCCAAGGGTCTTGTACAGGTACCCGAGTATCCTCAGACGTAGGAGTGCATCGGCAATAGCCAGCCAACCGGCGCTATTGAACGCGTTCCTTACACCCAGAGTCACAACCGCACAGTAGCGAATCCCCCTTCTATTACGCTGGAGCGCTATCTCTGCGGTCTATGGTCGACCTTTCCTTCCGGAAGCCGAACTGATTGCTGGAGAGACCATTTACATCCTCAGTATACCTCATCATTCTATTGATGATGATCTTTTCGAGCACCTTCCCCACCGAGTCGATCAAGCATATTGGTCTATATGCCGACAGGTCTCCGGGTCTTTGACAATAGAACCAGGCCTCTGCCAGGTTCAGAACTCCGTCCGGGCATGGGGCCTTACCTACGTTAAGGGACTTTGCTATCCCCGCAAGTTACACATCGGCGACCCTCTCCTCATCGCCAGCCCCAGTGCCTGGCTGTTCTACGAAAGGGGGCCAAGGACTAGGATAATGACTCGGATGATGACTGTTGATTGTTCTGCAGGAGCCATCACACCTCTCGTCTTGGCCATCACGATCCTGTAGGCATCACCCCACGGATCCGCATTGGTACTCTGACAGAGACTCTCGACGCATGTCTTCCACATGGCAGGACTTGGCCTTGGCCTAGCCGCCGCTTGCCTCTACCCGCTACCTGCTGTTGTTGTAGTCGATACTGTGGCGAACCGCCAGATGATCGTTGTGAGAGTCCAGTTTGAACTACTTGATTGGCCAGGACTACAAAAGTTAACGTCAATAATCGACTCCGCACATCTAGTATGGCAGGATCTGACCCCCCTGGTTCGTGGAACGGCTTCCCCGTTCCACGGCCCAGGCATTAAAGTCACCCGCTTTTACTACCGGCCTTCGCCCTGTCAGCACGGTCGTCATACAGTCCAACATCCGCTCCATCGGCCACCGCGGAGGCGCATAACAGCTACAGAAGAGACCCCGTTAGCTTTGGCGACCACGAAGCCCTCACAATTAACTTGGATGCTTTCGACTGCTGGGAGTTCGTACCGGGAGACTTTTTCGGCTTTCAGTCTTTAGAGCGGTCAGAACTAAAGCATGTTCTCTACGCCCGACGTTTCGATTGTATATTCAATCTTCTTCAAGGGTTTTATAATAGAATTGGACTGAGTTACACTAACAAAGATACACATAATCACAATTGCTTACAGAAGCAAACCCGACATCAACCTATCATTCACCTGTTTTTATTTTGGCCACCAAACCCAACATAGACCCAACAGATGTTCGATGTTGGTCAACAATGGCCCAACATACGATCAAAATTGACCCAAGTTTGACCCGACATTAAATAACTTTTCAGTCTGGCGGAATTTTGCAGGGTTTTTCGTGTTTCGTGCACAGCTAGTCATTTGAATGACAATTCTGATCTAAGACCCTCCAAAACCCCCGAAAACGCCCCTGAAGCCCCTCCCCTCCTGAAACCCATTCCACCTGAAACTTCTTGAAAGCTATCTGAAACTCCCTCCACATGACCCAAACATGACCTCCTTTAAATCTTCTAGAAACTCACCTTCTTATACTTCTTTGCAACCTTGTACTCCATTTAGGAAATGAACTGAATCCATTTAGGTAAAAATTCTATTTAGGCAGTCCCAACTCGTTACCTAAATAGAGGTTTTGGTGTACTCAACCTTCAGACTGCCTAGATCGTCCATTTCCCAAGTAACAATGAATGCTGAACAGTGAGAGTATTAGCTGAATAATAGCTGGTTAATGGTGTCAATGGCTGAGCACAATGACAGCTGAATATTGGTCTGAAGTATGGCTTGTTCACCCTCTTTGACCCTTCAGCACGCGAGCTGTTGTAAAAAGTACAACTCTATCAAAAAACCTCGCTCGTCGTATACAGCGCGAGCGTGGTGCAGTTTCGGTTGCTTGATGGCGCGCGTCCTGGAAGGTTAATCAGCAATACATAGATGGCTGAAGATCAAGTTGTTGTTGCTTTCAAACATACGCCAACATGCAGAATTAATCATTTGTTGTTCAACCTTTAATCAAATAATTTTTGACAGCTGACACAAGCATGTTTTCGTGAAGTCCACATCGCCTCTTCAGCCTCAATAAAGACTTAGTTCAACTTATGTTTTTGACTATTCACTATTCAGACACAACACGTAATGCTCTTGTTTTCGAGGATATGTAAACAATTGTGTGTGGTGTAGGTGCTAAGGTGAGTGACTATAAATCAGGAGATCCGAGTTCAATTCCCACAGATTAATTCATACATTTCATAACATCTCTTCTGAAAATTAACGCAGCTAATGGTAAAAATAGGCTCACCAATGTGTTTTTATTTTATTTTTACACAATTGAAAGATTTAATTGATAACTGATTAAGCGCATATTAAGCCTTAAATCAGCCGCCCAATGATCTTCAAATCAGCTAAAGGTTGAATAAAATCATCAAAATTAGATGTTTAGGAGCTGAATAAAAGATTCTACTTCTTGTGCTCAGCTTTTTTTCAAATGAAGGCTGATTTAAAATAGTTGGAGAAACGTTTGTACAGCATCGAATTGTTACCTGGGTTGCCACTCCTTTCCTCTGATCTTTTCGAGACCTCCTTGTGTTTTTTCCTACAGCTCCTCAGCAACTGTTGTTATAGTGACCATCCATACATAATATTGGTACTGGTGGCTTCGTGGCCGAGCGGTTAGCGGCGTCAGTCGTTTAGGTGTCTCGTAAGCCTCGGAGTGTGGGTTCGATTCCCGCTCCAGTCGGGGAAAACTTTTTGTCAAACGGAAAATTCTCCACTGGGCCACTGGGTGTTATATGTGTTGTCCGTTCTCTAATGTTAGTAATGTTCAATCTGTGCGGCCTCTGGCCAAAGACGGTGTAATTGGCTTCTTTAACGGTGTTGAGATAACACGATATTCTAAATCTGCATGTCACACTGAGCCGAAATCCAAATTTTCATGAATTTTAGTGCCCGGGAACCTATTTAAAAATCAATTTGAAGTTTGTATGGGAGCGATTTGTCGAATCACCCCTCGTCGCACTTTGTACTGGACGGAGCTGTCAAAGAGTTGTCCAGCTGTCAAAGGGTGATATCAAATAATCTCTTTGAAATTGGTTTTAGGTACCAAAATAAAGTTCTAAAAATCTGAAAAAAAAATCATAGAGGCTCAGAAAAAGGTGCTCTTTCGTATAAAATCAAAAAATCACTTCATTTTTCTTAATTTAAAAACCCAATTGTCTTTTTTCTTTTTTTTTTTCAGAATAGCTCTTCCTGTTTTTATATAGGACATAGAAAAGGAGCATACATTAAAAAGACATGAAAATAACCTGCTTAAAATAGGTATAAATGTACCAATGCAATTGAGTTTTTATAAGGTAGTAGCAGCATCCTGCTAAATAATAGTTATAGAGTTTTCAGGCACAACCTTTGTTCGGGTTTCATTCAAACAAATTTGGAGAAATTATAAAGCATAGTGTTATGTACCAGCTGACAAGTTTGTCGTTATAAGAGTTTAACATTTATATAGTAAAGCTGTTATTCAGCTTCAGCAAAAATTATTAAAAATTAATGTCACGCAAAATTTTGAAATTTCCACAGAAGTTTATGATTAGCTGATTAACTGATCAACACATTAATTCAGTCGCTGTTCAGGAAAACAACATGTTTTCCTATCTGAGTCGCAGTATGATGAAACGAAAGCGCTTATATGACTTGTAAAAGACACATTACACAGACACATTTGCTATTTGATGATGATGATGATTGAGTACCCACCATCAGCGCAAGGATTACCTATGGCTGCAGAGTCTTACCGAAAGGGGAAGAGAATGATCTACCTGATAGTTTGTTGTAGCAGGGTAAGCTAAATTCACTGGGAACCTTCGGAAGACAACACGATGCACAATGGGAAAAAATAGGTATAAAACGCGAATAAATTCAATATCTCTGCTCGGAGTGGACGGATTTGAATGAATTTTTTACACAAACTATAGAAATTTCTATAGTTTCAGATAAGGAGGGTGTCATTTGCCGCACGATGCTGGAAATCAGAGTATCGGGCCCGTTTTACCCCAATCTCTCTCATTTTCACCTTTTTAGAAAAATTCTGGAGTGCAAAATAAACGATTTATTTAATTCGTGTTTGTGTAAAAACTTCCGTAGTATCGAATGGAGCTGGTTTGGCTCACCGCACAGCCCTAAAAATTGGAATATCTTCAAATTACCCCGATATCCCCTATTTCTTTGAAATTTCACATGCATCTTCGCTCGGAGTGGAACGCAATCGATTAGAGCAGGACAAACCCTATATCAAATTGCCGATACTATGGAAGTTTTTTACAAAAATACGAGCTAAATAAGTCATTTATTTTGCACGCCAATCGAAAATAAATGATGGTTTTCTCAAGAAAGTGTGTGTGAGAAAGAGTGGGGTAAAACGAACTCAATACACTGATTTCCAGCATCATGAGGCGAATGACACCCTCCTTATCTAAAACTATAGAGATTTTGACAGTTCATATCAAAAATCCATTGAAATCCGTCCACTCCGAGCAGAGATATTCAATTTATTCGCGTTTTATACCTATTTTTTCCCACTGTGCGATGGTTGTTATCTCGTGAAAAAGTCTGGCTACCCGACGAAAATTTGCCCAGAAACCAGTTCATTTAGCTTCCTTAGGCTACCCCTCCCAAAATCCCAAGTTTCATGTAATTTAAATATAATTTATTATATAGTTGATCAATTATCTGATTTTACCTGAAAATTTATTATTATGTTATTATGATATATTGAATTTTAATTGACCTTCATTACAATTACAGCTTTATTTACCTGAACAGGGCTGAAACAAATCATTATATTAAAGTTACAATTTAACAAATAACACTGAAACAAATGCTGAAAAACAAAATATAAAAATCAAACAAAACACAAAAAAGTAAACCAAATGTTGATCTTATAATTTTCCTGCATTTAAATTAACCAATCAGGAGAATTGCGAAATCAAAATTTGTTATGGTAGATCTTACACCGTAATGCACCATTATAAGGTGATCTACCCACGTTACGGGGAAACACATTTGCTATTTGTACATAAACTGAACAAGAAGCAGAAAATGGTCTTGTTAAACTATTTTGTAAAGGAATTGCTGAAAGTCGAACAGAAAACTTATGAAACTCTTGAAAAGTGTTTTAAAATACCTTTTTTAATACCGATACGAAAGATTTCTTTTTTACTTTTTCAATTGAAAAAAAAAAAAACATTTGTACAGTAAAATGTACAGTATAACTTTAGTTCAGCTATCATTACTTTTATAAAGCAACAATCCAGCATACATGCTTATTTGTGGATTGCGATTTTTAATTTGGAAGACATTTAGTTTATCTTCCAATCTTGTGAACCGAAAACATCGCTTGATTCTGTTCTTTTGACCCTTAAAAAGTTCAATCGGGACTTAAAGAAAGGATGCAATGTGAGTTATTCAATTTGAAATTATTGTATTTTAAAGAATATCATGTGTTTATGGTTAGAATATATTGAAGATACCCAGATCTCCATAATGCATTCAAGGGAATCAATTCTTGAAAACCATCGCTCTCTGAGAAATTCCATAAAAAAATGTCAACCAACCAAACAACGAGTTTATCTTTTCGAATTTCATCCGAATTTTCCCACCAATTCAATTACTCACCAAGCATTCGATCGTATTATTCCATTAGCAACCAAACATTTGCGTAAATTATCTTCCCATCCGGTGGACACGCATTCCCGCCCTCCATTCGCACCCGCCCCCACCTTCCGCACCCCACAGACAGTGAATTAAACTTGAATCAAATGAGCGAACACTTTTGGCAGATTCCAATTTTTTTCCCACGCTCTTTCGGTTACTGCGAAATCCTATCAAAATGCGTCAGATGCAGGTTTGGGGGCCGTTTGGGGATTTTATACCAGTCTTCGCATTCAATTGTTCAGGATTTTGTATGGACAACAGTTAGTGAACGGGGAAGGATTGGATATGACCCAAAATTCGTCTACGTAGTATTTGAAGAGCCCATTCCAACACTTCCTCCTTGTCCTCTCGACAAACCCCGATCGGACGGCACTGCGACACACACGCACCGTCGATCGCTGCTTTGAACTTTACACGGTTAATTAAATTAAATGTTTTCCGACGCGACGGGGTTCATCGGGCGGGTGCTTGTGAGCCGGAACAGAACAAAGGAATATGGGAAACCCAGCGACAGACCGACCCTGTCCCGGCCCCGCCTCGTCGCCCGTTTTCCAAAAGTTTGTTTTTTTTTTGTTCATGCGGGAGTCCTCGGCAATTGATTGGAAAGTGGCATTTCGATTAACAAAACAACAACTGCAGCAAGTAACCCCGGTGCACTTGGGTGGTCAGTGGTTGTCAAATGGCAGCGATGCGATGATCCATTTCAGTTATTGAAAATGCGAAGTGTGAATATAGTTTACTGTTATTCCCCTTGTTTGTCCGTCCCCTAGCAAGCATCAGTGACAACCAGCACCATGACGACGTTGTCAGTGTGAAGCTGCCTCATTGAGGAGAGGAGCGACTGCGGATCAGAAGATTCCAATCACCGGATCAATCCGTTCCCCGCCATCTTAGGAAACTACAGTAGAATTACTCGGCATAATCCGGAAGCACACGATGAAGACGACTTGCTCCGCCGAAGCTCTCCTCAATGAGGCAGCTTCACACTGACAACGTCGTCATGGTGCTGGCTGTCACTGATGCTTGCTAGGGGACGGACACGCAAGGGGAATAACAGTAAACTATATTCACACCCTACAGATAAGGTGCATATAGCCGAGGCGGTAAACGCACGGGTATTCAGCATGACTATGCTGAGGGTGACGGGTTCGATTCCCGGTCGGTCCAGGAACTTTTCGTAAAGGAAATTTCCTTGACTTCCTTGGGCA
Organism: Aedes albopictus; assembly: GCF_035046485.1. NCBI lineage: Eukaryota > Metazoa > Arthropoda > Insecta > Diptera > Culicidae > Aedes > Aedes albopictus. The sequence goes on along the minus strand of NC_085136.1, from coordinate 328,448,526 downwards.
TAGAGTATCTTCGTGCCTGCCACACGATATACGCATGCAAAATGGTCATTGGCAGAGGAAGCTCTCAGTTAATAACTGTGGAAGTGCTCATAGAACACTAAGCTGAGAAGCAGGCTTTGTCCCAGTGAGGACGTTACGCCAAGAAGAAGAAGAAGATAAGGTGCATGATTTTGTGCCTGCTTTTGAAGAAAGCTAAGTTCCGTTCAGGATACGGTGATGACCAAACATGCTTTTCTGCTTCCTGATACATAAACACGATTGAGAACCCCTGTTCTGAACCCTTTCACAGCGGGTGGGAGGCAACGAATAAAAGCGGGTGTGTCTTATGAATATGAATTACTTGCCCACCCTGGAGGTTTTCCCCCATACTTCAGCCGCTGTCCCCATAACTTCGCAACACTTATTGATATTGCGAACCACCACCACATTCGGGCTCCGACGAGTTTGGCATTGGTTGTTGCGGTGCGTTGTCGCATTCGTTTTTGGTGGTGAAGCTGCCCAAATATTCCCAGGAAGGTTTTCACAGCCATCATCATCGGCGTACAATTCGACCCGAACAAGCCCGTCCAACTTAACAGGGGACATACACCGAGTGCGAGTGGTGCAATGCTTTCAACAACAATCAACTGCCGGGGATAAATAATAAATTACGCCTGAAAACAATGACGGCTGACCCGTCCGCGTTGCCCCACCCCATGAGTACTTGTACTATCCCGATCGCACTCTCAAAGGGTTTCAAGTGAGAGACCGAGAGGATGAAGCGAAAAATGAACAACATTTATTTTAATCCAATGTTAATGCGAAGTAATTAAAAATCCAAATTAGCCTGTTAATTAAATATTAATGAATGAATTTTCCATTTTCGTACACGCGCTTATGCAAATATGTACATTCGGGCTCAAAAAGGTGAGGGGATAGGGGGAATCCACGCGACAAGATGTGGGTGTACCGGGGCTCGATGAATGTTTCAGCAAGCTTCCAAGAAGGCCCCAGTTTCGGAAACTAGCTCGAAGGGGATACTTTATTACGAGCATCATTGTGAGTCCAGACTGAATAAAAGACCATTGGTTTATCTAGGTACTTTTGGGTGAGGAATTCTCAGGAACATATTAACTTTTAACACTTCCCCGTCGTTAAATGTACAGTGTCGGACAAAACAATAAGACCTATTTCATACAAAATGGTCAAGTTTGACGATATGGTACTCGGTTTCTAGTAAACCGATTTGGCTGAAATTTTGGCAGCCGACATGGATTTACGGGAATTTTGATTTGTATTAAATTGATTGAGTTCTGTTCACTGCTTCCAAAGTTACAGATATCCGGTGCGACAAAATTCTGACACCAACTTTTTATGATGGGTATTTGTGGTCTATTTAATAAAAATGTCCCCAAGTTTAAATGGCATCGTTAATCTTAATACTTGTTTATCAATCATCAAGTATCAGATATTCTCATTTATCATTTGATAATGGCAATCTGAAAGTGGTCCTATTATTTTGTCGTTTCGTATATCTGTAACTTTTGATGTAGTGAGCAGAACTCACTCAATTAAATACAAATCAAAATTCACGTAACTTCATGGCGACTGTCAATATTTCAGCCAAATCGGTTCACTATAAACCGAGCATCACATCGTCAAACTTGACCATTTTGTATGAAAAATGGCTGGTGGTCTTATTGTTTTGTCCGACACTGTAGTTCAAATTCGTCCATTCCTCACAGCCGACATTGCTCCCAACGAGTGTTGTCACCTGAGCATAAGCGCAGAATCTTGAGCCAGCGTTGTTCGACGTGGGCAAACTAGATGTGCCGAGGGGGCGGTCCAGAATGTCGAATTGTTTAAAACTCCATATTCAATAAAACTGATGTGGTCAGGGCGTTAACAGTGTGCACCCAAAATAACCAAAATTGGCATTTTATAATATTTCGCTTCCTGAGGGGGCGGTCCAGAATGTCGAATTGTTTAAAAATCCATATTCACTAAAACTGATGTGGTCAGGGCGTTAACAGTGTGCACCCAAAACAACCAAAATTGGTATTTTATTATATTTTGCATCCTGAAAAAAAAAATTTTTTTTTGAACTGAAGAGCTGGTTACTCAGTGAGTATCTTGGAGTAACCACGATGACACCACTGGTGGAAACTATGAGCAACCTTAGGGAAGATCGGGTAACCAACCCCGGTGGGAATTTTGGTCGCAACAGCGTTTGATCCCCATGTTAGGGGTGGCTGATCTACGTCCGAGTGCCAGGGAAGGACTCTAAGCTCAACTGTGCACTATGGTCCTCCGGAAAGTAGGGCGTTGGTGTCAGGCCCTACGAGCCAGCTGTAAAAAACCATTGTAACGGAAAATCAGCAACAGAATAATACGAACCGAGACCAACGGCAACGACCTCAGTGAACAAAAAGGACTTGCGATTGGAAACTCGGTACGTGGAACTGCCGATCTCTCAACTTCATTGGGAGCACCCGCATACTCGCCGATCTACTGAAGGACCGCGGGGTCGGCATCGTAGCGCTGCAGGAGGTGTGTTGGACAGGATCCATGGTGCGATCGTTTAGAGGTAATCATACCATCTACCAGAGCTGCGGCAACACACGCGAGCTGGGAACAGCTTTCATCGTGATGGGTGATATGCAGAGGCGCGTGATCGGTTGGTGGCCGATCGACGAAAGAATGTGCAGGTTGAGGATCAAGGGCCGATTCTTCAACTTCAGCATAATAAACGCGCATAGCCCACACTCCGGAAGTACTGACGATGACAAGGACGCATTTGGCGCTGCTCGAACACGAGTACGATCGCTGCCCAAGCCGTGAAGATCATCATAGGAGAATTAAACGCTCAGGTAGGCCAGCAGGAGGAATTCAGACCGACGATTGGTGAGTTCAGCGCCCACCAGAAGACGAACGAAAACGGCCTACGACTCATTGATTTCGCCGCCTCCAAAAATATAGCACCTTTTTCCAGCACAGCCTCCCTTATCGTTACACCTGGAGATCACCACAACAAACGGAATCGCAAATCGACCACGTTCTGATTGACGGACTGCACTTCTCTGACATTATCGACGTCAGGACCTATCGTGGCGCCAACATCGACTCCGACCACTATCTGGTGATGGTCAAACTGCGCCCAAAACTCTCCGTCATCAACAATTTACGGTACCAGCGACCACAACGGTGCAACCTAGAGCAACTGAAACAACCGCATGTCGCCTCAGCATACGCGCAGAATCTCGAAGCCGCGTTGCCAGACGAGGTCGAGCTCGATGAGGCCCCTCTAGTGGACTGCTGGAATACAGTAAAAGCAGCCATCAACGACGCAGCCGAGAGCACCATCGGGTACATGGAACGGAATCGACGGAACGAATGGTTCGACGAAGAGTGCAGAACGGGTTTGGAGGAGAAGAACGCAGCAAGGGCGGTAATGCTGCAGCAAGGGACTCGACAGAACGTGGCACGTTACAAACAGAAGCGGAAACAGCAGACCCGCCTCTTTCGGGAGAAAAAGCGCCGCCTGGAAGAAGCGGAATGTGAAGAAATGGAACTGCTGTGCCGTTCCCAAGAAACACGGAAGTTTTCAATCAGTAGCTCAATGAATCCCGCAACGGCTTCGTGCCGCGAGCCGAAATATGCAGGGATAAAGACGGAGGCCTCTTGACGGACGGACGTGAGGTGATCGAAAGGTGGAAGCAGCACTTCGATCAGCACCTGCACGGCGTGGAGAGCGTAGGCACGGGAGGCAACGGAGGAAACCACGACGCCAGTGCAGCGGAGGACGGAAATGAACTAACTCCCACGCTGAGAGAAGTTAAGGATGCCATTCACCAGCTCAAAACCAACAAAGCAGCTGGTAAGGATGATATCGCAGCTGAACTCATCAAGATGGGCCCGGAAAAGTTGGCCACCTGTCTGCATCGACTGATAGTCGGGATTTGGGAAACCGAACAGCTAACGGAGGAGTGGAAGGAAGGGGTAATCTGCCCCATTCACAAGAAAGACGACGATTTAGAATGTGAGAACTTCAGGGCGATAACAATTTTGAATGCTGCCTACAAAGTGCTATCCCAGAGCACCTTCCGTCGACTGTCACCTAAAACGAATGAGCTCGTGGGGAGTCATCAAGCCGGTTTCATCGACGGCCGGTCGACAACGGACCAGATCTTTACCGTACGGCAAATCCTCCAGAAATGCCGTGAATACCAGGTCAAAACGCATCACTTGTTCATCGACTTCAAAGCGGCATACGACAGTATCGACCGCGCAGAGCTATGGAGAATCATGGACGAAAACGGCTTTCCTGGGAAGCTGACTAGACTGATTAAAGCAACGATGAACGGTGTTCAAAACTGCGTAAGGGTTTCGGGTGAACTATCCAGTTCATTCGAATCTCGCCGCGGACTGCAACAAGGTGATGGATTCTCATGCGTATTCTTCAACATCGGTCTGGAAGGTGTGATGCGACGAGCCGAGCTCAACAGCCGGGGAACGATTTTCACAAAATCCGGACAATTTGTGTGCTTTGCGGATGACATGGATATTATCGCCAGAACATTTGGAACGGTGGCAGAGCTGTACACCCGCCTGAAACGCGAAGCAGCAAAGGTCGGACTGGTGCTGAATGCCTCAAAAACAAAGTACATGCTGGTAGGCGGAACCGAACACGACCGGATCCGTCTGGGTAGTAATGTTACGATAGACGGGGATATTTTCGAGGTGGTGGAGGAATTCGTCTACCTCGGATCCTTACTGACGGCTGACAGCAACGTGAGCCGTGAAATTCGGAGGCGCATCATCAGCGGAAGTCGGGCCATGTACAAAACGCTAAAAAGACCGGTGGTCCTCTACAGGCACGAGACATGGACCATGCTCGAAGAGGACCCGCAAGCACTCGGAGTTTTTGAGCGACGCGTTCTAAGAACGATCTTCGGCGGTATGCAGGAGAACGGTGTGTCGCGGAGAAGGATGAACCACGAGCTCGCTGCACTTTACGGCGAACCGAGCATCCAGAAGGTGGCCAAAGCCGGAAGGATACGATGGGCAGGGTATGTTGCAAGAATGCCGGACAACAACCCTGCAAAGTTGGTGTTTGCTACTGATCCGAGTGGCACAAGAAGGCGTGGAGCTCAGAGGGCATGATGGGCGGACCATGTGGAGCGTGACCTGGCGAGCATTGGGCGCGACCGAGGATGGAGAGCGGCAGCCACAATCCGAGTATTGTGCAGCTGTCAGCAATCGAGATGAGCGTAACGCTCTCATAATTCAGCCCGACGAGTATAAAAACTCGATGGTCTTGAAACTTTCAAGTTATGCCGGCTGAAGAGGTCCGTTACCTTTGTGCCAACGAGGAATACAATTAATCAGATGTGCGTGTACCGATGAAATGACCGTTGAACTTGGGAATAACACTGAGTGTAAATCATTAGCGAAAGAGTAGAGAGGGGTGCTCTCACTGATGAAGTGACTGAAATGAATGCACACACATGGATGAGATCACTGATGCGGAGTAGCTAGATGCCATGAAGCACGAAGTTTCATGAATCCTCCCAGGTAGTTGATCTGTTCCGGGAAATCTGGGAACAATAAACGATGGGAGGCCTTCGTTTCCCGGCTTTCTGGATCAGTGTAGATGCTGTGAACATACTCGGTAATTGGGTTGCTGATGTGTCAGTGGCAGCAAAATCCAAGAGCTGGTATCCACATTTAACGAGGGCTTGAAGGTCACCAAGATCAATAGGGTCTTCTTTAATAGCTGTTGTACGTCTCATCAATGGTTGATAAGGCAGTTCAAGTAGATGCGGGACAGGGTTGAGGCCAGTGGTAATACAGGGTGACTTCAATACCTGGGCCGTGGGATAGAGAACCCGTTTCACGAATCAGCGAGGTCCGATCCTACTGTAGACTCTGGCCGGTCATACTCGATTTCAATCCTGCTGGTTTTGGTACAAAAAGTACCTTCCACCGTAACGGAGTGGAGTTCCTCATGAACTGGCTTTTATTGTCCTGGTCTAATATGCATTTGGAACTGGAGAGTAGCCGATCTCTATTTTCAGTAACAGTGCCAAAGTCGCACTCAAGTTCGAGATAAGGGAATGAGCCTGTGTCAGAGTACTAATATGAAGCCGTGGGTAATGCCTACAGGGTTGTGATGGTATTATGACTCCCTCCGTGCAGTCTCCAGGAATGCCGAAGAAGATCATCGATGGACTCTTTCCGCTACATGACCCGAGTCCTTGGCGTGCTTTCTGAGGACCGCTCAGAAGGCCCATTTCCCGGCCGAGCGATGATTAACTTGCGGGGATGACAATGTCCTTACACATAAGTAAAGCTCAGGTCCGGACGGATTTCGGAACCTTGCCTGAAAAGTAGGCAGTGCAGATGTTAAGATTTGCTATGCCAAAAATATCTGGATGAGGAAGTCTTTCAAGAGGTTTGTATGCGGCAGAGTTTGGTCATATTGCCGAAGACGGGGAAACCACACGATGACCCGTCGTCGTAAAGCCCAATATGCTTGCTCGACACTGCTAAGAAAGTACTTCAAGTACTTTGTTCATCAACAGACTATTAAGGTACATAGTCCCTCGACTAACCAGCTCGCCTTTTGAAAATGGTGGTCGATCGCGACCATAGATGCTATCTTGTCAGTTACTAAACTGCCAGAAATGCGTTCAATAGCACCAGTTGAGCTATTCTATTCAGAAGGTGCGGCATTATACCCAGACAACCAGGAATCGCATAAGAATGCACGCCGTACATCGTATAAAGGATTATTTTAAGTCACTATCGCATATCTGTACGGATGAGGGACAATTTCCATCGCATATGATGTTATTTTCTGAACTTATTGCGATGTATTTGATAAAATCATATAAGAGTGCAAATTAACTCTCATCATGTATGACTACTACGTAGTAGACGATATTCTGATGTTTTATTGCGACGAACTTTGCTCAGTCGCAAAAGTGTTCGAGCAAACTCGCAAAGTGTCAATTGAATTCACATAATTGCGTACTGTGATGGTTATACGACTTCGCTTGGTACTTTTCTTATTATGTCAGTTTATCGCGCATTGGTGTATAAACTAAATCGCATAAAAGTAAAAATAAACTCGTTAAAATATGCATATAAACTCGCATAAGCTAGAATCGGTAACGTTGGCATATTGCGATGTGATTCGTGATAACTGGAAACTTTTAGTGGCTACGCAGTCTTTATTCTTAAAACGGGTATATTGTTTACCCAACGTTTCGGCACTTAAGGATGGTGCCTTCATCAGGGGAAAATAGTGTTCTCGTTTTGTCTCTAGTGTTTCGGCTAACTTTTACTGTCCTAATTTTAGTTTTTTGGTTTCGTGATAACAATGACAGAGGTGCTCTTGAAGTGCCAAAAAGCTACAAGAAGTGAGTAGTCATCATTATGGTGACAGAACAAGTAACAAAGCCATCATTTTTGTTTTGTTGACCTGATAATTAACAATGGGTTGTGCTAGCAATATAGTGTGATAGCTGTGCGGGAAATCACGCTTCGCCATATTGAGTTCCAGATAGCCTGCCGAACACGTACAACGCAGGGAAATCAAGTGCATTCCAACAAATACTGAGGTGAGTTAGAATGTCATGACAATTAACCAGTGTGTTTCATAAGTAGTGTTTAGAATTAAGTATGAGGTGTGACTCGATAATCCAAAGATTATTAGTTCGATACCAAGGTGACAAGAATTGTTTTTTTTTCGAATATTATAAATTCGCATAACAAGCTATATTACGTCGTAATAGTGCACATCATGCATCGCATAAGATATCGCCTGAAATAATATAGCGTTATTATTTTTCCGTAAATGCACGTAGATATAGCGCCTCTACTTTTGTACGCATAAGGCACTTTTACTGCATCTTATGCGATGTAAATTTACCGCATAAAAGTACGTATAACATGAACATAAACTTCATTATACGTGCAAATTGGTTGTCTGGGTAGAATTTCGTTTACAAAGAGTTGATGAGGTTGAAACTCCCAGTGGACGTGGTCATCGTAGGTTTCGATGACGATATTACGTTGGAGATCTACGGTGAATCACTTGAAGAGGTGGTGTTGACCCACTCGAACATGGTTGTGGAGAAGTGAAAGATCTCCAAGAAGTTTGAATTGGCCTCACCATAAAAATGAAGAGATTGTAGTGAATAACCGGAAGTCAGAGTGGTAAGCGTTGTGCCGAACAAGCCTTCCGAGGACATAGCGAGTGGTGAGACCAGTAGGGAGGTTGGCAATATGCCTGCACCGTAGCTTTGCTTTCTCCTGAAAGAGCGAGCCAAGAAGTGCGTAACTGTAAGACTGGTAGGCTAACCACGAGGGTTCAGCCCTTCTGGTAGTCTCGGGGAAACGATGACCTTGGCGGTCATGAAAATGGTTTAGGGTTAGGTAAGGAATGCGGTATCTTCTTCTTCATTTGCGTTGAAGGAGATCCTAGACTTGTGCTAGGGTAGCAATCTACTTCGTCATTTGCGCTAATTTCCGTCAGATCAGATGGGAAATAACCCATAAATACAGATATTTCAACTTAACTTTGCCAATGGCTATCAATAAAATAAACTATCAATAACCAACCCCAATAGCACTGGAAATCAAGTAATTACGCGTAATTTCATGATTGAATTTCATTCCACTTACAAGTTGATTTTTTTTTCTCGTTTTGTGTACGACGAAGGCAACCGCACCAATGCACCAGCTAGGTAAATTGTAAACAACAAGTTGTCTTCGTCCCGGGGAAGATGCAGGCAAATGTTTGCGTGGATTTTCTGTATACGAAACATTGTATTTCACAACTACAGAGAATGATTTGGTCGTTGTACTGTAAAAGCATAAAAGCGTCACGCAGAAGATGTGCTGGGACTTGATTTCAGGTTATTCCCGAAATAGACCTGGACTAGACGGAAACAGAATTCGAGTGGTAATTAATCAATCTCATTATTCTGAGGAAATTGTGGTTATTTTGAAATATTTTTCTCATGATATGGAAGGTGATTTATAAAATAGTGATTAATACCAAATTGGCAATGGGGCATCAGGTGAGGAGCAAGAATAATCTCGATAATTATTGGTCCGTGTTTATTTAGATGGGAATTAGATAAAATATCCCACCTGAACTTTTTTTTGCTTTTTTTGTGTCTGCTGAGTAGACTACTTTGTATGTTAACATACATAACTCGATATTCTTATGCTGTTTACGTCTACTTCCCATGAATTTATAACATTGAGAAAGATAGCAAAATCATCTTATCCACGTCCAAACTCATCTGATTTAACCATTTTATTTTTCTTCTATTTCCCCAGGAAACCAAACCCTTCAGCTGGCAAATGACACCGACAGTTCCCAGTACGATGAGCTTCACCCCCAGTGGACACCCGTTCATAACCAAAGTGGACACAAGCAGTAAGTAGCAATTGATTTCTTGCTCTCGTATTACTCAACTCGTACCTAGGTAGGTACATTTACCGATACCGATGGCATTGGATTGCATTCTTGGAAATCTAAATCTAGATGCATATACAATATTGTCACCATCTGCATCTGCGTCACCCTCGTAGATATGTAGATGGAATACAAAAATGCCCTGGATAAGCTTCGATTGGAATGGATCCCCCTGCCTGACAAGGTGCAGAAATGCTGCATCCGTCCGGCCGGTTGTTTCAGCTTTCATCTGTCCATACCGATTGGAATCCACGCCACTGGGCAAGCTTTCTAATGTAGGTAGGTACGTCGTAGGAGGCGCAGTACACGACACACATGAGGTATTTTTTCAACGTTGCCTTCTGGTTAGGATTTCTTTGCGCATTCGGACACGTAGGCTTCGATCGTTGTCGTGCCAACCACGTTGAGAAATCCATAGGTCCATCCTGTCTATGATACCTATGAAACAGCTTAGGGATGTTTTTCCGTCCAACGAACGACGACGACGTCGGCCAATGTATTTCTTGACTTACCTTTGAGTCCGGCGAGCACACGATTGAACGTGAAAATCCCCCTTTCTAGCGCAGATGTCCGGCCAATCTTGAGGCTTCAAAGGGCTCTCGATGAATTTGCCTGAAAGAAGGGGGAAAAATGGGCTGCAAAACAGAACCGGAGAGAAACATCCCCCGCAACATCACATTAATTATTCTCTTTCTCAATAAACGTGTCAATTTCGGGCAGAGCAGTGTACAAAAAGAATTCCAAATTTCTCGCAATCAAATATTCACAACCCAGTCGGAGTGAGGAGGGGAGAATGGTGTTTTTGTTGGCCGGTCAGGGATGCTGCATCGCCGGGCAGCTAGGTGCGTCCCGGTTTGGAATAGCGTTGAGTGATTTTTCTGGTTTCGAGAAAAAAATGTATTTACTTTAAAAAAATCAGACTATATCAAGAACTTTATCCAGAAAAGCTGTAATAATTTATTTTAGACGCTTCGTTTACAGCAACTAAAGAAATCAATAATACTTGATAAAGGTTCTCAATGATTCCCCAATGAATTCCTTGAGAAACTTCTCCTGGTTTTCTTTTAGATTTATTTATATCCCTTTCGGGACGGAACGCAAAAAAATAAAATTTCCATACAAATTGCTCAACTTTGAGCCTTCACAACTCTTAGATTTCCCAAAAGAGCAACAATTATTTTTCCTCATTTGAAAGAACTACTCTTTATCTTTCGATTTCTAGCTTTGACTGCCTGGATAAATCGGAAATAAAAAATATGCGACAGATAAAACTTTTTCATGTTTTACGGTTTTTGCCCACTTTTTGTTTACCTTGTTGTGGTAAATTTCACAGGCAATGTAAACAAGAGTTAATTTACACACAAACAAGTATAAGTTATGGCTGAACTATTGAAACAGTTTACATCACATAAAACAAAGTATAAACAGATGAAAAAATATGCAAAACTGTTACCGCTCAACAGCACAATTGTGCTGGTTCGTCACGAAAGGGATATTAAACTCCTCCAGAAGTTTTCTAAGATTCCTGAAACGATTCCCCGGAAGTTATTTCCGTGATTTTTTTTTTGTAGATCTCTCAGAAAGTCCACCAATAGTTACCTCAGGTATTCTTTCTAAATTTTTTTTCGGTATTCTTCTGGAATATCGGTAGGAACTCCTGGAGGAATGCTATAAGAATTTCTGAAGAAGTCTCACTTCACTTCATTTTAAGCAATCATAACATTCTGTCGTAAGTTTGTTTGGAAATTTTTCAGAAATTTTAAGAACAATATTTTAGTATTCAAAATCAATTCCAAAGAGATTTTTTTAAAATCACCTTTTGACAGATGGGCAAACTTTGAATAATTTTTCAAAACATTCTTTGCAAGTTTTTCGGGGTTTTCTCCGAATATTTACTCATCAATCCCTTATGGAATTTATGCAGATTTTTCAAGCAATCTTCTTTGAATAGTGCTTCTGTAATGCTTTCGTAGTGCTATGATAATTATTGGGGCGATATTCGTGGGTTTTTCGCAATCCTTAAAAATCCTTCAGCGATTTCTTTTGAACTCTCAATGAATATTTGTTTGTGGAAATCGCCACTTGCCAAAATTTTCTAAACAACTCAGGCATTTTTTCTGTCTATCTTTCTGCGATTGTTGAGGAATGTCATCAGAAATTTCTTATAAACTACATCAATAATTACTTTGGAAATTTCTACGGTAATTCATCTGGGCTTTGATTCGGTAATTTTCTTAATTTTTTTTTTGAAAATTACTTGGCCAACTTTTCTGGTATTTATTTTCTAGTTCTTTCGGCAATTCCAATAGTTTTCTCAGAATTCCTTTGGAATATTCTATGGCAACTTTAGTGGGAATTGATTCATCCAATTCCTCTGGAAATGCTCTGGAAATTTCTTTAAGATTTCTTTCGGCAAATTTGTTCGAAAGCTTTACTCCGGCGACTCAAAATTTCAATGGATGATTAAGAAAATCGTCAGTTAAACCCTTTGAACTATCCATTGGTGATATATATGGAAATTCAGTCATGAATGGATCTGGTTTAAAGTATTCTCTGGAGGGGTTTCTGCTTTTTTTCGAAGATTTCCTCTTTAATTTCTTTGAATATTCACTTACTTAGAAATTCCTGCGGCAATTTCTTTATATAATCTTCCGACAATTCATTTGAAAAGTCCCTCAGCAATGCTCTGGAATTTATCTGAAAGTTCTTTAAATATTTCCTTCGTGATTTTTTTGGCATTGTTTTTTTTTTGTAAATTCCTCAAGCAATTTCTTTGGAACTCTCTTTAAAAAATGTTTGAGAATGTCCCTTTTCTCAAAATTTCTTAAACATCGCTGTCATTTTTTGATACTTCCTTCTGCAGCTTTTTTTGGGAACGTCCTCATCAATTTATTATGAACTTTTCCAGTAGATACTTTGAAAACTTGTTTGGTAATTCTGTGAACTTTGGGGATTGATTCGGTAATTACATTAGAAAATTCATGGGATTGTTTTTTGTGAATTTCTCAGGCAGATATTTTGGAAGATTCTGCGTTTGTTACTGTGGAATTTCTTTCAGCGATTTACTTGGAAAAAAATGTTTATTTTTTCTTTTATCCCTATTGAACAAATTTCATTGAGCCTCCTTTTATTTTTTTTTTTGAAAAATTATTGGATTTTTTTTACTTTATTTTCTAGGTTGGATCAACGCATGACTTTATCATAATCAAAATAAATTGATAATTAATGTTAATTATGACACTTTTTTTTACTTGTCAGGTTTTCGTCATGAGATAGCAAGTTCTTGTTGACTTCCGAAGGAATGTTGGGAGGTGTGGTGTTCAGTCTTTGGAGAAATAACTCAAAAACGGATTCTTAAGCTTTCATCCGACGTTTCGGTCGCTATATTGCACCTTCATTTGGGAATCTGGACAATGGTTCGTTTATGTTGTGTTTATTTTTGAACCATTGTCCACAGATTCCCAGAAGAAGACGCAATGTAGCGACCGAAACATCGGATGAAAGCTTAAGAATCCGTTTTTGAGTTATTCCTCCAAAGATTGAACGCCATACCACCCAACACAATCATCAATGTGGAGCGGATCTGGTGTGATGGTTAGAATACTTGACTATCACGCCGAGGACCTGGTATCGAATCCCACTCCCGACAAACTCACAAAAAATGTGAGTTCTTCCTTCGGAAGGGAAGTTAAGCGTGGGTCCCGAGATGAACTAGCCTAAAGCTAAAAATCTCGTTAATACAGATAAAAAAAAAAATAATCATCAACAGTCGAAATTCGAAGAAACTTCCGTAGGAATTCAGCGATTTTAACTCACCCTACTACAACGAACCATGAGGTAGATTACTCCCTTGCGGAATAATTCTACAGCCATATGTAATCCTTGCGCTTATGATTGGTACACTTTCATCATCATCATCATCATCATAATTGCTTAAGTTGCCTGTCAACGATTTCATTGGAAAGTCTTTCTGTTATATTTTCTTTGAGAGCTCTTTGAGAATTTCTTCAGAAATTGATTTGTCCACATCCGCAAAAAGCAATTTGGAAATTCTGCTGCAGGTGCTTTGTAATCTTTTCTTTGGCTATTCCTTGCGATTATTTTTCAAAAACTTCTTTGGAAACATTCTCAGCATTCTTTTAATTTATTTTTAGACATTTTTAGAAATGTCTTGGCAATTTCTTAAAATTTGTTTGGAAGTTAGTTTGTGAACTCCAAATTTGAAAGTACCGTTATCCTTAACTTCGAAGCTGACGATTTTCACTTTAAACATGATGTAACAAGTTATTGCCATAAGTCTCTAATTAGCTCATTGCGGTTACATATTTTTTTGTTTTTTTTTTTCTATATTTTTCTAAGTTCTAATGGAACTGACAAACAAATATCAGAGACAAATTTTTGAATTCTCAAATAAATTGTCGAATCTATTTCCATAGAAATCAGATGAATTTTCTGAAGGGACTACCAGAAGAACATTTAACGAAATTGCCGAAGAAATTTCTGAAAAACTAAAATCCAAAGAATTTTCCTCAGAATGCTCCTTTGTCATATCCAAATCAAAGGATTTACTGAAAGAATACTCAAAGGAATCTTCGAAGATAGTCCCAAACAAACTGAATGCAATTCTTGAATCTATATTCTTACTCCTGTGGTGATCTACCACTATTAAACTCAAAATGTTACCTACTTAGGTGATCAATTTGAGGATAAAAGGTTTCTTATCGACAGGTAAATGTTGAAGGATAATAATTAAGGTAATTATTACCTCTCGATATGTACCCGTGTTCTGTATAAAATATTGTAAAATATTGTAAATAAACTAGAGTTAAGGTAGACGGCATCGGTATCGTTACTCTCCTTCACAAATCACATCCCCTCATACGCTGGAGTTGGCAGGAGCCACTCCAGTAGGACAACATCGGATTTACCTCACTCCAAAAATTACACTTGAAGTTTCTTCAGACGAGCAATTTTTCTTAGAATTTTTTCAAAACTTTATAGAAGAACTACTTCTACTACTAGGATCCCTTCAGCGATTCCCACAAGGATTGCGTGAAGAATGTCTGGAAAAATCTTGAAGAAAATTCGGGTAATCCTTTTGAGAATTCATCCAAGGGATCCTCTAAGTAATCCTTCATAAATTTCTCAGTGAAATTTTTCAGGAATTTCACCAGAAACTATTTGAAGAATTTCTCCAAGGCTTCCTTCAGGAATGCACCTCAACGAGTCGATTATTATTAAAAGATTTCCTCCAGAAATTCATTTAAAGATTGCTAAGTAATTTTTACTTCGATAATTTTTGAAATTTTTCTGAAGTTTCATTTGGGAATTTGTTTCAAAATTCCTCCAAGAAATTTAACTAAAATTCCTCCAGGATTCCTTCGGGTTTCCTCCAGAGGTTTATTATGTAATTTCTCTAATTAGTTTTTAATAAATTACTCCAACGAATTCATCAGAAATTTCTCTGAAGATTCTTCAAGAAAGTTTAATTGATATTTGCATTTATTTTGACAAGAATGTCTTCGAAAAGTTCTGCAATGATTCGTTTAGCAATTTGTGTAAAGAAACTTCAAGAACATCTTCTTCATGCTTTGAAATATCTCTTCAAGTTTTCTTTCAAAACTTTTTCAAAGAGTTTCTCTAAGGATACACTCGAGATTTTTTTTGAGGGATATCTGCAGAAATTCCTTCAAAGATTCTTTCAGAGAAATTCTTCAAAAGTTTTCTGAAAATTCTTCTAATTCCTTAAAAATTCAACCAATAATCTTCTTCTTTATCTTTATGGCTCTACGTCCCCACTGAGACTTGGCCTGCCTCTCTCCAACTTAGTGTTCTTTAAGCACTTCCACAGTTATTAATTGGAGGGCTTTCTTTGCCAGAAATTGCATGAATTAGTATATTGTGAGGGTGTCATTAGGTCGAATGGTCATTTGGCCGCATGGTCATCAGGCCGAGTGGTCATTGGGTCTTCTTCTTGCCGTTACGTCCCCACTGAGACAAAGCCTGCTTCTCAGCTGATATTTTACCCAAGAATTTTTCCTTCTTTTAAATATAGGCTGTTCTTTCTAGTATCATTGTTAAAATAGTTTTTGGCACTGAAACTGCTGATATTCAATTCATAAATTTTTCCTTCTTTAAAACATAGGCTATTCTTTCTAGTTTCATTGTTAAACTAGCTTTTTTGCAAAAAATGCTGGAAAAGGTAAAAACAACGGCTGACTTTCAATTCGTCCTGATGACCATTCGGCCTAATGACCTTCGGCCTAATGACCCAGCATCCGCCGAACCAGAAGAAATTCCATAAGACATATATGAGATAATTTCTCGAGGAATCTTTATGAACCTCCTGGAGAAGACAGGGTTTCTTTTGAACCCCGCCAAAAATCGAAAAAAAACACAGAAGAAATTCCAGAATTCACGTGAAAACATACCTGAGAAAAAAAAAACAGTGAGAATTCCGAGAGGCATACCAGAACAGAAATTCTTGTTAAAGCTCCTAATAAAATCACAGAAAAATCTTCTGGAGAAAATCCACAGAAAGTATCTGAAAAAACTTCTGAAAAAAATCCCAGAAGAATTTCATTTATTTATTTTTTTCCAAAATATGAATTTGTGATGAAACTTTTCGAAGAATTTCGGAAGAAAATTCCGGTGGTATACTAGAAAGATCTACTGCATCAGTACAAAAGAAGGCTCAGAATAAATAGAGTTTTTTGCTCAATGGAGGTTCTTAGAAAGACGACCTGAACTCTGGAGGAATCGCTGAAAACAGTTTGGCTTTCCAGAAAAAAAAAACAAAATCTGAAAAATGTCGGAATCCCAGAAGTAATATCTGAATGAACTCTAGGAAAAAATCTGCTATATTCCCTCTTTGCCTTCAATACTCCTACTGCTGAACGAAACACTTTTATCAACGTACTGCGCTAGCTGTACCTGGACTTGTCTATCGAGAAGACTGTCTTTCGCTAATTTCCTCTCTGGAGCCACCATTCGACGAACTGCTTTGGGAAAACCATTCTAGTGAGACGACTTTTAATATCGCCACAACCATTGAATTTCAAATCTTCCTTCAGTATTTCCAAAGCCCTCTCAATACCTTTCAATTGGGCCTGATTGAAATTCGGCTTTCAATTGTATGTTCAATTCTTAAGAGCTGTCTGAACAGCTTGTATATGACTGGTTCGGATTCTGATAACTCCACATGAACGTATGCATACTTTAGCACTAGCTTTAGCATTAAGTGAGTCGCACAAATTCTTAGGTGGCACAGTCCTAGTCCGCTGTTATGAGGGTTGCCTTCTTCCCGTCCGACCCATAGCACAAAGATTTGGGACTAATATTTGTCTCTTGCACAAGACTGACGCAACCCTCCAATGGTCGAGAGCTAGTTGTCCTGGCCACTCCACATGAGCGTGTGCACACTTCTCTACAAATCAGATGCCAGACGAGCATCTGATGGGCGCAATTATTTTGCCGTGCTACATTCCACGGCTTTCGAAAGATCTGATCAATCTAGCGTTTCCCTCATACAGGTACATACCTGTGCAAGGATGCATCAACGAATTTCTGCAGGAATTTTACCACAGGGATTAAGCCAGGAATCCCTCCGGAAATTTCTCTTTAAATATCTTTGGAGGTTCCTTCAGCGATTATTCCAGTGCTTTTTTCGAGGTTTTCTTCAAAACATTTCCAAGGATTTCCAAAGAAATTTCACCAGTGATCCCACTAGGTATTTCTGCTGGAGATATCTTCGGGGGTTTTTCCATATTTTCCTTCAAAAACTCCGCTAGAGCTTGCTCTAATAATTCTAACTGGAACCATTCCAAGTATTCCTGCATGAATTTATTCCAGGATTTATTTTTTCAGAATAACCCAGGAGTTCCTTAAATATTTACCTAAATAAACTCTAGCATGACTGCAGACATTTAACATTTTTCCAGGGATTCCTATAGAAATTCTTCCAGGAATTGGTTAAGAAATTTCTCTTGAGATTTCCTAAAGGATCCCTCATGGAATTGCTTTTGGCATTACTCTTGGGGTTTCTTAAGGATAACCTCCAGAAATTCCTCCAAGACTTCTTCCAAGAAGCCCGTCAGCAGTTGAAATTCTTCTAGCGATTCCTCCAGGCATTCCTCCAGACATTTCTCCAGGATTTCATTCAAGAATTGCTCCAGAAAATCATCCAGAAACTTCTTAAGGCTTCCTGGAAAAATCAAGAATTCCTCCAGGGATTTCTACAGGGATTGCTCCAGGAACTCTTCTAGAAATTCTCCAAGAACTCTTTCAGGAACTTACCCAGGAATCCTCCAAGAATTTCACTGGGAATTCCTCCAGAGATTACTCCAGAGATTCCTGCAGGAGTTTCTCCAAGAATAACTTATAGAATCATCCAAAAACTTCTCCAGTCATTTTTCCAAGACTTCCACCAGGGATTCCTACAGGGATTGCTCCAGGACTTCTTTCAGGAATTTACCCAGCAGCCCTCCAAGAATTCCTCTGGAAATTCCTCAACGAGTTTCTCATTTTTTTTTTCAAATTACTAATTGATTGATTTAGCTATATTATAGAGACATTTAGCCCTTGGCTGGTTCGTCTCTTCTTGAATTACTAGAACAACTCGTCCTGCGACTTGTATTGTAATTCTTTAAGATAATTTTACAGAAATACAGCATACAGGAGCATATAGAAGCCAGGAAGTTTCTCTAAGAAGTCATCTAAGAATTCTTTCACATTTTTTTTCCAAGAAATCCTTTGTGAGTTCATCCACGGATCTGTTCAGGAATATATCCATGAATTCCTTCAGCTGTTCCTGCAAATTCGTGTTGCAATTATTTCTGCACAATATATCCAAAGAATGTTTCTCCCCAGGACATCCTTCAAGAAGTTATCCATGAATTTCTCCAGGAATTCCTTCAGACATTGTCCAAGGAGTTTATCCAGTGATGTTATTGGGACTTGTCCTTGGTTTCTTCAGGAATTCCAACAGTAGTTTTCTTCTGAGTTTTGTGTAAGGATTTCTCCAGAAATTTATCTTGAAATTTATCCAAGAGTTTGACCTTTTTTTTGGGATTCCTCTAGTTATCTCTTCAGCAGTACCTTCAGGGATTACATTAGGACTTCTTACAACAAGTCCTTTTTCAGGGGTTCTTCCAACCAACACACATGTCACAGAAGTATCACGCAGCGTAGGGTTTAGTTATGCTGTAGACACTGTTACTTACTTTAAACAAATAAGTACTTAGATGCTAGAAGCGATTTCAAGAATATACCCAGGGAAAACATTTTTGGAACTCTCTCAAGATTTCCTCTCGCAATTTCTCTAGGAAATGTACCAGGAATTCTCCATTAATGGCCATTAATTGCGAATTCTTCGGAAATACCTTGATGGCAATCACAATTGTAAAATATGTTTATAATCTATTATTTGATTTGTAATTAGACTACTCCTTTTGAGTCACATGCAATAGAATTCCTGCCTGTTACCCACTATGATGAGCTAGATGAACTCAGAGAGCAGATAGATTGAGTTCTCTTCCGATCGGTACCGTGCCGATCGTATTTGCGCGATTGTTACTTATAAAGCAGATCATTTAGAATCTACGATTTTAGTTGTATTTCGGATTTTATCGAATAAACATATTCGACCCAACGCGAGTGTTTCTCATTCCGCGAGTGTTAAAAGAAAGACCGTAGAATTCTCTTCGAAAGTGGTGTCCCTCCCCACGTGGTCAACGGAAGCACGTGGTCGCCGCCGTTCCAAAGTGGTTTGCTGCTTCTGTTCCTGCTGTTGCTGATGGTCGTTGGTCTTTTGGCCGTGTTCTCGTCGACGTAGCCAGGTTTGCCTACATATTTCATTAAAATATTACAAGAATTTCTCTTGGGTGGGATCCTCTTCAGGGATTCTTACAGGGGTACTTCGTGGGTTTCCTCCAGTGATAGTTTTAAGGCTTTAACGAGAATTCCTTGAAGAATTATTTCAAAGATTCGTCCGGGAATACGTCAATTGACATTTCTATGGGATTTTGCTCTGAAATGAGTATATGCAGTATATGAGTATACAAAACTGTCTTTAGGGAAATTATGGTAAGGTTGAACTTGGATGTTATTCTTAGAGGAATGGAGATCCAGGACATTCCAATAATGCTAATAAGCATAGACAAACATGGATAATGATTAATTTTGAAGTCATGCATGGTTCTCCGCATCGTTGGTATAAAAATGTTGAAACACAGTCCAGAAAAAAACAGCAATCAATATGGTTTTTGAGTCATTTAATGCAAGCCAAAAATGTGTCAAGCCAATATACTGAACAGTTTTGTTGACGGAATTTCTGATTAGGTATCCAGCAAATGCTGGGTTCGTCGTCGGAGAATTGAAGTCACTTCCCCCATTTTACAATGATAAAATTTTACTTCTTTATCGAATATTTCCGTACCGCTCGTCAAAAACTATACACTTTGTTTATACCACCGGAATTCATTTTTTTTTCCGATAGCAGAAGTGCATCAGCCTCACTCTTTTCCGAAAGGGGAAAGGGGTTCATCCGAACGTCATCACGTAGTCGTCGACGTCGTCCTCTTCGCCAGATTGCTTGTTGGTTGCTGTATTGAGCGAAGGTGCCTTTTCTTGGCTGGCCACCTACACTCTGCTCTGCATGCTAGTCTTCAGGGAAAGAATGGGGTCGGGGACTAGTTGGAAAGTTGGAAGTCAGCAGAAGCAGAAACTCCTACTGCTGTTGATGAAAGCGACCCCTTTTTCCGGGGCTTTGGAATATTTATAAGTGTAGCTCAGTTTGGTGAAGGTAGGTGGGCGCAACGAAGCAACCATCTCCGTCCGTTCCGGAGGGATGGTTGTCTCGTCCGTATCTTTTGATTTGTTTTTATCTGGTGGTGCAGCAAGCACCGAGAACCATCATCACGAGGAGAGTGAATGAGCGAGTGGGAGTTCTGCTGGCTTGGAGCGCATCGGTACATTTTGAGTAAGTGGGTGTTTGTAGGGCGCTGCGCTGGTTTTATGAATATTTTCCAATGCTAATGAAGTGCTTGATGACGGAATTTCAACGGGTGTTTTTTTGCTCGGCGAAAACAAGACGACTTACTGTCAAAAAATTGTAACCTCTCTAGAGGAACCGCTCCTGGAAAGTTTTGTTCTGACTGGTAGTGCACGGGTTCCGATCATAGACGACCCCTATAGCCACAGCTGTAAAGGTGTGGGTATTTAGCATGACTATGCTGAGGATGATGGGTACAATTTTTCGATCGGTCCAGGAACTTTTTGTAAAGGACTTGGGCATAATTTATCTTCGTGCCTACCACACGATATACACATGCAAATGGTCGTCAGAGGCAGAGGAAGCCCTCAGGTAAAAACTGTGGAAATTCTCATAGCATTCCAAACTGGGAAGCAGAATTTGTCCCACTGTGGACGTTACGCCAAGAAGAACAGGAAGATGAAGCGCTTTCTGAACGATTAAAGCAGAAATGGATGTATTCCAATTCCGTTCAAAGCTTCGAAGCACAAAACGCACAACCGCCGATTATCCGTGCTAATCTTCCGAATTGCATCGCGCATTTCTCCAACCATTATGCATTTCTCACCGCACAAAACCGTCAATCCAAGCAACCCGGCGACGACACCACCGACTGACAGTTTCCTTTGATGTACTAAGTCTGAGTCTGAAAACTCCTCACTCCGCTTGGCATCGACGATGACGATGACGACAAGCACAGGACCCCGGCAGCCGGGAGAGAAGGTGGGCCGAACCCGGTGCTCTAAAACTAATGAAATTATAGCACATCGTTCCCTCCCTCATCGCGTAATGACTGCTGCTGCTGCGTTTGTTGCTGCTGTTGCTACTTAAATAACCCGTCCGTGTGCTGGTGCAAGGCTTGCTTTGCCCCGGCACATCCCGCATGGGGAAAACTTTTCGCTTTTAATTTGTATAAACATAAACTTTCAAGAAATTTACAGTTTTATTATGCTGCAGTGCAGAATTTTTCCCTCTGTACAACCCCAAAAATCCCGCACTTTTTTTTTTGGTTTTTGTCTCTCGGTGGAGCGGAGTTTCCTGCCTTTGTTCGCTGGTTGTTGATTTCAGCCAGCTTGTACTGGGGAACAGTTGAATACTGGGCTTGGTGTAACGTTTAACTCGAACTTCGAAGGTTCACGAAGTGGCTGTGCTGGAACCCAACATGTTTGAGAATCTGTCCTCTAAGCATCCTAAGCAGTTTTGATTTCAAATTCGTAATTTTGTCCAAAATTGCACCTCTACTTCCCACTGTCCCAGCTGATGATAGCGGGCGGGCACGGCGTAATACTACAATTGTATGCACATTTCGCCTATCTTTTGGGCGACCCCACTCTGCTGCTGCTGCTGGTTGCAACCTTTCAAGCTGCCGATGACGACGACGACGACACCGTGTGCTGCACTTTGGCACAACTTTTCTTCGAGCAACCGGGCGGGGAGCGGCCCGAATGTTGTTTTAATTTAAATCCTCCCCCAGATTAGATGCAGGAAGATTCCAGCAATGCCACCATCATCCCGCCATGTCGTAGAGAGTCTTTCAGATTGCACGGAATGCTTCTTTGTCCTTCGGAATGTATTTAGCGATTGTGCAATTCCCAAGTGCAACTAAATAGTGCGCTTTGGCGAAAGGTATGGAAAGCGACAGCTAATATAAAGCTTTCCGTGGATAATTCCACGCCTACAAAGCAAAAAAGGCTGTTTTGGCAGTAGTGGTATCCCAGGTAACAATTTGATGCTGTACAAACGTTTCTGCAACTATTTTAAATCATCCTTCATTTGAACAAAAGCTGAGAACAAGAGGTACAATCCTTTATTCAGCTCCTAAACATCTTATTTTGGTAATTTTATTCAATTTTTAGCTGATTTGAGGTTCATTGGAAGGCTGATTTGAGGCCTAATATGCGCTTAATCAATTATCAATTGAATTTATTAATTGTGTAGAAATAAAATAAAAACAATTTTGTTAGCCTAACTTTTACCATTTTTTTTGTTTTATTTTCGAATTCTTTATTCTTTAACCACTTAACCAAATTCACAGCTCTTTTTTACACTAGAGCACTTTGTGAGCGATTCCAATTGGCGGCTGCACCTGCACTAACACTTTTTGTACAGCGCCTATATGTATTCTAGTCTTATTCTACTATATCGAACTGGATGCCGTTGGGCTGCTTTTCTACCCTGTCCATAAGGAGAATGATGAGCTCGAGGATGTTGATGTGTGGCTCTTGTTTCTTCTCCAGTCTGATTGTGGGTCCATTATGAGTTGCCGTTAGCCGATATCCATGTTTCCGGGTCCGTTAGAGCATACCTGCGCAGAAGGCGGTCAGGTGGCGGGGCTGGGATCGAACCCATGACCATCCACTTATGAAGTGAACGTGTAGCCACTACGCTACGGGCCCCAGCAATTTTTTACCATTAGGGGCTGTTCATAAACTACATAGACCAAAATTTAGCAATCTCAGACCCCCCCCCCCCTCCTCCCTCGTAGACTTTTGTACATACAAAAAAATTAAAATTTGTATGGAGCATAGACTTTGGCCAGAACCCCCCTCCCCCCCAGCAAGTCTGCGTGGTTTATTAACAGCCCCTTAGCTGTTTCTTTTTAAGGAACGATGTTTAGGAATGTATAAATTAATGTGTGGGAAAACTGATTTAAAGTCACTCATCTTAGCACCTACACCACACACAATTGTATACATATGCTCGAAAACAAGAGCATTACTTGTTGTGTCTGAATAGTCAAGAACATAAGTTGAACTAATTCTGTATTGAGGCTGAACAAGCGAAAACATGTAGTGTAGTGTAGAATTAGCATTAACGCCCAAGGTGTCTCACAATTTGAATCTTTTAACAAATTTGTTATTATAGGTCAAGTTCCAATAAAAAAGCATGGTTTGACGAAAAAATGGAAGTCTATGGAGTAGTTCCAAAAAAATTCTTCAATGTAGGTCCTCAATGTCTGATAATCTTCTCGAGTTTTATTGCAGCACAATTTCTACACTATCATTATATTCTTATCCGTATAGATACAATACAGCTCTAAACAAGTGAAAGAGATGATAATCACTTGAAAAGAATAAAAAAGGACTTGTAAGTTGGGGAAGAAATCTAACCCAATAAACGCCTAAAAGTATGAATGGCCCATGTAATTTCAAGTAGTTTCAACTGCAGTGTACAACATTTCTCAAATTTTAATATCAAAAACAAATCAAATAAAGAGTGCTCACTATTCGTAGCATAACCAAACGTTGAAATACTGTTGAAATTCGATTCTACATAGATAATGATTTCTTCTCAAGATCTCAAGATCAGGCCAAACTACCAAGTTTATGCTATGCTTTATTGATTGGCCACATAATAATGACAATGTATCTCAAAACAGAAGCCTATATTCAACACATTAATGCATAAGGTGTGTTACAATTATAATTTTCATATCAGCATTCAAGTTCAAATGAAATAAACATTATTTTACAAAAAAAAAAAAAAATGGAAGTCTAAGGTGTAAATTGAAAAAATACCTTCAATGTGGGTCCTCCACATCGATTTTTTTTTCAAGTTCTATTTTAGCACAAATTTTATGCTATCGTTCGTTGTGTTATGATCCGTACAGATGCAATGCATCTATAATTAGTGAAAGAGAGGATAACTATAAGAAAATTACTGTCAAATGACATCATGGTTCAAGATATCATAAAGCCTATTTCTCCCTGTTTCTCTATTTTTCTCTTACTCTCCCACTCTCATTAGCTGTAACTCACGCTCGGAAGGAATCCCTGAAAGTCACAAAAGAAATCTCGTACAGAATTCTTGATAGGATCCTTATAGAAATCACGGAAGGAATCCCACTAGGATTTTCTGAATATATTTCAACAGAACTCTTTGAAAATATACTTGGATGAATCGGTAAAGTAATTCCAGCTGAAATCCATGAAGGATTGCTGGCTAGAATTTCTGAAAGAATCCTTTCAGGAATTTTTAAAGCAATCCTGGCAGAAATCCTTGAAGTTATT
Source organism: Aedes albopictus (assembly GCF_035046485.1). Lineage (NCBI taxonomy): Eukaryota > Metazoa > Arthropoda > Insecta > Diptera > Culicidae > Aedes > Aedes albopictus. The sequence goes on along the minus strand of NC_085136.1, from coordinate 328,424,015 downwards.
CCTGAAGGAATCTCAAAAAGAAGACCTGATGGAATCCTTTGGGGGATCATAACAGGAATCCTGGCTAGAAGCTGAGCAAGGATTCCTGCAAGAACCATAGAAGATTTCCCGAACTGAATTATTGAATAATTCCCTAAAAAATCGGGAAGAACTTTTGGAAGAATCCCATCAGAAATTCCAGCACGAATACGTAAAAAATCTAGGATTGCCTGATAAGAATCCCGGCAAAAATCTTTTTTTTTTCGGCAGGAATCCCTTAAAAAAATCTCAGCAAGAGACCCGGATGAAATCTTTGAGAAAGTTCAGCACGAACCCCTGATGGAATGCAGAAAAGAATAACTAAAAAAATTTCCAAAGCAATCTCTGCAAAGAACCGAAGAGCAATCTCTGCGTCGATTCCGGAAGCAACATCTAAATGAATCCCGGGAGGAATCCTAGGAAGATTCTCGAGAGGAATACCTGAAGAAATTCCGGAAAGAATTCCTGAAGGTATCTCGAGAAAATCTCATCTCATGTAGTCTCATATCACTTCTGCACCCTACTCTTTACCCTCTACCACACTGTATTCTTTGCCCTTTATCACAACTATATCCTACGCTCTATCACCATCACCCTCTTCCCTACCGTCTACCCTACCCTCTACCCTAACCTTCCATCCCAGCCCCTCTATACTATGCTTCACCCAAACCCTCTATCGGGCCGTCTACTCCACCGTTTACCCTACCCTCTACCCTACCATCTATACCTCACCCTCTAGCCTCTACCTTTTTACTCATCAAGCCCGATCGATAGTTACCCATATTGGATGGTATTATAGATAAAATTGTCATTCAGTGGCCGCCATCTTGGATTTCAAAATGGCCTCGAATATCGATTTTTTACTTCTACTCATCAAGCCCCATTGATAAATACCCATATTGCATGGTGTCATAGCTCAAACTACCATACCGTGGCCATCTTGGATATGGTCCGCCATCTTGGATTTCAAAATGGCGTCTCACATCGATTTTTGACTTCTACACATCGATCCCAATCGATAGATATTCATATTGCATGGTATTATGGCTCAAACTACCATTCCGTGGCCGCCATCTTGGATACAAGCTGCCATCTCGGATTTTACAAAAGCGTCGGATATTCATTTCTGAATTCTCACGAAGCCCGATCGATAGATACCCATATTGCATAGCATCCGAAGCAGCATTTCCGTTAAATAGCCTACGTTCTGGAGTTTTGGCCGCCATTTTGGATCCTGAGCCGCCATCTTGAATTCCCATACCACTACAACCAACCCAACATTCTAAAGAATGTCTATGTCTAATTTGGTTGAAATTGCTTGACGCATTCCAGAGCTATACCGCAACGTACATACATATATACATACTTGCATACATGTAAACATATAAATAGAAAAACATACAAGCATATAAACATACAAGCATGTAAACATACAATCATACATACATTGACTTTAGTTTGTGTTAATTAACAACTCTGCCGAAGGAATGAACTATAAATAATTAATTATTTGTCAAGATTTTAGGGCAATGAACTTCTATCACATTGGAAATGAAGCTCAAAGATCGTGACAATATGTAATCTTTGCAGCATTGTTTACGCCACCTAGTGAACCAGTCACAAACTATATTGTCTACTATGAGCAAGGTATGGGTGTGGAGAACATGTTCTCTCAAGAAAGTATTCTAAAATTTTGCCTAGTTCTGGAGATATTCATTAAAAGGACTGTCCTATTTATAGGACGGGGCATCTGTCGTATAAATAGGACGCTGGGCGGATATGGGTTGAAGGTTGAACAACAGATGATCAATCTGCATGTTGGTGTATATTTTAAAGCTGGTTACCCAGATGAATAATATTCTATTCAACTTTATACGGTAGTGGACGTATGTATTATGGTCAACCCAGGGAATTTCATTACATTTCTCATATAATCTCTACAAAAAGCAAAGGGTTATTGGAAGTTCTTATAATAATTTGCCAAGATTTTGTGGATATTATATGATAAATGTAATGAAATTTCCAAGGTGTTCCAAGCAGAGATTCTTGCTATTTTGAAATGCGCAAATATCTGCCTTGAGAGAAAATACAGATACGCAAATATTTGTATTTTCTCAGATAGTCAAGCTGCACTAAAAGCATTGTGCGCTTACAAATGTACTTCAAAGCTTGTCTGGGAATGCATTCTTTCACTGCGCAGGCTGTGCCAAGGGAATTCAGTAAATTTATACTGGGTTCCAGGTCACTGTGGCATTGAAGGAAATGAAATGGCAGACGAGCTTGCTAAAAGTGGTTCCAATTTACAGTTTGCTGGCCCAGAACCATTCTGTGGTATATCAAACTATACAATTAAAATGGACCTGAAACGCTGGGCTGAGCAGAGGGTGATATCCAATTGGATGGACGTCAAAAATTGCAATCAGTCAAAACGATTTATAACACCAAATGCTTATAAAACCAAAAAGCTCTTAGAGCTCAACAAGAGAGCTCTATGTACATACACTGGCCTAGTAACTGGACACTGTGCGAGCAGGTATCACTTGAAAAATATTGGCCAGATTCAGAGTGATATCTGTCGTTTCTGTAATACGGAACGTGAAACCTCGGAACATCTGCTTTGCAGTTGTGGTGCTTTATACATGCGCAGGCAAAGATTTCTAAATAGTGGTTGCTTGCAACCCAGTGGGATCTGGTCTGCAGAACCTGGGAAGGTCTTGGGGTTTATTAATTCCATTGCACCTGACTGGGAGACGACGCGTCGTGGCAGATGCTGATTACTTGACACATGGTAATTAGCTGGCTAGATGCGAAAAGCTGCTTCGCGTTTCAGGCGGGTGTACAGCTCGGCCACCGTTCCAAATGTTCTGCCAATAATGTTCATGTCGTCCGCAAAGCACCGGATTTTGTGAAAATCGTTCCCCGGCCGTTGAGCCCAGCTCGTCGCATCACACCTTCCAGAGCGATGTTGAAGAGTAGGCATGAGAGTCCGTCACCTTGTTACAGTCTCCGGCGAGATTCGAATGAACTGCCCATGTAACCACAAGCATTATATCTTAACATTAATTCAATCGTATTATAGTTTAGCTTATGCAAGATAACTTTTCTTCTACATCTGTCAAGTAACGATGCGTTTAATCTACATTATGAAAGCATTGAAGCATTATGGGATTTTGACAGTTCGGTATAGTTCTATAGGGCCGTTGTTTAATGCTTCATTGCATTACCATGTTAAAAGCTTTATGACAATCACTAATGCAAGCTTTTATTACTTTACGTATGCCTTTACTAAAGCTTCCATCGTTGTAAACAGAAAAAATCCTCAGTTCGAAATAAACTGTAAAACATTTTTAGAAACAAATCAAAAGAGAAGGAAAATAAACCAAAATTTTCATGGATTGCTGCGTAGCAATTTGAATATCATGCTTAGATGTTGCTGTGTGAAAATTTGATTTCTGGTAGGGATTGTCTTCATATCAGATGCTGAGGGAACAAAAATTTTATGGGGTATTGGTTTCCTTTTTTAACATAGTACCCCGATTTCATAAAAAAAAGGATTAAAGCGCTGTTTGATTTGTTTCTTATTTATTGTATTTTTTTTTGTAGAAGTGAGCATGTATGAAAACAAAAAGAACAGGATCAACACAAACGAATTTATATCTTTATATTATCTTCGTTTGTGAATCAATCGGTTCTGTAATCGCTGGTTTCAGAATAGGATGAATTTGGGAGAGTAAGATAACTGATGGCATTCAAACCCCAGCACAAGTTTTTAGAGCTGCTGAAAACACAACTCAATAATGCACGAGCTGAGATATATTACTTTATGTTGCACATTTTTCCAGCTGCAAAATACATAGCAGGCATAGCACACGGCGTTAGCGCGTCCGAGTTTCACCGTGGTCCAGTTCCAGCAGTCTAGGTTCAATTCCCGAAATAGAATAAAAAAACACCAGAGTGAGAGTATCGGAACAGGTTTGAGAAGATAAAAATAGATAGAAAAATGAAAAAAAAACTTTTTTCTTTTGTTGACATGATGCCTTACGTATGCATTCCATACGATTTCATTGCATTAGCTGTATGGTACTAGCATTTTATATACGTTAGCAATTATCACAGTAAAGCTTGCTCTAAATCAACAATAGTAGCGCCACTTTCGACTTTAAACGTATTTTAATGGTACCTATATGACAAAACAACTTTAAATCGCATGTCATATAATATACTATAAAGCGAAATTAATGCTCCATATACAGCGTCATGGTTACTTGGGTGGATAGTTGCACACCGTCCATCGTTGCTTTAAACAGTCTAGTCAGCTTCCCAGGAAAGTCGTTTTCGTCCATGATTCTCCATAGCTCAGGGCGGCCGATACTGGCGTATGCCGCTTTGAAGTCGATGAACAGGTGATGCGTTGGGACCTGGTATTCACGGCATTTCTGGAGGATTTGCCGTACGGTAAAGATCTGGTCCGTTGTCGACCGGCCGTCGATGAAACCGGCTTGATAACTTCCCACGAACTCCTTTACCTTAGGTGACAGACGACGGAAGATGATCTGGGATAGCACTTTGTAGGCAGTATTCAAAATAGTGATCGCCCTGAAGTTCTCTCATTCCAAATGGTCGCCTTTCTTGTGAATGGGGCAGATTACCCCTTCTTTCCACTCCTCCGGTAGCTGTTCGGTTTCCCAGATCCTGACTATCAGCCGATGCAGACAGGTGGCCAACTTTTCTGGGCCCATCTTGATGAGTTCAGCTGCGATACCATCCTTATCAGCTGCTTTGTTGGTTTTGAGCTGGGGAATGGCATCCTTAACTTCCCTCAACGTGGGAGTTGATTCATTTCCGTCCTCCGTTCCACTGGCGTCGTCGTTTCCTCCGTTCTCATGGCCTCCCGTGCCTACGTTCTCCACGCCGTGCAGGTGCTGATCGAAGTGCTGCTTCCACCTTTCGATCACCTCACGTTCGTCCGTCAAGAGGCTCGCAGCACGAAGCCGTTGCGGGATGCGTTAAGCTTCTGGTAGAACTTTCGTGTTTCTTGGAAACGGCACAGCAGTTCCATTTCTTCGCACTCCGCTTTTTCCAGGCGGCGCTTTTCTCCCGAAAGAGGCGGGTCTGCTGTTTCCGCTTCTGTTTGTAACGTTCCACGTTCTGTCGAGTCCCTTGCTGCAGCATTACAGCCCTCGCTGCGTTCTTCTCCTCCAAAACCGTTCTGCACTCTTCGTCGAACCATTCGTTCCGTCGATTCCGTTCCACGTACCCGATGGTATTCTCGGCTGCATTGTTGATGGCTGCTTTCACTGTACTCCAGCAGTCCTCCCGAAGGGCCACATCGAGCACACACTCGTCCGGCAAAGCTGCCTCGAGATTCTTCGCGTATGCTGAGGCAACATCCGGTTGTTTCAGTCGCTCTAGGTTGCACCGTGGCGGTCGCTGGTACCGTAAATTGTTGATGACGGAGAGTTTTGGGCTCAGTTTGACCATCACCAGATAGTGGTCGGAGTCAATGTTGGCGCCACGATAGGTCCTGACGTCGATAATGTCGGAGAAGTGCCGTCCGTCAATCAGAACGTGGTCGATTTGAGATTCCGTCTGCTGTGGTGATCTCCAGGTGTAACGATAAGGGAGGCTGTGTTGGAAAAAGGTGCTACGTATGGCCATATTTTTGGAGGCGGCGAAATCAATGAGTCGTAGGCCGTTTTCGTTCGTTTGCTGGTGGGCGCTGAACTTTCCAATCGCCGTCGATCTGAAATCCTCCTCCTGGCATACCTGAGCGTTTAGGTCTATTATGATTATCTTGACGTCGTGGCTTGGGCAGCGGTCGTACTCGCGTTCGAGCTGCGCGTAAAATGCGGCCTTGTCATCATCAGTGCTTCCGGAGTGAGGGCTGTGCACGTTTATTATGCTGATGTTGAAGAACCGGCTCTTGATCCTCAACCTGCACATTTTTTCATCGATTGGCCTCTTCATATCACCCATCACGATTAAAGCTGTTCCCAGCCCACGTGTGTTGCCGCAACTCTGGTAGGGTTTCGAACCACTTGAGCACCCGCGTCAATTCTCGGCTCCTCACAGCAAAACAAATCAAAATATCACTTGCCACATATTTTCCAAACGCACTTCCTTAAGTAATCATCTCCCGCAACATTTTTGCAATTTTTTTTTTAATTATATTTATCTGTATTAACGATTTTTTTAGCCCTAGGCTAGTTAATCTCGGGGTCCACGCTTTACTTCCCTTCCAAAGAAAGAACTCTTATTTTGCGAGTTTGTCGGGAGTGGGATTCGATCGCAGATCCTCGGCGTAGTAGTCAAGTGTTCTAACTACCACACCAGATCCGCTCCACATTTGCGCAATGAGATCCACAGCCAATAAGTTACACCACCCTAAAGCAGCACAAGTTCTTAGAACAACTTTTACCCGCAGGCGGGTGTACTTCGTCAGCACAAAGATGGGTGTCGAAGTGATTTCCCATTTGATTTTGCCGGAAGTACCAATTCTCGGCACTAGGACTTCGTGCAGTAAACTCGCTCAAAATCAACTTCGCGGCAGAAAATCTTCACAACAAACACTGTTATGCAACAACAAGTTCTCGCAATAAGGTATCTTATTCAAATGGAAAAAGTGGACGAAAACGGCCGTTTCGTTGTGAATTTAGGTGATGAACAATTTTGTTTACCTGTAGTTCCGGGAATGGGGTCAAAAACCCTAGATGGTATGAATACTTCTAAACGTTCGCACCATAGATCCTGTCCAACACACCTCCTGCAGCATTACGATTGCGATCCCGCGGTCCTTCAGTATATCGGCGATTGCCGATCGACTACACGGGTGCTCCCGATGAAGTTGAGAGTTCTGCAGTTCAATGTACCTATCTTCCAATGGCAAGTCCCTTTTCGTCGCTGTGGTCGTCGCCGTATTGGTATCGGTTCGCATTCTTCTCTTGTTGATCATTCGGTGCTTGTCTGACTCGCAGGGCCTGCAACCAACCTACTAATCCAGGGAACTGGGTTTACCCTCCTGGAAGCTTCGGGTTCTGCATTGACATTGCCTTCTTAGATATTGACGAGAAGTTACAGCTTGTCTTGGAAGCGCATCATTTTTTTTTTCAAATGAGGATAAGTTTTGATTTTTGTCATCTCTAATCCAGTCCGTGTATTTGTTTGCCTTGCATTGCATTAATCTAAACGGAAGTCCGACTCCATCGTACAGGAAAATGGGATCCCAAATGGGCAAACATGGTGAGAAAGTGCGCTCATCCAGCCTGGAAAATCACTGCCAACAGACAGAGCAGCCACCAAGAGAGACCACGGGAGGCCCGTGTATGAAAGCCCCAAAAAGCCTCGCATAAATTTTTTAACATGTGACAGCTAAAAGCAGCTATAACTTGTATCGAATGAAAGCTAGACAGGAAATATATCTGGAAACCGGTACCAGTACGAGAAACGCAAACGCACTTACTCATGCACATGCACATTAAAACTCACTCTTTCTCTCTTTCGGGATCGGAGTCGGAGTCGTCGTCGTCGTCATCGTCGTCAATGGTTGGCTCCCAGCTGGGGAAGGATACTCCACGGATGCACACACATTGCACATCCCGGTCGACCGTCCAAGTCCGGTCCAGTTCTGTGTCGAGGCGAGCCACCACCATGGGGGACACCCAGGAAGAGGTCATGCTGACAGCAGACTGAAACGCACACCAAACGGACAAACGAGCCAACAACCAACGTCAGGAAGAACAAACACAATTTTTGGGGATGCGGAAGAGACTTTGGTTGAAGGAGGGGAACGCGTCAGGGTGACCTCCTCCTGGGACTTTTGGAACTCGAGTTGTCCGTCGACAGGATTTTTGGCAGGGGAAATTGGTTTTGAATGCGCCACTGTTGCATTGGAGCCAAGTGAACTTTCTGTGATGAGGTTCAACGCCAAAGCCGAGCTTCGGTTTATCCCATTCTCCCCCACCCCATTTGCTCCAAGTGCAGTGAGTCAAGTTGTCCGGCGACCGGCCGCCAGCCAAAAGTATCTGTCGGTTGGGTGCAACGAATGAGTGAGTGAGTGAATATAAGGTCGGACGGTTGGTCACGTCAGCAGAAGGGGGTCTCCATTTTATACACATTTTGATAAACTGTTTCGCAAAGTGCACCCAAGCTTGGTGTAATGCGTAATGAGTGGGTTTCCGCCCGGAGATTGGCGAACTCTCGATTCACACACTCCAGAAACTGCTGGCTGGTGTGTGCTACGGCTTTGGATGGCCGATCGCGCCCTCGATTTGATGATGTCTGATGATTGGCACAAGGACTGAGTTAGGCTACACCTAACTGTTGCTGATTGCTGAACGCTACCCCCGCTTAAACAGTTCAGCATCGGCTTCTAGGGAGAATGGGAGGTTGGCTCATATGTTCAACGATATTCCATTGTAGCGGTCAATGATCAATGTTTCAAAAAGCTAAGACTTTTAGCTTTCTAATGGTGATTTCAAATTCGAAATCGGTGGTTGCGTGCACAGAGAAAATCACGATTTAAACATACGATTCAAAATGACGGCCAAATCCCAGATGATTTATGAAAACCCTTATTAACCCTTCAGCGCGCGTGCTGTTGTAAAAAGTACAACACTACCAAAAAACATCGCTCGTCATATTCTACACTATATGAGAGTTTCCTTGAAAACTCCTGAAGAATTCTCAAAGGAAACTCCTCGATGAGAAATTCTTCGAGAAATTTGCAGTACAATTGCATTTTTTAAAATGTTCTTCGATTCTTAAATCCAACTACATATTTTGGTCGGCATCCTGACAGCAGACACTGGTCAAAACGTCAGACAAATCTGTTAAAATCAAGAGGAGCAAAACATCAATTTTCTTTTTTTATTGAGTATATTAAATCTTTAAAAAAATCATAACTAAATAAAAACTTGTCGCAGTGTTATTCTTTAAGCTGAATTTGTCTGCTAAAAATTCTCAGAATAACGGCACATTGCAATTCGAAGAACCAAACAAACTTAAATTTTAGATAATTATCGTCCAAAAAGATCATAAGTTGAAAATGAACGCACTTTTCTTAATATTTTTCTTGATTTGTAGTTTGAGAGTCATGTTAGCTTATATTTTTATAAAAAAAACAGTTTCTTGTAACGAAAAAAATTACGACCGATTTCTTGCTGTTTCACAAAATAAGTTTTACTTGGTGGATTTTTTCCCTTTCCATGGTAAAACTAGAGATTGATACTCGAGGTTTCCAAATTTCAGCACCCCCTAGGAAATGATTTTACTATTGCGTCCATATATAATCATTCCGGGAAAACTACTCCATTCATTATTATTTCACATTTTTTTTCCACATCTCTCAACTTCATATAAAACAAATCGCTTCTGCTTGCTCCTTCGGATTTTTTTTCTGTAAATTTCTCAAGACATTTTATTGGAGTTTCTCAAAAGAAGTGATTCCAGGAGCTATTTCGATTCCGAAATTCGTTCAGAAATTCCTCTGGTGCTTTTCGTTAGAAATTCAAAATTTTCCCGGAACGTTTCCAGAAGTAATTGCTTGAATTTCTTCAGAGGTTCCTTCATGTATCACTCCATTCAGCATTTATTTAGAAATTTCTCTGGAAAATTATCAAGAAATTCTTCCATGAGTCCCTACAGAAATTTGATCAATAGTTCCTCTAGGTATTTCTAAAGGCATTGCTTTGGATTTATTCAGACCTTCTTTCACAGATTTCTTCAGAACGTTTCCAAAGATTCTCTCAACAATTCCTGCAGAAATTACTTTTTTTTGTTTTTACAGATTTTTTTTCAGAAACTTCTCCATGATAACACTAGTTTACAGCATTTTTGAACTCGGTAAGCTGATGATCGTTTTTGGTGTAGAATCATGACCTGAGTTCGAAAACGCGAAGGAAAAAAAATACAGTAGAGCGGAAATTTTTTCGACTTTCCATACAAGGTTGATGATTTGAAATCGATTTTTGTTCTATTTTTAAGCAAAGTCGCTCACTTCATACATCTCATTTTCCGTAATCAATGCTCCGATTGAGCTGAATTTTTTACTGTATCTCGCCTACATATGACATGTCAAAAAAACGTTGAGAAAGAATTTTTAAATTGTTTTTTTCGTATTGAAAAAAAAAATACATTTCTTCATATATTTTTGGAAATTTTGCTAAAATTTAAGGAGATTGTTCCCAAAACTCGCCAATATCTTGAATTTTATCAATCTGATGCAAAACCTGCATTCAGATGATCGAATGGTATTATATTCAGCTTTTAATCTATGGAAAAATATCCAAAATTGGTTGAACAAAACGCAAGGTATTTGAATTTAATTAAATTCCATATTTCAAACAGTTGTCAAACTCGATATTGAGCTAAAACTCAAAAACTGTTCTACTTTAAATTTTTTGAAGCACGGTTATCAGCGCGAAATTATGCTTCAAAAATTTTGGTCATTGACAGAAGTTCACGACTTTCGTTTTATTTTGTAAACTAGTGTAATAGATAATACAAGAAATTTTGCTGACAAAACCTACAGAGGTACCTCCAGGAGTTCTTCTAAGGAAATTCCTTCAGAGATTCCTCATTGAGGAATTTGTTCAAGAAATCAACCAGCACGTTTGTTTGCGATTTCTGTAGACATTTTTAAGAGTTTTCTTTAGCAATTCCTCTACGAATTCTAGGAATCTCTTCAGGGATTCCACCAACAATTTTTCCTTGGAATGACTTGCAGAATTTCTGCAGAAGTTTATTATGATTTTTTTTTCTGTGAATTATAAGGTATCTCTTGGTGTTTTTTCAGGTATTCTACTAAGTATTGTCCAAGGCATTTATCCAAAAATTGCTCCAGAGTTAACTTCAGAATTGTTACAGAAGTTTTTGTCCAGGAAATTCTTCTAGGAATTTCCAAAGGCACCTCCAGAAGTTTCCTCAGGAATTCCTTCCAGTATTTTTTTGGGCAATTTCTTGAAGAGCATCAAGATTTGGCCTCGAAGGAATTTTAAAAGGTATCCCAGAAGGAATTTCTGAAAAAAAATCAGTTGAATCCCTATAAAATCATAGGAAGTACTTGTGGATGAATCTCTGGAGGAATATTTGAAGAATTCTTTGGAAAATTCTTGAAGGAATATCTTAAGAACTTCCTGAAGCAACTTTTTCGTGAAACCCTTGGGCAAATTATTGAAAAACTCCTGCAGAAGTTTTATTAAAATTATTGGAGGATTTTCTGGAGGTATTCCTAGAGAAATCTGTGAACGAATTTCTGAAACAAAATCTTGCAGGAATACCTGGAGGAACATGTCTTCTGTAAGTTCCGGTCAGGTGGTGAGGTCAAAGACTTTCGGTCTCTATAAGGGTTCATTCAAATATTACGTAACGCAAGATTTGGCCATTTTAGACCCCCTCTCTCCACCACGTAACAAAAGTAACTAGTAACTCCTTTTGAACGTTTCTACTTGCGTTTCCAGCAGTGGAACGTCGTGACCGAACGGGTTTATCACTAGTGCAAATGGAAGTCACGTTATTAAGCTTATATAAAAAGCCTAAATCATTATAAATTCACGTATAATTCCGATGCTTCCGAAAACCAAATGCATAAAATTTCCTTCCAAGATGCCGGAAGCCTCCGATCCGAAGGGATTTCTGCTGTTTCGAAGCATCTTCCACCCAAAAGCCGTCAACTCACTGATGTTTCGGCACACATGAATCCACATCGTCTCTGGGTGAAGAAGCTTAGCTACGTGCATTGTGCAAACTAGTTCCGCCATAACGAACAACCTCGGCCCCGGTCGTCGTGGGGTGGCTCGCGCGTGAGATGCTATTTTGCCTTGCCAAAACCATCTCGGCATCTCGGTCCTACCCACCACCCATATTATTATTTTTTCCCTATTTTATACATTTAATATCGGAGCGCATTTTTATGCTACTTTCAACATATTCTCGCCATGCACCACCGCGACCGGCACAACCCAGCCAAAAACGAAGCAAGAGCTTTCCGATGTCGGTTTTTGATGATGGAACCGGCGCGGCGGTGGCGAACGAACGAAAATTTCACCCCGTTATCAATTTACTATCAGCAAAAGTATGAAAATAATAAATAATGTGTGTTATATTAAAAATCCAAACAGAAGGCAGCTTCCATCTATGCGGGCGAATTTCATCCTTTGAGCCGGGTGACTGTGTTCTTTGTTCGTTTCGACTAGCAGCAGCAGCCAGCGTCTACTAGGAAGCGCGATTCTGTGAGCCGTCGACCGGGGCGTCGAGAGACTTACGGGAGCCAATTTTCCGGAAGCTACCACACCGCTGCTGCCGCTGCACACACGCCGGAGGAGATGTGAGATGCACCATTGTGTGAAATTGGCAAAACAGCAGCGCGCACTAGGAGTAGATAGGTACCGCCGTCGTCGCCGTCATCGTACAGATTCGAAGATTAAACGTTAGATCGTGTGAATATACGAACGATTCTCATGTTGGTTGATGGGTTCGGTTGGGTTAACGAGGACTCGGCGCGGCGGAGTGCTGTCGTTTTATGCTATGCACATTTTAGCGGGAGCTTAGATGGGGAATATCCTCGGAAATATCAAAATTCATAAGTCGTGGAGATGCGCGGGTACTGTTTCATTGAAATTGGCTACAATCTAAGATAAGCGGTTCGAGGAGACATTGTTGGTATTGCGATTTATCCGAATCATTAACAATGGCGATACAAAAGCCATTCCTAAGAATAATTATTCGCTTGAATCTTACAAAGTGTTAGGAGGCAACGCCATCAGCCAATTCGAAGTCGTTTAGGTGCTCCATGGTAATTGGCTGCCACAGCAACCCACGATTTGGTTCACGATCAATCGCACCTAGCAGGATCGCGTCGATAAGGATGAGGAACAGTAGCGACGATTGGAAACATCCTTGCCTCACTGCAGCTACGACCCGGATGGACAAGACACCGTTCTGCAGTACTCTGCTCGAAAGTGCCCTGTACTGTGCTTCAATGAGGCCGATGATTTTCTCAGGGACACCCTTACGCCTGAGGGCTCCCCACATGTTTTCGTGACTGAGACGGCCGATAGTTTTTTCCATTATCCAACCACCACTCTTGGAATTCATTGATTTGCTCCAGGATGATACGGAGCGTAACAATACGGTCCACATAGGATCGTCCGGCACGGAATCCTGCTTGCTGCCGTCGGAGAGCAGCGATGCCAGATGGTTTTCTGTATCACTCGTTCAAAAATCTGTATCCCATACAAAACTTTGGTGAAAAATCTGTATGCCATACAAAAAATCTGTATTTCATATAAACGCAATCTGTATAGACCCGAGCAGAAGAGAATATCAAAATGATAACAACGGAATCACAAAATCTGTGTTTATATCTTGGTTTGTTATTATTAACTTATTGAGGCATTACCTTTCCATAACATGTTTTGTTGGACAAACTTATTTAGTTATGATCGTGCTATTAATATATTTTCTTCAAATAACATTTAAATAACATGTTTTGTTGTAGAACAAGATCAGTTATTATTGAATTAATGGGACTTTGCAAATATTTGGTCATCAATAATACATCAGTAACAAGTTCTGCAATAAAAACTACATCATTCGAGATTGACGTTGTTCACAGCATTTCGCAAGGAACTGTTGAGAAAATCATTTTTTCTTGTCAGTTCCTTTTTCTCTTCTTTCTGACATTACATTCTAACTGTGTCAGTAGGGAGCATTCATTGAGTACGTCACGCTAAAATTGGGGATTTTCGCCCCCCCCCCCCCCACTCCCCACTTCGTACGGGGTTTTCCTATACTTAACACATTGCTTGTCATATTTTCACAAACCCCCTTCCTCATCAGACCTTATAAGATCTTATAACTCATTTTGCTTTAAAATTGTTATCAATAACTTGTTAATTTCAAAATTTGTTATTGAAATATATTACAAATTCAGTATTATTAAGTTATTATTGAAACAATCAAAACGTGCTATTCAACTGGTCTGTCAGGAACATTTTTTTGTTATGATTTTTGTTATTTTACCGCTTATGACAGACAAGTTTATAACATGATATGTTATGTTAATAACAAAAAAATAACTCTTTACGTTTCTCAGTTATTTTGCCAAAATAACATATTTTGTTATGCTGTAGATATTTTCTACTGCTCGGGGATGCTCAAACATCTGTATAATACAGATAAATCTGTATATATGGCATCCCTGTCGAAGAGTTGCGTCAATCTTCTCCTGTATCCGGTTCAGGATCACTTTGTAGAGGGGCTGTCCATAAATTACGTAAGAGTTTATAGAGGGAGGGGGGGTTGGAGAAATCTTACGTGCCATACAAAAATATTTGGCTTTCCATACAAAAAATCTTACAAGGGGGGGAGGGGGTGTTGAAAAATCGCAAAAAAATCCCTTACGTAATTAATGGACAACCCCATGAGGACTTTGAGAACGATACACAGTAACATTATGTCCCGCCAATTATCGCATACAGTTAGGTCACTCTTTTTGGGTACCTTTACTTAGACGCTTTGCGTCCTGGCGGCCGGAGATGTCACAGTTTCCCATATGTTGCAAAATGATGTAGTAGTTGATACTACGGGGTCAGCTTTGAGCATCTCAGCTGATATGCGATCGAAACCAGGGGCCCTGTTCGCTGTCATGCTACGGATGGCTATTTCTATCTCCTGCACTAATGGAGCTTCGGTGTTGACACGGGTAATGCGTCTAACCCTTGGGGGATCATGCTGATGTGGCCGACACTTGAAAAAGGTTTCCAAAGTGCTCGACCCATCGTTTCAGCTGATTAGCCGGGTTAGTAATTAGCTGTCCAGACGTATCTTTCATGGGCATCGCGGCATTTATCTCAGTCCCACTAATAATCCACTAACGTTCTTTTGTCCTGTCTACAAGAGCGTTCCGCTTCCATCTCGTAGCGCTGACGGGCTACGGCTTTGGTTCCTCGTATTTTCGCTCGCTTTATTGCGGCTTCGACATTCCTTCGCTAATCTATCTTCCTCCACGTGTCATTTGTGATGCACTGTTTTCTTTGGATGCGTAGCCCACCCACATTGTTCTCCAGTGGCGTAGCAAGAGGGGGGCGGAGGGTGCGGTCCGCACCGGGCCCCCGAATTCAGGGGGCCTCCAAATCAGAGAAGGTTTCTAATGCTACTATGAATAGAGTTGTTTAAATAGCGAAAGGTTCAGTATAAGTTCAATACTTGCAGAACTGCTGATAGGTATGTAGGGGCTCCGTTGTGATTATCAAGAGTTTTAGGAATGGGGCATCTTCTTCGTCTTCTTTATGGCTCGACGTCCCCACTGGGACTTGACCTGCTTCGCTTCAACTTAGCGTTCTTTGAGCACTTCCACAGTTATTAATTGAAGGGCTTTCTTTACCTGCCATTGCATGAATTTGTATATTATGAGGCAAGTACAATGATACACTATGCCCAGGGAGTCGAGAAAATTTTCCCGACCGGAACGAGAATCGAGCCCGCCGTCTCCGGATTGGCGATCCATAGCCTTAATCACTAGGGTAACTTGAGACCCCGAAGGGGAATGGGGCATACAGGTGGCTAATTTGAAGTCATATTATTAACAATTATTGTTAATGTGCATACTTTATTCAAGTAGTTAAGTTTTGATCAGCTTACTCTTTGTACCTACAGGGGCCCCAAAATACAAGAAAAACTGTGCTAGAAATCAAATTTGAATTTTACGAAATCCAGTATTGATATGGAAGTAAAATTCATGAGCATTAAGAAAACGTCCCTGATATCCTAACCACAGGACCTAACACAGCTGTTCACTTGGTTTATGGTAGCAGCTGAAATTCAGGAGCCCCATATTAAGATCTGGAACACATGTTAAGTCAAAACCGTAATAACAATAGTTTGTCGATTATGTTTGCTCTCGTATAAAAATGTAAGTGCAATCAACATATTTCAACTATTTCATCAAGTATTTTTTCCCAAGTTTCTTGCAGGAATTCTGCAGGAATTCCGTCGGGCAATGTGAATACTTACCTTGCCTTCGGGGATATCTTTTACGATTTATCTAGCTCCTCTCCTCTCCTCTTCTTCTTGGCGTAACGTCCTCACTGGGACAAAGCCTGCTTCTCAGCTTAGTGTTCTATGAGCACTTCCACAGTTATTAACTGAGAGCTTCCTCTGCCAATGACCATTTTGCATGTGTATATCGTGTGGCAGGCACGAAGATACTCTATGCCCAAGGAAGTCAAGGAAATTTCCTTTTCGAAAAGATCCTGGACCGACCGGGAATCGAACCCGTCACCCTCAGCATGGTCATGCTGAATACCCGTGCGTTTACCGCCTCGGCTATATGGGCCCTTATTTATCTAGCAGTTACTTCAAAGACTTCCATGAAAGTTCCTCTAAGATTAACTTAATAATATTTTCCAGGGATTGCTTCAGAAATTATACTAAGCATTGATTTAGGAATATTTACAATTGTTCCTTCAGGAACTCCTCCAGACATTTCTTCAGGAACTTTTCAAGAAAAATTTCAAGGATTTTTCCTTTATGAATTTCTTTAAGCATTCGTTCAGCAATACCGCTTCGGATTCTTTCATGAAGTCCTTCAAGTAATCCTTCAAATGAACCTTAGGGATTTCTCCAAGGATTCCTTTTGAGATTTCTTCAAGAAGGAATCTTATGGAAAATATCTTTCCAGAATTTCTGAAATCATGCTTGAAACCATACCTGCATGGATCCTTTGGAAATTTTCTAAAGGAACTTTGGAGGAATTCCCAAAGGAATCCTTGTAGAAACGCTTGCAGGAATTTTTCGAGGGGTTTCTAAAAAACTTTGAAGTACGGAGATGAATTCGAAGATGTATTCGGAAAGAATCATTGCGTTGATTTTGGAGGTATCTTTGATGACATTCTTTAAGGATTACGACAGTACTATGAAGTAATACTAGAAGTAATAGGAGTACTTTGAGGTATTCCATAAAGGATTCCTGAAAAAATTTTGAAAGCAAAGAATTTTTTGGAAAGAAAACTAATGGTGAAAGCCTAGATATTTTTCAAAGAAATCAATGGCAGAAATTCAAAATTCTTTGGAGCAAATAAAAAAATAATCTTCAAAAAAATTCCTATTTATTTCCTTGGAGGAATTTCTGCAGGAGACCTAGGGAAAATTTCTGTAGGAATTCTTGAAAGAATTTATAAAAGATTCCTCTGGAAAATTTCTAAAGTGATTATGTGGGGTAGCCGCACAGGAATCGTTTGTGGAAATCTTTGGGAAACTTTTTACGGAATTCTTAGGAATACATATTGTGAAGAAATTCCTTCAGAAACGCTCGGAGGAGTTACCGAATCAACCGCTATAGCAACTTTCGAAGGAAATCTTGGGGGAATTTGTAAAGAAGTCCTTGAAGTTATTCCTAGATAAATCGTCCTAGAAAGAGTTTAAGGAGTACCTTACTTGGAACAAATGCTTGATGAAATCCTAAGATACATTTTTAGAAGTCTCGTGAAGGAAATCCGGACGAAACGGGTGCTATCTATAAAGAAATATTTGAAAGTGTTTGTAGAAAAATTCCTGATGGAAACCTTGGCAAAAAGTGCATTCCAAAAATTTCAGCGATCAAAGCTTATGGAATAACCTTCTCAAGTATATATTTTTTTTAATTTTATAGTTCATATTTTTTGGATTTCTGAGTAATTTTGCTTGCATTTTCTGAAAAACTTTGTTTCTATGATGCTTCGTTCTTGAGTTATGATTTTTCAAAGTAAATAGTGTCAGGGGAAAACAAAGAATTTCCACCAGAGTTTTCCGGAAAAATAGGCGACCCTGAATTTTTCTCAATTTTTTTGTTCATATATTCATGAGCCCAGCCTGAGAAAAATTTTTCATGAAAATCTGAGACCCTTCGGCCCAATTCGTACTATATTAAAAAAATGCCCAATACCTAAACAAAAAAATTATTGAAAGAATCCCAGTTAAATTTCTTGAAGGAATTTCTGTGAGAGTTATTCAAGGAATTTTGACACCTTTTTATATGAATTTCTGAAGTATTTCATCGGACATTTCTTTTTGATCTTGTTATCTTTAAAAGAAAATGGAATTACTCTGAAAACTTCCTCTGAATTTTTTTTATGAATTCCTCAAGCATTTCTAAATTACTTCTGCATTATTTTTAGAAAAAAAATCTTTGGCAATTCTTTTGGAAACTGTCTCAGCTATTGCATTGAAAATTGAATTCGCTATTCCTTTGGTAAAAATTGTCAAGTTTTTTTAGGATCTCTGTTAGAAGTCCCATTGAAAATTTCTGCTGCAATTCTTTTCAAAATTTTGCTTGGCGATGCTTCAGCAACGGCTTTGCGAACTACTTCTGGTTTTTATTTCTACGGAAATTTTGTCTGCAAATTTTCGCTGGTTTTCTTTTTTTGACAATTTGTTTGATAAATCCTCTGATAATTTCGTTGGGAATACCTTCAACTCACTTCTGGAAACTTCTTTGCCAATTCCTACAGTAATTGATTGGTTAATTCATTTGACATATGCTTTGGGAATTCATTAGGCAAATTTCCTGTTTTTTCGACAAATTCTTTGGAAACCTTTTAGAAATGAATATTGGATTTGATCCGAAAACTCCTATAAGATTAATTTTGGGGGTTTCTTGATCATTTTTTTTTCGGAAAATATTTCTGAAATTTCTTTGGAATTTGTTTCGGTAACTCTTTTGGAAATTTCTCGACAATAATATTCGAAATTGATTTAGGTTATTATTTTTGAAAATATCTACAGCATTACTTTCAAAAATCCTTTTGGCAATTGCTTTGGAAATTTATCAGGCAACTCGTACGGGATTTCAGAAATTTCTTGGCAAGTTTCACCGGCAGTCCCTTTGCTAATGTACCTGACAATTGTTTTTGTGATTCTTCCAATAGTTCCTAAAGAAATTCATTCGACATGTACTTTGAAAATTCTTTAGTAAATTCGTTTGGTAATTCCTCTTGAAGTTTCTTTTGATAATTCCTTACGAAATTCAGTCTGTTCTTACTTTTGAAGTTCTATGAGATACACTCTTGCGATCCAAGAATTTACAACGTAACGGCCGAAGACTATCTCATAAGAATTACCTAAGAAATTGACAAAAAAAAAGGCGATCACTAGAGAAGTTCACAAACAATTTCCAAAAAAAAAAATCACAAAGCAATTACTATAAATGTTTAAAAAAATTCAACTGAATTTCTTGGAGGAATTTCTGTTTGAAGTTCTAAAGGAGGAGTTTCTTATTAAAGTGGCTTATTTAAGGAATTTCTTAAGCATTTCTAGCAAAAACACTCGACGCATTAAGGAGGAAATCCTATAAAATTTTTTGAAGGAATTTGTGTAAGAATATTCGAAAACATCTTGCAGGAGTGATTATAAAAATACATGAAACAAATCTTTGCATGAAAGAATTTCCGAACGATTTCTTGTACAAAAGTATTTGTTAAATACCTGGAAAACAGGTTAAGAAAGAATGAATGAAATCAATTTAGAAGATTCAAAGACAATACTTCAATAAATTGTGAACGAATCTTTGCAAGAAAATTTATTGGATGAACTACTAAAGAAATCTTTGCAAAAATTCCTGAAGAAAGTTTTGGAGGAATTTCTAAACTTCTCTTTGAAGAAATTCCTTTAAAATTTTGACTTGCCTTCCTTAAGCGATCCCTGGAGAAATCCCAAAAGTAATCCTTGGTTGAATCCTTGAAGAAATTATTAAATAAATTAAACAGGAGAAGCTTTATCTGATTCATGAAACCCTTGCAAGAGTTTCTAACAAGATCCTTGAAGAAATTCTGAAAAATCTTTTGATAATTTTCAAGAGATGTTCCTGAAGAAATATTTAAGAAATCATTGAAATTCTTGAAGCGATTCCTGGAGAATTACCGATGAATATCCTCTGTAAAATTTTTGCCTTGTGTTAATCACTTAAAATATTCTTCTAGGCTCTTCCTGAAAGAAGTGGCAAAACAGTCTTAGGAGAAATCATTGGAGAAACTCGGAAGGAATTGTTTGATTCAATAAGACATGGTATCTGCTCCATTATCATTTAAGCATATGTATATGCTCCAAAGAAATGAAGCGCTTTGTTTTGTTTCTTATTTTCGTATTTATGTTAAAAATTAGCAAAAAAAATTTAAACAATAAAATCGTAATCAATTGGTGCCATAATCGCTTTGTTTTTGAATTGGGTGAGTTTCGGATTGTAAGATTACTTAGGGCATGTTGTTGAACCTCCCAGGAATTCTCAAATTTTTTTCAACGATTTTTTGGAGGAATTTCTGGGAATCATTAATAAATGCTGGTGTAATTCTTGACTGAGATGCCTGATGGAAACTTAGGATGATTTTTCAAAAAGTTTCTCGAAAAAATTGCAGTAGAAATTTTTAGAAAAGTTGCAAGAAGAATGCGAGAAAAATTCCTGAAGCAATCCTTGGCAAAACTCCTAATGTTGATGTTGAAGGAATTCCAGAAAGATTTTAGAAAGAATTCTTACAAAAGTCCTACAGTAGCTCCTCTGAGAATGTTCTTAACTTCTGTGAAAAAATCATCAAAGGAATATTTGGAGGATCTACTGAAAGAAACCATGGAGGAATGTTTGAGGAAATTCAAGAAGGACTGCTCTTCCTCTGGTGGAGATCCGATGTAATTTCTCAGAAGAATATCTGGTTCCAAAAGAATCATTGGAGAACTTTTTGTAGTATTTTTTCTTGAATTTTTTAAGAACTCTGTGAATGATCTTCTAGATGGATCCTCAAAAATGTTCATGATAGAATCCCTGCCCGAGCAGAAGGGAATAACATCAGCGTAAGTTTATTACCATAACATATTGTGTTATAAACTTGTCTGTCATAAGCGGCAAAATAACAAATTCCATAACAAAAAAATGTTCCTGGAAAACCATTTCAATAACTTATTCAATAAGTTATTTCGGAAAATATTTCAATAACAAATTTTGCCATTATTATGCTATTGATAATAATCGGAGAGCAGAATTTGCTATGATATCAAACTCGTTACTAAATAAGTTATAATACTTATTATATATAATTATTCGCTTTATCTCACAAACCCGCCAATAACATTAGGTTCATCACTCTAACGCAAAAAATATTTTCAAATGATCGAAAAATACTATATTCAGATTTTAATTCATTCTAAGAGATTTGAAGTCGCAAGATAATCGAAGTTCAGTAACTTATATATTATTATCAGCTACGACGTGCTTCGATTTCCACCTGTAGTTTATAAACTGTTATACTTAAATTGTTTCCGGAGCACGTGTGACCTTTGTTTTTTATTTCAGCATAGAAACTGAAGAACTTTTAGAATGATCAACAGTTTTGCAGAAAATATTTGGGATATTGGAAATATTGTACAGATTATTACAATTTTCCTGGAAAGATTGTTTTAATTCCTCGTTTTTAACTGAATACAAAAATGGAACAACACAAAGGGACAGGTCATAATTGTCGAATTGTTGCTGTGATTTCAAAACATGTTACTGATGTGCTATTGCTGATAAGTTGATTAATAGTACAACAGTAACTAAACTTGTACTTCAACAAAACATGTTATTTAAATGTAATTTAGTTATTGTATATCATTAGCTTGATTATATCAAAATAAGATTGTCCAACAAAATTTGTTATGGAAAAGCTATGCCTTGATAATTTAATAATAACAAAACAAGATATAAAAACAGGTTATGTGACTTCGTAGTTAATAACTTGCTATTCTCCTCTGCTCGGTTGGTGAACTTCTTGGACAAATTGTTCGAAAAATACTCGATGAAATTCGATTTGCAAGAATCTTTTGAAGTACTCTGAAGTACCTTTGAAAACATCCTCGGAGACAATACTGAAAGAATTCCTGAAGGAGTGCTTAGAGCAGTGCTTCCCAAACTTTTAAGAGGTTTCGCCCCCTTGGAGCTTGAGAAAAACGTTTTCGCCCCCCTAAGTGAAATTTAATTTTTCCATAATAAAAGGCTGAAACTTTGCCTAGCGGATGCCCTTAAAGGCACATTTTTATATACTACTGTGGCAAAACAGGTATTTAATGCATATAAATAAGTATCGCTCTCATTTGCAATAAGATGTTTTGTAAATGTATTGATTATCTGCAAAAGAAAAAAAACTGCATTTTTGCATGTAAACGCAATACATTTTGAAATCATGTTTGTGTTATACATATTCTTGAACAAAAACGAGCAAAACAGAACGAACTGTGAACATTTACGAAACTCGTTATCTTCAACAAGATGTTTTATCAATGTTTTTAAAGGGGGGTTATTCAAATCCCGAGAAGTTTGGACTCAAGTACTCAAATAAGAGTGGCGGGAAATTGAAAACCAATTACAAACATATATTTTATGCAAAACGTACAACTCTGGAATACTCTATTTTCAAATAAAGTGATCTAAATTCGTATGAATTGGATACATTTTTATTGTCAAATAAGAAGCATCAGCCAGAACTCGGTTTTGAAGAAATTCAACGCCGAATTTGTAGAAAATTTTCAAAATAGCTCCTAGTAATAAGCAATGTTTGAAATTCCTCCGGGAAGCTTCTCTGAAATATTTTCAAACAATGTGTGACGACTTTCATCCGAAAAGTGTTGTAAGATTCATCTTAAACTTTTTGTTTTTGATTGAAATTTCCATGAAGAAAAAAACGCATATGAATTAAAAACAAAACATTCTCATCAAGTAAGTAAAATCCCCTGTTCTTTTATAATTTTGATAAAAATCAATCATGAATGAACATAAACATAAACAATTCTGTAAACTTCAGTCTATCTCGAAACAGGCAAATCCTAGAAATTGACATTTTGGACATGTATTTCAATACTTTTGATATTCCTCAGTTATTTCAAAAATCGCCCCCCTTTTCAGTATTTTCGCCCCCCAATTTTGATTTTTAAAATTTTCGCCCCCTTCGCCTTGATTTTCGCCCCCTGGGGGCGATTTCGCCCACTTTGGGAATCACCGGCTTAGAGAAATACTGCATGGCATCCTTGCATTAATCACTTAAAAGATTCTTGAAGACAAAATATTCTTCAAGAAAGATTGTTTTCTAATGAAAAAGATAATGCCATCTGAATTCCTGAAGGATAACTTGGTGCAATTCCTAAATAAATTGTTAAAAAAATTGAAATTATTCTTTGAAGAATATCTCACACTCATTGATGGATACTCCGGAAATCTCCAAAGAAATTCATAAAGGAATACAGAAAATAAATTTCACGCTACTGCCAAGTACAAAAGTCGTGATTACAACAGCGAAACAGTCGAAATACAACATCATTCGAGTGTTAAATGTATAGATTTATCATTGTAAAATATGTACATCTGTAATTTCCATGGGGGCCCACAATTTTGGTTCCGCACCGGGCCCCCAAATTCCTAGCTACGCCACTGGTTCTCGCCGATCGCGATGAAGGAGTTCTTGATGGCACCCCACTGATCCAACTTCCGAAATATCCGCAGCACGGTTCTCCTGCTTCTCGACAAAGAATCTTTTACCACAGCGTCTTTCAGTCGATTTGTGTTGAACCGGTGCCCAAATTTCTCCTGTCGATGGATCCTAGCAATGCGCAGCCGGATCTCGCCGATTTGAAGATGGTGGTCGGATAGGATGTCGGTACTACGTTTGTTTCACACATCAAGAAGGCTCCGTCTCCATATTCGGCTGAAGCAGATGTGGTTGGATTGAATTCCCATGAAGCTATCACGGAAAACCCATGACACTTTGTGCACTAGCCGAATGGCAATCACTAAGTCGTTGTTACCGCAGAACTCTGCAAACATCTCTCCGTTTTCACCCATTTCACCGAGATAATAACGCATGTGGATGGCACAAATGTCCCAATTGGAGGATAACGTGCCTCTGGAGCCAGCCTTCTGATACCTGAGGTACAGCATTTGGTTGGCTGTAGGTAAAGTTCTTTGTTAGCCATTTCGACAGCATCGATTGGCGTGCAAAATTGGGTCATGGTAAGGTTTCCAAATCGTGTACTGAATATGGCAGCATCAGTTTCATCAGGGGGTGTCGTAGGACAGAATATGAAGGAATTGAACCCGAGGACAATCTGTATTCACTAAATTTCGGCCAACGGACTTCGCTCAATCCTAAGATCTCAGCTTCATACGGCATGCCTTATTGGCTAGTTGTGCCAGTTTACCCTGCTGAGCTAGGCTCATTACATTATACGAGCAAATTATTGATTCTTGTCACTTGTCACTTTGCGTAGATGCAGATTTTCGGTGTAGCATTTCTGAATGGGAGGGAGCTTTTTGTGACACATCAAAAGGACTGCTGGAAGACATCAATGACAGAGGATTGTCGAATACATGGAACGAAATCATTGAAAAACAAAACGAAAATTTGAGGTCTGCAAGAAGGCAGTTGTGTCGAGCGGTAATGCTGCAGCATGTAACCTGGCAGAACGTTGACAAAGAAACAGAAGTGGGAGTTACTGGTCCACCTCTCTCGGGAGAAGGAGGAAAATGAAAGTATTTTCAGAAGTTGAATGCCAGACGGTTTTTGGGGTTTGTTTTTGGAATTATGAGAGGATTAAGTGGTGGCTTCTATGGGAGATTCGAGGAGGTTTGGGTCTCAGGGAGTTTTGAGTCAGGGGCTTTCAATAAGTATTTGGGTGACACCCCCACCCGACTAACTGCCTGCAAGCCCGCTTCGACTGTTCCAAGAAAATCGAGGTGACTGACGACAACAGACTGAGGGGTTACGAGAGCCAAGGTTCGGAAACGATGAAGGAGAAGGGTAACATAGCGCAATAGTTTTTGTCTCAAGAGCAAACTTATGTGTCTCTGACAGATTTTAAGCTATCTACGAGTAGGGAATCGCGCCACTTGGGCGGTGGCTTCTATATTCGTCTGTTTTCCACTATAACTCAGTCAAATTTGAACCAATTGGCAATTGGAATGTGATGAGATAGGTATAGTATCTACCCGTGTACAACATTTCAAGTCGATTGGTTCAAAATTGACTGAGTTATAGTGGCAAACAGACGAATATAGAAGCCACCGCCCAAGTGGCGCGATACCCTACCTAAATTTATCAATAAACATCTAAATTAACCTTCTTCGGATTTTAAAAAATACAACCGAATAAGATACCGGAGTCATATAGACTCAGTAATTCAAGCTCTTATATAACAAAGTGAATCTTTGACTACACTATAAACTTTTTTATGTCAATCGAAAGGACATGTTCTTAAGAATGTGATTATGCAATAAGACTGTGGTTCCGGGAACATTGGCCACCGGGAATCGACTACAAAGGGGACCATGTTTTGCACACAGCATTACCACATACCTCTGTCCATTCCAGTTCTAGTAGCTAGCTGAATTCGTGTAGAAATTCAAGGTAAAGTGTATCAATGTGTTCAGGTAGGCAAGTCTGATTCTACGACGGACTATGGCCACCGCTGGCCACTCCGGGAACCTACGATGAGCCCCCGGGGAGAACCGATAACAGGGGACAATTCTGTATTTTCATCAAAACATGCCGTGCGACGGCTCTTTCTTCATGATTTTTTGAAGTCATGCTGATTTTTGACGAAGTTGGGAACCTCCGAGATGCCCTGGGGGAACCGATAATAGGGAACAATTGCGTTTTCCACCAAAACATGCCGTGTGACGGCTCTTTCTTCATGCATTTTCGTTAGTCATGTTGATTGTTGTTACGAAGTTGACCATGACCACCGTTGGCCACTCTGGGAACCTCCGTGGTGCCCTGGGGGAACCGATAACAGGGGACAAATTCGTTTTTTCACCAAAAAATGTCGTACGACGGCTCTTTCTTCATGATTTTTGCTAGTCATGTTGATTGTTGTCACGAATTGACCATGACCATCGTTGGCCATTCCAGGAACCTCCTAGTGCCCTGGGGGTACCGATAACAGGAGACAATTGCGTTTTTTCCACCAAAACATGCCGTGCGACAGCTCTTTCTTCATGATTTTTGCTAGTCATGTTAATTGTTGTCATGAATTGACCATGACCACCGCTGGCCTCTCCGGTAACATCCGAGGTGCCCCGGGGGAACCGACAACAGGGACAAATGCGTTTTGTCATCAAAACATGCCATGCGATTTTTTGTAGTCGTGCTGATTTTGGTGACGAAGTTGACCATGACCTCCGTTGGGCACTCCGGGAACCTCCGTGGTGCCCCGGGGAACCGATAACAGGAGACTATTGCGTTTTTTCATCAAAACATGCCGTGCGACGGCTCTTTTTTCTCGATTTTTTGTAGTCATGCTGATTTTTGTTACGAAGTTGACCATGACCACAGTTGGCCACTCCGGGAACCTCCGAGATGCCTCGGATTTCATGATTTTGGCTAGTCATGTTGGTTGTCACGAAGTTGTTCTTTTAGAATAGTCCATACCAGCTCCGAAGATTAGTTCTCGAGATCTACCCATGTGACAGTATATTTTTATACTACGCATTGTAGTTAAAAATAATTATGTTTACGAAGGGAAAGGTTATGTTTAACTACTATTAGTACCTCCTAGTAGAACAGCTCTATGAAGTTCCTGCATGTACAGGAGTTACTCCGAATATTGAATAATGCCTCAGAGTTACAGTCCAAGCGACGTTGCGTTGCTTAAAAGAGCAAAAATAAAATGTTGTTGTTACCGCTGTGGATTCCATGTTCTGAATTATAGAACATGTTGAATAATCCTCGATATCTCAAAAGTATCTCATAATCTTTGTTAATACTCTAAGAACTTCACAAATTCCTCCTCGAAGGCCCTCCTGAAATCTTACCTTAAACTGAGGTTATGTTCCTTCGACGCAGGTACTAAAATAGAATTCTACTGAGATACAGGTTTTTGTGTGTACGCTGGAATCACCATTTAGGTAATGCGTTGGGAGCGAACAAATATAATTTTTACTTAAATAGAAGTCAAGGTTGTAAACGAGTCCAACGAGTGAGTGGCTAGGAGAGTTCAAGGGGATCTCATGGAAAATTTCAAAAAGGTTTCAGAGGGACTTCAGGAGGTTCCATAAGAGTTTCAAGGCGCACCAGGGCGTTGTAAAATGTTTCAGGATGAGGGTTTCAGTGGCGTTCCAGGGGATTTCAGTGGGATTTAAGGTGCTTCACAGTCTGTGAGATTACCTTCAGGACGGATTTGAGGAAGGTTATGGAGGCGTTTCAAAGGATTTCTAAGTATTTTTGTACATTACAGGGAGCTTGAGAGAGGCGCTAGGTGCCTTTGCGGGCCCTCAGGTAAGCTGTAGGGGTTCTTCAGTGGCGTTACAACGAGTTTGTGGATGATTCAGAGGGACTTTAGGTGTAAAGCTAAAGGTGCGGCTCTCTTAGGTGAGCTTCAAGGGGTTGCAAAAGGCCTTTAACCTTTTGGAGCCGGAGGGGTCAATATGACCCCGGCAATGAAACCGAGCATATGAAACGTATTCGAGGCCAGCGAGGTTGCGACAACTGAGGCAAAACAATCCGGCTCCAAAGGGTTAAGGTACACCTCGAATTTTCAATTCTGAAGAACAGAATATTAGTTTGCACTGAAAAGTTGATCGATTTGTCATCACCAGCAGATGAGTAATTGGTCAACTTTTCAGCACAAACTGACATTCGGTTCTTCAGTTTTGTGCACTTGAAATTTCGGGATGTGGCTTCGTTATATCTTAAGACGCTTCCGTAGATTTTAAGGGGTTAATAGGCTTGCGGGAGAGTTTCCAGAGCAATTATGAGCTGATGTAAACCTTATTCAGTTTTATGGAGTTTCAAAACGTTTCAGGGTGGGAGTTTCACTGGGACTTGAAAGGCTTCGCAAGCTCTCAGTTGACCTTTAGGAAGGATTTCAGATGGAGGTGGGTTCCAGGGGAGTTTCAATGCATGTCAAGGTCTTCAGGGCCTTACAAGGGGTTTCAGAGGAGCTTTAAGTACCTTTACAGGCTCTCAGTTGAGCTTCCAGATGCGTTTAATTGATACTAAAGAGGCTTTCCAGGATATTTCAGAGGGGGTTTAAGGTTGGGGCGGTGAGTGTCGATTAGGTTTCAGGGTGTTTCAGAGGAATTTCAGGATGTGTCATTGGAGGTTTTGTACATGTTTCAATGCATTACAATGTGTTTAAGAGGTTTCAGAAGGGCTTTCAAATATTTCCGTAGATTTCAAGGTGTCCAAATGCTTGCAGAAGAGCTTCCGGAGGGTTCTAGAACAGTATCAGAGTGATTTAAAGCCACTTAAGGGCGTTTCAAAAGGGTTCAAGGCGTTTCAGACTGATAACGCTTATAGATCTAATGAACTATACTCCTGGTAGTTCTTGGATACTCTTAGACATTCATTCAACTAATATCCAAATAAACTATAGATGTATGAGCAACACCGTAAACCTGATTCAGTTTCAGAGAGATTCAATGTGATTCAGGGTGAGGGGTTTCACTCGGATTAAAGGACTTCACATGCTCTCAGTTTACCTTCAGGAAGGATTTCAGGGAGGTAACACAGGATTTTCAAGCACTTCAATGTGTTCAGCGCATCACAGGAGCTCCCAGAGGGGCTTTGTATGTCTTCACAAGCACTAAGGTGAGCTTTAGAGTAGTTTCAAAAGTGATTCAAGGTGAATTTCTGGGAATTTTAGGCTTCACTGGCTTTCCGGTTAGGTTCAAGATGCGTTTCAAGCCTTTTAAAGGTGTTTTAGAAAGATGGTTTTAAGGATTTTATGTGAGCGTCGGAGGAAGGTGGACTTGTAAGTTTCAGTGAGCTTTCAACTGTATTTCAAAGCGTTTCATGGCGTTCCAGAGCATTTTAGAGGTTTTTAAGACGGGTTTTAGGATGTATCAAAGGAGTTTTATTTATGTTTCAATGCATTTCAATGTGTCACAGGGCGCTTCAGGAGGGCTTCAAGACGTTTCCGTACACTTAAAGGGGGGGGGCTCCAGTGGCCCGTTCTCCTCCAATTGGGAAATGTGTGCCAAGTAGTTTGGTAGACTTAGACGATCATAGATTTATGAGCCACTATGACTGTAAATGCTCAAATATGTGTAGGGGAACCCACTTGTGCGTAACTAAAGCTATTTGTCCGCTCCAGTTCCAAAACCGTGCATGCTGGCTGTAGTACACAGCAAGCGCGCACAACATTGAAGCTGAGGGACCAAATGGGCTGTAGTTACGCGCATGGGAACAAATAAATAATCCCAAATTCTCTCATCGCTCACTCATAATCACGCCAAAAAGCCTGCTTAGCTTACCTTGCTGCTTCTTTCTAGTGAACCATCCTTATCCATAATTTTGAGAACTGTAGTTGCTCTGAACAAACTCAAATTTTATTTAGGTAATGTTCCCTAAATAGATTTCACCTGAAAAATTATTCCAGTGCACAAAAGTGATTTAAGGACAAGGTATTTGGAGTACATAGCTCAAAATTTCTAGAGCACCGTTTTTTAGAACCGTTGAACGGATTTGGACGAAAATGCATCTCGCTAATTGTTTAGTGGCTGTCAACAGCGTGATGCATTTAAATCCAAATCCGTTCAACGGTTCCATAAAACGGTGCTATAGAAATTTTGAGCAATGTACTCCAAATACCTTGTCCTTAATAAAAAAGGAAAATACATTCCAGTCATACATAGCGTTATCGCAAAATGAGCCATACAATGTTTCGCACTCATACATTGTCGTTCGTTGAAAATTCCTCTTTTTTGTATTCTGTAATAAACTTCATATTTACAGCGAAAAACTACATTGTTGCCAAACAACATTGCATTTTCTATTCTATTGAGTTCCGATCTCCATCGCACCAAAAACTATTGCCTATTGAACCATAAGCAACCTGGTAACCACCGTTGTATCCAGCTTCCGTCAATTTGTAACACAAATCAAACCGGAATACATAATTGATCCACTTTCCTGAACTGCGGCAAAACCTCACTCAACACAATCTTCCCCCCTTTCCGTTTCCTGATTTCCGCCGTCGTCCGGTGTCTCTTCTAAACGATTGTTGTATTTCATCCACTACTCCACACTGTCCCCTTATTCAGCGACCGTCGGTGTGTGGGAGAAAATTGTCAGTATCTCCATTTACACGTAACTGAACTACATCGAACCGTCAGGAGAAAAAAAAACCTCACCAAAATCAATTCACAACCGCCTGCCCGCCTGCCTGCATTCAAATTAAAAACCAAAACCGTTTAACTGCCTGACTGCAGCGTTTCGCCCCTCTCGACTGATGGAGTTCCTCCGTTCGTGTCCCCTTCATCTGGGCTTGATTGCGAGCAAGGATTCCCCACCGCACCGAACTATTTTTACTGCCTCGAAATCGAATCCAACTGCAACCAACCGAGTGTAGCAACTATTCTGATAGAATTGATGAAAATAAAGAGAAAAAAAATCGAGGAAAAATAGTAACATGGTCCTAAATTTTCCTTGGGGTTCGATTTGCTGGTTTCAGTTGTTGGGTTTCCGGATTCATTTATTGTTGCCACAGTGATCCAAAGAAATGAATGTGCACTGTCAATGTGTTCTTTGTATTTGGGGAAATTTGTTAGAAATTAAAAGAGTTTTTAAAATCTTTATCTAAATAGTCGAGCATCTTTCTGTTCAAATTCAAACAAGAGTAATAGCATGGAACGAGCTCACCGTCACTCATTTGTTCACCCCGCTGAGGTGTTAGAGTTATCCGATGCGTTTCATCCAAGTTCTTAGAAATGCAAGTGACACAATTACCATCGATGTGCTGTTTATGTACATCACTGTAACTGACAAACGAAAAAAAAAACTAAGGGTAAAAGTAACCATTCGATTCCGAACGGGTGGTGTGCGGATGAAAGTGGCCAGGATCAATTGGCGCAAGAGGAAAAGCCACAATTGAAGTATCGCTCCATTAAGGCTGATCAGGGTCGATGGCGCAGCTGGGTACCAGATGGAAACATTGCACCACATCGTCATCCTCGTTCGATATGGTGTCGTCGTCGTCAGTTTGGAAGGACTCTGCGTAAATCTCGGTCTTTGGCTGTCAACAACGGCGGACCAGGACGAAAGTCAACTAGTTGTATAGCGAAACCCATAAAAGGAGATATATTTGCCGAGAGAGCATCCTTTCAAGCTCGAAAAGTGGGGTTCATGTCCAATATTGGATGTCGATTTTGAGCTTCGGAGAAAAATGGTCAAATTGGAGGGGTCTGGTATGTAAAACAGTTTCGTATAGATGGTGGACAATCGTATACAAGTGGGTTCCACTTGTATCGGAACGAAACGAATGAATTATCGAAATAGTGTTCCAGGGGAATGCAGCAATGTGATAACATGTAAACTTAAATTGTTGCAAACTATTCAGACAATTGGAATTTTTTTCTTACAAGATTTCATAGCGCTTACCAGGCTTTTCTTATAACTGAGATTTGTTAGAAGACAAAATTATAATTTTTATCATATTGAGACATCACTCTCTTTCAAATAGTTTTTTTTTTTCATAAAGTTTGTTAATGCATAACTTTGCGAATGATAGCCAACTAACTAGGCTTAAAAAAAAATACGCAAATTGAAAAAAAAACTAGAGCTGAAGGCTTGACAACAATTTTTAGAGATATGAAATTAGAATTACTATCCATCCAATGCTCGCCAGGTCACGTTCCACCTGGTCCGCCCATCGTGCTCTCTGCGCTCCACGCCTTCTTGTGCCAACCGGATCAGTTGCAAACACCAGCTTTGCAGGATTAATGTCTGGCATTCTTGCAACGTGCCCTGCCCACCGTTTCCTTCCGGCTTTGGCCACCTTCTGGATGCTGGGTTCGCCGTAAAGTGCAGCGAGCTCGTGGTTCATCCTTCTCCGCCACACACCGTTCTCCTGTACACCGCCGCAGATCGTCGCGTCGCTTGAAAACACCGAGTACTTGCAGGTCCTCCTCGAGCATGGTCCATGTCTCGTGTCCATAGAGGATCACCGGTCTTATTAGCTTTTTGTACATGGTGCATTTGGTGCGTGGGTGAATCTTTTTCGACCGCAGTTTCTTCTGGAGCCCGTAGTAGGCCCGACTTCCGCTGATGATGCGCCTCCGAATTTCACGGCTGACGTTGTTGTCAGCTGTCAGTAAGGATCCGAGGTAGACGAATTCCTCCACCACCTCTAAAGTATCCCCGTCTATCGTAACACCAGACAGATCCGTTCGTGTTCGGTTGCGCCTACCAGTATGTACTTTGTTTTTGAGACATTCACCACCAGTCCGATCTTTGCTGCTTCACGTTTCAGGCAGGTGTACAGCTCTGCCACCGTTCCAAATGTTCTGGCAATAATGTCCATGTCGTCCGCAAAGCACACAAATTGTCCGGATTTTGGGAAAATCGTTCCCCGGCTGTTGAGCCCGGCTCGTCGCATCACACCTTCCAGAGCGATGCTGAAGAGTAGGCATGAGAGTCCGTCACCTTGTCGCAGTCCTCGGCGAGATTCGAATGAACTGGATAGTTCACCCGAAACCCTTACGCAGTTTTGCACACCGTCCATTGTTGCTTTTATCAGTCTAGTCAGCTTCCCAGGAAAGCCGGTTTCGTCCATGATTCTCCATAGCTCTGCGCGGTCGATACTGTCGTATGCCACTTTGAAGTCGATGAACAGGTGATTCGTTGGGACCTGGTATTCACGTCATTTCTAGAGGATTTGCGTACGGTGAAGATCTGGTCCGTTGTCGACCGGCCGTTGATGAAGCCGGCTTGATAACTTCCCACGAAATCATTCGTTTTAGGTGACAGACAACGGAAGATGATCTGGGATAGCACTTTATAGGCAGCATTTGAAATAGTGATCGCCCTGAAGTTCTCATATTCCAAATGGCCGTCTTTCTTGCGGACGGGGCAAATAACCCCTTCCTTCCACTCCTCTGGTAGCTGTTCGGTTTCCCAGATCCTGACCATCAGCCGATGCAGACAGGTGGCCAACTTTTCTTGGCCCATCTTGATGAGTTCAGCTGCGATACCATCCTTACCAGCTGCTTTGTTGGTTTTGAGCTGGTGAATGGCATCCTTAACATCCCTCAGCGTGGGAGTTGGTTCATTACCGTCCTCCGCTGCACTGACATCGTGGTTTCCTTCGTTGCCGTGGTCCCCCGTGCCTACGTTCTCCACGCCGTTCAGGTGCTGATCGAAGTGCTGCTTCCAGCTCCCGATGACCTCACGTTCGTCCGTTAAGAGGCCTCCGTCTTTATCCCTGCATATTTCGGCTCGCGGCACGAAGCCGTTGCGGGATGCGTTGAGCTTCTGATAGAACTTCCGTGTTTCTTGGTAACGGCTCAGCAGTTCCATTTCTTCACACTCCGCTTCCTCCAGGCGGCGCTTTTTCTCCCGAAATAGGCGGGTCTGCTGTTTCCGCTTCTGTTTATAACGTTCCACGTTCTGTCGAGTCCCTTGCTGGAGTATTACCGACCTCGCTGCGTTCTTCTCCTCCAAAACCGTTTTGCACTCTTCGTCGAACCATTCGTTCCGTCGATTCCGTTCCACGTACCCGATGGTGCTCTCGGCTGCATCGTTGATGGCTGCTTTCACTGTACTCCAGCAGTCCTCTAGAAGGGCCTCATCGAGCTCGCCCTCGTCTGGCAACGTGGCCTTGAGATTCTGCGCGTATGCTGAGGCGACATCCGATTGCTTCAGTCGCTCTAGGTTGTACCGTGGCGGTCGCCGGTACCGTACATTGTTGATGACGGAGAGTTTTGGGCGCAGTTTGACCATCACCAGATAGTGGTCGGAGTCGATGTTGGCGCAACGATAGGTCTTGACGTCGATAATGTCGGAGAAGTGCCGTCCGTCAATCAGAACGTGGTCGATTTGAGATTCCGTCTGCTGTGGTGATCTCCAGGTGTAACGATAAGGGAGGCTGTATTGGAAAAAGGTGCTACGTATGGCCATATTTTTGGAGGCGGCGAAATCAATGAGTAGTAGGCCGTTTTCGTTCGGCGCTGAACTTACCAATCGTCGATCTGAATTCCTTCTCCTGGCCTACCTGAGCGTTTAAATCTCCTATGTCTATTTTGATCTTGACGTCGTGGCTTGGGCAGCGATCGTGCTCGCGTTCGAGCTGCGCGTAAAATGCGTCCTTGTCATCATCAGTGCTTCCGGAGTGTGGGCTGTGCACGTCTATTATGCTTGAAGAATCGGCCCTTGATCCTCAACCTGCACATTCTTTCGTCGATCGGCCACCAACCGATCACGCGCCTCTGCATATCAGCCATCACGATGAAAGCTGTTCCCAGCTTGCGTGTGTTGCCACATCTCTGGTAGATGGTATGATTACCTCTAAACGTTCGCACCATAGATCCTGTCCAACACACCTCCTGCAGCGCTACGATTCCGAACCCGCGGTCCTTCAGTACATCGACGAGTATGCGGGTGCTCCCAATGAAGTTGAGAGATCGGCAGTTCCACATACCGAGTTTCCAATCGCAAGTCCTTTTTGTTCGCTGGGGTCGTTGCCGTTGGTCTCGGTTCGTAATATTCTGATGCTGATTTTCCGTTACAATGGTTTTTTTTACGGCTGGCTCGTATGGCCTGACAACCCCCTACTTTCCGGAGGACCATAGTGCACAGTTGAGCTCAGAGTCCTTCCCTGGCACTCGGACGTAGATCAGCCGCCCCTAACATGGGGATCAGATGCTGTTGTGAGCCGCTCCTCCTGAAGAACAGACGCTCAGGTTTGACGAAGCAAACACCCCCCACCCTTCCCTGTTAGCCTATTACCAAAGTTCCCACCGGGGTTGGTTACCCGATCTAGTGGATCTCAATAGGATCTGAAATGCGCAGCATACCCAGCCTTTATCGTTTCAGAGGTGTATCAGGAAGAAATGTACCAGAGGGCCTCTGGAGGTTTCAGAGGTGTTCCAAGGGATCTCAGGGGTGTTTCAGGTGGTCCTGGAGGCTCCAAGGGCATTTCATGCGAATCTTAGGGGACTACAGGGGATTCAATTGACGTACAAGGAGGTTTTAGAAGCATTTCAGGTGATTTCAAGGAGTCTCAGGGACGTTCCAGGGAAACGGTATTACACGTGGTTGCTGGGGGATAATTTGGAGTTCCTGGAGGTTTTTATTTAAGGATTTTCATGAGCATTCCAGAGTTTATCAAGAGGCTTCAGGGGGGTTCCATGCGAGCTTTAGGTGATTTCAGAGGATTAATGGGAGATCCAGGAGTTTTAATTAGAGGGATGATCTTTCTAATTCGTGAAGTTTTCCATAAGGATCCTTCCTCTACAAGCGTATGGAAACCAATTTTGAAAAAAAAAATGCTTAGTTATTTAATAAATAAAATAAAAACTTAAACATTGGGAAAGAATCAAGTTTCGAACGGTACACTCCGGTAGTCGAAATTTACTGTTACGAATTTGTCAAATTTTCATTTTCAAATTTCATATTAGGGCATTCCAGGTTGGTTTGGTTATGCTTTCGGAGATTCAAAAAAGCTTCCCATGAGGTTTCTGGGATGTTTCAGTGAGGTTTCAAGGCAGGGCTGAAAATCGTCACCATCCGAGCAGAAAAGTCGAGGACGTGAACAAAACCTAGGCAGCCGTCGTTGCTAGTTGCATATTGGATGACTGATTTTTATAGCGAATCGTCGTGACGGGCTCGCATCGTGAAGAGGAAAAAAAAAATCTTGCTTCGTTTTGTTTCGCTCTCCGTTCAAGAGCTCTTCGAGAGCTTTCAAGGGCGTTTCAAAGAGAGTTCCAGAAGTGTTCCAAGGCGTTTTAGGCGGTTTAGGAACACGTATGAAACCTCTTAAAACCTCTGAAACTCCACGAAACACTTTTGAAATCCCTTCTGATCCCCCTGAAACATCTCTGGCACACTGAAGCAATCTGAAACCGCATAAAGTCCCCTGATATGGCCCTGAAACTCTTCAAACCCCGTGCAACACTCCTGCAATCACTTCCCAAGCGGCAGACAAGTCACAAAAGAGTATTGACAGCGCAGATTTTTGTTTGGGCACGAGTCATTTTCAAGTTATTCTGTCTTTGAGTTAGAATTACATGAAAGCAACTCCTTTACAACCAAAAATCTGCGCTGTCAACACTGCTTTGTGACTTGTGTGCTGCTTGGGTTTGAAGCACCCGTGAACACCTAGAACATCCAGGAACGCCCGTGAAACCCTCTGAAATTTCGCCTCAGGACCGCGCCTGAAACCCCAAGAAACGGCCCTGAAATACCCGTGGAACGCCACCAAAACACTTCGAAATGCCCTGGAGCACCAATGCAAACCTTTGAAACCCTGCATGTATCAATTTGAAATGATTGAATAGTTACCCTGTGCTGGTTTTTTTTTCATGAAATTAGGGTAATTCGCTAATTGTTGAACACTTCCCAAATGTTGAACAGTTTCTGAAAATAACATTATAAATCCTACTTTAGTAATTTTCGCTTAACGTAAACGTATGATGTGCATGCGTATACATGTGTGTCACGATATTGCTCCAATTAAGTTACAAAATTATACATATTTTACTTTAAAAAAATTGATTGAAAATTTTGTACCGTTGATGACATGAAAACTGCACAATTCTTAAGATTTATTTAAAAAAAATTGCTTCTACGAAATAAGCTTTGCGAGCAAATCGGCCACAGATATCTAAGTCACACCATAGTTACAAGAACTAGAAGAATTTTAACATTGCTTAACATCGCATTTTCATTGTAATTTAATTTGAAAAAAATATTTTTCTTATCACACTATCATTATGCATCCATGATCCAATTGTTGAACACTGGCACTACGAGCATGACTGCCAGATTTTTTTCACTTTACCTAACCGTGCATTTCATGGGGTTCCAAGGGCGTTCCAGGGATGTTCTAGGGGTGTTCCAGAGGGCTTCAATGGGTTTCAAGTGCATTCCAGAGGTGTTCAAGAGGGATTCAGAGTGTTAAGGGGGTCCCAGGAGTATATCAAGGCGTTCCAGGGGGTTCACAAGCAACCCACGGATTTTCAAGGGATTTCAGGGTCGTTCCATGAGTGTTCTTGGGGGTTGAGTAGGTCCCATGGGTTTCCAGGAGTGTTTCAGAGGCTTTCAAAGGCGTACGTTTTTTTCTGTCGTTTTCGCTTCTTATCAAATCTTTTCGGCCATTTTTGCATCTTGTCATGTTTAAAACAATTTCAGTCCACTAGACTGCCGTGAATCGCATATTTATTTATTTATTTATTTATTTATTTTTATTTATGGATTTCCTATGCAAATGGGACAGATATGCGATTCACTGCAGCAAAACTCTCTTCAAATGAGCGATTCCTTGTCATATAAATGAATTGTCACTAGCTGGGACTAGCTGGGCACAAAACACGAAAAACCCGGAAAAAAATCTGTCAGAGAGAAAAAAATATCGGATGTCGGGTCAAAGTCAGGTCTAATTTTATCAAATGTTGTGCCTCTGTTGGACCCACATCGGATAACTGTTGGGTCTATGTTGGGTTCGGTGCCCAAAATAAAAATCAAAATTAAAAGTTTATATGTACAAAGCTTCAACCGCCCAACATTAGGATGACCTAGCTTAAGGAAGCGTTCAA
The DNA here is from genome assembly GCF_035046485.1 of Aedes albopictus. Taxonomy (NCBI): domain Eukaryota; kingdom Metazoa; phylum Arthropoda; class Insecta; order Diptera; family Culicidae; genus Aedes; species Aedes albopictus. Next base: position 328,386,478 of record NC_085136.1, on the reverse strand, counting down.
AATTGGGGTTACAAACTTTCCATAGAAATGTTCTATTATCTCTTAGAAAATGAAATTTAAGGAAATACAAATTCAATGGGCAGTATAAAGAATAAGTAGATCTAGACGTTCCCTGGATATTTTTCAACTAAAGTGGAATTACGCACGGAAAAACAAACGGAAACCAAAATGCCAATACTAACCGTTCAACAATTGGCGAATTACCCTACGTTTTTTGAAAATTTCTTAAAGAAAATCCAGGATAGGTTGATTTAGAAACCATTGAAAATTCAAAATTTCTCAAACATTTCTTTTAGAATTTTTTTTCCAGATATTTTTTCAAGAACTTCATTAACACAGCTACCATACATTTCCTTAGTATTTTCTTCTTGGACTCTTTCAAAAAATCCTCCATGGATGTTAGGGATGTTCTTTCTTAGGAAACCAAGAAACCTCTCGGTAATTCTGGAGAATTCCCCCTGGAAATTCTGGAGAATTTCCCCTGGAAATTCTGGAGAATTTCCCCTGGAAATTCTGGAGAATTTCCCCTGGAAATTCTGGAGAATTTCCCCTGGAAATTCTGGAGAATTTCCCCTGGAAATTCTGGAGAATTTCCCCTGGAAATTCTGGAGAATTTCCCCTGGAAATTCTGGAGAATTTCCCCTGGAAATTCTGGAGAATTTCCCCTGGAAATTCTGGAGAATTTCCCCTGGAAATTCTGGAGAATTTCCCCTGGAAATTCTGGAGAATTTCCCCTGGAAATTCTGGAGAATTTCCCCTGGAAATTCTGGAGAATTTCCCCTGGAAATTCTGGAGAATTTCCCCTGGAAATTCTGGAGAATTTCCCCTGGAAATTCTGGAGAATTTCCCCTGGAAATTCTGGAGAATTTCCCCTGAAAATTCTGGAGAATTTCCCCTGGAAATTCTGGAGAATTTCCCCTGGAAATTCTGGAGAATTTCCCCTGGAAATTCTGGAGAATTTCCCCTGGAAATTCTGGAGAATTTCCCCTGGAAATTCTGGAGAATTTCCCCTGGAAATTCTGGAGAATTTCCCCTGGAAATTCTGGAGAATTTCCCCTGGAAGTTCTGGAGAATTTCCCCTGGAAATTCTGGAGAATTTCCCCTGGAAATTCTGGAGAATTTCCCCTGGAAATTCTGGAGAATTTCCCCTGGAAATTCTGGAGAATTTCCCCTGGAAATTCTGGAGAATTTCCCCTGGAAATTCTGAAGAATTTCCCCTGGAAATTCTGGACAATTTCCCCTGGAAATTCTAGAGAATTTCCCCTGGAAATTCTGGAGAATTTCCCCTGGAAATTCTGGAGAATTTCCCCTGGAAATTCTGGAGAATTTCCCCTGGAAATTCTGGAGAATTTCCCCTGGAAATTCTGGAGAATTTCCCCTGGAAATTCTGGAGAATTTCCCCTGGAAATTCTGGAGAATTTCTCCTGGAAATTCTGGAGAATTTCTCCTGGAAATTCTGGAGAATTTCTCCTGGAAATTCTGGAGAATTTCCCTTGGAAATTCTGGAGAATTTCCCCTGGAAATTCTGGAGAATTTCCCCTGGAAATTCTGGAGAATTTCCCCTGGAAATTCTGGAGAATTTCCCCTGGAAATTCTGGAGAATTTTCCCTGGAAATTCTGGCGAATTTTCCCTGGAAATTCTGTAGAATTTCCCCTGGAAATTCTGGAGAATTTCCCCTGGAAATTCTGGAGAATTTCCACTCGAAATTCTGGAGAATTTCCCCTGGAAATTCTGGAGAAGTTCCCCTGGAAATTCTGGAGAATTTCCCCTGGAAATTCTGGAGAATTTCCCCTGGAAATTCTGGAGAATTTCCCCTGGAAATTCTGGAGAATTTCCCCTGGAAATTCTGGAGAATTTCCCCTGGAAATTCTGGAGAATTTCCCCTGGAAATTCTGGAGAATTTCCCCTGGAAATTCTGGAGAATTTCCCCTGGAAATTCTGGAGAATTTCCCCTGGAAATTCTGGAGAATTTCCCCTGGAAATTCTGGAGAATTTCCCCTGGAAATTCTGGAGAATTTCCCCTGGAAATTCTGGAGAATTTCCCCTGGAAATTCTGGAGAATTTCCCCTGGAAATTCTGGAGAATTTCCCCTGGAAATTCTGGAGAATTTCCCCTGGAAATTCTGGAGAATTTCCCCTGGAAATTCTGGAGAATTTCCCCTGGAAATTCTAGAGAATTTCCCCTGGAAATTCTGGAGAATTTCCCCTGGAAATTGTGGAGAATTTCCCCTGGAAATTGTGGAGAATTTCCCCTGGAAATTCTGGAGAATTTCCCCTGGAAATTCTGGAGAATTTCCCCTGGAAATTCTGGAGAATTTCCCCTGGAAATTCTGGAGAATTTCCCCTGGAAATTCTGGAGAATTTCCCCTGGAAATTCTGGAGAATTTCCCCTGGAAATTCTGGAGAATTTCCCCTGGAAATTCTGGAGAATTTTCCCTGCAAATTCTGGATAGTTTCCCCTGGAAATTTTGGAGAATTTCCCCTGGAAATTCTGGAGAATTTCCCCTGGAAATTCTGGAGAATTTCCCCTGGAAATTCTGGAGAATTTCCCCTGGGAATTCTTTTTGGGAATTCAAAAAAAAAATCCTAGGTTCCTTTAAAAATGTATTTAAGGAATAATATAAGAAACTCATTAGAAAATCTTATTCTTCTAAAGAATATGCATGGATTTCTTAAAAAAAAATCTCCATATAATTGTTTAGATATTTTTAGAAATTCGAAAATTTTTGAAAATATTCCTATATAAAATCAATGATTTGTTATTCAAAAACTCTTCCAGGGGAGTCCAGAGTTTTTTTTTTTAGAAATTATTCCAAAAATTCTTCATAAAATTTTTCTACGGGTTGCTTTTGGAATTTATTTAAGAATCTCTTCAACAAAATTCTTAAGAGTTTCCTTCATCTAGAGACTCTTTCAGATATTTCTCCAAATATTTCAGGTCTTTCACAGATATCCTTAGTATTTTCTTTTTTAATGCCTTTAGGAAATCTTCCAGGAATTCTTTCCCCGTGTTGTTAAGAAAAATATTCCAATGATTCCTTCAGAAATGTCTCGTGCGTTAACAAAAATCCAGAGATTAAAAATACAATCTCTTTCAATACTTCTTAAGGATCTCCTACAAAAACACTTCAAGGTTTCTTTATAAACCTTCACTATTCCTATAGAAATTCCTGCCATTTCTTTAGAATATTTTCCAGAGAAATACTTAGGGCGAAACTGGAAGCATTTCCTCACTTTTTGGTTTTTGATTTTTTATTAAATAACGAAGCAATATTTTCAAAATCGGTTTTCGTGCGGTTTTCGTGATCAAGATATCTTCAGAATTTTTTTTGTGGTGGAAAATGTTTTTCGTTTTTGCAGAAACCATTTTTGAACAAAATTTCACAAAAAAATGGTTTTTTCAAAAATGGAAAACATTTTCCACCTCAAAAAAATTCAGAAGATTCCTTGATCCATACTCTACATGTGCACGAAAACCGATTTTGAAAATATTGCTTCGTTATTTAATAAAAAATTAATAATCGAAAAAATGAGAAAATGCTTCCAGTTTCACCATAAGTGGCTTTTTTTTTAGAAATTCCTTTATGAAGTCCTCAAGGAACATCTTCAGGAATTGTCCCAGGCCAAGACCAGGGGCTGCCAAGAGAGTAGTCAAGATGGAGTTACAGAATTTAGGAAATTTTGAAAAGGGTTCAGGGTTTGGTTTCAGGGGTTTCAGGAAATGTCAAAGAGGTTTCGAGTAACGAAACGCTTTCCTGGACATTTTAGAGAGGATCCACGTTTTAGGGAGATACTTGAAGGGTGTATTAGGTAAAGGAATAATAAGTGAAGTTTAAGACATGGCTTTGCTAGAATTTGAAGTAGGCTGAGCTTATAGGATGGCTCAGAAGGAGGATTTCAGGGAAGGGTAATAATTGTTTATGAAGAAGGCAATGCGAAAATCAGGAGTTTCAGGGTGACTACAAGCGCTGGTCAATTTGTTTGCTGTGCGGTTTGCATGGGTACATTTTCCAGTACATTTCGAGTGGTAGAAAAGCTGTAAATCCATGTTAGATACTGCAATGTAAACTATCTTTACGCACGCTACCATAGTAGCATCCATACAGGGTGCACCACTGTACATTCCAGTATTTAAAGTATAGGGGCAGCAGGGACGGGTGTCCTGGGGCCTGACGCACCCCCCCCCCCCCCCCCCCCGCTTGCGAGTCAGCCGCGTAGTTGCCGGCTAACAATAGGACTACTAACCCCAATTCAAGGTGTCAAGCGACCCGTGCCGAGGAATGAGTGATCGAGGGGGTGAAAAAGATGCTCGATCTTTAACGGAGCCTGTGGGGCACCTGGGCACCCCCCACAGTAAGCTGTCCCTTACCGCGTTAATGCAGAGCTCTGGCGTGGTGGACATTCTTTCTCGTGCGACTCGTGGGAATCAAATATGAGTAACAAATCCAATCAAATTCAGAAAGCAGGTGCAGTAGGTAGTAGTGGTGCGATCAACCCCTTCGCAAGAAGCGGGTTGATGAGGTCTCCAACAAGGAGAAGCGAGGAGTCAGGTGCTGGAAGCTGCTTACGCAGCTCAAGCGTGGGAGCTCCTGTCCACTCCACGGCAAGCCAGCCGGCGGAGGTTATGGACGGAGCATGGTTGCTGAGGGCCATCAGCCAAGTAGTAGGAAAAGGACGGCCCGCATTAGAGGTAGCTGAGCAGCAGCTTGGCAAAATTATCGACTTTGCGACAACTAAGTCGAATATAAGCAAGGACCTGAAAACGGCCTTGCTTCGGCTTAGAGCGTCTGTCGATGAGGCCAAGCAGGAGCACGCGGTCGCGTTGCTGGCTGCAGCAGCGGCGGAACCCGCAAAGGAGAAAGCGTCTAAGTTTACACAAACGGAGGCCTTCTCCTTCGCGGGTAGTCCGAAGAGAGTGGAAGCGAATGCTCGTGACAAACGTGACAAGCATTCGCAGAAGCGGGCGAGGCAGCCGTCAGGTGAGGAGCTGTCTGGCGGCGCCCGCAAGGCCAGGCGTATAATAACCCCGAAAGCCGGTGGTAATGCCGGAAAGTCGGACCCCAGCCAGGGTTCCCGGAAAGCTGGGAAGGGTGGGTCTGAAAAGGCTGGCCCGTCCCGGAACGATGGGAACAAGGGGTTGCGACCACTGGTGGGCCCTCAGCAGCCACAGAGCAGGGCGATCCAAGGAGAGGACCCTCCTTGGACAAAGGTTGAGCGGAAGAAGAAGAAGAAGAGGAACCCGCAGGTAGAAGAGCAGGGCGCCAAGCCAAGGCGCAGGAGGGTACGTGCCAAGCGCAAGAAAGGTGACGCGCTCGTCATCAAGACTGAACAGTCGAAATACTCGGACGTCTTGAAGGCGATGAGGTGCGACGCCAAGCTTGAGGGTCTTGGAGCCGACGTACGCAGTATCAGACGTACTCGTACGGGCGAAATGATCCTGGAGCTTAAGCGCGAGAAGGATCACAAGGGCGCCGCCTACAAGAGGCTGGCAGAAGAGGTCCTTGGTGATGGAGTGGAGGTGAGGGCTCTTACGCATGAGGCGACTCTGAAGGTCAAAGACTTAGACGAGATCACCGAAACGGGAGAGCTCGTCACGGCACTGCGGCAACAGTGCGATGTTCAGGTGGCCGCCACAGCCGTCAGGCTGCGGAAGGGGCCAGCAGGGACACAGATAGCTCTGGTTCAGCTACCTGTGGCGGACGTTAAAAAGTCCGTTAAAGTAGGGCGGATAAAGGTGGGCTGATGCGTATGTCCTTTGACATTCCACGAGCCACCAGAGGTTTGCTTTAGGTGTCTGGAACCAGGACACAAGTCGTGGGACTGTAAAGGCCCTGACAGGCGCAAACTGTGTCGGCGATGCGGCGCTGAAGGTCATAAGGCCCAAAGCTGCACGAGTCCACCCATCTGTATGATCTGTACCGGGAAATCCTCGAACAACAGACATCCAACGGGTGGTCCAAGGTGCCCGGCCTTCAAGAAAGCCGCAGTGAACAACAAATCACAGTGCAGGTAACGCAGCTGAACCTGAACCACTGTGATGCAGCTCAGCAACTGCTTTGTCAGGCGGTTTCTGAGTGGAAGACGGATATCGCCATCATTTCGGACCCATACCGAGTACCCACCGGCAACGGCAACTGGGTCTCGGATGGGACCAGGAAAATGGCGGCGATATGGACGACGGGTAAATACCCCGTGCAGGAGTTGGTGTCTACTACCTATGAGGGCTTCGTGGTCGCCAAAGTAAACGGGGTCTTCTTCTGTAGCTGTTATGCGCCTCCGCGATGGCCGATCGAGCAGTTCACGCAAATGCTGGACCGCTTAACGACCGTGCTAACAGGGCGAAGGCCGGTGGTAATAGCGGGCGACTTTAATGCCTGGGCCGTGGAATGGGGAAGCCGTTTCACGAACCAGCGGGGTCAGATCCTGCTAGAAACACTGGCCATCTTAGATGTCGACTTGGCTAATGTCGGTACCAAGAGTACCTTTAGTCGAAACGGAGCGGAGTCAATTATTGACGTGACATTTTGTAGTCCTGGCCTAACAAGTAGTTCGAACTGGAGAGTAGATGATGGCTACACTCACAGCGACCACCTGGCGGTTCGCTACAGTATCGACTACAATAACAGCAGACAGCGGATAGAAGAAGAGGCGGCTAGGCCAAGGCCAAGCCCTCGCAGGTGGAAGACATCATACTTTGACGAAGGGGTATTTAGGGAGGCGCTCCGCCGTGAGCGAAACTTAATCGGTTTAGACGGCGACGAGCTGGTAGCGGTGCTCTCACGTGCGTGTGATGCGACCATGCCTAGGCGAGTCCACCCTAGAAATGGGAGGCCACCGGCTTACTGGTGGACCGACGCGATTGCGGACCTGCGCCGCGCCTGCCTACGGGCTAGGCGGCGGATGCAGCGAGCACGATCAGAGGAAGAGCGAAACGAACGGCGGGTGGTGTTCGCCGCTGCAAAAGCCGCGCTTAAGACCGAGATAAGAGCAAGCAAAAAGGCCTGCTTTGAGGGTCTCTGTCAGAGTGCCAATACGAACCCGTGGGGTGACGCCTACAGGATCGTTATGGCCAAGACGAGAGGTGTGATGGCTCCTACAGAGCAATCTCCAGAGATGTTGGAGGGGATCATTGGAGGACTTTTTCCGCGTCATGATCCTAGTCCTTGGCCTCCTTTCGTAGGACAGCCGGGGACTGGGGCTGGCGATGAGGAAAGGGTCACCGATGTGGAACTTGCGGGGATAGCTAAGTCCCTTAGCGTAGGTAAGGCCCCAGGTCCGGACGGAGTTCCGAACCTGACCTTAAAAGTAGCTATTGCAGAGGCTCCCGAGATGTTCAGGTCTGCTATGCAGAAATGCCTGTACGAGGGAGTTTTCCCAGAAGCTTGGAAGAGGCAGAGCCTGGTACTATTGCCAAAGGCGGGGAAACCACCCGGAGACCCGTCGGCATATAGACCAATATGCTTGATTGACACGGCGGGGAAGGTGCTCGAAAAGATCATCCTCAATAGAATGTTGCGGTTCACCGAGGGCGAAAATGGTCTTTCGAGTAACCAGTACGGCTTCCGGAAGGGGAGGTCCACCGTAGACGCTATCTTGTCGGTTACAAAAACCGCCGAGAAAGCACTCGAGCCTAAGAGGAGGGGAATTCGCTTTTGCGCGGTAGTGACTCTGGATGTAAGGAATGCGTTTAATAGCGCTAGCTGGTCTGCTATTGCCGATGCGCTCTTGCGTCTGGGGATACCGGAGTACCTGTACAAGATTCTCGGAAGTTACTTTCAGAATCGTGTACTAGTCTACGACACGGAGGTGGGTCGGAAGTGCTTTCACATAACCTCAGGAGTCCCGCAAGGTTCCATCCTGGGTCCGGTGTTATGGAACGTCATGTACGACGAGGTGTTGAGGTTAGAGTATCCAGTGGGAGTGGTGATTGTCGGATTTGCCGACGACATTACGCTCGAAGTCTACGGTGAAACGATCGAGGAGGTAAAGTTGACTACCAACCACTCGATCAAGGTTGTGGAGGCGTGGATGCGGTCCAGGAAACTGGAGCTGGCTCACCACAAGACAGAGGTGACGGTTGTTAACAACCTGAAGTCGGAGCAGCAGACGGAGATCAGTGTAGGAGAGTGTACTATCCTGTCAAAGCGCTCCGTCAAACACTTGGGCGTGATGATCGACGATAAGCTTACCTTCGGTAGCCACGTCGATTATGCCTGTAAAAGAGCCTCCACAGCTATTGCGGCACTGTCCCAGATGATGTCCAATAGCTCTGCGGTGTACGCCAGTAAGCGCAAGCTTCTGGCTAGTGTTGCTACGTCCATACTTAGGTATGGCGGCCCGGCGTGGGGCACCGCGCTAAGTACTAAATGCTACCGACGGAAGCTGGGAAGTACTTACAGGCTTATGTGCCTGAGGGTTGCGAGCGCGTACCGTACCGTGTCACACGACGCTCTCTGCGTCATTACTGGTATGGTGCCTATCAGCATTCTTATCAGTGAGGACATGGAGTGCTTCGAAATGCGCGGCACAAGAGGCATACGCAGGACTGCCAGGATGGCCTCTATGGTCAAATGGCAGCGCGCGTGGGACAGTTCCACCAAAGGAAGGTGGACCCATAGGTTGATACCGAGGGTAGATAGTTGGATTAATAGGCGCCATGGGGAAGTTACATTCCACCTGACACAGGTCCTTACAGGTCATGGTTGCTTCCGACAGTATCTACACCGTTTCGGGCAGGCGGATTCTTCCGAATGCCCAGTGTGCAATGGTTTAGAGGAAACGGCGGAACACGTTTTGTTCGTGTGCCCGCGTTTTCGCACAATGCGTGACCGCATGCTTGCCACATGCGGGGAGGACACAAACCCGGACAACTTGGTCCAGAGGATGTGTAGGGATGAGTTTGGCTGGAACGCCGTTTCAACGGCTATCACACATATCGTCTGGGAACTACAGAGGAGGTGGCGCGTGGACTCGGAGAGTGGCTAGTCCAGATGCAGTACAAGAGGTGGTCCAGGGGTTCGGAGTCGGCTTCGTAGGTCATACCGGTGCCCTGCGGTCGAGATCGACCCTTACAGCGATTTAGTGGCCGCGGAGAGGAAGTCCCGGTAGCGGTGCTGTCGTGGCGTCGGTCTACTGGGTTGGATCCAAGCCCGCGGTTGGAAAGGGGTCCCCGGCAAGGGTCGGGGCAGGTGGAGACCCTGCCGTCAGCAACCTACGGATGCATCTGATAGGGCCTGAAGGGTAGTGATACCCTTCCTTTGCGGGCAGGTCAGATCGGGTTGCATGTGGGCATCAGTTCTTGATGTCCGCTCAGCAGTAGGGCGCGGGCGGGGTTGACTCTGCCCGCCTTCCGAGGACAAAGGGAGTGGCGAGGACCACTCGGGAAACTGGCTAAGCGCCAGCATGCTACCGTGATGGACTCTCCAAAGCGAGTCATCGATGTTCGTTGCTGCAGGCTACGCAGCTAACCTTGTGGGTGCGATGTGCACTAGCCCCTCTCTGAAGCAATACCTTCTTGGTGGTTCCGGAGAGACGTAGGGTTTGGCGACCATAGGAATGGTTTAGTGGGTACGAGGAGAGAGTAGTCCTGGATTTTACTTTTGTTGTAGAAGACGGCCTGTCAGACCTACACTACCCTAACCTTCTGTTAGGGTGTCTGTTGAGCAGATTATCCCCCTATGGGTTAGAAGGAAAAAAAAAAGTATTTAAAGTATTGTTACTTGGAGTGTGAGAGCTGACCTTCCCCTCCCCTGAACCTATGCAAAAAAAATGTGCGATCATTTTCTGACCGGAATGACTATAATTGCACGAAAGGAAGAGGAAAAAAAAAACACCGAATAGCGAATAACTAAGTACGCAACCATTTGTTCAAAGTCCGAAAACACACCCCAAATTGTGGTGGGGCTTGCTCACGAAGAAGGTCCTCCTTTTCGGGTGGAGAAGAGGATGCCACGACTGGAAAATATTTCACCAAACGCCATAAATTGTGCGACGAGCTCGCGGCGTTCCGCAGAGTCGTAATACGTAAACTATATTTTACTATTTTTTATGTTAATTCCTCTAGTATTTCCTGAAATCATATTTTCCCATCGCCCCTGGTGGCCACCGAACGCAACAAAGTGCCAGTTTTTTTTTTCTTGGCGATTTATCTACTGGCAAACGGCTCACGAAATTCACGTTCGCACTCATTCACATTCGGAAAGGAACAAGGCCGGCGGCCATCCTGGGATGGATCGCCCAGCAGGCGAGCTTGCACTGCGCGAAGTAGGAATGGTCCCACTAAAGAAGGTCATTCGTTTAAGGTCTGAGCAAAACTGGTGCTATCCACACTTCACATAGTGCACCTCTAGGAAAAAAAATGCGACGGACAACCACCGAGTCAAGCGACGAACGAAATGAAATATCACATGAAATATGAAAATACCATAAATTAAAACTACACGCTATTCATCTTTGTTCGCTGGACCGGATCCGGAATCATCGTCGCCTTGCCCTGCATCACGGCAGATATCGCCGAACACCGCACCGCCCCAGAAGAAGAAGGAATAATTTGAGAATTATAGTCCTCCTCGACGAATGGGTGAGATATGCGACCGCAATGAGGTCACACTCTCTCCATCTCCGTCTCTTTCTCGGTCGACAACGGACTCTCGGTATGCGGAAGCACTCGGGCATGTTGGAGGGCAATAAAACATTACCGGGGCTGCTGTGTGCATCCCGATTCAAATTTAAAAGCGAACCACACTCTACCTAGGACCTACTCTTCGATCACATCAATCTGGCAGCTCAGCGTGCCATTCGGAGCTATCGTGCAATCGTGCATCATCGCACCGTTGCGTTGCGTTGTGCCAACCGGAAGGGTGTCGGAAATAATTGAACATCCGCTCGCTTTCTGTATCTCTGCTGGTGCACTGTGGGTCAGGAATCAATGTTTGCCCAAGAAAATTCCGATCTTTTGTCCGCTAGCTCTTGGCTCTAAGCTTCTAGTAACCCCTAGCTTCTACTGTAATTCGATCATGTTTTGCGTGGCGTAATTTACGGACGTTCGTCGAAACAGTCAGCTGAAGATATGGAAAGCAGCGAAGAAGAAGAAGAAGAATGTTCCAGCGAGGAAGAGGAGAGCTCCGCAGAGGAGGATGATAGCAGCGAAGAAAGTTCGAAAAGTTCCGAAGAAGAAAGAAAGGAAGAGAAGCCTCGTCGAAAAAACGGAAAAGGCAAGGATGGGCGGAAGAATCGGCAGCGAGAACCGACGAAGGCGCAGGAAGTTTACAATGTTTTCTGGAAGGACGGAAGGATGGAAGAATGGCCGATGTTTATCAGCAGCTGCGAGACGTCGACGAAGGCGTGCGACTTTTCCGACGTGGCGAATTTGGCACGGCTACAGGATTGCCTGAAAGGAGAGGCCCTGGAGGCGATGAGGAGCAGACTACTTCTACCGAACTCCGTTCCGAAGATTATCGAGACGCTACGCATGTTGTACGGCAGGCCGAAGCGACTTTCTCAATATGCTGTTGGCGAAGGTGTGCAATGCAGCGCCACTGAAAGCGGATCGGCTGGCGAGTTTTATCAGCTTCGGAGTGGTAGTGCAGCAGCTTGCCGATCATCTAGAAGCGACCGGACTAACGACGCACTTGGTCAACCCGATGCTGATCCAGGAGCTGACGGAAAAGCTACCGACTGGCTGGTACCCAGCTGGAATGGGTATTTTTTTTTCCTCTAAACCATAGGGGGGAAAATCTGCTCAACAGACACCCTAACAGGAAGGTAAGGGTAGTGTGGGGTTAAGGCCGTCTTCTACAACACTAGTAAAAGCCAGGACTACTCTCTACTCGACCCACTAAAACACTTTCCTATGGTCGCCAAACCCTACGTCTCTCCGGAACCACCAAGAAGGCATTGCTTCAGAGAGAGGCTAGTGCACATCGCATCCTCAAGGTTAGCTGCGTAGCCTAGCAGCAACGAACATCGAAGACTCGCTCTGGAGAGTCCATCACGGTAGCATGCTGGCGCCTAGCCAGTTTCCCGAGTGATCCTCGCCACTGCCTTTGTCCTCGGAAGGCGGGCAGGGTCAATCCCGCCATTGGCGTAGCTAGGGGGGGTTCCAGGGGTGCCTGGCACCCCCTAGAACAAATTTGGCACCCCCTAGAATTTTTCCTTGACAGGCACCTAAAATTTAAAACTTCAACCAATAATTCCAGTATTTATTAATGGCATATTTAAACAAAACATTAGCAAACCTAAAATTACTGATATACTTGTTGTAGGTTTTGGCGTTATGGATATTGGTAAGAACAATGAACAGACTTCTCTCAATGGATTCCTCCAGAAATACCTCTATCAATTTATACAGTGATTTCTCTATTCATCCTTAATAGATTCTTCAATAGACTTCCCTTAGGATTCTGCATCTGGTGGGGTTGTACAATGTACATACAAGAAATTTCTGCAGAGATTCAGCAATTTCTTCGGTGATTCTTCTAGGAATTACTTTGGAGATTTTATTCAGTGGTTCTTCCAGAATTTTGTCATGGAATTCCTCCTGGAGGTTATATTGGCCTTCCTCCGGGAATTGTGGCTAAGATTCCTCAAGCAACTCCTGCTGAGATTCTTCCAGCAATTTCTCTTAGAACTCCTTCAAAAAATCTCACTCTGGTACCTTCAGGAATTCTACTAGGCATGTTCTTCTGGAAATTCTTCCGGAAAATCTCTCTGGGATTTATCTAAAAATCCCTTCGGTGATTCTTCCAGAGATTTTTTCAAGGATTTATCATCTAGAAATTCCACTGCGGATTTCTCCAAAAACTTCTATTGACCTTCTTCCATGAATTTTAACTGTGGTACTTCAGAAATTCTTCTAGAGCTTTCTCCTGGCTTTTGTGCTAGAATCTTACCAGGTAATCTTCCTAGAATTCTTGCAGAAATTCTTTTGGTTGTTCTACCAGAGTTTTCTCCAAGGACTCATCCAGGAATTCCTCTAGAGATTTTATCCAAAGATTTCTCCAGAAATTCCTCATGAAATTCTCTCAGAAACTCCTTTTGAGCCTACCTCCAAGAATACCTCAAACAACTCCTCCAACGGTTCTTCCCGCAATTCCTCCAGAAGTTCTTACTATGATATATCCAGAAATTCTTGTAGTGATTCATATATGAACTTATCCTAGCATAATGGCTGGAATTCGTCCGGCATATTTTCCTGCGAATCCTTCAGAAATTCCTCCTGCAATTCCTTCAGGGCCTTCCTTATATATTCTTCCAGAATACCTGTACCGGTTCTTGCAGGGACTTCTCTAGGTTTTCGAAGGCTTTTTCCTTAACCTTCCTACGGTGTTCGGGTCAATATGACCCGGATCGCACTTTTCAGGCGCAATATCTTTTGATCCTGATTTGCTATAGCTTTGAAACTTTGTGACTTTAAATCTTTTGCCAAAAACTTATTTTTAAAATTTTGACCGATAATTTTGGCCGTTTCTGAAGGGCTGGACAAAAAAAGTTACGTTTAAGGTGTTCGGGTCATATTGACCCGGATTTGGTACAACGATTTCACAGTCATTTCTCAATAAAATAATAAAGTTTTTGTACTTAAAATTATCGTTAGGGCTTAAATTTTGTGGATCCGGCTCAAAACTAAGGTTCGGTTGGATGTGGCCACTTGGAACCGACGCCAGAGGGACCATGGTTTGGCCATTTTCGCAGGAGGGTATTTTTCGCAATAAGTTATGCGAAATGCAGCTGATTTGAATGTTTGGAGTGCTAAATGCACCGGAAAAAGCAGCATCAAACTGCCCCAATCACTAAGCTAACTGACCAGATGAGTTTTGGCTATCAGGTGGCCACGGGACTAAATCTTGAGGCCTCGGAACGGCTTCCCGGAGACCCCCGATAGGTGACCATTTTACAAATATGGTGAATCCATTCCGTGCGACATATCAAAAGTTGCAGAATTTTATGGAGAATACATCAGTGACCATATCAGAAGCCAGAAGCAAGATTGGCCACTTGGTGGTCCTGGAACCGATTCCCGGGACCCCGGAAATGTGGCCAATTCTCGCAGTTTATATGAGCTTGCCGTATGGCACATCGAAATTCGCAGAATTTCATTGACAATTCACCATTCATCAAACCAGCAACTGCAGACAACATTGCCCGCTTGGTGATCTCGGAACTGGTTCCCAGGGCCGGTTCCGAGGCCCCCGGAAATGTGGTCAATTCTCGATTTTTTTTTACTATGCCGTGCGACATATCTAAATTTGCAGAATTTTGTTGCGAATATATCAGTCGCCACATCAGATACGAAAAGCAGGATTGGCCACTTAGTGGTCCTGGAACAGGTTCCCGGTAACCGGTTCCTAGGACTCCGAAAATGTGGCCAATTCTCGCAGTTTGTATGATCTTGCCGTATGGTACATCAAAGTTCTCAGAACATCATGTGTAGGTAATTCACCAGTCATCAAACAAGCAACAGGAAACAACATTGTCCACTTGGTAGTCCCGGAGCCGGTTCCAAGGACCGGTTCCAAGGACCGGTTCCAAGGACCCCCAAAGTGTGATCAATTCTCGAATTTTTTTACCATGCCGTGCGAATTTTTCAGAATTTTGATGCGAATATATCAGTGGCCACATCAGATACGAAAAGCAGGAAGGGCCACTTGGAGGTCCCGGACCCGAATCCGGAGGCCCCGGAATTGTGGCCAGTTTTCGCATTGTGTATGACCATCTCATGTGGCTCATCAAAATTCGCAGAATTTCATAGATAATTCATCAGTTATCAAACCAGCAACTGAAGACAACATTATCTACCTGGTGGTTCCGGAACAGGTTCCCGGGACCGGTTCTCAAGACCTCGGCAATGAGGTCAATTCTCGCATTTTCTATGATCATGCTGTCCGATGCATCGAAATGTGCAGAATTTTGATGCTCACATCAGGTATCAGAGGCAGAATTAGCCACTTGGTGGTCCTGGAATCTGTTCCCAGGACCCCGAGAATGTGGCCAATTCTCGCATTTTGTATGACCATCTCGTGCGGCACATCAAAATTCTCAGAATTTTATAATGAATTCATCAGTTTTCAAGCCAACTACGGGAAACAACATTGTCCACCTAGTAGTCGCGGAAGCGATTACCAAGACCCCGGAAAAGTGCTCAATTCCCGCAATGTCTTTGATCACGCTGTCCGATCTATCAAGAGTTGCAGAATTTTGATGCGAATACATCAGTGGCCAAGTTGAATGCCAAAAACAGGATTGACCACTAGATGGTTCGAAACCCGGTTCCCTGGACACCTGGAATGTGCCGTGAGACTTATCAAAATTCATAGAATTTCATAGATAGTTCATCAATTATCGAACAACTGGAAACATCATTGCCCACCTGATGGTCCCGGAACCGGTTCTTGGAGAAATGTTGTCAATTTTTGTGCTAACCCGATCACCAAATTTGCAGGGTTGTTGTCCAGCATTCTTGCAATATGCCCTGCTCATCGTATACTTCCGGCTTTGTCCACCTTCTCAATACAGGGTTCGCCGTACAGTGCAACGAGCTCATGATTCATCCTTTACCGCCACTCACCCTTCTACTTCACACCGCCGAAGATTAGTACGCAACGGTCGAAACTCCAAATACTTGCAGGTTCCACTCAAGCATGGTCCGTGTCTCGTGTCCATAGAGGACCACCGGTCTTATTGGCGTTTTGTTCATGGTACATTTGGTGCGTGAGTGAACCTTTTAGACCGCAGCTACTTACACTGATGGTACGCGTTCGAATTGCACGACTATTTTTGTTGACAACTGTCAGTAAAGATCCGATGTAGACGAATTTATCCACCTCCTCGAAGGTATCCCTGTATTTCGTTACATTACTGTCTAGACGGATCCGGTCGTGTTCCGTTCTGCCTACCAGCATGTACTTTGTTTGTGCCGCATTCACTACCACTGCGACCATTGCTGCTTCGTGTTTCAGGCGAATGTCCGTCACCTTGTCGCAGTTCCCAGCGAAATTTGAATGAATGGATAGTTCACCTGAAACCCACATTTATGTGCAATGTGCAAATTTGCTGCATTTCCAACTTTCCGGAAACTGGGTCCTACGCCGCTAGGTGGCGAATATTTCCATGTAGTACTAACATGCTAACTTTCTTTTATATTCTGAATATTGGTGAAAGTCTGAAAATTTTGATGTGCCATGAGCTTGAGCTTGATTAATCGCCAGCAGTTGCTACACCAGTATCGCCAAATCAGCTTCACTCACATAAGGAACCAATGAGATAGCTGCTCGGGATATTCAGTGTTGCAGGTTGCAGGTCAATGTGGAGAACGAGGGGAACATAGGCAAAACAACATAGGCAAATTTTCATAGTTGTGGCATTCACAACCAGAGGCGCGCGCATCGTTTTTCTATGCGTTTGACGTTTCACATTAGCGCCTTCTGTTGACGATACTGCACAACACAGTGATTCGTGCAACTTTTCCACCAGGTGATGGTAGTGTGAACTGGGCGATGGATTTCCATGAAAATCGTTTAAGGTGTTACGTCTGTTTGTCTGTGGTATTACCATAGTCAATAAAATAATTTATTACATATCCGGGGTCCTCATATTCTGGGACTACCAAGTGAACAATGTTGCTTCCCGTAGCTGGCTCAAAAACTTATGCATTCTCCAAAGAGTCTGGAAATTGTGGTATATCGGACGGCATGGTTATTGAAAATGCGAGAACTGGCATAATGCTAGGAGGCCAGGAAACCGGTTCAGGGTCCACTTGGGGGACAATGTTCTCTTCAGTAGCTGGTTTGATAACTGGAAAATTATCCATGAAATTCAACGAATTTTGATGCGCCACATGGCAGGGTCATACAAAATCAGGGAATTGGTCACATTTTCGGGGCCTCGGGAACCGGTACTGGGAACCGGTTCCGGGACCACCAAGTGGGCAATGTTGGTTCCAGTTGCTGATTTGATAACCGATGAATAATCTTTGAAATTCTGCGAATTTTGTTGTCCCATACGGTAAGGTTATACAAACTGCGAAAATTGGCCACAATTCCGGGGTCCTGGGAACCGGTTCCGGGACCACCAAGTGGCTAATCCTGTCTCTGATATCTGATGTGAGCATCAAAATTCTGGAAATTTTGATACATCAGACAACATGATCATAGAAAATGCATGAATTGATCACATTTCCGGGATTTTGAAAACCGGTCCTGGGAACCTGTTCTGGAACCACCAGGTGGACAACGTTATCTTCAGTTGCTGGTTTGATAACTGATGAATTATCTATGAAATTCTGCGAATTTTGATGTGCCACATGGGATGGCCGTACAAAATGTGAGAGTTGGCACCATTTCCGTAGCCTCCGTAACCAGGTCCGCGACCTCCAAGTGGCCTATCCTGCTTTTCGTATCTGATGTGGCCACTGATATATTCGCAACAAAATTCTGCAAATGTAGATGCATCGCACGGCATGGTAAAAAAAAAACGAAAATTCACCTCATTTCCGGGGTCCTCGGAACCGGCCCTGGGAACCGGTTCCGGGACCGCCTAGCGAACAATGTTGTTTTCAGTTGCTGGTTTGATGACTAATGAATTATCTATGAAATTCTGCAAATTTCGATGTGCCATATGACAATGGTCATACAAACTGCGAGAATTGGCCACATTTCCGGGGTCCTGGAACCGGTTCCGGGACCACCAAGGGGCTAATCCTGCCTCTGATATCTGATGTGAGCACTGATGGATTCGCATCAAAATTCTGCAAATTTCGATGCATCAGACAACATGATTATAGAAAATTCAAGAATTGACCACATTTCCGGGGTTTTGAAAACCGGTCCCGGGAACCTGTTCCGGGACCACTAAGTGGCCCTTCCTGCTTTTCGTGCCTGATGTGGCCATTGATACATTCGCATCAAAATTCTGAAAAATTCGCACGGCATGGTAAAAAAATTCGAGAATTGATCACACTTTGGGGGAACTTGGAACCGGTCCTGGGAACCGGCTCCGGGACCACCAAGTGGACAATGTTGTTTCCTGTTGCTTGTTTGATGACTGATGAATTACCTACACATGATGTTCTGAGAATTTTGATGTGCCATACGGCAAGGTCATACAAACTGCGAGAATTGGCCACATTTTCGGAGTCCTGGGAACCGGTTACCGGGAACCTGTTCCAGGGCCACTAAGTGGCCAATCCTGCTTTTCGTATCTGATGTGGCCACTGATATATTCGCAACAAAATTCTGCAAATTTAGATATGTCGCACGGCATAGTAAAAAAAAAATCGAGAATTGACCACATTTCCGGGGCCTCGGAACCGGCCCTGGGAACCGGTTCCGAGATCACCAAGCGGGCAATGTTGTCTTCAGTTGCTGGTTTGATGAATGGTGAATTATCAATGAAATTCTGCGAATTTCGATGTGCCATACGGCAAGCTCATATAAACTGCGAGAATTGGCCACATTTCCGGGGTCCCGGGAATCGGTTCCAGGACCACCAAGTGGCCAATCTTGCTTCTGGCTTCTGACATGGTCACTGATATATTCTCCATAAAATTCTGCAACTTTTGATATGTCGCACGGCATGGATTCACCATATTTGTAAAATGGTCACCTATCGGGGGTCTCCGGGAAGCCGTTCCGAGGCCTCAAGATTTAGTCCCGTGGCCACCTGATAGCCAAAACTCATCTGGTCAGTTAGCTTAGTGATTGGGGCAGTTTGATGCTGCTTTTTCCGGTGCATTTAGCACTCCAAACATTCAAATCAGCTGCATTTCGCATAACTTATTGCGAAAAATACCCTCCTGCGAAAATGGCCAAACCATGGTCCCTCTGGCGTCGGTTCCAAGTGGCCACATCCAACCGAACCTTAGTTTTGAGCCGGATCCACAAAATTTAAGCCCTAACGATAATTTTAAGTACAAAAACTTTATTATTTTATTGAGAAATGACTGTGAAATCATTGTACCAAATCCGGGTCAATATGACCCGAACACCTTAAACGTAACTTTTTTTGAGCACCTTCGGAAGGTTAAGATTCCCCCAGGCATTCCTAATGGGGTTTCTCTAGAAATTCCTGTATAGGGTATGTGTTCCATCAGTAATCTCACGCTCCCATATTCATCCTATTCGAAAACAAGCTATTACGGCACCGATTGATTCCGTTCTTTTTGTTTTCATGGGTGCTCACTTCTAACAAAAAATACAAAAATAAGAAACAAAACAAACAGCGTTTCATTCCTTTGTTTTTCATAGGATGAAAATGGGAGCCACATGCTTAATAAGGGAACCAATACCCTAGTTTACTTCAGCAGTTCCTCATAGCATTTCTGCTGAGATTTCTACAATGATACATTCTGAGAATACCTCCTGAGATTTTTCTGTGATTTCTTCAGAAGCTCTCCTCCAGGAATGTTTATCCAAGATATTTCATCCAAAGATTCTTCCATAATTTTCTCATGGATTTTTTCCAGGCCTTCCTCCAGGAGTGGATGGATTTCTCTAGCTATTTCTGCTGTAATTATTCCAGCAATTCCTCCCAGGACTCCTCCAGAAATACTTACTATAAAACATCCCGGAATTCTTCTAGAGATTCTTCTGTGAATTTCACCAGGGATTCCTTCAAAAACTTGCTGGGAATATTCAAGGAAATCTTCCTAGGAGCCTTGCAGAAGTATCTTCGGTGTTTCCTCCTGGAAATCCTAAAGGATTTCTTCCTGGGATTTCTCCAAATATTTCTCATTGGATTCTTCCAGGAACTCCTCTTGACTTTAGGATATTTCCAGAAATGATTTTGATTTTTTTAGGGATTTTTCTAAATACTCATCCAAGAATTCCTCTTGAGTTTTTAATCATGGATTACTCTAGAAACTAATCATGGTGTTACTTCTGGAACTCCTCTTGGCATTCTTCAAAGAATTCCAGCTGATGGAATCTCAATAGAAATCTCTGTAGGAATTCCTTAACGAATTTTGAGAATAGTTGGAATTTGCAGAGAAATCCTAGGAGGTATTACTAGACAAATCTCTAGTGATATCCCATAGGAATAAACGGTAAAAACTAATTGATTAGAAGGCACCGAATGTTGCTAATTGACAAATTGAAAGATAAATTTGTAAAAAAAACGCTTTCCGGTGGGATTCGAACACATGACTCCGTATTCGCTAGACCACAGTATGGCAATTTTTTAGAGGGTTCCTTCGGCAAGGTTGTTTTTTTTTTAATTTCTGTGGTAGTTTTAACTCAGCAATTTCTTTGGATTGTTTTTCTATAACTTCAATGGCTATTCCTCTGAAAATTTTCAGCAATTTCTTTTTCAGTTGTTTTGCCATTTTCTCAGGCAATTTTACCGTGATTACTGTATGATTTAATTGTGATTATATATATTGCTTCTGAAAATTGCTAAACTGGAGATTCCGAAATTCTCAACTGGACTTGCTCAAAGAAACCCCTATGAAATTCACGAAAACCATCCTGACAAATTCCCAAAGCGATTGCCGGAAAAAAATACCAGAGGAATTCCGGAAGAAAATATTAAGGCTTTTTAAAGAAATTGGCCAAACCCAGTCTCAAAATAAATTGACAAAATATATTCTTTAAAAATTTCCACATTCACGAAAAAAAATCTAAGAAATTCTTAAAGAATTTTCCGACAGCATCAAAATTTCTGAAGAAAATTCGGCATATCGATTTCCAAAGGAATTACCGAAGAAGTTCTCAAAGTTATGATCGAAGTTTCCAAAATTTCCAAAGGAGTTGCTGATGAAAATCCCAAATAAATTTTTCAATCCAAGTAACACTAGAATAGCCGAAGATATTCCGAAATCATCTGCTGCAGGAATTCCTTACATACTTACTAAAGAAGTTGTCTAAAGGAAAATTAGAGAAGCAATTTATGAAAGAATTTCCGAAGAAATTTTCGATCGACGAAAATCTCAAAAAAAAAGTAGAATGGCTTGCCGAAAACTTAAAAAAAAAAATGTGAGGAAGTTTCCATAGTCATTGTTGAATTAATTACCAAAAGCTTTACTAAAAGAATTCCCTAAGAAATTGCCTGAAGAGTAATTGGAGAGTTTTAAAAAGCAAATATCAATAGAATTGCTGACATTAACAAAACAATGCAATGCAATGCAAACAAAACAATGGAGTTCCTCGCCAATTTTTAGTAGTGCTTCAATACTAAAAATTGGCGAGGAACTCCCGAGAAAACATTTTCAATAAAATAAAAAAAAAAACAAATAAACTCCTAACGGTATTGCCAAAGAAATTTCCAAAGGATGCGTGAAATGTGCTTAGTCCCGAGCAGAAGGGAATAACAACAGCATAAGGAGCTGTGTTATTTTGGTGAAAAAGCTAAATAATAGAATCAATTATTTTTAAGTTATTAACATAACATATTATGTTGTTTACTTGTCTGTCATAAGCGGCAAAATAACAAATATCATAACAAAAAAAGTTCTTCGAAAACTATTTAAATAACTTGTTTTGATAGTTTAAATAACAGCTTAGTAACATTGAAATTTGAAAATATTTAATAACAATTTTTGATATTAGGGGGATTCACTTAACAGTGTAGACTGATTAAACGTCGTGATCACCAAGGCAATCTTTGATTATTTCATTCGTAGAATCATGAAACATTTCAAATAAGTAGAAAATCATGGCTTACGCAGCAATTTAATCTGTTTAGTGAATACAGTGGCGTTTCGGTTTTATCACTAGCCGTTTTAATCACTACTCGATCAAATTCACGGTTTTCTATTCGATTTTATCACGATTTTCATTTCGTTTTTATCACACTTGTTCGAAAACATTCCGAAATCAATATTAAATCAATTCAGCATTGCCCAGTCCACTAAAACTGGTAAAAAAATGTGAACTACGACTCATATATTTTGCAGCTGAACGATTTAGTATAAAAAAAATTACATTTATTTCTCGTTTCGTCAAATTCACGGTTTCGTTTATTTCACGGTAAATTTTTTTTTGACCGTGATAAAACCGAAAAACCACTGTACCCCTATTAATTTGTTATTGATAATAATCGGAAATCAAAATTTGTTTTGATATCAAAATTGTAACTAAGTAAATTATGATACTTATTATATAAATGTATTCTCTTTGTCTCACAAACCCACTAATAACATGAGTAACAATATTTTAAATGATCGAAAAACACTATACAGGTATTCTTCGATATAACGTACCCTCGATATAGCGAATTCGATATAACGTACATTTTGCTTCGATATAACGTACAACATTGAAAATTTTTATTTTTCCCAGGAATAACCTTCACATAAACTACGAAATCACTAAATTCAATGCTGTGTTTCAGCATTAGCCTTTTTACCCAAAATTAGTGCAATTTGGGGAAAAATTTAGTGTACGTTATATCGAAGCAAAATGTACTTTATATCGAAGCAAAAAAAAAAGAAATTAATTTTTCGTGAAAACTCATGTTTTTCATTATGGGTTTAGTGAATTTGACCGAAATCATTATTTGGGGTTTTATCTCGTCGAATACATAAACACTAGCATAAAAATTATTAAATTTTTCTCTGCTTCGATATAACGTACACTTCGATATAACGTACAAAGAGAAAACTTTTTTGTACGTTATATCGAAGAGTACCTGTATTTAGTTTTTAATTCATTCTAAGAGAATGAAAAAGAAAAATCTTCCAGAAATTTCTC
Source organism: Aedes albopictus (assembly GCF_035046485.1). Lineage (NCBI taxonomy): Eukaryota > Metazoa > Arthropoda > Insecta > Diptera > Culicidae > Aedes > Aedes albopictus. Next base: position 328,363,796 of record NC_085136.1, on the reverse strand, counting down.
CGAGAGTTCTTCCACGGAATCATTCACAGATTTTCAAAGACTCCACTAGAAATTCCTCCAGAATTATGAACAGAATCCCTTCAAAGATTTCTTCAGAATTTCCCGTGAATATTTGTCCCAAATTTCATCTTAAGATTTCTCTGAAAATTTCTTTGAGAATTTCACCAGGAGTTTTTTTCCGAAGAATTCTCTTGTAGTTTTTCAAAATATTTTGCCAAGAATGCTAATAATTGCTCAGAAGAATTACTTCTGGAATTTCTAAGAAGATTGCACCAGAAGTTCTTTTGAAGACTTCCCAGGGTATCGAAGGGCTCCTCCAGAACTTCTAAGTGTTTTTCCGAATATTATTTAAGGAATTTTCAGAGGATTCGTTCAGAAATTTCCTTTCTAAGTGAGTACAAAAATAGAACAAAACAAAAGGACAGATCATTATTATCGAATTGTTGCTTTGATTTCAAAACTTGTTACTGTTGTGCTATTGTTGATAAGTTGAATAATACAACAAGAACAAAACTCGTACTTCAACAAAACATGCCATTGATATGTGATTAAGTGATTGTATATCAATAGCTTGATTATAACAAAATGAGATTGTCCATCAAAATTTGTTATGGAAAAGCTATACCTTGATAATTAATTAATAACAAAACAAGATAAAAAAAACAGGTTATGTGATTTCGTAGCTAATAATTTGATATTCTCCTCTGCTCGGATACCGAATTCCAAACATATTACCAAATAAATTATTAAAGAAATTGCTGAAGGGGATACGAAGAAATTTGCCAAATCCAAAGAAATTACTGAGAGATTTCCAAAAGAAGTCTCAATTGAAATAAATTGCAAAACAATTTCCAAATAAATTGCCGGAAATGTTCCCCTGAGGAATTACCAAAAGAATGTTTTGCCGAGAACACAAATTATAAACCAGACCCGATTATCTGAATGTGCGGAGCTGACTGATTACTACAATGTTGGTTTTACGAAGTCAAAATTTCAGCTTTATGCACCATTCTATTCACCAGTTATATTATCAATCCAGTCGAAATCATAATTTGGTGCGAGCATCAGAATCCCGAAGAGAATAATCGAAGTTCGATCGCACCAAATTCCAGGTTTGAACTGGATTGATCAATTTCTCTGTTAGAGTATGTTCATGTCCACGTGGTAGTGTTGCAATTAATAAAACAACAACGCTGTCGCCATAAATGTTGTGGTCAAACCAAAAATGCAAATATGTATTATGATTTTGCAATTTTAAGTATTTATAACTCTCACAAATGTTCTTGAAAACTATTTTACTAAGGGTTGTTATTATGCTAAAACAAAGAGTATGTCACGATGAATACAAGTTACACGCAAATTTGTGGATATTTTACAGTATCCGAGATTTACACTTCTAATAATTGCTCTGAAAATGTATTCTTACGAACCTGATTGTTTTCAATTCACAAAACAAAGTGGTTGTCGCGATGATTGTTAAGTTCAAACTGAAAATGCAAACTCCATGTATTATACGCAATCAAGTTATCAAGTTTTCAAACCTCTCGTGACGGAGAAAGTGTTAAATCATTACATTACTAATTACTAAGAAATTGTGGGTGGATCGGTATTTTTCCTTTACAAAAAAAAAAACAAAACAACCTGAAAGCCACTGAATCTGGCACCCTCTAGGCACCCCCTAGGAAAAAATCCTAGATACGCCAATGAATCCCGCCCGCGCCGAACTGCTTTACAGACATCAAGCCCACGTGCAACCCGATCTGACCTGCTGAAGGCAAGGGTATCACTACCCTTCAGGCCCTATCAGCCTCACCAGAAGGTTGCTGCCCCAACCCTTGCCGGGGACCCCTTTCTAACCGCGGGCTCGGATCCAACCCAGTAGACCGACGCCACGACAGCACCGCTACCGGGACTTCCTCTCCGCGGCCACTAAATCGCTGTAAGGGTCGATCTCGACCGCAGGGCACCGGTATGACCTCCGAAGCCGACTTCGAACCCCTGGACCACCTCTTGTACTGCATCTGGACTAGCCATTCTCCGAGTCCACGCGCCACCTCCTCTGTAGCTCCCAGACGATATGGGTGATAGCCGTTGAAACGGCGTTCCAGCTAACCTCATCCCTACACATCCTCTGGACCAAATTGTCCGGAGTTGTGCCCTCCCCGCATGTGGCAAGCATGCGGTCACGCATTGTGCGAAAACGCGGGCATACGAACAAAACGTGTTCCGCCGTTTCCTCTAAACCATTGCACACTGGGCATTTGGGAGAATCCGCATGCCCGAAACGGTGTAGATACTGTCGGAAGCAACCATGACCTGTAAGGACCTGTGTCCGGTGGAATGTAACTTCCCTATGGCGCCTATTAATCCAACTATCTACCCTCGGTACCAACCTATGGGTCCACCTTCCTTTGGAGGAACTGTCCCACGCGCGCTGCTATTTGACCATAGAGGCCATCCTGGCAGTCCTGCGTATGCCTCTTGTGCCGCGCATTTCGAAGCACTTCATGTCCTCACTGATAAGAATGCTGATAGGCACCATACCAGTAATGACGCAGAGAGCGTCGTGTGACACGGTACGGTACGCGCTCGCAACCCACAGGCACATAAGCCTGTAAGTACTTTCCAGCTTCCGTCGGTAGCATTCAGTACTGAGCGCGGTGCCCCACGTCGGGCCGCCATACCTAAGTATGGACGTAGCAACACTAGCCAGAAGCTTGCGCTTACTGGCGTACACCGCAGAGCTATTGGACATTATCCGGGACAGTGCCGCAATAGCTGTGGAGGCTCTTTTACAGGCATAATCGACGTGGCTACCGAAGGTAAGCTTATCGTCGATCATCACGCCCAAGTGTTTGACGGAGCGCTTTGACAGGATAGTGCACTCTCCTACACTGATCTCCGTCTGCTGCTCCGACTTCAGGTTGTTAACAACCGTCACCTCTGTCTTGTGGTGAGCCAGCTCCAGTTTCCTGGACCGCATCCACGCCTCCACAACCTTGATCGAGTAGTTGGTAGTCAACTTTACCTCCTCGATCGTTTCACCGTAGACTTCGAGCGTAATGTCGTCGGCAAATCCGACAATCACCACTCCCACTGGATACTCTAACCTCAACACCTCGTCATACATGACATTCCATAACACCGGACCCAGGATGGAACCTTGCGGGACTCCTGAGGTTATGTGAAAGCACTTCCGACCCACCTCCGTGTCGTAGACTAGTACACGATTCTGAAAGTAACTTCCGAGAATCTTGTACAGGTACTCCGGTATTCCCAGACGCAATAGCGCATCGGCAATAGCAGACCAGCTGGCGCTATTAAACGCATTCCTTACGTCCAGAGTCACTACCGCGCAAAAGCGAATTCCCCTCCTCTTAGGCTCGAGTGCTTTCTCGGCGGTTTTTGTAACCGACAAGATAACGTCTACGGTGGACCTCCCCTTCCGGAAGCCGTACTGGTTACTCGAAAGACCATTTTCGCCCTCGGTGAACCGCAACATTCTATTAAGGATGATCTTTTCGAGCACCTTCCCCGCCGTGTCAATCAAGCATATTGGTCTATATGCCGACGGGTCTCCGGGTGGTTTCCCCGCCTTTGGCAATAGTACAGGCTCTGCCTCTTCCAAGCTTCTGGGAAAACTCCCTCGTCCAGGCATTTCTGCATAGCAGACCTGAACATCTCGGGAGCCTCTGCAATAGCTACAATAGCTGGAATGGGGATACCAGGAAGTGCAAAGTGGTGACGCTACGGACGTTATCCAACTTCCTGTCAAGAATCGTGAAGGACGCCTACGAAATTGCTGCGTACGGAGAAGGAGAATCCGGATCGAAAAGAGGACTGTCGAGCAGAAGGCACGATAGCTACGTGCATTCACATGACGTGGAAAAGAGTAGGAGCTCGAGTCCACCTAGGAGGGAGAGGAAGCCCTGCCGGATTTGTGGCAGGTGAATCACCGGATCCGGAACTGCAAGAAGTTTCGAAGGCTCCAGCTCGGGGAGCGATGGGAAGCGGTGCATAGGTGGAAGCTATGCCAACTGTGCTTGAATGAGCACGGTACCGCCAGCTGCAAGCTAAGCTTCCGCTGCAACATCGAAGGCTGCGAGGAACGTCACAACTCGCTGCTTCATTTTGTCAGGCCGACCGCAGAACTAAGCTGCAACGTTCACGCTGTACAGCCAAAGTCAACCGTGATCTTCCGGATAATGCCAGTAACTCTACACTATACGCTCTATACGCTAGTCAAAAAAGCATTGGTGAATCGACTAGGAGTTCGAGGCGTACCACAGCCACTGCACGTGACCTGGACTGCCGGAGCCGGAGTTTCCAGAATGGAGAAAGATTCGAAGTGTGTGAGTCTGTTCATCTTGGCGAGAGGGTCGACGCAACGCTTCCATATCAAGAGTGCTCACACAGTGGAGAGTTTGAATAAGGCAGCGGTGACTATTCCGGAAGTGGTGAGCATCTCGAAGGCCTTCTGATCAACGACATCCAGCATACCGCTCCACAGATTCTAATTGGGTTGAAGAACATACACCTTTACGCGCCGTTGGAATCGCGAATTGGTCGTCCGAAGGAGCCGATACCAGTGAGGTAGAAGCTGGGTTGGACCGTATACGGGCCGACGGGACCGGGAAACGTGATCAATGGAATTGTCGCGCATCATTCGTGCAGCCCCGTGTCCTATTAGGAGTAACACGATCTTCCGAATAACCACTACTCTCTGGAGGAGTCCGGCAGTTCCATTGCTTTGCTTCCGGAGCCGGAAGAAGACAGAAGAGCAAAGAAGGTTTTGGAGAAGTCGACGGGATGACACCGAAGCTACCGACAGCTACCCTTCTACTATTTCGGCAATTTTCTTCCAGCAGCAAATAAAACTAAAACAACAAACTTTCCAAAACAATGAACCAAGCCGTGCGAGATCTGTTCCACGCTGAGTGAAGAGAAATGGAGATGCTTTGTTGATGCTCATCTGCACACATTACGGGAAAAACTGTGTCTCTTCATTATTACCTAATTGGGAGCTTACCTATCGGCTGTGCCATTGTCGTGTCCGGAGTCCGGACGGACACTATGGCAGTCCGGGTCAATCAATTTCACCGGCCCAAACTCTTCACAATCGAGGAAGGATGCAAACGATGCAACTACTCGTGCGAAATATCTTACAAGACTGACTTAAGGACAAACTTGTTAGAATCCCAAAATGGCCGCCACAATGGCCGCCACAATGGCCGACTTTGGCACCTACTCACGATTTCGTGGGCACAAATCTCTTCGTAATCAAAACCAGTGCACCTGAGCTTTAAATTTTAAGCTAAATACAAGTGAGCAAGAACAGAATAATGAAATACATTGTTGTTTGAAGCTTGCTTCTTGAGATTTGTGCGTCTGAAGTTTCGATGCAATGTTGACACAGGGCTTTTAAGACGTTTGTCCTTAACGTTGCTCTTTTCCCGCTTGCTTTGTTTTGGTGCCGCTCGGCATGGCTCGGCATGACTTCATGTTCATATTATATTTCTTTGTACGCCTTACGGTTCATTCCCTACAAAGAGGACGACGTTGGAGAAGCGCCTGAGAAAGGATCCCGATGTCAAAGTCCGCTGCATGATCGCTGACAATCTCGGCGAAGGCTACGTGTACGAAGCGACGACGTCGGAGCAGCTAGCGTTGGAGTGCAGCAAGGTGTGTCACGTTCCGCTGAACATCGTCAGCATTCCGAGCAAGGAGAAGTGGAGCAACTGTATCCAGAAGCTTCCGGAAGAGGAAAATGTTCACGTTCCCCGCTACTATTTCCGTAGCATACAGCTACACGTTTTCGTAGACCTAGGCCAGGACGCGTACGGTGTCGTGGCGTACATCCGCATCGGGACAACCTCCGGATCGTTATGCTCGCTCGTGTTGGCGAGGTCGCAGGTAGCACCGTTGCAGCACATGCCCATACAGCGACTGCAAGCTACAATGTAAGAAGCGAAGCTGGTGAACTCATGGAGGGAAAGCGGCGTCCTATGTGGTCCGGCTGGAGGACCATGCTTCCGTGGATCCACTCTAACCACCGTCGGTATAAACAGTTCTTGGCTTTCCGGATCGACGAAATCCACAGCCTAATGAGGCTCGCAAAGCGGACACGGGTGCCGATAAAGTACAACGTGACCGACGCGTCGACGAAGTGGGAGGAAGTGCATAGCCTGCGTTCAGGCCGTGGTTCCGTGGTTTATGGTTCCGGTACCAGCCGGAAAAAATATTGCCGTAGCAGTAAAGAGAAGTTCCGAACAGTACCGAGGAGATCCGTTCATTTTTGCAGTTCCACGGGATTCCAGTCACCGAGTCGTTGGTGGACCCACTGCGGTATTCGAAGGGGAATGTTGCAGTTCGGGCGGAAGCGTGCATCTACCGGCTCACATCGAACCGTAGAAGGAAGCGAGATGGGCTGAAGATCGAGACGGCGATGCCACGAACTGCAAATGTACCAAGCGTAGTGAAGATGATTGGGCAAACGAAGATAGTACCTTTGAAGCGAGAGGAGTATGAGGAAGCGGATAAGTATTTGTGGAGGTCGACTCAAGCCGGTTACTTAGCGGAAGAAGTTTTCACCTGGACGAAAAACCCGAAGCAACCGTACCAGCAGCAGCAAGTGAAGAAGAGCAGTAGTCTGCACAACTTAAGTCCGTTCCAACGAAGAGCAATGCAAGACCGCTACAAGCGATCACAAAGCCTAGCGGACAAGATGTGGGCTCTGTGGGCGTCCAAGTATCTTTCAGCGTTTAACCAGCAGACGAAGAGGCTTTTCGAGTTGCCGCCACTAGCGTGTGACGACCTGATGAACACCTTCGATGACGCCGTGTGGAAGAGCTGAATCCGGGGCATCAAAACGGACGTCTACCCGGGAGCGGGAATCCAGCAGGCTATGGTAGAGGCGAGCAACGGTAAGTTTAGAAGGCCGGTGACCAGACTGGATGTGCTCGTGGTGCAGCAGGGTAAATCCGGTGCAGCCAAGGAGCTCCACCAGAGTTACGGGAGGGGGGGTGTTAGCCTAGCTCCGCATCACCCTTCGACAGCGCAACCAGGGCGCAACATTCGATCCACACCAGGACGAGACAACACCGGTTGATGGGTGAACCGTGACCTGAGCATAGCTGTCAGCAGGTATGTTGGGGAGAGAGAAAGTGAGAAAGCGAAAGGTAAACATAAACATTAAACAACTAGCGAGCAGATAAGCAAACTGATTTGTAGTGACTAACACGCGAATTAGAGTAAGATTAGGTTCAAGCCAATTTGATATTTAAAAGTAAAGTGCAGTTCGAAGTTAGTTGAAACTGGGGTCAAACTGGTTAATTATAACAAACTGTGATGACCTAAGCGAAGTCATGCCTTGACTTTAGAGAGTCATAGACGGCCAACAATGAGAGTTTTTTGCACGCGGAAAACAATAAGGCTGACACAAATTTCGATTTTCTCTAATGTCACCCCCCCTCGGAAAATTTTGGTCGGAATTCGACATTTTGATGGGGGCACAAATAAATTATTCAAAAATTTAAAAGTTTTGAACTGAAATTAAAGTTGTCGAGAAAATGTCTTAACAAATCCGATGAGTTTCACGATTTTGCCTTATTGTTTGGGTGATTTTTCATCAAATTCATTTATTATTTATTATCCTCCCCCTTGACGAGCCAACGAGCAAAGTGACAAAAGAAGAAAATGAGATTGATTCCGGCCTAATGGTTAGCTCCAAAAACCAATACTACATCGAACAGGAGTAAGTAAATTCCTCGACTAGATTCCGGAAAACACGGGATATCTTGTTTGAAGTCAGGCCTTGAGTTCTATGAGCTGTTGATTAACTGTAATCACATTTCAGACTCTAGTTTAATTTAAAAACACTTCACTAATACTTCACTTTTGCAAAAGAAAATAAAAAATGAATAACTCTTTTAAAGAAAAACTAGAAAGGACGAGCAAATTCCTTTTAATTCTACTACTGTGCTTATCTTCGGACACTTTTGCAAAAGTGAAGTATTAGTGAAGTGTTTTTAAATTAAACTAGAGTCTGAAGTAACAAGTTCTACTAAAAGCTCTAAAGTAATAGTAAAGTGTAATCACATGTTATGCCTGTGAAGAATCTCTATTGACTACATAAACTCACATTCCATCATGTGTTAGGGAAAAGGTCTCTCACATCACAACTATTCTTAGGAAAATTTGATGACCTAAGCGAAGTCATGTCGTGACTTCAGAGAACCGTAGATGGACAACAACAAGATTTTTTTTTCGTACGCAGAAAACAACGATAAGCCAATATTACATCGAACTGGAGTAAGTGAATTTCTCGAATAGATTCCTGAGTACTCAGCATATCTTGATTGAAGTCAGGCCTTAAGCTTTTGATGAAATGTAATCACATATTTTACCTGTGTGGAACCTCTTTAGACTACATAAACTCATAATCCATCATGTGTCAATGAACAGGTCTCTCAAAACTATTCCTAGTGAAATTTGATAGACTAAGCAAGCGACTTCATGCCTTGACTACAGAGAACCGTAGATGGACTACAATCAGACCTATTCGCATGCGGAAAACAACGATTGTCTCTAGAAACCAATACTACATTGAACAGGAGTAGGAGAAGTCAAGGCATGAGCGAATGAGCTTATCAAATTTGCCTAGAAATAGTTTTGAGAGACCTACTCATTGACACATGGTGGAATATGAGTTTATGAAGTGCACAGAGATTCCACACATGTAGAACATGTGATGACATTTCATCTACAGCTCAAGATTTTTGTCAGGCCATCCCGCGTACTCAGGAATCTAGTCGAAGAATTTACTTACTCCAGTTCAATGCAGTGTTGGTTTCTAGAGCTAACTATTGTTTTCCGCGTGCAAATAACTCTCATTGTTGTCCATCTATGGCTCTCTGAAGTCAAGGCATGACTTCGCTTAGGTCATGAGATTTTCCTAGGAATAGTTGTGCGAGACCTTCTCATTGACACATGATGAAATGTGAGTTTATGTAGTCAATAAAGATTCTTCACTGGCAAAACATGTGATTACAGTTCATCAACAGCTCATAGAACTCAAGGCCTTCAAGGACTTCAATCAAGATGTCCCGTGTATTCAAGAATCTAGTCGAGGACTTTACTTACTCCTGTTCGATGTTGTATTGGTTTCTGGAGCTAACCATTGTTTTCCGCATGCAAAAAACTCTCATTATTGCCCGTCTATGGTTCTCTGAAGTCAAGGCTTGACTTAGGTCATCAAATTTTCCTAGGAATAGTTGTGCGAGACCTTTTTATTAACACATAATAGAATATAATTTTATGTAGTGCACAGAGGTTCCACATAGGTAAAACATGTAATTACAGTTTATCTACAGCTCAATGAACTCAAGACCTGACTTCAGCCAGGCCATCCCGGGTACTCAGGAAGCTTGTCGATGCTTTTATTTACTCCTGTTCGATGTAGTATTGGTTTCTGGAGCTAACCGTTGTTTTCCGCATGCAAATAGGTCTAATTGTAGTCCATCAATGGCTCTCTGTAGTCAAGGCATGACTTCAATCAGATCGTCCAAAATTTCTACTGTTCGTTGATATAACAAACATAATACAGATGTTCAAGTATTGGTGCCAATAAAATCGATAAAATAATTGAAAATAACCCTTGGTGGTTATTTCGAGTGTTCCTGTTTTGTAAGGACGGATTCAGACTATCCATCGAGATATTCAGGAAATATTAATAGTACTACGAGGGCAGCACATGTTCTAAATATGTCTCCGATGACCTATGGGGTCAATAAGGGAAAAATATATCATGTTTAATTTCATTTGAAAACAACAAACGTAAATGAAGACTTGGATGGTTCAGAAATGTTGAATATCTCAAAAACTCAAAAGAAACCTATCGGAAAATCTCCAATTCGAACCTGTAGCAACATCAACTATCGTTAGGCAATGGAATGTGCAAACTCCCATTGAAAAACTTCGTTAAGAAGAAAGTTATGGGGATGCAAATCGTACTTGGCCTTTATTTTTGCCTGACTTGACCCAGTGACCCACCGGCCTTACTCCGTCCAAAAGTCCAAAAAAAAAAAAAAAAATGATCCCGTATATTTCAAAAACTATAGTGTTGTGCGAGTTTGTGTTCAAAATTTGGTTAAATTCTGTTGAGAAATGGGCTGTCGGCGAATTTTTGAATTTTTATTTTTTACCTGGGGTGAAACGGGTCAACTTATCAAAGTATTACTTTTTTATAACATGTTTTATTGGGCAATCTTACTTTGTTATGATCAAGTTATTGGGAAAAAATGTTTAATTTCTCGTTTTTATCCCACAGTGACACTGCATGCAGGCGGTCACAGCACCCAGTGCAGTACAGTCAGCAGTGAGTAGGCGGCCACAGCACCCAGTGCAGTACAGTCAGCTGTGAGTGGATGAATGTCCCAGAAATTGTCGGCCCGGACTACCGCACTCATCATATTATGCTTGTCATCTATCTTCGCCGGCCGCCATGGATGAGGGCATAAATCCTACGGTTATTCGATTAAAAATGCGACAGCAGTCCCGGGAACATCTACAGATAGCTCGCTGTCGCTGGGCTCCTTCTTTTGGTAGGGCCCTTCGCCTTCCGAAGCAGGCGATAACGGTTCCAGTGCCCACCTAATAAACCGGGTTCATACGGAACGCCATTGCCACCACCGTCAAAGACGGCATCGGAATGAATGTCGTTTTACTATAGACGCAGCAGGCGGTGCACGGGAAATGCCATAGTCGGGTTACTGAGGCTTGTTTTCAAATCCATTTAAACATAAACCAGCAGTAGGCTGGGAGGGCTTTTAATTATTTAGAATCCTGGATCGTTTCCTTCCGCTTCCTTTTACTAATAAACCTCTTTGACGTTTATCTACTAGGCAGATAGCGAACCGGATGAAAAGGGCGCCTTTTCAGTAATACGACACCCCCCTAGTAGAGCAGCGCATTCAGGGCCCACAACACAAAAAATATAATTGCCTGTCAGATTAACCGTTTATGACTGTTTTGAATACACACACAAACACAAAGAGGCAGAGAGAATTCTCATCTCCATTTCTGCTTGGGCATCCATCCACAGCGAGCCACGAGGAGAAAGCCATAAAGTTTACTCTGATGAGGTCTATTTTGACTGAGCCTTTGCCTGAAATGGAGAACACGGTGTGTCTAGAACCATTAATAAAAACAAAAAATATTTACCAATTTGACAACCGTTATTAGAAGGATATACTGTTGTGGCATATTCTCCGAAACTTTTGTTTCCCTTTATAAATTGATGCAATTAGAATTCATTTTTTGTTAAAAATAAGATAATAATATTTTCAGACACACCGTGCAGGAGTCCGGCAGTTACCGGGGACTCAATTTGAAATTAAAAACTGAGCTCACCCAATTTGCAAGGATTTAGGGGGCGTTGCGTTGTTCCATCGAAGCAGGCCGTCGCGTCATTGGGGGTGTGTGGGATGCCGACGGTAAATGCCTACTTTGATTAATTGATGTAATTCTTCGGAGTGAGTAGCTGCCCCTTCGAGAAAATGAAGTGACTGATTGACTGACGGATGAAGGTGGAATAGATCAAGGATTAAGAGCTAATCGTTATGGAGTGTTGAGGGCATGAAGTTCAGGGTGGAAAAATAGATTGATTTGAAATACGGCAGTTTGAAACCAAAATTTTATGAGTAGGTATGCGGTAGAAATTTCATAGTCGACGGAATCACTACTGTCAATGGATTTAACACAAATGGTGGTGACGCTGAAATATCATAGAATACAAATATCGCTGGCAGATAGGCCGACTTAAACCCTAGACATATTGACAAGAGCACTTATCTTAAAAAATCGTAACCACATGCGCCTGATTTGGATTTTTCCGTTCGAAGAAGAGTTTTCTCCGACTGGAATGGGAATCGAACCCATATACCGTACATTGACGTAGCTAGGATTTTTTTTTTCTGGAGGGGGCTCAGGGGGGCCTGGCCTAAAATGACTTAACAGTGGGATGGGCGCCCGATATGTGGATATGCAAATCGGAATTGCAGTTTTGAGGAATCAAAATGACTGTTTTAGATTTGTTTCTTGTCCCCGTAAACTATATGAGGATGAATAATTCCTCCAGGATTTTTCCATAGCTTGTTGCAGTGATTCCATCATGGATTCCTCTAGAGATTCCTTCAAGAATTCACCCAGACATTTCTTCGGGGATTTGTCTTGGGATATCTTTAGAGGTTCATCCTATTCGAGGTTTCCTTCAGGAATTTCTCCAGAGATCCTTTAAAGTATTTCTGCAGGTATTTTTTCAGAGATTCTTCCATATATTTCTTTCAGAATTCTGCTAGAGATTGCTCCAATAGTTTTATCTGGAATGATTTGAAGTATTTTTGAAAGAATGTATTGAAAAAATTCTTTCAGAAAATTTTACTTTAGATTATTTAAAAATAACTCAGGAATTGCGCTTGAACAATTTGTACAAAAAATGCTTTAGTGGTCTGAAATTTCCTCAGAAACTCCTCCTGGAATTCCCTCGAAAATTTAACTTTACATTTCTCCTATAATTCTTCCTGGGATTCCTCCAGGAATTCCTCCAGGATTTATCTGAGACTTCCTCTTAAAATTCCTACAATGATTCGTTCAGGAACTTCCCCAGGAACGCCTCCCGGTGTTAATCCAGGAACTATTCCAAGAACTCCTCCAGGAATTCCTGTATGAATTCCTTCTGATATTCCTCTACAATTTTTTTCAAAGATTTCTTCAGGAATCCTCCAGGAAATCCTCCAGGGATTCCTTAAAAAAAAATTCCCAGATTTTTTTTCCCGGAATTTATCTAGGAATTATTTTAGGAATTCCTCCAGGCATTCCTCCAAGATTTCATCCAGGCTTTTATCTGGGACTCCTCCAGGAATTCCATAAAGAATGAATTCAGGAATTTTTGCAGGAAATACTCCAGGGATTCCTTCAGAAATTTCTTCAGGATGTTTTCCAGGGATTTATCCGGATTTTTTTTCCAGAAATTGTACCAGGAATTTCTCCTGTAATATACCAGGTATTCTTTCAGCGATACCCCTAAGGATTCTTGCAGAGATTTCTTCATGATTCCCTTCGATGATTCCTCCATTATTTTCTCCAAGAATTCTTCCTGAATTCTTCCAGAATTTCAACTGGAAATTCCTCATGGGATGCCTCCAGAAATTCCATGAGGGAATTCCTCTAGAGATTTTTCCAAGAATCCCCCCAGGGACTCTTGCAAGAATTTCTCTAGATATTTCTCTTGGGATTCGTCCAGGAACTCCTCAAGAGGTTTCTTCAGCATTACTCTAGCAATTCCTTCGGAAATTCCTCCAGAAATTTATCCAGGAGTTCTTCCTGGAATTCCTCCAGAAATTACTACCGTAATTTCTCCAGAAAATCCACCATGGGTTCCTTCAGAAATTCTCCAAGCAATTCCTTCTGAAGTTTATCCAGCAATTACCCCAAGAATTCCTCCAGAGATTTCTCTAAAAAGGAAATCCTCCAGGGATTCCTTCAGAAATTCCCCCAAAAATTTCTCCTGGAATTTATTCAGGATTATATCCAGATATTTCTCCAGGGACTCCTCCAGGAATTTCAACAAGAATTCCTTCAGAAATTACGCCAGGTATTTCTTCAGGAATTCCTCCATGAACATGTTAAGGAATTAGTACAGGAATTTCTCCGAAAATTCTTCCACGGTTTACTCCAGGAATTTCTTCTCCAAGGATTCCCCCGGAAATTATTTCACGGATATTTCTCCAATAATTCCTCAAGGCATTTCTCACTAATGCTTCCTTGGTTCCCGACAGGAATTCGCCTAGAAGTTCCACCAGGCATTTCTCCTGAGGTTGCTCCAGAATCGGCTTCATGGATTCCTCCAAGGATTTTTCCAAGAATTCCCCCAAGGATTATCCCAAGAGTTTCTCTAAAAATTTCACTATGTTGTCCTTAAGGAATTCCTCAAGAGATTTCTCAAGAATTCCCTGGAATACCTTCAGAAATTCCTCCAGGGATCCCTTCCGAAGTTACTTTTGCGACTTCTCAAGGAATTTCTCCAGGAAATCCTTAAAAAAACCCCTCAGAAATTCCTCAAAAGATTTATTCAGAAATTACTCCAGGTACTCCTCCAGGTGTTCTTCCAGGATTTCATCCAAGCATTTCTCCAGGAACTCCTCTAGGAATTCCACCAAAAATTCTGCCAGGAGTTACCCCAGGTATTTCTTCAGGAATTTCTTCAAGAATGCCTCTAGCGATTTATCTAAAAGTTCTTCCTGGGATTCTGCCAGGAATTTGTCCAGAAGTTCCTCCAGCAACTCTTCCTGGGTTTCTGACAAGATTTTGTCTAGAAGTTCCACCAGGTATTCCTTCTGAGGTTCCTCCAGAAATTGCGTCAGGGGTTCCTCCAGGGATTTCTAAAAGAATTCCCCTAGGGATTCTTCCAAGAATTGCTCAAGAAATTTTAAAAGGTTTCTTCTAAAATTTCTCCACGGAGTCCTCTAGAGAATCCTCCAGGAATTCATCCAGGGATTCTTTAGGATTTATTTCAGGGTTTGCTCCAGAAATTTATACAGGAATTTATCCAGGAAGTCCATAAGGATTTTTTCCTGCAATTCTCCTAGGGATTCTTTCAGGTATTCCTGCAGAAATTCCTCCAGGAATTCCTCTGGGAATTCCTCCACGGATTGCTCCGGGAATTCTTCTAGCTTCTTGTAAAATTCAATTGTGGCCCGACAGTATGCCTGAGGACACCACTATTCTAGAGGACCCTCCCATAATTCCTCTAAAGATTCCATCAGAAATTCATCTAGGAATTTATCCAGGAATTCCTCCAAGAAACCCTCCAATTATTTATTCAGAAACTCCTCCAGGAATTTATCCAGGGATTCCGCCAAGAATTTGTCCAGAATTTCCAGTATTTCCTCCAGAGATTTCTCAAGTTATAGCATCAGGGATTTTCCAGGAATTTCTACTGTGAAATCTCCAAGAATTCCTCTGGGGATTCCTCCAAGAATGTCCAGGAATCCCTCCATGGTCCATCCAGAAATTTTTCTAGGAATTCCTACAGAAATTCCTCCCTTAATTGCTCCTAGGATTCACCCAAGAGTTTTTTTTTCAGGATTACCGGAAGATTTTTTGAATTACTTGATGGATTCCTAGAGGAATTCCTCCAGCGATTTGTTTTGATTTTTTTTTTATAAAATTTAAGATGAATACAAGAGCCAGGAAATTCTCCAAGAAGTCATCTAGTATTCTTCCAAAATTATCTCCGACAAATCTTTAAGGAGTTTATCCACAGATTTATTCAGAAATCCATCCATGAATGTCTTCAAGAATACCCCCTACAGTTCGTGCATAGTAGTTTCTTCAAAAAGTCGTTGACAAAAATCCTTGGAGAAATTCGCGAAGGAGTTCCTGGAAGAATGTGTGAAGGTTTTTCTGAAAATTTTCCAAAAACCCACTGCAGAATTGATGAAAGAATCCCTAAAGAATATTCCAATAAATCCCTGAAGAAATTTCTCAAATACTTCATTCAAAACGTCTTTGACTCTTATTAAACACTACAAGCCAACTTTATCAAATCTTTTTTATCTCCTCCTAGAACGTACTACTCTCTATTGCACCTTTTTGCAAGTTACTATTGGATATGTTCACCATTCGTAGAATACCAGCGTCTGAACGTCAAAACTAAATTTGCCATTCCAGGGGGTAACTTGCAGAAAATTCCACAACAAATGTTTTCACTAACAATCACGTGTTAGGTCATGCATATAATTTAACGAAAATCGAGTTACCAGGAAGCCAGCTCGCCCTTTACGTGCATTACAAACATTTGGAACTATCTTTTGACTTCACAGACGTGTGTCCTGCACAAGCCCTACACCGTAGTTTCCCATCCTCCCGGTACATTTAATTAGCTTACATATCTGGAGAGAAAAGTTTTCCACCTCGGGAGGAACCCTTTAACAAACGTTCACTTGCACGAGCCAAACTTTTGGTCAAACCAAATTACAAAATAGTTGGCAACTTGAATCAGTCCGTTTCCATTCCCTGAACGCACATCCAATCCGAACTCGAATTGCACTTCCGGAATGTTCGTCTTCCTCTGTGTGGTGAGCAAGAAGCCCCCTCCTAAGTAACGAGAGATGGCGTCATTCCGATGGCGTAACATTGAACAGCTTGGACCTCTCCAGCCAGCCGAGCGTGTATGTGATACTTTATCAAACTCTTGAAATCAGATATCAAAGGATCAACCTGAATGGGAGAATGGCAGGCTAGGCACAGACACACAGTATCGAATCGAGGGCCGGCATCATAATTTGCATATGTTTCACCGGATAAATCGCTTTTCTCACTTGAGAGACTTTCCCCCCGCACCGCGCCGTACCACCTCCACCAATCGTCTTAGGAGGCACTAAGCTCACAGACATCTCGTGAAAGCCGAGCTGCCGTCGAACTGATACCTGTATGAATATTAAAATGGTTCAATTTAACCTCAATAACTTTTCAGCACACAAGTCCCGATCCTTGACGGGTGTCTGACTCTCGATTCGCATCCCCGTTCCTCTAGTTCACCACCAGCAGGAACTTCAACCTTCGGATGAATGGAGATGGACCCTTTTCTGATGAGATAAGTACAAACCTCTCCCAGCAGATCAATAGAACGCCTACCTGACTGGTGCTTCTGCTTCTGCTGCTGCTGATGCTGATGCTGCCTTCATAAAGACAGGAGGGAATATTAAGTGATTATGGCGTCACATTTCATAAGGAGCACTGGAGATCTGCGTACGTTACCTACCTCCATTAGACACGGATGGGACTTCATGGGATGTGTGTGCCTGTGTGGGGGACCAAATGGACACGCACCGGCTTGGTTGAGTCAGCTGGTTGGCTGACGAGCTAACGGCCAAGCAAGAAAGCCATTTGCCGACGAATGACGATGAATCTCATCGGTCTGGCTCTTGGTCACCCAACAATGGCGTAGCGAGGATTTTTTTTTTGTATTTTTCCCTACAAAAAATCCTCACGTTCAAAGATCCTATTTATAATTAAAATTCACAAAACAATACGAATTTCTTCCTCAAAGTGAAAAACTAGCAATTCGTCTAGTAAGTTATAATTTTCGGTCCTGGGCTAATCGCTTCCAGTCGCCCTGAACGTTTAAAGTCTTTGGATCCTCCTCAACTGAAAAACGCGTGTGCGTGACATTCCACGAAGCCAACGACTCCTACCTGGTTCTCTGCTGAATATGATTTTAGTTTGTTGTTCTTCCGGCATTCGAGCTATGTACCCAGCCCACCGCGGCCTGCCATGTTTTCTTCGCTTCACTATATCCATCTCTTTATATACTTGGTACAATTCGTATGTCATCCTCCAGTTTACCGCCGAGTATTGTCCGCAGCACTTTACGTTCGAAGACTTCTTTCAACGCGTCACTATTCATGACCATATAATGCAACCGGAAGAATACGAGCCTTATACAACGCGAGTTTTGCCTTCGTTTGCAGCCAACGGGTTCCGCAGACCGAAAAAGGCCCGATTTGAAATCGAAATCCGTTTTTTCACCTCTTGGGTAACATCATTATCACACGTGAGTAGAGTACCAAGATAAACAAATTCGGCCACAACATCAAACTTGTCACTATTTAGCACCACTTCGCCACCACTACCACGACACGACCGACTCGGTACTTGGTCTTTGTGCTGTTAATCATTAGCCCTATCCTCGCAGTCTCTTTATTAAAAGGTATGAACACCTCTTCCACGGTCGACGGTCGATCCCGATCCGTCAAGCGTCGCATGAATCAGTTTTATAACCTTCGCCGGAAAACCATGTTTGATCATGATTCGTTTCTCGGCCTTCAACGACTCCTCAATCGACCTCAGCCTGAGAAAATTTTACGCTGTATTGAATAGTGTTATTCCTCTGTAATTCTCGCACTCCAGTTGATGCCCTTCCTGGAAGAGAGGGCAAATTAGATCATCCGACCAACTAGCAGGCAATTCTTCCTCTTCCCATATCATCAATATGATACGGTATAAGAGTTAATACAGCTGCTCACTACCGTGCTTGAGAAACTCGGCCGGGTGTTCGTCCTTCTCAGCAGCCTTGATGTTCTTCAGTACTCTAATGACTGTCTTGAATTCTGGCTGTTGTTCTTCCCACCGTTCAAACATTACCTCAAAGTGCTCTCTCCACCTGGCAGCCACCATTGTTTTGTCTGTCAGCAAGTTACCATAACGGTCGTTGCACAAGACGGGAGAAGGCGCTGTTTTTCTTCGCACGTCATTGACAGTTTGATAAAATCTCCGCATATCATTCTGTTTCATACATTCCTGCGCCTGAGCAGTCACATTTTTCTCATGCTTTTTTTTCTGTTTGTGGTGGCTACTCTTACATTTTCATTCAAATTACAGTTTCATACACCGGCTCATGTTTTGGTGGAGTTATCCAAAATTTTTGATATGATAGTAAGGGTAATTTATTATGTATGTGGTGATATTCCCATTTGATTCGAACTAAAATTGCATTACTCAGAGTAAGATAGAACTATAGTAAAATCTATGACATGTTGAGGGCCCATATAGCCGAGGCGGTAAACGCACGGGTATTCAGCATGACCATGCTGAGGGTGACGGGTTCGATTCCCGGTCGGTCCAGGATCTTTTCGTAAAGGAAATTTCCTTGACTTCCTTGGGCATAGAGTATCTTCGTGCCTGCCACACGATATACACATGCAAAATGGTCATTGGCAGAGGAAGCTCTCAGTTAATAACTGTGGAAGTGCTCATAGAACACTAAGCTGAGAAGCAGGCTTTGTCCCAGTGAGGACGGTACGCCAAGAAGAAGAAGAAGATGACATGTTCACAAGTTAAATCCTTATAGAAATGCGAAAACAGTTCAGGAAGAATTAACAAAAAAATCTAAATAGATACCCTTGAATAAAGTTCTGAAGAATTCTAGATTAATCGAATTGAGCTGATTGAATTCCGGAATAAATCTTTCAATAATTCCTGTGAAATTCTTGTTTAAGCTCCAGGAAAAATGCAAAAAAAAAATCGCTGGTAACTCCCAATTAATTTTGGTAGAGTATTTTGGAAGAATTTTGATAAAAATGCCCATAAGAATTCCTGGGAAAATCTTTGAAAGAATAATGGTGAAAATAAACGAACATTTCTGGAAACAATCCGTAGGAGAATTGCAAACAAATTCTTTGAAAATTTCTACAAAAACCCTTGAAGTTTTCTGGTCAAAGAAATCCGGTAGAAATACTTGAAGAAGCATAGGCAAGTGTGCTAGCACCCCTCCAGGAGATCCTTTTGAGATCCACAGGAATACCATCCGGGATACCTCCAAAAATGTTCCGTAATTTATCCACAAATTTGTTCTAGGACTTTTACGGGAGTTTCTTCTGGATTCCCAAGGAGTGTTTGAAGTGATTCTTCCAGGGAATTATTTCGGATTCCTTCCTTTCCTTCGGAAGTTTTCCAGGAGTTTCTTCTGACACTCTATAAAAGCTCCATTTGGGATCCCTTTAATTGCTCTTGTCCTCTTACTTGAGAAAGTTCTCCCGGGATTCTATCAGAGATCATTTCTGGGATTACTTAATAAACACATTTTGAGATTACTTCAGGTATTCTTTTTAAGATAACCCCAGCCAGGTTTTTTTTTCACGATATTTGTTACCATTTTGAGGCAAATCATCATCAGCACAATCATTTTTTTTTTTCATCAGACGATTACTCCTGAAAGGATTCCGGCAGAGCATCTCTGGTATAAAATTCTGAAAGAATACTTAGAATTAGTCCGGGAGACATGCTATTAAAAATTCGAGAGATATTTCCTGTAAACACCGGTTAGAATCCTAAAAAAGATGTTGAGTTATGAAATAGATCCCTGAGAGAAACTATTTCCAAACACTTCAAATAATTTTATGAGGGGTCCCTAAAAAGTCCATTGAACCATTGGAATAGTTCAGGAAAATATTCCAAACGCACTCCTTGTAAAAATTCCAGTAGAAAACCAATAGTTCCGGAAAGAATGTCAAAATGAATGCTTGAAGAAAGTCCAAGAATCACTATTGAAATCCCTGGGAATGATTCCAGAAGATCTATAACTGATTCTTTGTTAAAAATAGCTTCCACATAAATCCTTTGGATGTTTAGTATTAATTTCTGAAATGTGAACCGCGAAGCAAAATATCTGGAAGTCCCTAGTTAAGAGCATGGATTTAGTAAAAAAAAACACAACGTCAGCAAGGTGTTTGTGATGTAATAAAAAGTTTGAAGTCGTATTGCTAAGAGTTTTCTAGAAATGTTTAACATATTTTCAATAAAAATCCTTATAAGAAATCAAGAAAAAACCCCTAGTGAGATTCCAAATAGATTCTCGTTAGTGATCTTGTGTAGAATTCCTCAAAATAATTTCGAGAAAAATCCTGGAGAAACCTTTTGAAATTTCGGAAGAAATTCTTGTGAGAATTCCAGTAGAAATCTCTGGAAAAAATCCATTTGAAATCCCAGAAGGAATTTTCTAAAGGAATCTCTTTAATAACTACAGGAAAATCCTTTAACAACCGAGAAAATCAAAACAAGATTTCCGAAAAGAATCCGCAGGAAAAATTCAGGCAAAATCATTGGGAAATTAAGGAAAAAAAAACTTTGAAAATTTCTGAAGGAACTTCTAGAAAAAAAATCTGGTAGAAACACTTGGAGAACATCGAGTGGAAAAATTCCAGGAATGGTATAAAGTCCAGAAGGAATCCCTAGATGAGTTTGGAAAGACATTTATGAAATAACTCTGACAGAAATCCTTGAAATGATGCGGTAAATCTCTGGATAAATTTTGAAAGAAAACCCAGTGAAAAATGTCGAAAAAATCCTTCTTAGGGAATTCTAGCAAGAGCATATTGAAAGTGAATTCTGGGATATGGAAGAATTTTGAGAGAATCATGGAAGCAGTGGGAAGTATTCCGGTGGTTATCCCAAAATAACTCAGGTTGGAATATTTTGAAGAACTACAGGAAGAACCCCAAAACAAAATCTGGAATGCTTCCGGTAGGAATCTGCATAATAACTTCGGGAAGAAATCCTTAATATATTATTAGGAGTAACGTCCTCTACTATTAAAAGTCTCTGTATAACAGCTTATGGAGTAAACGCTTTTGGAAGAAAGCTTTCTTTAACTCGTATACAGCAAAATTGTTAGTTGGGTCAGGTAGATTTCTGGCCTAAAAAACCTGAAAATATAGGGTGGACCTGGTTAACCAATCAAGGCAGGATCGGTGAAAAAAATTGCAAGAAGAAATTCTGGTAAAATTCCGGATGAAGGTCTTAGGAAAATTCGAGGGGAATTCTTGCAAGCAGGGATGGGAACACTCACTTACAGAGAGTTACACTCACTTGATGTTTTCTCAGCTCAGAAGCGTGCAATCAAGAAATGGTGTATGGACGACTTTTGCCTTGTGGTTTTGTCTAAAAGTTTGCCGAATAGAGTAAGTGTCGCACACGCATATCAAAGCCGCAACAGACCTGTTAAAGCAACTCTCCACGAGGTGAGTGTAATTTACATTCACCTCGTGGAGAGTTGCCTTCGCAGCTCCTTCACGACTTCGGTATGCATGTGCGACCCCTACTCTATTCGGCAAACTTTTAGACCAAACCACAAAGCAAAAGTCTTCTATACATCATTTTTCGATTGCACGCTTCTGAGCTGAGAAAACAGCAAGTGAGTGTAACTCTCTGCAAGTGAGTGTTCCCATCCTTGCTTGCAAGTATTCTCGGAAAAATGCCAAAAATAATTACATGAGAAATTATTCCAAGAATTCTGGAAAGAATCACAAAAAGTAGTTGGGAGGAATAGGAAAAAAAACAAACAATCCATAGAAAAATGTACGAAAGAATATGGAAAGGTAAAACGGAAGACAGAAAGGATACATGCAGAATTGCGAGGCTAAGGGAGCGTCCATAAATAAAGCCACGCCAAAAAACCCCAAAGTCACACTTTTTGTATGAGACCTCTGAAATTTTGTATAGCTCGTCACACTTTGCTGAACACCACTCCCACTACACCTCTAAGCGAGACGTAGCTTACGGACGTTCCCTAATTTTTTGAAAATTTCGAAAGGAATTCGTGGAACGAAATACCTAAAGAGTTCGGGGAGACAGAATTTTCTAGGAAAACTCCAAAAGAAATCTGTGATGAAATTGTGAGAAGCATTCCAGAGAAAATGAGTGGAATCTATGGAAAAATACGGAAACAATCCTCTGGAGAATCTTCTGCATGAATCCCTGGAACATTTCTTAAGGCAAAACTGGACGCCTTAAAGCAAACTTTGATCGTGGGGAAATGCCTGAAGGAAACCCTAATAAAGCCATCGGAAGAATTGTGGTAGAAATTTTAAAAAAATAGGGAAGCTACTTAAAATGAATTGGGGCATGAATCTGAATGGAATCTTTGAAATAATTTTGGAAGCAATCCTTGGGCGAATTCCTAGGAGATAAAGTTCCTGGAGAGATCATGGAAGATTTCCGGAGAAATGGGTTAATATTTAACTTAACAACATCATCCGTAGCATCTAAAATCTCTTACCCAATGTGTGTTAAGATTCCGAATATTAATTCATGTGATTTTCTCCACATACATATAAAAAGACGGATACGTTATAATTGAAATTATGTATAAAAAATCAAAAGTCCGGATGAGATTTGTTTGCAAGATGATAGTTTTTTTTTTTTAACTAAGAAGCCGAGCCAATTGATGACATGGCAAGTTAGATGATACAAGGGTTTTTAAGGCGTTTTTCAATGTGCGAAAGTCTGAGGGTCTTTTGGGAGATTTACTTCGTAACTGGATTTCTTAAAGTTAGTTTAAAGAACAGAGCAGTTTTCGTGTCATCAGCGGAACATAATTTTCAATAAAATTGTTTATGGAAAAACTTTATAGGTTTTTATGTAACCATTTTTTGGAAAATAAACAAAATTTGATGTGTCGAATTATAGCTTTTTATTCAGTTCAATGTGAGGCTAATGACGCTGGCGCTAGCTTGGATTGTTCAAATGACGATGACTCCGGCATGTCTTGATCTACTGAACTGGAGATTTTTCAGACAATGCGAAAAATCATTCAAATGTAAAAAAAATATAATTCGAGAAAAACAATTGTAGGGCTTCTGAATTTTCATAAGTTTCTTCCGCATTTCTTCAGAAGATTACTTACGGAAAACTACAAGTCCTACATTTTTTCCAGAATTTTCATTTTGTTATTTTCTTTTATTTTTTTATTTATTTTTTTGATTTTTTTTTTCATTTTTGCCTAAATTTATTCCAAGAGGCGTCTTTGTAGAAAATAAGAAGAAACGACAGAAACAAAATACACTGGAAGTTTAAAATAAATTCCATTTTCTTTCAAGGAAGAATGCTGGGAGCAATGAGTATTAAAATTTCGGCAAAAATCCCTGAAATCAATCCGGAAAAATCCACAGGAGAGTTCATGAATAACGCTTCGAATATTTCCGAAAAAAACTCGAATATTTCTGCAGGGAATTCTTTGAAAATCCAGTAGAAACACTTAAGAGATCGGGTCTAATACCTGCAAGACTTCCGGATATGAATCTCTTGAATGAAGTCTGAAAGGATTACTTCTATGAATTCCGAAAAAAAAGCATTGTGGAAGAATTCAGAAAAAATGCTCCTAATGAATCGTAGGATGAATCTCTGGATAAGTTTCGGAAGAAATCCTTGTAAAAAGTCGAGATAATCTAGATTTTGAGTGACATTTCCGAAAGAATTCCGAGAGGAGTCTATACAAAATTTCCTAGAGGAACAGTTCAAACATTCTTAAGATAATCCCTGAACAAATCACCGGGGGGATCACTTAAAGAATTCCGGGAAGAAACTTTAAATAATATTTAAAATTAATATGGGATTGATTCCTAGAAAAACATTTAGAGTTCCTAGAAGCATTCCAAGATGTTTCGCTTTCTCTGTAAAAAAACATTTCTACGAAGAATTTTGGAACTAGCCACTGCAAAAATTCGACAAGAATCCGAAGAAAATTATCGAGTGGAACCCCTGGATAAATGTCGTATGGAAGCCATGGAAAAAGTCCACGCTGATAGCATTACAAGATGCATCCTTGAAAGAATCCCTGGAAAATTTGCAGAAGGAATTCTCGAATCCCTGAATCCCTTGGTATTCCGAAAATAATCCTCAGAGGCGTTCTGCGAACAGTCCCTTAAAAGAATTTATGGAAAAATAAACGTTAAACAAATATGAGAGAAATTTTCGGAAAATCGCTGGTAGAAGTTCTTGGGAGAAGCACTAAAACTATCCCTAGAAGAAAATCTGGAGCATTGCCTGGAAGCTTTCCGGAAGGAACCCCTAGAAGTATTTAAATAAATATTCCAAAAGTATTCATTGCTAAACCCAAAATGTTGGAGACCAAACTAGGTACAATTCCGACTGGAATCTCCGGAAAACTTTCACGCACAATCCATAGGAATTCCGGAAGGAATTCCTTAACAAATAAAGGAGGAACATCTCAAAAAATCCTCGAACGGGGAATGGCGAAAATTTGAAGGAGGGATCCCTGCAAAAATTCCGGAAGAAATGTTTGAAAAAAAAAATCCAGGGGAATGGAATTCTTTGGAGGTATTCCCAGATAGATGGCTGGAATAGTATAAAAAAACGAAATGAGATAACCGCCTGGAATAAATGCGGGAAACAGTTCTGGAGAAAGTTCTCAGGAGGATGCTTGTGAAAATCACAGCACGAATTCCAAAAAATTAAAGAAATTCTTAACGAACTCGAAAAAAATACATAAAAGAATTTTTCTGGGAAAATTCTAAGAGAAATTTCTGAAAAAAATAAGTGAAACGGAGAAAGAATTTCTTAAATATTGCCTAGAAAATATCTGAACGTAGTGTAGGTGATATCCCTGGAAGGAAACTTTGATGAAGCCATTGAAATAACTCTGGGATTAATTTCTTGAAATATCATAAAAAACAATCAGAAAAATAAAGAGTAAATTAATGGGATGGGTCCGGATGAAATTTCTGAAATTTTTCGAGAAAACCCCGTGTAATAATTTCTAGTAAAATCATTGAATAAACTTCAGAATTTCCAGAAAAAATATATGGAAGAATTCCGAAAAATTACCTGGAAAAATTTCCAGTGAAATATCTGCGTAAAAGTGAAAAATTCTCGTAAGAATTCAAGTTCCTGGAGAAATATCTGGAAGAAATCTGAAAGGAATATGTGAAAAAAAGAACTGCGAGAAATTCTCGCAAGATTTCCAGAAGCATTTTCAGAAGAATTCCGTGAGGAGTTCTTGGAAGATTTACGATAGAATTTCGGAAGGAATCGTTTAAAAATTTCGGAAGTATTTAAAAAAAACAAGCAGAATTTCTTTAAGAATACGGGGAGATATTATTGCCTCACACGAATAAAGGAGGAATTAATTTAAAATATTTCTAAATAAATTTCATAAAGGTTTAAAGAAGGGATTCTAAGAAATGGGATCCGAAAGAACAAATCATAAGAATTTCAGAAGGCGTTCTTAAAATAATTCTGGAAGGATTTTTTTAAATCCTCCCTTTACATAAGCATCTTTTTTGACTCAAACCGTACACTACCTAAGCGAGCAACTTAATGCAATGGAAACTCAAGTTACAGAACTAGCTGAATAACAGTTTCTTCAGCTAAAGTTTGCTTAAGAGTTGTTTGTTCTATTCTTATACAGCAACAATGTTAGTTGGGAATGTTGAGGATTTAGGAAGAACTCTTTGGAAAAAAATCCGTGGAAAAACCCGAAAATGAATCTGGGAGAAATGTGTTGAAGATGACATGAAGAAACCTGATATAGCTCCGGGAAGAATCCGTACAATAATATGCGAAGTGACTTTGAAGGTATTCAGGGCAAATTGCGTGAAACAAAAACACCAGAAGATATCCATGGATAATTTCCAGGCGGTGTTCCCGGGATGAACATATGTCAGCAGTTCTGGGATAAATTCTGGAAGAATTTGAGAAGAAAAGAATTCCGGGAGGAATCGCAGGACGCATTTCAAGAGCCGAGAATCCCTATGCGAAAATAACGTGGAAAATCCTCGGAAGAATTCCAGTTCGTATTGTTATAAGACTTCCGGAGAAAATAATTCCGAGAACAACCAATAAAAGGTTTCCGAAAGACTGCTTAAATGATTACTGGAGGAAGTCACGTAAGAACTCCAGTAGTTACTACGGGAAAAGTAATCCCTGAGAATCTATTGGAAGAATTTCGTCACTGTCAAAGTTCTGCAAGATAATTCTGGAAGTGATAAGGTTCTGTGTGTAATTCGTGGAAGAACTTTTTTTTTATTCTTTAATTACTTAACCTAATCTACAGCTCTATTGTTCACTAGGCCACTGCGTGAGCGATTCCAATTGGGAGCTGTACTTACACTTCGTACAGCGCCTAAATGTATTCTATTCTTGTTGTACTACATCGAACTGGTTGCCGTTCCGCTGCTTCACTTTCTACCCTATCATGGTAGAATAATGTGCACGGGGATGTTGATATGTGGCTGTTGGTTGTTCCTGTTTCCAGTTCGATTGGGGGTCCATTATGGGTTACCTTTCGCCGATGTCCAAGTATCCGCGTCCATTTGAGCTATCGGCTCAGAAGAGGGTCAGTGTCAGCTGCTCTCAGGGGGAAAGCGCAACTGACGAAAGTGCCGGGGCTGGGATTGAACCCATGACTATCTGGCTTATTAAGCAAACGTGTGACAAATTGCGCCACGGGCCCCGGCAAGTCCAGAAGTTGTTTTCATTTTTGATTAAATATAATAGAATACATTCAGGCGCTGTACAAAGCGTTACTGCAGCTGTCAAGCTGTTAATCGCTCACGCAGCGGTAAATTAGATTTTAACGGATGAGAATCAAAAAAGGTGTACAATAAAAAGCCCGTTGTAAAAAGGAAGGAGTCAAGAAGAAGAGGGGTTTAGAAGAGAGAAAGGTATTCGTGGTTCGCAAATATTGTATGGCGAACCTTCAGTGAATAACACTGGTTACGCCTCTGACGCCTCCATCGATTCCGGCATGATCTAATCTGAGCCTTAGGCCTTTAGACGATTATTGCCAGGAGTATGTCGTATCCGGGAGCTGAACTCATCCCGTCCCGTCGACTCTCACCCAACCCGATGCAGGTCCAAGCATTTGATCCCCAGAATAATCACATCCTGCTTCGAACTGGGAAGACATTTCAAGATATGTATGTTTACCGCCTCTCCAGAAGACGGTAAGGCAGGGAGGCCCGCAGTAAAAATTTAATTTATCACCAAATCAGGCATCAAATTACGCTGCTGACAAATTGTTATACTCGTCATAACTCACATGGTTCTTCTCGTCGTCTTCGGAGGAGAGGTCGGTCCGTTTGGTGTCGTCATGTGCGTTGTTCCCCATCACATCATCATCGGGATCAGGAAGGACGGATGCAAGGAAAGGCAAACTTTTGCGGGTACTTGGGCGACTTTATGTGAATCGGAATGCTCTTCGGTCGCACTTTCCGGAATTGCCGCGTCTTCTTCCGCCGCTCCCACCCGCCGCCATCTAATACTAATTAATGAAGCACTTCGGATCGTAAAACATTCGTTAGTTATTGTTATTGTGGTACTTGGATTAAGGCGAAGAGGAGTCGCTTCTTCTCATGCTTCCGGAGCGTAACTCCTACATACTCAACAAAGAGTAAGACGTTTCATGATGACGACCGATCCGTCGACGACGGGTGATGAAATGAATCGGAATCAGTCAGTGATGCGTTTCATTATCCACATATGTACCGGTTTGATGTCTTCGAAATGGCTCGGTACGATTCGACTGATAGGGAAAGTTTAATCGTAAAGATGGGAACAGTGCATGACTTAGTGGAAGTGGGACGTGAACAGATGGAGTAGTCATGAATCAATTTGAGTGCATTGCATTGAATTTGTGTACTTTTCGGAACATATGATCTAAGGATAGAATCATTGAATCAGAAATTCGCAGATAATTTAGAATAACTGTTCATAGAGGCAAGCACGAGAAAACTCACTTACTCACCCGAACGCCAAGCAATTTGACTATGAATTTTTCCATTGACAAAAGGAATCATCTGCCGGGCACGTTTCTCAACAACTTTTTTAGCTTCTAGAAGGACAATATTTTCCTTTTTTCAACAATCAACAATACCAATGATTTCACCCTTTTCGCTGAGGTTAAACGACATCACCTACTTAAATACAACAAAACGAAGGGTCAACTCTTTCTAGCCCCTGCTGTGAACCACACCTCAAGCCCACCACCCACCATTCGATCCGATGATAAAACATGCATAACCCGGGTTCTCTGCGCGCTTGATCGTTTGTTTGAGAATGCGTCCCTTAAAACCCAAACGGTGTGCGGTGGATGGGGTTGGAAGTCCGAGGGCGCGGGCGCGGGTCATCGGGCACAAAAAAGCATAAATTAATGCTTAATGCTGCTCGCTTCGGAGCGGAGGACATCGAAACGCTGGAAAAAAAATCCAAAATACCAACAGAACTTAAAAGTCTGCACCGGCGCGTTTGATAGAGTGAAGGACCGCCGTGCCGGCGTTCCCCGAGAGGGGGTAGCGGAAAAAATCTGAAAACGGTACCAAGCGCAAAAATCTGCATACAAATAACATGTACACACAGTTGACTTTTATTTATTCCACATGTGCTCGAGCTGTTTTCATTTTTTTTTCTGGCGGTGAAAGCGCGCTTTTTTGCGTTGTTTTTGCGTTGTTCCTGGGAAATAGAGGGAGCGCTCGTGAGAGCGACGGCGGCGGCGGAGGGTTGTATGGCATTTGGGTGAGTTGTTCATGTAAACAAAATTTTTAACAGTTTGATTTATTATGGGAATTTGCTTGCGCTCCGATGTCGGGCTTAAATCTCTCTGCTGCTGCTCCTGCTATCGCTTTGCGTCGGGGTTTTTATCATTCATCGAAGCGAGGGTGGGTGGGCTGGTTATGTTGAGGGGTGAGAGGATGTTGATGTGGCTGTGATTTTGTACCATCAGCAGTAGGGACAACAGCTCACAGGCTCAACACAGCTGCGAACACAGTGGGCAAGAAGATAATTGTGAACTGTGTGCGAGAGGAGTTGTCATGAAGATAATTTGATAATAGAATTTACGGTCAGTCGCAATGTGAGAAACTAACTTTTACAAGCAATTATTGAGTCACAGTGGCAGTTTTGTAGTTTTGCGATGCTTGCATCAGATAACCAGCTGTGTTTTGGAGTATATAATTTGATTATTATGACGTGGCTCACTTGGAGAATAGGGACTGTCGTTAAACCACGCAGTCCTATTTTAACGCTTTGAGACCTCCTCTTCTCCTTCCGTAGTCTTGCGTGTTTTTTTTTTTTACCAAGAACCACGTTAGGTTCGATGGACAGCGCTTTTTCTACATTCTCGACGTCAGGACATATCGTAGTGCTAACATTGATTCTGATCACTAACTGATGATTGCCAAATTGCGTACAAATCTCTCCGTTATCTTGAATGTACGGTACCGACGGGCACCTCGGTACGACCTTGGGTGATAACCGGATGTCACCTCAGCATAGAATCTCGTGGCAGCGTTGCCGGACGCTCGATGAGGCTCCTCCTCAAGTAACACACTTGTCACAGAAGAGTCACGGAGGCGCAGCTTTTTGTTGGATAGAAGTCACTGTGACTTACTGCTAACAAATAAATACTTACTTGCTAGAAGTAAGTCACAGTAACTTCTGCGCAGCAAGAAGCTGCGCCGCCGTGATTCTTCTGTGACAAGTGTGTTACTTGGGTCTGGAGGACTACTGAACCCAGCTGAGGCAACTAACTGCATGAAAGTAGGTTCAGATGAGCACTCCAGCTTAGTGCTGATCTGGCTCTGAACTCAGTTCCCATAACGGGCTTTAGAAACCCTCTCGAATGACCTCCCTGATTGCATAGATAACCATCAGGCCCATTGGCGACTACTTTGTTGACAGGGAGAGCAGCTCTAATGGACAATAACGGACTCTGGAGATATTACTTACTTCAAATCGAATTCAAAAGTGAGAACGAGAAGTGAGTCCGACGGAGCGACAGATAACCCGTTCGTGAGGGCCTGACTAGCTAGCGCGAGGGGTGAGGGTGGACACTCCCATGGTCGCCACCTTTCGTTACTCCGGAACCATCGAGAAGGCATTGTCTCGTAGAGAGGCTAGTGAACATCGCACCCTCAAGGCTAGCTGCGTAGCCTGCAGCAACGAACATCAATTACTCGGTTTAGGGGGTCCACCAAGATATATGCTGACGCTAAGCCAGATTCCTGAGTGGCCTTTCAACTGCCTTTGTCATTGGAAGGCAGACAGGGTCGACACCACGCCTGCTTCCAACTGCACAGCAAGTATCAAGAACTGATACCGTGTACCGTGACCGGCCCTAATTCTGTGCACTTTATCGAATATACTACAAAATCATGGACGCTAGTTCAATATTAGCTTCAAATATATTTTTTGAATATTGTTTCAATAGTAATGAAATAGTTTGTGAAGAAAAATGTTTCAAACTAACGACCATTATTTTGTAAAAAAATAAAATGGAGTTGCAAGTACTGGAAATTGCCTGAAATCTGTGTCCGTTAGCGAAGCTGCTAAAAAGTTGCCTCATCAACTGAAGCATTTTGCGACATAAATAATGAAGATAATGTCTGCTTTTTCATGTGCATCATGTACTGCTATCTTCGAGGAATCAGAATCAACAAAAGACAATAGAGTTTTCTTCTTCTTTTCTTAATCTTCTTGTTCTTCTTAGGTGCGCAGAATTAGGAACCGGTATTTAATGGTGGTCCTAATTCTGCGCAGACATTTCAACACTAAGTTTTGAACATATAATTAATAAACAAACAACATATAAATGCCACCGTAGTTATAACTAGGATATTCTATGTTTCTAGCAATCCGGTGAATGTAATTACGTTTGAACAAGTTAGTTTAGAAACTTTAAAAGCTAATTTACGCTTCTTGCACTTTAGATCTGATAATTCAACCGGACTAATCACTTGTTTTAAACATTTGCTATCAACCTCGGGGGGAATTTTATGTATTCATGCAAGCATTCGTGTGACATATGATGTGAGTTTACATGGAATTTTCTTAAACAGAGGAAACCCTGGAGCTTGACAAGTAAGAAGTTTCAGTTTGCAAACAAAGATTGTGCCACCTTGTCATGGCGAAAAAGTTTATATTGCCTTTAGAAATGGAAGTAAATTTTACTCAAATTTTATGAGTGTACATTGTATGCGGATAATTAAAAAGCTTTACATAGTTACTCGATAATGCTACCAAATCATTTTGTGTATCCTGAATAAAATTCATTTTAGTAATCAATGGTGGAGACATGCAAAGTTCCAATACGGTCGTAATGTCGTATGACAGTTGAAAATGAATAATTCAATTGAATTTGATCTATGAATCATGTTTTCATTACAATATGTTATCTTTTAAGAGTTTTTCCATGTGCGCAGAATTAGGAACATTAATGCGCAGAATAAGGAACATTACAAAAAATGGTGCGCAGAATTAGGAACAACGACACACTTTAGAATTTCTATGATTTTGCATAAAAATTGAGTATTTTGTATAAGAATTATATTTTTCCCTTATTTACAACGCTAATAACTATGCGCACGCAGTCAAAAATTCAGCCAAATCGGTTCGATTTGGAATTTATTACAGCTGATTGAAATTGAAAAAGTCTTAGGTGCGCAGAATATGGGCCCTCCACGGTACCCAGCGACTTGACCTTCCCGCAAGTAAGGCCATATCAGCCGGCACACAGATGGGCGTTCCGACAAGAGACTTTCACCTGCTCTGACCTTTCCGAGGACCCCTTTCCAACCGCGGGCTCGTATACAATCCAGTAGGACGCTAAGGAACTTTGATATCCTCGCAAGATCCACATCGGTGACCCGCTCCCCATCGGCAGCCTCAGTCCCCAGCCGTCCTGCAGAAGGAGGCCAAGGACTAGGATCATGGCACGGAAAAAGCCCCTCGATGATCCCCTCCAACATCTCTGGAGATTGCTCTGTAGGAGCCTTAACACCTCACGTCTTAGCCATCACGATCCTGTAGGTACCACCTCATGGGTTCGCATTGGCACTCTGGCAGAGACCCTCAAAGCAGGTCTCTTTGTTTACTCTTATCTCGGTCTTCAGCGTGGCTTTTGCAGCGGTAAATACCACCCGCCGTTCGTTTCGCTCTTCCTCTGATTGTGCTCGCTGCATCCGCCGCCTAGCCCATAGGCAGGCGCGGCGCAGGTCCGCAATCGCGTCGGTCCACCAGTAAGCCGGTGGCCTCCCATTTCTAGGGTGGACTCGCCTAGACATGGTCGCATCACACGCACGTGAGAGCACCGCTACAAACTCGTCACCGTCTAAGCCAAGTAAGTTTCGCTCACGGTGGAGCGCATCCCAAAATACCCCTTTGTCGAAGTATGATGTCTTCCACCTGCGAGGGCTTGGCCTTGGCCTAGCCGTCTCTTCTTCTACCCGCTGCCTGCTGTTGTTGTAGTCGATATTGTCAGCGCCAGGTGGTCGCTGTGAGTGTAGCCATCATCTACTCTCCAGTTCGAACTACTGGTTAGGCCAGGACTACAAAAGGTCACGTTAATAATTGACTCCGCTCCGTTTCGACTAAAGGTACTCTTGGTACCGACATTAGCCAAGTCGACATCTAAGATGGCCAGTGTTTCTAGCAGGATCTGACCCCGCTGGTTCGTGAAACGGCTTCCCCATTCCACGGCCCAGGCATTAAAGTCGCCCGCTATTACCACCGGCCTTCGCCCTGTTAGCACGGTCGTTAAGCGGTCCAGCATTTGCGTGAACTGCTCGATCGGCCACCGCGGAGGCGCATAACAGCTACAGAAGAAGACCCCGTTTACTTTGGCAACCACGAAGCCCTCATAGGTAGTAGACACCAATTCCTGGACGGAGTATTTACCCGTCGTCCATATCGCCGCCATTTTTCTGGTCCCATCCGCGACCTAGTTGCCGTTGCCGGCGGGTACTCGGTATGGGTCCGATATGATGGCGATATCCGTCTCCCACTCAGAAACCGCCTGACAAAGCAGTTGCTGAGCCGCATCACAGTGGTTCAGGTTCAGCTGCGTTAAATGCACTGTGATTTCTTGTTCACTGCGGCTTTCTTGAAGGCCGGGCACCTTGGACCACCCATCGGATGTCTGTTGTTCGAGGATTTCCCGGTACAGATCATGCAGATGGGCAGACTCGTGCAGCTTTGGGCCTTATGACCTTCAGCGCCGCATCGCCTGCACAGTTTGCGCCTGTCGGGGCCTTTGCAGTCCCACTACTTGTGTCCTGGTTCCATACACCTGAAGCAAACCTCTGGTGGCTCGTGGAATGCCAGGTGACATACACACCAACCCACCTTTATGCTCCCTACTTTAACGGAATTTTTGACGTCCGCCACAGGTAGCTGAACCAAAGCTATCTGTGTCCCTGTATCTGTATCTGTATATCGCACTGTTGCCGCAGTGCCGTGACGAGCTCTTCCACTTCGGTGATCTCATCAATGTCCTTGACCTTCAGAGTCGCCTCATGTGTCAGAGCCCTCACCTGCACACCCTCACCAAGGACCTCTTCTGCCAGCCTCTTATAGGCGGCGCCCTTGTGCTCCTTCTGGCGCTTCAGCTCCAGGATCATCTCGCCCGTACGAGTACGTCTAATACTGCGTACGTCGGCTCCAAGACCCTCAAGCTTGGCGTCGCTTCGCTTCATCTTCAAGACGTCCGAGTACTTGGACTGTTCCGTCTTTATGACGATCGCGTCGCCTTTCTCGCACTTGGCACCTGCCCTCCTACGCCTTGGCTTGACGTCCTGCGCTACTACCTGCGGATTCGCCTTGTTCTTCCTTTTCCGCTCTACCTTCGTCCAAGGGGGGTCCTCACTACTCTGTGGCTGTTGAGGGCCCACCAGCGGTCGCAACCCCTTGTTCCCATCGTTCCTGGATGGGCCAGCCTTTTCAGGCCCACCCTTCCCAGCTTTCCGGGAAC
This sequence comes from Aedes albopictus, assembly GCF_035046485.1. Classification (NCBI taxonomy): domain Eukaryota; kingdom Metazoa; phylum Arthropoda; class Insecta; order Diptera; family Culicidae; genus Aedes; species Aedes albopictus. The sequence continues at coordinate 328,329,697 of NC_085136.1, read as the reverse complement.
CCTGGCTGGGGTCCGACCTTCCGGCATTATTACCGACTTTCGGGATAATGATTCGCCTGGCCTTGCGGGCACCACCAGACAGCTCCTCGCCTGACGGTTTCCTCGTCCGCTTCTGCGATTGCTTGCCCTGTTTGTCGCGAGCAGTCGCTTCCGCCTTATTCGGACTTCCTGCGAAGGAGAAGGCCTCCGTTTGGGTAAACTTCGGCATTTTCTAATTTGCAGGTTCCGCTGCTGCAGCAGTCAGAAACGCGAGTGCCGCGTGCTCCTGCTTGGCATCGTCGATCGACGCCCTAAGTCGAAGCAATGCCGTTTTCAGGTCCTTGCTTATGTTTGACTTAGTGGACGCAAAGTCGATGATTTTGCCAAGCTGCTGCTCAGCCACCTCCATTGCGGACCGTCCTTTGAATTCTCGGTTGACGGCCCTCAACAACCACGCTCCGTTCATAACCTCCACCGGCTGGCTTGCCGGGAAGTGGACTGGAGCACCCACGCTTGAGCTGCGTACGCAACTCCCAGCGCCTATCTCCTCACTTCTCCTTGTCGGAGATCTCATCAACCCGCTTCTTGCGAAGGGGTTGATCGCACCACTACTTCCACCTAAATTTTGATTTCTTATATTTTTGCTCATTTTTTCATCCCACGAGTCGCACGGGAACCCAAGCAACACACAAGTCACAAAGGAGTGTCGACAGCGCAGCTTTTTGGTTAGACGACAGTCATTTTCAAGTTATTTTGCCTTGGAGTTAGATTTACATGAATGTAACTCCTGTACAACCAAAAACCTGCGCTGTCGACACTCCTTTGTGACTTGTGTGCTGCTTGGGAAATAAGGTCCACCACGCCAGAGCCCTGCATTAACGGGGTAAGGGACAGCTTACTGTGGGGGGTGCCCAGGTACCCCACAGGCTCCGTTAAAGATCGAGCATCTTTTTCACCCCCTCGATCACTCATTCCTCAGCACGGGTCGCTTGACACCTTGAATTGGGGCTAGTAGTCCTATTCTTAGCCGGCGACTACGCGGCTGACTCGCAAGCGGAGGGGTGCGTCAGGCCCCAGGACTTTCCCTGCCCACTTTAGCAGCCTTATCAACCGCATGTGCGAGCATGTGTTGGCTGGGCAGGGAGGCCACCCGACGCGACGGTTGGCACAGAACTCAGACATGAATCATGTTCATTTAAACCTGCTTCAATTCAGTTAGTTGTCTAAGGTAAACACAGATCAGGTACGTACTTTAAGGCCTCGCTACGGTTTTACGGAATGGAATGTCGACATAAGCACAACCGCCGTCATCCGTCAGTTCACCGTACGCAACTTCTCGCGTACTAAGTGTCCAGAAGGTACTCTTCCTAAAAGGATGAAATAGGATTTTTGGGAAAGGGTTTCCGGAGGTTTCGAAAGGTTGGAGTAGAGGGGATCTTAAATAGTTCGATGTGGTTGAAGGGCGGTTGAAAGGGGGCTTAATATCTACAAGCGCAATCAGTGGATTGTTGTTATACTACTGATATGATGCAACATCCTACAGATCCATAATGTCATGTTCTGTAAAGAAGGTCCTTCAAGAGCTTCCACGAGCATGGACTGTTGATATGTACATTATTAATGCGGTGTAACTTCCTAGTCCATGGGGCATGTTTCTGTAGAAAGGTAGTTTTCAAAGACGTTGTAGGCCATTCAAGGACTTCCGCGAGTGCATTGGTGCATTGCTCATAGTTTGCAGAGAAGTAAATATCATGGATTTCCTGGGTCCTCCAAGAACTTCCGTAAGCAATGGCCTTCAGACCTTCAAGTAAAATCAATGGGTTCTTGTTAAATTACTGATGCGGAATAACCTCCTGTAGGTCCATGGAGCATGGTTTTGTAAAGCAATAGGTCCATAAGGTATTGTTCTGCAATGAATTAATGTGAAAAGATGATATAGGTAATCCAAGAATCTCCGTGAGTAAAGGCCTGAATATCTACAAGCGTAACCAATGGATTGTCGGTACTTCACTAAGGGGGCATCCATTAAGTACGTTACGCTCAAAGGGGAAGTGGCGGTTCCGGCAAGTGTAACAAGCAATGCATTAGGTAAGGACTGTTCAATTTATAAAACGGACAACTTGCTTGTGCGATATCTTTTTAATTTTTCAATATAATCGTTATCAGTTTTTTGCATAACTTTCTATAGCTATTCTCAAATGTAGGAAAAATATAACATTGAGCAAAATGTTCTTTATTGTGTAACTGAAGCGATTTTCGTAAAACATCAATAAAAACCCACTTCTCAAAATTCGACATAACTTTCCACATACTTAACATGCACGTTTGCATGAAGTTTTTAATGAATTGGAACCTTATACTATTCTACTAAAGGTAAAGCTCAATAGTTGATCAGTAACAATGCACCAAACAGTCTCCAACTTGATATAGTGAGTTGACTTGTTTTCATAGAAATTATTAAAAAATGTTCATTTAAGTCCTGTGTTGCAATAGCATCACAGATTCGGCTAGAAATTTGTCCAGAGTAGTAGAATATTGCTCTCTGAATGATACAGAAGAAAAATTTACTTTTAATTGCATATTCACCAAAAATTTAATCCATAAAGATGGTCATATTAAAAAATGTCATACTTTTTGCTCCATTGATGCAGATTTTCGACTCTAGCGAATCTTGTTATTATATATTTTCAACAAAGTTCGTCCTATGTTATTGTACACCTCATTTAATAATAATCGGATGCAAATTTTTTATTTTCAACATCATTGTTATGCAAAATTTGCATTCGATGGCATTGTTATTTGGAAGAACCTTCAAAGAACGAAACTGTTTTGATTACTGTGTCTGTAATGGCGCACAGTAACCAAACCAGCAATGCTATCAAGAAGCAGTTTTCTGCATTTACAACCACATTATTCCCACTTCCAACTGGATGCATAAAAAATCGATTATTCAATATTTTCATGCCCTTTTTGCTTTACAATTGAATTTTATTCAAAAAAATCGAATCTCACTTGAGACTTTAATATTTCAACACTTAATTTTCCAATTGAGTTTAAATTTTGCCAGAATGTTCATTACTCATGCTGCTGCAGCATGGCACATACTTTTTTGGTATTAAAAACAATATACCATATGTGAACAGTAATTTCATAAATATTTTCAATTATCAGCAATCGAAAAATTCACCTCATTTAACACCTGGCCGATTTTCTATAAAATAAAACTATTTTTGTTCGATTCAAAAATTATTACTATAATGAAAGATGATGTACTGAACTACGAAGCAAGGGTGGTTAAATTTGAACTACGCGTCTTCTTTTTATAGCCTTGTAAAGTTGTCCGTTTTATAAATTGAACAGTCCTTATACGAATAGCTTGTACGAAGGGGGGAGGGGAAGAGATCGAAAATTCTCATATTTTGTGCGACGTACTAAATGGATGCTCCCTTTATACATAGGTAATCCTTAAACTGATGGTGGGTACACAATCATCATCACTATTAGTGATGCAGTGAAACCACCGACGAACCGACGTGACAGTGGTGTTTCAAAAGTGTCCCCCCTAAATTTAACGGTCGACCAGCAAAGCGAGCGAACGCTTCTGTCAAATCAGCTCAGGCGCGAACCTTTTCCTATATGAATACACGGGGGTTTGGAGTCATGTTATCAAAACAACGCGAACCGTTATAGAGGAGGCGATAGTGTTCGGCTATTTTTCATCATGGCGTCGGGGACAACAAATTTGAATTTATTTGTTCTAGCTGTCACGTCGGTTCGTCGGTGGTGAAACACCCTACAGGTCCATGGTAGAAATTTTTATAGAGTAATAATATCCAAAGATGTTCTAGGTCATCCAAGAAATCTCGCCAATATGGGCTTTAAGATGTGAAAGTGTGATCAATGGGTTATTATTATATTACTGATACAGTGGATCAACCTGCAGGTCTTTGGAACATTCTTCTGTAAAGAACAAAGTTCCAAAGATGTTCTAAGTCCTTCAAGTAGTGCAGAATGTGAACACCTTAAGATCTACAAGCGTAATCGATAGATTGTTGGTACAACATCTTTAAAAGACGCGGGCACCGTCTTCAGCCAAAAGCTGTACACTGTACAAACTGAATGAAACTTTACACTAGACAAGGGACACACAAAGCATGCACCAGTGGATACGGAGAAGAAACTATTCTTTCGAAAAATTTCATCGCCCGGAGCGGGAATCGAACCCTCACCTCACAGCATTGTGCGGTTAGAAGCATGGTGACCCTAACCACATGGCTACGAGGGTCCGCAATCTTACAGGTCCATAGAGCATTGTTCGGCTTACCTCCCTGTCAGATTTTCCTCAATATTTTTTTACACGGTTTTGCGAATTAACACGGCTTTTACATGGATTTTTTTTTTAACTTTACGTATCCGCCGTGTTTAAAAAAAAATACCTTAATGTACACACACACACACACACACACACACACACACACACACACACACACACACACACACACACACACACACACACCTTTTGGTGTAAAGTGTCGCTAATTAAAGCAAAAAAAAAAAATAATGTACACAATGCTCAACCGACGGTGTTTGTCTTCGACTGTCACGCAGAAGCATGAGTTACGCACTTGTTAGTCCCGAGCTATTTTGAACGTTCTATCCCAATTTCTTCTGTCAAAATATATTTTGAACTTTTAATAAGTTAATTTGTTTTATGCAATACTCAAAACAGGTCTGATCTAAGTTGTCCATCACAGCTCAATTGTGACAGGATACTTTACTAGCACCAAATTAAATATGAGTCATACCACAATATTCCTAAATAATGGACGCAGTGGTTAAAAGGCTCTACAGATGAGGAAAAAAAAGTTATATAGATTCTACAAGAATATAAAATAAAGTCAAGTAGTATACCAGTGTTTGAAGGAATGGTTTTTATAACCTCCTGTAGGGTAGAACCTTGGGTAGGACCTTTCGGAATTAATAGTTTCATCACCGGTATACTACATTTGTTGGCTTTATTATGATTTTAAAACGAGTTTAAATGGTTTGGTCGTGAGACTCTGCAAAGTCAAATTCAATTCAATCAGATGAAACCACTGTGCACCCCAAACGAAATTAGCTCCCCAAAGCCGATTTCACACTATGAGACTTCCAACGCCGCTTAATAAAACAGCGTGCAATCCGACCAATGCCAGAAGCTTACCGCCCTCCGGAGGCACATGCACCGCACTCACACACACACACACACACACACACACACACACACACACACACACACACACACACACACACACACACACACACACACACACACACACACACACACACACACACACACACACACACACACACACACACACACACACACACAAACACACGTACACAAACGTTTGTATGCGAAATTTATAGTTACAGATTATATTTATTTATAATAATCCACCATCCACCATGACATGACGAAGGGGGTTCCATTTTTGGTCGGTTTCCCCGCAAGTCGGCGTGCGAAAGCAGCTACCACCGTAACGCTGCGCTGCTCCGCCATGGGGTTGGGCCGGGAGGCCCATTATCTGCGCCACTGCATCAGAAAGCAAACACAGCTGGTGGGGGAACAGCCTACACAGAGTACACAGTTCGAAAAAAACCTGTAAAATTATGACGGATGGAATGTAACAAAAGGACCCCGTCATATATGATGGAAATTTTTGTGCGATCTTAAAATTACATTGCGGATATCTGTTAGAAAATATAAAGAAAAATCGAGATCCGAGCGAGAATCGAACTCAGATCCTTGGAGTGTGAGTAGCACGCCCGAGCTCTCTCGGCTATCTCAGCTTGTTGAATAGCAGACAGTCAAAGTTAAACTGCTTCTACCATAATGCACGCTTTCCCGACATGCTCCGACTGCTGCAAAGAGTACTGAGAGAGACAACGGGGAAACCGCCACAGCTACGAGCAGCCGTTCTTTAGCTGACGACGGAGAGTGGCTGGCATGGTTTATAGCAGATGCATGTAAATTTATAGCGAATATGCTTTAAAATCTGTAAACAAGCCGTCTGACCAGCAGCGGACTGCTCGGCTGACGTTCAATGTTGGCGATTTACATTTTTCTGTCGCAAAATTCAGTTGATCTTCAATTTACGTGCTGTTTAACTTTCATATTTTTTTGCTGTGTATCCAACATCATCCAGCCGCAGCAGCAGCAGCGCGCACTTTTCTCGATGTAGTCGGAACACGCTGCCGGTTGATGTAGTTACAAATTGTGCGAGTTAGAGAGCCCCTGGTACTCCTGGAACTGGATGTGAGCCCATGAAAAGTGAGTCGAATTTTGTACGCGCTGTTTACCGTTGATCGATGGGTTCGCGGGCAATGCCAAAAAAGCGTCGTCGTCGCTGGTACCTACTCTGTATGCCATGGCTCATGGCCTGTAAGCAGGCAGACTGAAATTTGGATGATACGTTGATTGCTGAGGCGCCCATCGAAATGGGAATCGCTGTGAGAGAAGCTCGTCATTTTTGGAAAAGTGCCAGATTAAGCGCTTACGGGGCAGAGGCGTGCGTGTAACAATCAGGATGGAAGTTTGCAAGGATCTAGAATACATTTATTTGCTCAAGATCACAATGAGGATAACACTTAAGCAATAATTGTACGTCACAATACTCAGTTTGTGAGTATCGCTCTCCCATCTTAGTCACGCCCAATGCTCGCCAAGTTAAGTTCCACTTGCTCCGCCCATCGTGCTTTCCACACTCCACGCCTTCTTATACCAACCGGATTAGTAGCGAACTCCAACTCTGCAGGGTTGTTGTCCGGCATTCTTGCAACCTGCCCACCGTATCCGTTCAGCTTTAGCCACTTTAAGGTTGTTTCGTCACCGTAGAGTGCAGCGAGCTCGTGATTCATCTTTCACCGCCACACACCGTTCTCCTGCACGCCACCGAAGATCGTCCCTAGCACGCGTCGCTCGAAAACTCCGAGTGCTTGCAGGTCCTCTTTGAGCATGGTACATGTCTCGTGTCCGTAGAGGACCACCGGTCTTATTAGCGTCTTGTACATGATGCATTTGGTGCGGGGGTGAATCATTTTGGTCGCAGCTTCTTCTGGAGCCCGTAATAGGCACGACTTCCACTGATGATGCGCCTTCGTATTTCACGACTCACGTTATTGTCAGTCGTTAGCAAGGAACCGAGGTAGACGAATTCTTCTACCACCTCGAAAGTAACCCCGTCTATCGTAACATTGCTGCCAAGGCTTGTCCTGTCTCGCCACATTCACCGCCAGCCCGACCTTCGGTGCCTCACGTTTCAGTTCTGCCATTGTTATGTTCAAGCAACAATATCCATCTCATCCGAAAAACAGACAAATTGGCCGGATTTCGTGAAAATCGTACACCGGCTGTTGAGCCCGGCTCGTCGCATTACACCTTCCAGGGCGATGTTGAATAGTAGGCAAGAATTGGCGTATCTAGGATTTTTTCCTAGGGGATGCCTAGGAGGTGCCAGTTTTATCGATTTTCAGGTTGTTTTGCTTTTTTTTTGTAAAAGGAAATATCGATCCACCCTTACTTTTTTTAGTATAATGATATACTGCGTCGCGGGAAAAATTAGCCCGCAAATTTCGACTTACGTAAAACCAACACTTTATGGAGTCTGGTTTGTACGTATAATACAAGAAATTTGTGTTTTCGGCAAAACATTCTTTCGGTCATTGCTCAGGGAATATTCCCGGCAATTTATTTGGAAATTGTTTTGCAATTTATCTCATTTTTTTTGCAAATTTCTCAGTAAATCCTTTGGATCTTCTTCGGCAATTTCTTTAGAGAATTTATTTAGTAATATGCTTGGAATTCAATACAAAACACTTTACACGCATTCTTTAAACAACTTTTAGTAGTCTTTCAAGCATTGTTTTGTTAATGTAAGCAATTCTATTGATATTTACTTTTTTCCAATTCTCCAATTACTCTTCAGGAAATTCTTTTGGGAATTATTTTAGTGAAGCCTTTAGTAATTCATTCATCAATGACTCTGGGAACTTCCTCACATTTTTTTTTTTCATTTTACAGTCATTCCACTTTTTTTGTATTTTTGTCGATTTTTTGGACTTTCATTATCTACTTGTGTTATCCGGTATTTCTTCGCCAATTCTTTCAAAAACTCCTTCGGAAACTCTTTTATAAATCGCTTCTATAATTTTATTACAAATTCTTTAGACAATTTCTTCTAGATTTCTTTAGTAATCATGTGCGGAATTCCTGCAGCACATGATTTTGGAATACCTTCGGCAACTCCGATGTGACGTGAATTGAAAATTTATTTGGAAATTTCATCAGCAATGCCTTGGGAAATTTTGAAAATTTCGATTATTACTTTGAGAACTACTTCGGTAATTCCTTTGGAAATTATTTCGGCAAATTTCTTAGAGATTTCCTTCGGAAATTTATTAGAAAAAAAAAAGAAAATCCTTATAACGGAGAATTCTTACTTATTTTTTTTCAGAAATTCCTTTGATGATTTCGGAAAATTCTTTGAGAGTTTCTTCGAAAATTTTTTTGTGAATGTTTGTGGAAATTCTTATAGAAAATGTTTCGGCAATTTGTTTTGAGATTCGATTTGTGCAATTTCTCAAAAAAGCCTTAATATTTTCTTCAGGAATTCCTCTGGTAATTCTTATAAAAAACTTTTGTTAAATAAACTACTTTGAAAGTTTTAAGATAATTTTGATGGATTTTTCCGGCAATTTCTTCGGGAATTTGTCAGAAAGTTTTTCGTGAATTTCATTGGATTTTCTTTGAGCAAGCCCAGTTGAGAATTCCCGAATTTCCAGTTCAGCAATTTCCGGAAGTAGTGTAGAATTAGAAAGCGTTAAAATACACGTAAATAAAAATTGAAAAAAAAAAAATCGGAAACAATAAATATAAATACAATTAAATCTTGAATTACATCATAAAAAATACAAAAGTAATCACGATAAAATTGCCTGAGAGATTTGCATAATAACTGAAAAAGAAATTGCAGAATTAATTAGAGCCATTGAAATAGAAAAAAAATCCTAAGAAAATGATGATTAAATTCCAGTGAAACTACTGCAGAAATTTTCAAAAAAAAACATGCCGAAGGAATTCTGAAAAAATGGCCATACTGCGGTCTAACGAATACGGAGTCGTGAGTTCTATTCCTAACGTGACTTTTTTCACAAATTCATTTTTAAATTTGTCAATTAGCAACATTCTTTGCCTTCTAATTAATTACAAGTTTTTCCCGTATATTCCTATAGGGTTTCACTAGAGATTTCTTTAGTAATACCTCCTAGGATTTCACTGGAAATTTCAACTTTTCCCGAAATTCTTTTGGGGATTCCTCTAGAGGTTATATTGAGATTCTTTGAAGAAGGCCAAGAGGAGTTCCTGGAGTAAAACCACGTTTAATTTTTGAGAGTAACCCATGAATAAAAATTCTAGAGCAATTCCTGGATAAGTCTTTTGAAAAATCCCTGGAAGAATCAAAGGCATTTCTGGAAGCATCCTAGGAATACTACCTAAAAGAATCCCAGCAAGAATGCCAGGAGAAATCCCTAAGAGAAATTCCTGTAGGTATCACAATAAGAATTTCAGGAGGAGACCTAGGAGGCATTCACGAAACATTAAAAGCAGCAGGAATCGCTTATGGAATCTCAGGAGGAGCTCCTGGATGAAAGCCAAGAGGAGTTCCTGGAGGAATCCAATGATAAATATTTGGAGAAATCCCAGGAAAGATTCCCCACAAGAACTCCGGGAGGTATTACAGTAAGAATTTCTGGGGAGTCCTAGGAGGAATTTCTGGAAGAACCACAGCAGGAATAGCTTGAGAAATCCAGCTGAAATTTCTGGAGGAAGGCCAAGAGGAGTTCCTGGAGGAATCCCATGAGAAACCAGGATAAACATTCCTGGAGGAATCACCGGAAAGCTTCTGAAGAAATCACCGAAAAAAACACAGGAGGTATTCTTAGCAGGATTCTGGGATGTATCATTATAGTAATCTCAGCAGAAATCTCAGGAGGAATTTCGGGATGAAACTATACAGGAATTTCTAGAGAAACCCCATCAGGAATGCCCGGGGGGATCCAAAGAATAAAACCTTGGAATACCTAGAGAAGTCCCTGCAAGAACTGGTGGAATCTATAGAGAAGGCCCTGACGGAATTGCAGGAGGAATTTCTAAAGGAATCTCAGGAAGATTTCCCGAAAAATTCCAGCCACAATGCTAGGATAAATTCGTGAAGGAATCACTAGAAGAATTTCTGGACGTATTATAGTAAGAATTTCTGGAGGAATCGCAGGAGAAGTTGTTTGAGATATGAGGTATTCTTGGAAGAAGGCCAAAAGGAGTTTCTGCAGGAATTCCATGAGGAATTTCAGGAGGAATCTTTGGATAAAATCTCTGGAGAAATCCGTGGGAGAACAACCAAAAGAGTTTCTGCAAGAATTCCAGGAAGATTGCCCATGGAAAGATCCCAGCAAAAAAAAAACAGGAGAAAGCTCTAGAAGAATCCGTAGCATAGTTTCTGAAGTACCAAGGAGGAAGAAAAGCTGGAAGAACCGCAGGAATTGCTTGAGGAATCTCAGCTGGAATATCTGTAGGAATTACTAAAATCCCGGAAGGTATCATAGAAGTTATATCTAGAAGTTATATGCCTGAAGGAATACCCATAGTTCTCCTTGAAAGAATCGGTAGAAGTATACTGGAGGAATCCCTGATGGAATCACAGGAGGAATTTTTGGAGGAATCTCTGGAAGAATTCCAGCAGCAAGGAAGTATGCCAGGAGAAATCCCTAGAAGTATTTCTGAAGGAGTCCTAATGGGAATTGCTTGAAGAAGCCAATAGGTGTTCTTGGAGAAATCCCCTGTGGAATTTCTGGAAGAACCTCTGGGGGAAGTCCTGGATATATCCTTGAAGAAATTTCTGGAAGAATCATCGAAGGGATTTTTTTAAATCCCAGGGAAATTTTCCGGAAGAACTGCCGTAGTAGAATTTCTGAAGGTATAACAGTGAGAACTTTTGGAGGAGTTCTAAGAGAAATTGCTGGAAGAACCACAGCAGGAATAGCTTGAGAAATCCTAGCCACAGCTTCCGGAGGAAGTCCAATAGATGCTCCTGGAGGAATTCCATGAGAAATTTCTGAAATAATCTCTGAATATAATCTCTGAAGGAATTCCTGGAAGAATCACCGGAGGAACTTCTGAAAAGAACCCCGGAAGATTGTCTTGAATGATTCCACTTGGAATTGCTGAAGGAATCCCATTAATTTTTTTTAGAGGAATCCCTAGAACAATTTCAAGAAGTATCATAGTGAGAATTTCCAAAGAAAATCCTAGGAGAAATTGCTGGATCAATATCTGCAGAAATTTCTAGTATAAACAACCCCAGTCCTGCCTGGAGAATCCTAAGAAAAGTTTATTGCAGAAATATCGGAAGGAATCTATAAAGGTAGCCTTCTCTAGAATCAGTGTATGAATAGATAGAGGTATTTCTGGAGGAATCCATGGAGAAGTCTGTTGATTGTTCTTACCAATATCCAAAACGCCAAAACGTACAACAGGTATATAAGTATGTAGTTCCGGATGTGCTTAAGTTATGTCAAATGTGCCATTAATACATATTGGAAGTATTGTGTGCAGTTTTAAATTTTAGATGACTGCAAAAATTCTAGGGGGTGCCAAATTTATTCTAGAGGGTGCCAGGCACCCCTGGAACCCCCTAGCTACGCCAATGCCATCACCTTGTCGTAGTCCCCGTCGAAATTCGAATGAACTGGATAGTACCCCCGTAATCCTTACGCAGTTCTGCACACCGACCATCGTTGCTTCTATCAGCCTGGTAAGCTTCCCGGGAAAGCTGTTCTCGTCCATGATTTTCCATAGCTCTGTGCCGCCTTGAAGTCGATTAACAACTGTTGCGTTGGGCCTGGTATTCACGGCATTTCTGGAGGACTTGCCGTAGGGTGAAGATCTGGTCCGTTGTCGACCGGCCGTCGATGAAACCGGCTTCATAACTTCCCAAGAACTCATTTACTTCAAGTGAAAGACGACGGAAGATGATCTGGGATAGCACTTTGTTGGCGGCATTCAAAATAGTGATTACTGGAAAGTTCTCACAAATTAACTTGTCGAATTTCTCGTGGATGGGGCAGATTATCCCTTCCTTTCACCCTTCCGGTAGCTGTTCGGTTTCCCAGATCTTGACTACTAACCGGTGCAGACAGGTGGCCAACTTTTCCGGGCCCATCTTGATGAGTTCTACTGCGATACCGTCCTTATCAGCCGCTTTTTTGTTTTTGAACTGGTGGATAGCATCCTTAACTTCCCTCAGCGTGAGAGCTAGTTCGTTCCCGTCGTCTGCTGCACCAACATAGTCATTTCCTTCGCTGCCTTGATCCCCCGTGCCTACATTCTCTTCGCTATTCAGGTGCTCGTCGAAGTGCTGCTTCCACCTTTCGATCACCTCACGTTTGTCCGTCAGGAGGCTCCCTTTTTTATCCCTGCAGATTTCGGCTTGCGGCACGAAGCCTTTGCGGGATGCGTTCAGCTTCTGGTACAACTCACGTGTTTCTTGTGAACAACACAGCAGTTCCATTTCCTCGCACTCCGCTTCTTCCAGGCGGTGCTTTCTCTGCCGGAAGAGACGGGTCTGCTGCTACCACTTCTGTCTGTATCGCTCCACATTCTGTCGGGTTCCATGCTGCAGCATTACCGCTAGCACTGCGTCCTTCTCCTCCATAACCACTCTGAACTCCTCGTCGAACCAATCGTTTCATCGACTCCGTTTTACGTACCCGATTGCGCTCTCGGCTGCGTTGTTGATGTCTGCTTTAACTGTACTCCAGCAGTCCTCTAGAGGGGCCACATTGAGCACACCCTCGTCCGGCAGCTCAAAGTACAGGGAGTTCATTGCGAAATCCTTGAGCAGCAAGGCTACCGTGAGTGCTCTTTCCCACGAGGCAGTGGTCGAGGTCAATGATTTGGACGAGACTCCGACTGAGGAAGAGCTGAGGGACGCATTGACCGAGAAGTGCAACCTGGAAGTACCGGTGACAATCCGAATAAGGAAATTGTGTGGAGGCGCCCAGACGCCAGTAGATGCAATGTCCAATGTCGGATGGCCGGTGTGCTCGTTGCCAGTAGTGTCATCGAGGTTACTCCAAGTTTATCAGCGAGTAACCAGCTCTTGAGATGAAAAATAACTCCCAGTATGAGCTATTCATCCGAAATTTATCAAAAGATTATCTCCAGAAATACATCCCGCAATTCCTTTAGACATCTTCTATGAATTTTCTGAAACATTTCAGTAATACATCAGATAATTCTTTCAGGGAATGTTCACGGATTCCTTCAGGAATGTTTTTAGCAATTCTATAAGCAAATCAAAAGTTCCTCCAGACTTTCTCCAAGGGTTTCATTGGAAAATTATCCAAAGACTCATTCGGAAATGCTTTCAAAGTTGTGGAGTGGACCTGGTGTGATGGTTAAAACACTTGATCATCACGCCGAGGATCTGGGATCGGATCCCACTCCCAACAAACTCGCAAAATGTGAGTTCTTCCTTTGGAAGGGAAGTAAAGCATGGGTCCCGAGATGAACTAGCCTAGGACTAAAAATCTCGTTAATACAGATAAAAAAAATCTTTCAAAGTTTCTTTCTAGAGTAAATTTTTGAGGTTCGATTATATAATAGAGTGGGTCATCGGAACCGTTTTCTCAGATCAAAGCTTTTTTGGTTCCGTTTCGGGTCCTGAGTATCTGTGCAAAATTTGAGCACTATCGGTTGCGTCTACACTTTGCGCATTGCAATTGAAATTTGTATGGGATTTTGTATGGGAAAACATACTTTTTTGCATTTTAGCCATAAGTTGAAAAAGTTTGTCTAAACTTTTTAACCGATACTGTAAAATGATAGCCTAGGGTGTTCTGAAAAACTTTGCCGAACACCGCAAAGCGATCCGATGCTTGTGAAAATAGTTATAACCAACGAACCGCATGCATGTGTTTATGTTTTAACATGTAAAGGAATAACAATAGCAACAAAATCATGCTGTTTCGCCAAGCAATGCCAACGCTATAACTTTTTTTCATATGCATCAGATAACTTCGCGGTCTTCAACAAAGTTTTTCAGGACACTCCAGGCTATGTTTTCACTTTATCGGTCACACGGTTTTAGTAAAATTCGAGCTTGTTATGAGAGAAATGCAAAAACGGGTGTTTTCCCATGTAAAACCCCATACAAACTTCAAACGCGATGCGCAAAACGTAGACATAACCGATCGTGCCCAAATTTTGCACACTTATTTGGGTCCTGAAATGGGATCAAAAAAGCTTTGATCTGATGGGATACCATTGATTTTTTCATTTTTCCATATAAACGATGACCCACTCTATTATATAATATACCAAGGTTTCTTCTCCGGCATTTTTTTCAGAAATTCTCTCATGAATTTCTCCGGAAGTTTCTCCAGGAATTCTGTGATGTAGGTTTCTATGAATTCCTTCCAAAAGTCCACCAAGAATTACTTTAAATATCTCCAGTAAGCGGCTCTAGTGAAAAAGGAAATTTTAGGAATCTCGTAGTTCAGAACCTTGATAATTTAGAAAGATGGTGTCTTCGGCAATGTTGATCAGTATGACAGAGACTTATACAAAACAGGACCCGTGATTCGGAATTCTGAAACTAGTCGGCGCTAGTAGGATTGCAAATTTTAGAGAAATCGTAGCTCCGAATTCTTTTAGCTTAGAAAGATGGTGTCTTCAGCAAAATTGATCAGTATGACATTGACATACATAAAACACCCTTGTTTCGGTATTCTGTCACTAGTCGGTGCTAGTGAACTCGTAAATTTCAGAAATCTCATAGCTCAGAATTCTGATAACTTAGAAAGTTGGTATCTTCAACAACATTCAGGATTCTGAGCTATGGGATTTCTAAAATTTGCATGCTCACTACCGCCGCCTAGTGGCAGAATTGCGAAACAAGTATTTATTTTTATATAAGTTTATGTCATACTGATCAACTTTACCAAAGACACCAACTTTCTAAGTTATCAGGATTCTGAGCTATGTGATTTCTAAAATTTACTTGCTCACTAGCGCCGCCCAGTGGAGGAATTTCGAACTTCGCAACTCATCGTCAGTAAAGGGGCCACTAGACTGTTTGCCATATTAGTCCGACATTCATCCGAGGTTGCCATGATTTACGTTGTGTTGGTCATTTGTTGGGTTTGTTTGGCCAAATATTTGTCATGTCTAATGGGACCTTAAGCTATTGGCGTACCCAACAACTTTTCCGAAGACACTATCCTTCCAAATTATCAGGGTCTTGAGCTGTCGCGTATCGTAACATTTACTTGACAACCTGATATGGTTCCTGTAGTGCAATTTAGCATCAAACTGTTGATGGTCCCTCTAGCGGCCAAGTTGCCAACTAATCATATGAAAAATCACGAAAAAAAGTTCTAAATGGTAGATCTTATCAAGCCCTAAAACTTTGCCGAAGAAAGTATTGCGCTAACTCTTAAGGCTTTTTACAGCATCATCAGCATCGGCAGCCATGTTGGATATGTGGCTCGAAATTTCAAAGTGATAATTCTCTGCCACCAAAGCGAATATTCCTATGAAAAAGTATCATCCCATATGCTCACTCGCAGTGATTGCGATGATACTTTTTCTGCCGCATTGCTGCAGAATTGACAGTTTTTTATCACTTCAAAAACGCGAGGCAACAATCATTGAAAATTAAAAAGTCAATGATTCGTTTGAAAACGTAGTGACGCATTATGACACCTTAACACACCCGAGATAATAGGCCATACCCCCAAAAAACCGAAATCCCATAAGCTCTTAGTCTCCTATTAAGCGGATTCCTATTGCGCCCCCCGACCAGTGATCTTATAAGAGTCTCGACTGGGATTTTTCCAGATATTCCTCCAGAAATTCATCCCAAAGTACTTCCTAAAATCTTTACAGGCATTCTAGTGGAAGTTTCTTCAGGAACGCCTCCAAAGTTTCTTTTAGAAACTCATGCTGGGATTTCTTCTGAAATGCCTTTTTAGAGGTATTTTTTTCATCTACGGGGACTTCTTTAGAAATTTAATGATTCCTTCAAAAGTTCTTCCATGGAGTTTTACATAAATTTCATTGATAATTATTTTAAAAGTCTATCTTTGGGATTTCTTTTAAAAATCCTCCAAGCGTTTCAACAAGAATTCCATGAGAAATTCTTTCAGTGATTCCTTCATAAATTCATTCCATGATTTCTTTTTGGATTGCTCCTGCGATTCCTTCCAAACCATCCATCTTGTGAGTTTTTTAGAGATCCGTGCAGAACTTGTTCAACGAATTCCTTCAGAAATTTTTGGAAGTTCTTCCAAAAGTTGCAAAAAAATACTGAAGAGCTTTTTAATGTAACCCTGAAACATTTTCTAAACAAATCTTTGAAAGATTGTCTCAAGGAATCCCTTAAAAATTCCGAGAAAAAAATCCTTTAAATTGCATATTTTGAATTAACGTTTCAAAGAATGTCTAGAGAAAATTATGAAGACATTCCCAGAAGAGTTTCTTGAGAAACTTCTAGATTTTTTTTTTTGAGAAAACCCAAAGAAAACTTGTATGAGGAAATACATGAAGGAATACTTGCAAAAGCTTATGGAACAATCCTTGGAGGAATTTCTTTAAGCATTATTTCAGGAATCCCAGGATAAATTTCTTATGGAAGTTCTGTGGAAATCCGTGGACCAGTTTCAAGATGTCTTTTGAACATTTTGTTAAGATTTCTTACAAAGTCAAAGGTAAATTCCAGGGGTAATGCATGAAGGAAACCTTTGCGGTATGCCCACCACATCGAAATGGCAAAGCTGAAAGACCCAATGACGCTAGTTAAAATTTACTCAGAAAACTGAAGGGTTTCGTGGAGGATCTATTTCCAAGTCACGATACAAGAACGTGGTCGCGAGGATAATGCGGAGTTAACCGCAAATCGACTGGTCTCCAATGATGAGCTCGTTACCGTGACGAAAACACTGCAAGTGATGGAAGCTCTCGGTCCAGATGGAATTCCTAACGTGGCGTTAAAGGCAGCAATCCTGGCGTATACAGATGTGTTCAGGTTTGTATTGCAGAAATGCATGGAGGAAGGCAACTTTTCGCTTATAAATATGAAATGTTCAACATCTGGTGCTATTGCCGAAACTCGGAATGCAACGAGAAGATCCAGCAGCATATATACTACCCGTCATAAGTACGAACTCACAAAAAGTATTGCAACATTATTGCATCACCCTGACTCACCTCGATATCTCCAAAACCTGAGGACTTACAAAGATGCTGTCTTCAGGAAAGTTATTCAGAAGACCAAAAGCAACAACTTTTCTGAAGGCGGCATTTTTGTAGGTGTTCTGGTTTTAGAGATATCGAGGTGAGTCAGGGTGATGCAATATTGTTGCAATACTTTTTGTGAGTCCGTACTTATGACGGGTAGTGTAGGCCAATCTGCAGTGCTGTCATGGTAAAATCCGAGCTGGTTACTAGAGTTTCCAAATTTCAGTCCCCCTCTATACTGGTACGCCCCCATGGAAATGACTGCAATATTGCGGGTAATTGAGAATAGTTCTGGGAAACCTTTCCACGATTTAATTTTTGACGAAATTTTTCTGAAGTTATCGCGAAAGGCGAATTCTTGCAGGATTTCTCCGAGAATTTAATTAAGAATGTCTTCCTTTCCATGCACTTGTTCAGCATTTTTTCCATGATTAGCTCCAGTGGCACTGCCAGAAATTCCTTTAGAGATTCTTTCGGAGTTTATAAAAAAAAATCTATAATTTTTATACAAAGAAGATTGTTATAAGATTTTAACCAGAGATTTTTTTCTTTTTTTTCCATGGTTTTTTTTTCAGAAGTTTCTCAAGAAATTTCCCAAAAAAATTATTTTGAAACTAGTCTACGGACTTTGGTACATTTTTGTGTACTAATCTCTTCAGAACTTCTTCAAACTTGTTGTCTAAGATTCCTTCCAGAGGCATCTCCAGGAGTTCTCCCAGGGATTCTGTTTGAGAGTAGCTCATCGCCAACTACAACCCTGGAAGTTATCTGTTTTACCATCGACGATTTATTAATAGACAGATGAGCACGAGAGATTTGAATAGATTCCACACGGCTGATTCCCATTATGAAGATGAACTCATGCCTCTCTCATCTCTCTATCTCCTGATCGGGAAACATCGCATCGGGATGCTGCTTGGGAGATTGAGGGATCGAATTAGATTGTAGGCAATTTAGGTTTAGTTAATCATAAGCATCCAAAGGGTAGGGCACGACTGATACGCGTAAATTTGTAATTTTACGTAGTGTTCTAATATATGTTTCAATATACGCGGATTGTATTTTACACTGTGAATTTGTGTCGATTGTGTGAATACCAAGCCAGAAAGCCTAGGAACTCCCAGACGTCCGATAGGAACCTCAAGGTCGTCTGGCGATCGCTGTTAGAAGACAAATCAACAAAGTTTTTCAGAACATCCTAGGCTATCGTTTCACAGTATCGGTTAAAAAGTTTTAGACAAACTTTTTCAACTCATGACAAAAATGCAGAAAAGTATGTTTTCCGAAACAAAATCTCATACAAATTTCAATTGCAATGCGCAAAGCTTTGATCTGATAAAACGGTTCCGATGACCCACACTAATGTTCACAAGAATTCCACCATTACCTTTTCCAATTTCTGCAGGAATTTCAGCAAATATTTTATTGATTTTCTTTAGAAATTCTCCAGGGGTTTTTACAAGCACACTCCCATTTTTTGTGCATATAATAAAAGAACTTATAAAAATCACAGGAAAAATATCTCAATTATGAAGGACTCTCTCGAAGAGCTCTTGTAAAAACCCTGGTAAGAATTCTCAATGTAAACTCTTTAGGATTTTAAAGAAATTTTAAGAAGAATGTCTGAAAAACACCATTGCAAAACTTTTAAAGTAATCCCTTGCTGAAATTCCATAAGAAATCCTTCGAATACTGAAGAAGCCTCTTAACATATATTTGAAGTATTCTTCCTTTAACGATGAGGAATGTTTATTTATTCTGAAATTTCAGAAGAGATGTTCAGTAGAATCTCTGTTAACATTTCAGAAAGTACTCTCCAATGAATATCCAGATCAATATCTGAAATAAAAATACCGTAGAAATTTGTGAAGAAATCCCTGGAGGAATTTCTGTAGAAATTTCTGGAGAAATATCTGTGGAAAGTCTCAGGGAAACTCTTGATGGAATTCATAGAAAATTCATTCAGGAACTTTTTAAAAACAAAATGAAAAAATATTTTGAATAATATTCTTGGAGGATTCTCTGAAGGTAATCCCGGAACAAACTTTAGACGCATTTCAAAGAAATTCCTATAGAAATACTTGGAGCTTTTGCGAAGATCCCTATGGAAAAAGTCATGAGATTTTTTCAAATGGAATTTCAGTACAAATTTCTTAGACTTAATTCTGATTTGTTTTCTGAAATCCTTGGAGAAATTTTGGGAAATGGCTTTGGAGTTAATGCCTAACTTCCTCAAGAAATGTATATAAAAGAATATCGGAGGGAAAATTAAAAAAAAAGTCTCTACTTGAACTCCTTTATGAATCTCTGGAGAAATTCTTACATGAACCACTGAAAGTAATCCTGCAAGTATCAAGTGCAGGAAGAATTCCTGCATGATTTTCTGGTTAAATCTCTGGAGAAGTTCCTGGACATATTCCTGCGGGGATTTACAATGGAATACCTAAAGAAATTCTTGAACAAATTTCTGGTAGACGTCTTGAAGAACAAAAACATGCGAATTTCTGAAGGAATCTCTGGTGAACTTGCTTAAGAAACCACTGAAAAAAAAATCATGAAAACTTTTTCTGGAGAAATTGGAGAAATTTCAGAAAAATTTTCTATACGAATCGCAAGTAGAATTTCATGCAATTTCATAAGGAACCCATACATATATACCTCAAAGAATTCTTGTAGAATTTCTGGGGAAATTTATGGAGGAATATGTGGAAGAAGCTCAGAAGAAATTTCTTTGTAACTTCTGTAGGAAACATCAGTAGAATTTATCGAAGAGTCTGTAGAAGATTTTCTTTAAAAAATCCCTTCTATGTTTGAACGTGAAAGGTGAACGCAGTATTTCGTTAAACCCTACTGTTTAATTTTATCCCCTCTTCAGACGCCTCTGGCAGGAACGCATGTGAACGTACCGATGAATCCTATCGGCGTATTCGTCGAACGGGTAAAAACACACACCTCACAAATATATCACGGCAGGCGTAAACCAACATAAATTCATTATATTGCGAACGGATTAGCATTGAATTATGTGTAGATTAGCTGCGCCGTGTGTTTATTCTGTCCCCGTCCCTCTAACCCCAAGCCAAAGCCCCAAACGCCGAGCAGAAGCAACCACAAATTGGAACGATGATGATTCTCGGGCTTTGGCTGTAGTGTTGTTGTTTCGGGCCGCTTACAGTCAAGAGGTTCTTCAGCGGGCAAGTTTGCGGTACTTGAGAGGAATCTACCATGGGCCGGACAGAATAGATGCTACATTAGACATGACACGCTCGAACATAATTGTTTTCTAATTTCGTGGTGATGGGTGATGCGAGTGGGAAAGGCGGTGGTAGTTCAAGATATGTAAACTCTATTATACATCTATTAGGGAGAGTTGCTGGCAGGATGACAACGGCTTTGGCTTCGGCCATGCAACAGGATGGATTGTTTCGAAGTCGGGAGAGGATTATGCTTCCAGTTGTGTGAAATGAGCAGGAAAAAACTGTGTATCGGCTTACATTGGAATCACTTCCCCGAACAAATGCCTTCCGGCTTACCCACACAGGAATATGAGGCGTCTCTGGGCTCTGCTGCTAATAATGGATGGGCCAAGAGCAGATGGTTGAACAACAACTGTTAAGCTGTAAATCCTCACAGCAAAACATTTAATACCAGTCTACTAACCACCCGACCGACCAACCGACCGATCGCAGTAGGCAATGTATATCAATGAGCTTACACTTCTCTTGGCATACTTCGTCTCGCATCCAGAACGGATAACTTCACGCCCTCAGTATATTATTCACTTCGGAGTTTTTCCATCTTTTTTACATTGTTTTCTTCTTTCACCACCCAAAGCCGAACTGTTAATGTTCGCGGAAAGTGTGAGAAAATTTCTGCCAAACTTTCCCCTATCCACGCCACAGTCGGACAAAAGTTCGGCGCGAACGAAACCGGATCCAAACAAGCTCGATGATTTATTAAAGTCATTAAAGCGTTTAATTATTTTCCACTTCTCGCCATTCAACTTAACCAGCCAACGTCTTCGTCGGTTACACAGCGGAAATGGCCAGGGCAAAAAACGACGACTTGACTTCTTTTCTCAAATACCCTTTTCTTGTGAGTTAGCTTTTCTTCGCGCCGGAATCGCTTGACCAGAAGAAACTACTCCTTCTTCCCCTGAACCCCGCCCGCTTCCAGAAACAAAACTACTTCTCTACATATTTAACAGGACTTTTAATTTTGACTACCGAAGTCCGGCGGCGGTCCGGCAGGACCCCGCATCCGGTGGAAAGCTGAAGAAACGTGAAACAACTTGAGTTTTCTTTTCGGCGTAGTCGGTCGGTCGCTAATATCTTTGGGTATGGCTGTTTTTCAACAACTGCCGTTCGCACGTTTAAAAGACGGACGAAAGTTTGTGCCTTTCATCGACTTTTTCCGCTGGTCATGGGACGGTTTTGTTTTTTATACTATCCAGACTGATTGGGAGGATGAGTTTTGGTATTGTAATTTGGAGATAAGTGAAATCAGATCAGATCAGATAAGAAGCTTCTCTCGACGGAGCAGAGAATCTTCTCTCACAAGACTGAGAAGCTTCTCTCACGGAAGCTGAGAAAGTTTTCTCACAGAATATGAGCAGCTTCTCTCACAGAAGCTGAGAAACTTCTCTCACAGAAGCTGAGAAGCTTCTTTCACAGAAGCACAGAAACTCCTCTCAAAGGAAATGAGATGTTTCTCTCACAGAAACTGAAAAGCATCTCTCATAGATGCTGAGAATAAGTGTAGAATTAGCATAAGTTAAAATACACATAAATAAAAACAAAAAAAAAAAAAAAAAGATGCTGAGAAGCTTTTCCCACAGAAGCTGAGAAGCTTGTCTCACAGAAGGTAAGAAGCTTCTCTTTCAGAAGCTGAGAAGCTTCCCTCTCAAAAGCTGAGAAGCTTCTCTCTCAGAACTTGAGAAGCATCTCTCTCAGAAGCTGCTAGGCTTCTCTTTCAGAAGCTGAGAAGCTTCTCTCTTAGAAGCTGAGAATATTCTCTCACAGAAGCTGAGAATCTTCTCTCACAGAAGTAGAACAGCTTCTCTCACAGAAGCTGAGAAGCTTCTCTCACAGAAGCTGAGAAGCTTCCCTTAAAGTATCTGAGAAGTTTCTTTCACAGAAACTAAAAAGCTTCTTTCTCAGAAGCTGAGAAGCTTCTCGCTCAGAAACGTAGAAGCTTTTTTTTAAGTTAAGAAGCTTCTGTCCCAGAAGCTGAGAAAATTCTCCCTCAGAAGCATAGGAGCTTCTCTCTCAGAAGCTGAGCAGCTTCTCTCTCAGAAGCATAGGAGCTTCTCTCTCAGAAGCTGATAAGCTTCTCTCTCAGAAGCTGATAAGCTTTTCTCTCAGAAGCTGAGAAGCTTCTCTTTTAGAAGCTGAGAAGCATCTCTCTTGAAAGCTGAGAAGCTTCTCTTTCAGAAGGTGAGAATCTTCTCTCTCAGAATCTGATAAGCTTCTCTCTCAGAAGCTGACAGGCCTCTCTCTCAAAAGCTGGGAAGCTTGTCTCTCAGAAGCTTCTCTCTCAGAACTAAAAGCTGAGAATCTTCTCTCACGGAAGCTGAGAATCTTCTCTCACAGAAGCTGAGAATCTTCTCTCACAGAAGCTGAGAATCTTCTCTCACAGAAGCTGAGAATCTTCTCTCACAGTAGCTGAACAGCTTCTCTTACAGAAGCTGAGAAGCTTCTCTCACAGAAGCTGAGAAGCTTCTCTTAAAGAATCTGAAAAGTTTCTTTCTCAGAAGCTGACAAGTTTCTCGCTCAGAAACGTAGAAGCTTTTTTAAGAAGTTGAGAAGATTCTAACCCAGAAGCTGAGAAAATTCTTCCTCAGAAGCATAGGAGCTTCTCTCTCAGAAGCTGAGAAGCTTCTCTCTCAGAAGGAGAGAAGTTTCTCTCTCAGAAGTTGAGAATTTGTCGCTCTGAAGCTGAAAAGGTTCTCTATGTGAAAGTCAGTTGCTTCTCTCTCAGAAACGTAGAAACTCTATTTAAGAAGATGAGAAGCTTCTCACTCAGAAACTAAGAAGCTTCTCTCTCAGAAGCTGAGAAGCTTGTCTTTTAGAAGCTGAGAAGCTTCTCTCTCATAAGCTGAGAAACTTTTATCTCAGAAGCTGAGAATCTTCTTTTTCAGAAGCTGAGCAGCTTCTCTCACAGAAGCTGAGCAGCTTTTCTCCCAGAAGCTGAGCAGCTTCTCTAACAGAAGCAGAGAAGCTTCACCCTCTGAAGCTGAGAAGCTTCTCTCTCAGAAGCAGAGAAACTTCTCTCTCAGAAACGGAGAAGCTTCGCTCTCAGAAGCTGAGAAGCTTCTCCCCCAGATGCAGAGAAGCTTCACTCTCAGTAGCTGAGAAGCTTCTCTTTCAGAAGCTGAGAAGCTTCTCTTTCAGAAGCTGAGAAGCTTCTCTTTCAGAAGCTGAGAAGCTTCTCTTTCAGAAGCTGAGAAGCTTCTATATCAGAAGCTGAGAAGCTTCTCTTTCAGAAGTTGAGAGGCTTCTATTTCAAAAGCTGAGAAGCTTCGCTCTCTAAAGCTGAGAAGTTTCTCTCCCAGATGCTAAGAAGCTTCTCTCTCAAAAGCTGAGAAGCTTCTCTCTCAGAAGTTGAGATGCTTCTCTCACAGAAGCTGAGAAGCTTCTCTCACAGAAACTGTGAAGCTTCTCTCGCAGAAGCTGAGAAGCTTCTATCACAGAAGCTGAGAAGCTTCCATCACAGAAGTTGAGAAGCTTCTCTCACAGAAACTGAGAAGCTTCTCTCACAGAAGCAGAGAAGCTTCTCTCACAGAAGCTGAGAAGCTTCTCTCACAGAAACTGAGAAGCTTTTATCACAGTGGCTGAGAAGCTTAAAAAAACTGGAAAGATCTTTCAGAAAGGCTTTGAAGCTTCTCTCACGGAACTTTATAAGCTTCTCTCACAGAATCTTAGAAGTTTCTCTCAATGAAGCTGAGAAGCTTCTCTTACATAAGCTGAGAAGCTTCTCTTACAAAAGCTGAGAAGCTTCTATCACAGAAACTGAGAAGCTTCTCTCACAGAAGCTGAAAGCTTCTCTCACAGAAACTGAGAAGCTTCTCTCTCAGAAGCTGAGAAGCATCTCTCACAGAAGGGGAAAAGCTTTGATTACTGAAGCTGCGAAGCGTCTTCCTCAGAATCTGAAAAGGTTCTCTCTCAGAAGCTGAGAAGCTTCTCTCTCAGAATTTGAGTAGCTTCTCTCCCAGATGCTGAGTAGCTTCTCCCTCAGAAGCTGAGAAGCATCTCTCATAGAAGCTGAGAAGCTTCTTTCTCAGAAGCTGAGAAGCTTCCCTCTCAGAAGCTGAGAAGTTTCTCTCTCAGAAGCTGAGAAGCTTCTCTCAAAAGCTAAGAAGCTTCTCTCTCAGAAGCATAGGAGCCTCTCTCTTTGAAGGTGAGAAGCTTCTCTCTCAAAAGTAGAAAATTTGTCGCTCAGAAGCTGAAAAGTTTCTCTCTGTGAAGGTAAGCAGCTTCCCTCACAGAAGCTAAGAAGTTTCTCTCGCAGAAGCAGAGCAGCTTCTCTCACAGAGTTGAGCAGCTTCTCTCCCAGATTTCGAGAACCTTCTCTCTCAGAAGCTGAGAAGCTTCTCTTTCACAAGCTGTGAATCTTCTCTTTCAGAAGCTGAGAAGCTTCTCTCTCAGAAGCTGAGAAGCTTCTCTTTCACAAGCTGAGAAGCTTCTCTTTCAGTAGCTGAGAAGCTTCTCACTTATAAGCTGACAAGCTTCTCTCTCAGAAACTGAGAAGCTTCTCTCTCAGAAGCTGAGAAGCTTCGCTCTATGAAGCTGAGAAGCTTCTCTCCCAGATGTTGAGAAGCTTCTCTCTCAAAAGCTGAGAAGTTTCTCTCCCAAATACTGAGAAGCTTTTCTCTCAGAAGCTGAAAAGCTTCTTTTTCACAAGCTGAGAAACTTCCCTTCCACAAGCTGAGAAGCTTTTCTCTCAGAAACTGAGAAGCTTCTCTCACATAAGCTGAGAAGCTTCTCTCACAGAAGCTGATAAGCTTCTCTCACAGAAGCTGAGAAGCTTCTCTCACAGAAGCTGAGAAGCTTCTCTCACAGAAGCTGAGAAGCTTCTCTCACAGAAGCTGAGAAGCTTCTCTCAAAGAAGCTGAGAAGCTTCTCTCACAGAAGCTGAGCAGCTTCTCTCACAGAAACTGAGAAGCTTCTCTCACACAAGCTGAGAAGCTTCTCTCACAGAAGCTGAGAAGCTTCTCTCACAGAAGCTGAGAAGCTTCTCTCACAGAAGCTGAGAAGGTTCTCTCACAGAAGCTGAGAAGCTTCTCTCACAGAAGCTGAGAAGCTTCTCTCACAGAAGCTGAGAAGCTTCTCTCACAGAAGCTGAGAAGCTTCTCTCACAGAAGCTGAGAAGCTTCTCTCACAGAAGCTGAGAAGCTTCTCTCACAGAAGCTGATAAGCTTCTCTCACAGAAGCTGATAAGCTTCTCTCACAGAAGCTGAGAAGCTTCTCTCACAGAAGCAGAGAAGCTTTTATCACAGTAGTAAATTGGGAAGATCATTCAGAAAGGCTGAAAACTTCTCTCACAGAAGTTTAGAAGTTTCTCCCACAGAAACTTAGAAGTTTCTCTCACAGAATCTGAGATGCTTCTTTTACATAAGCTGAGAAGCTGCTCTTACGAAGCTGAGAAGCTTCTCTCACAGAAGCTGAGAAGCTTCTCTCACAGAAGCTGAGAAGCTTCTCTCGAAGAAGCTGAGAAGCTTCTCTCACAGAAGCTGACAAGCTTCTCTCACAGAAGCTAAGAAGCTTCTCTCACAGAAGCTGAGAAGCTTCTCTCACAGAAGCTGAGAAGCTTCTCTCACCGAAGCTGAGAAGCTTCTCTCACAGAAGCTGAGCAGCTTCTCTCACAGAAGCTGAGAAGCTTCTCTTACAGAAGCTGAGAAGCTTCTCTCACAGGAGCTGATAAGCTTCTCTCACAGAAGCTGAGAAGCTTCTCTCACAAAAGCTGAGAAGCTTCTCTCACAGAAGCTGAGAAGCTTCTCTCACAGAAGCTGAGAAGCTTCTCTCACAGAAGCTGAGAAGCTTCTCTCACAGAAGCTGAGAAGCTTCTCTCACAGAAGCTGAGAAGCATCTCTCACAGAAGCTGAGAAGCATCTCTCACAGAAGCTGAGAAGCTTCTCTCACAGTAGCTGAGAAGCTTCTCTCACAGAAGCTGAGAAGCTTCTCTCACAGAAGCTGCTGAGGAGCTTCTCTCACGAGAGCTGAGTAGCTACTCTCACAGTAGTTGAGAAGTTTTTCTCACAGAAACTGAGAAGTTTCTCTCACAGAAGCTGAAAAGCTTCTATCATTGAATTTGAGAAGCTTCTCTCAGAGAGTTTGAGAAACTTCTCTCACAAAAGCTGATACGCAAACAAGACTTCTCCAAGGGGGATTGCTAAGGATTTATGTTCTTCTCATCCAGGTGAAATCCAATCGTCTCACTCATTTCGTTTAACATGTCAAATGATGTCACCCTAAGTATTATTCTATCGTCCCTTTTCCGAGAAAAACCCTTGCCTCACGACCCGTGGAAAGCCTTTGATCTATCGACATTCCCACACCATATCTCACAGACGCCACCGTCATCCCTTCTTACCTGCAGCAGTGAGTAGCGTTAATTCTTATCGGAAGATTTCCTCCCTTCATAGTGTCTTCATCCTGAGGCCTAGGTATAGGAAATCCTCGCCCCGGAACCTCTTTCATATGCAAATTAGCACCGCTCCAAACGGGATGTTTCCGTGGAAAATAGGAAGCGCGTTTATCCGGACGCTATTCGGATCCCGGCTCGCTGACTGCTCATCGCTGGAGGAAGATAATGACGATGATGCCGGTGGTGGTGGTGCGTTAAAAGGATTTCCTCATCAGAGGATTTCACGGCGGGTCACATGCTAATGCCCATGTGTTTTACTACTCACTCCGTGATGTCGAAAGCTGATCCTAACACCCTTATTAAGGTCAATAAGTTTAGATTTCCGCCTTTAG